>NW_023425401.1:101359828-102026467 GCF_014108415.1 Molossus molossus | reverse complement strand
TATAGATAATAGAACTATATTCATGTACATGATCATTTCAACCCATTGCCTGTAGGACTGAATTCGTATTCCTTACCATGGTATTAAATTTCCTTCATGCTGATCCCTAGGTGTCCATTGCTACCTACTTCCACACAGCTCCTCCATACAAAAGCTCCCCGCCACCGAGAGCCCACTGACTGCCCCTGATATAGTAGGCCCTGGGTCAGCAAACGCTTTTTCTAAAGGGCCGGAGAGTAAATATACAATCTCTGTTGGGACTACTCAGCGCTGCCATTGTAGTAGAAAGCAGCCATAGACAGTATGCAAACGAGTGAGTGTAGCTGTGTTTCAATAAAACTTAATGGAAACTGACATTCGAATTTTATATCATTTTCTCACATATATATTTAGCCATTTGAAAATGTAAAAACTGCCCAGCCAGCGTGGCTCAGTGATTGAGTGTCGACCCATGCACCGGGAGGTCATCAGTTCAATTCTAATTATGGCACATGCCCAGGTTGTGGGCCTGATCCCCAGTGGGAGGCATATAGGAGGCGGCCATTTGATGTTCTCTCTCATCGATGTTTCTATCTCTCTCTCTCCCTCTCCCTTCCTCTCTCTCTAAAATCAACAAAGAAAAAAAAAAAATGTAAAAACTGCCCTGGCCAGTTTGGCTAAGCAGATAGTGTCAGCCCTCAGACCGAAGAGTCTCGGTTAGAGTCCCAGTCAAGGGCACATACCTGGGTTGCAGGTTTGATCTCCAGCCCTAGTCATGGTCGTGTAGGAGGCAACCAACCAGTCGATGTGTTTTCCCATCGATGTTTTTCTCTTTCTCTTTCTTTCTCTCTCTCTCTCTTCCTTTTCCCCTTCCACTCTATTCAAGAATCAGTGGGAAAATATCCTTGGTGAGGATTAAAAACAACATCAAAATAATGTGAAAACTATTCTTAGCTCCCGACCTGTACAAAAACAGGTGGTGGACCAGATGGGGCCCACAGATGGTAATTTACCCACAGGATGACCCTGTGGGCTAGATCATCCCTACCTCTTTGCCCTTGGCTCTCGCCTGAACCTCCCTCTCCCCATCCTTTAAGGTCTGCTCAAGCACACCTCCTTTAGGAAGCTTCCAGGCCATCCCAGACCCTGAGGCCTCTTCTTGCCTGCAATACTCAGTGGCAAAAGCACTCATTTCACACCAAGTTGTAAACACTTCCTTATGACATCTCTTACCTTGATGATTTGGGTTCTGATTTAAATTATGTAATATAACCCAGCCAGTGTAGCTCAGTGGTTGAGCATTGACCCATGCACTAAGAGGTCACCGGTTCGATTCCCGGTCAAGGCACATGCCCAGGTTGTGGGCCCGATCCCCAGAGGGGGCATGCAGGAGGCGGCCAATCGATGTTCTCTCTTACATTGATGTTTCTCTCTCTCCCCCTCCCTTCCTCTCTAAAAAATCAATAAAAGCATATCCTTAGGTAAGGATTCAAAAAAATAAAAGATATAGCCCTGGCCGGTTTGGCTCAGCGGTTAGAGCGTCGGCCTGCGGTCCAGAGAGACCCGGGTTCGGTTCCCGCTAAGGGCACGTACTCGGTTGCAGTTTGTCCCCGGCCCTGGTCGGTCGTGCGGGTGGCAGCCACTCGATGTGTCCCTTTCACATCGATGTTTCTCTCTCTCTCTGTTCTTCTCCCTCCCTCCCACTCTACCTGAACAAAAAATGGAAAAATGTCCTCAGGTGAGGATAAAAAAAAAATAAAAAATAAAAAAAAATAAAAAAAAATAAAAGATATAGATATTCTAAGCAAGGATTAAATAATTCACAAAAGAAAAGATGAACAGATTTTCATATATAAAAATGTTATGTGAAAAATGCCACATAACCAAAATAAATATATAAATGAACCTCACAGAAAAAACAGACTTGCAGCCAAACTGATAAATAGTTAATACTATCTGATCTATATAGAGAGCTCATCCAAGTTAATAAGAAAAACACTGGGATCCCAAAAGATGAATAGTCAAAAGAATATGAATAATATACTAAAGAAAAATTCCATTTGTATATTAAAATATGAGAAAGTCAATGTCATAAAAGGAAGAAAGAGAAATAACTTATATTGAATGCCTGTTGTATATTAGGCCCTCTGCCAAGTGCCTTATCTCATCTAATTCATTATTTTGAAAAAGAATCTGCAACTATATTATAGTATCAAAAAGTGTGAGTTTTGGAAGTGCCTTTAGAAAACATGTAGTCAAAGTAGTTATTATATTAGTATTTCTTATTTTAGTGAATAGTTAATACATTCATAGGGTTCAAATTGTAAGGACCATGAAAGCTATACAGTGAAAAGTCTCCCTCTCACCTGGACCCTCTATTTCTCTCCCCCAGAGAGAGCATCCACTGTTAGTTTATTGTGTATCCTTCTAGAAATTATGCATATACCAACAGAGTAGCTCCTTACATACACACACACACACACACACACACACACGGATATTGCCATACTATACCAATTCTACACCTCGCTTTTTATGCTTAACAATATATACCTGAGAGAACCTTCTACACCAATACATTAAGATTTTTTACACCTGCATGATATTCTATTGTATGGATGTACAATTTATTTGACCAGCCTCTACTGATAGACATTTGTTGTTTCCGGTATTTTGTGTTTATACTTCATAGCACAGTACACAATATGCTTTGACAGTATAACTTTGCATGAGTACGAGCACAGAGCAGGGCAAATTCCTGCAGGCAGAATTGGTAGGTGAAAGGGTACATCCATTAGCAATTTTGTTAATACTGTTAGATTGCCCTCCAGAGTTGTACCAATTTCCAATCACCCCAGCCGTGTATGAAAGTAACTGTTTTCCCTTGCTTTTACCAGTACAGTGAGTTATAAAATTATTTACCTTTGCCAATCTTACCTTGAAAAATATTTCTTCAGTGGCATTTTAATTTTCTTTACTCTTATGAGTGAAGCTAAGAGTATTTTTTCTAATCCTCACCCAAGGATACTTTTTTCCATTCATCTTCAAATAAAGTAGGAGAAAGGAAGGGAGGGAGGGGAAGAGAGAGAGAGAGAGAGAAACATCTATGCGAGAGAGACACATCGGTTGGTTGCTTCCTGCATGACCCCAGCCAGGTACGTGCCCTTGACCAGAATTGAACCTGTGATTCTTTAGTCCAAGAGCCAATGCTGTACTGCTGAGCCAAACAGTCCAGGGCAAGAATATTTTATATATCTAGCGATCTGTGTTTTCTTTTCTACAAACTTTCCATTCTTTGGCCTGTTTTTCTTTTGAATTGTTAGTCGTCTTATTTATTTGTAATATGCATTAGAAAAATAAGCTCTATGACATACATAAAATTTTTTTTCAGTTTTTTGTTTGCCTTTTGATCTTAAAGCAACTCGATATCTCTCTACCTTTAGAGGTAGGACACTGAGGCCCAGAGACGTGACATTCCTTACATAGGAGGCACTTGCCCTGGCCGGTTTGGCTCAGCGGTTAGAGCGTCAGCCTGCGGTCCGGAGAGACCCGGGTTCAGTTCCCGCTAAGGGCATGTACCTCGGTTGCAGTTTGTCCCCAGCCCTGGTTGGTCGTGCGGGTAGCAGCCACTCGATGTGTCCCTTTCACATCGATGTTTCCCTCTCTCTCTCTTCCTCTCTCTCCCTCCTACTCTGTCTGTACAAAAAATGGAAAAATGTCCTCGGGTGAGGATAAAAAGAAAATTAGTTCTTACATAGGAGGCACTCAGCTTGCCAGTGGCAGGGTCAGAGTTAGGCTTAGGTCTTGTACTTCCATGTACACAGTGTGACTTGGATTGTCAGAAAGCCTCATCTGTAAAAGGACTGAGCCAGGTGAGTTCCCACCTGTCTAACAAGAGAGAGTGAATTAGATCTGCATTCATCATCATACCAATGCTTGGTAATTGGATTATAGGTGTTCATGAGCACTTACTAGCAGAGACAAATTCAACAGACCCTAGGAAACTAGACCCCTCCCCTTCTGGATCTCGTGGACTCTGGCACAACCAGTGGTCTCCCAGTTAATTCCTGTTGTGTTTATTCTTCATTTCTTCTTTCCCCTCACAGCAGTTATTGTCCAAACCTGCTTTTTTCCGGCAAAATTCAGAGAGGAGGAACTTCAAACTGCTGGACACTAGGAAGCTGAGTCGGGATGGAACTGGGTCCCCTTCCAAAATCAGCCCCCCCTCCACCCCCAGCAGCCCTGATGACACTTTCTTTAACCTTGGAGACCTGCCAAATGGCAGGAAGAAGAGAAAGATCCCCAAGGTAAGGCTTGCAACAAACTTTGTGTTCAGATATGCATACCCGGTCCCCGCAAAGGAAGGTTGCAGAGGAATCTGGGCGGAGGACACTCACCGGGCCCTCTTCTACCTGCTTCATCACAGGCCAGCGGGACAGTGGGGCCAGCAGGATGGGATGTCCGGGCCTTTGTCGTAATAGTTCTTGTGGCTCTGTAGCTTTCTACTTCACCACCGTCCTTCTCCCAGCAGAGACTTCTCTTCTCAACCCAGACAGTGTTTCCAATGCCCAGCCTCAAAAGGCCTCAAGGAGTAGAGCTCCATCCGCCATGCCTCTGTGTCAGACCATGTCAGCGCCCACTGCAGAGGCCCTGCGTGGAGCTTGTGCTGTGAGTGGCACTTACCTTTCCTGCCTCTTTTGGTCCAAAAGGTAAAACACACCCAGGGGCTTGGGTGTGCATCCTAATGTGTCCACTGTTGATTAAATTTCCTCCTGCTCAGTTTCAGCCCTGAAGGGCTGGTCACTCTTTAAATATAAATATATATATTTAATTGATTTTAAAGGGAGAGAGAGAAAAACAAACATTGATGAGAGAGAACATCTATCAGCTGCTTGCTGCATGCCCCCCACTGGGGATCAAGCCTGCAACCTGAGCATATGCCCTGACTGGGAATTAAACCGGACATGGACGACACTCAACCACTGAGCCACACTGAGCCACAGGCGTGCTGGTCACTCTTCATTGGCCATTTTGGTACCTATATCCTACAGAAACTTTTAGAGCAGTGATTCCTTTTTTTTTTTTTAATCTTCACCTGAGGATATGTTTTTATTGATTTTAGAGAAAAGAAGGGAGCCCTGGCCGGTTTGGCTCAGCGGTTAGAGCGTCGGCCTGCGGTCCAGAGAGACCCGGGTTCGGTTCCCGCTAAGGGCATGTACCTTGGTTGCAGTTTGTCCCCGGCCCTGGTTGGTCGTGCGGGTGGCAGCCACTCGATGTGTCCCTTTCACATCGATGTTTCTCTCTCTCTCTCTTCCTCTCTCTCCCTCCCACTCTGTACAAAAAATGGAAAAATGTCCTCGAGTGAGGATAAAAAAAAAAAAAAAGAGAAAAGAAGGGAGAGAGAGAGAAAAAACATTGATGTGAGAGAGACACATTGATTGGTTGCCTCCTGCATGACCCCGGTCAGGGCCCGGGATCGAACCTGCAACCCAGGTATGTACCCTGAACCAGAAATCAGACCCACGACCCTTCAGTCTATGGGTTGATGCTCTAACCACCTAGCAAAACTGGCTAGGGCTAGGGCATGACTCTTAATTTCAGAGTTCATGGATGGGCTTTAGGGATTCATAAAACCCGTAAAATTGTGTCAAACTGTGTGGATGAGTTTGAGGGATGGGGGAGGGGAGAGACTGTCTATAGTTTTCATCAGATTTCTCAAAATGACTTATTGACCTGAAAAAAAGTTAAGGGACATATTCACAAACTGGTTCCTCCTGACACAGTTTGGTTAATCAGTGTTTTGAGCCATAATTTCATCCCCATCATTCTTATTCTAATGGTCGGTAACTTCACTTCACCATATCTCCCTTTGGCTGCCTTCCAGTCACTGTCCTGCGCTGTCATTGTAGCTGCTCATGAGGAACACCCAGTTTGGGGTCTCGAGCCACTCCCTTACCCCCTTCTGCTTGTTCTGGCTCATACATATCTTTGTAGGTCAAAAACCTACAATTGCGGAATAATCACAAGGCTGTTAACACCTATACGACCTCGTCATTGCAGCAGATAGACAGGAACGATCACATGAGCTAGCTGTCAGGGTAAAGAACTTTGGTACAAGTCTAAGTCTGAGTCTGTGATCTCTTAATAAGCACTTCACCTCTCTCTCTGCCCCCATGCCTTTACCCATCACTTAACCCTATATACTGTGTTAATCTTTTTTTTTTAATATATATAGATTTTTTTTTATCCTCACCCAAGGACATTTTTGCATTTATCTGCAGATAGAGCAGGAGGGAGAGAGGGAGGAAGAGAGAGAGAAAGAAACATCAATGTAGAGAGACACATCAACTGGTTGCCACCCACACAACCCCAACCAGGGCCAGGGACAAACTGCAACTGAGGTACATGCCCTTAGCAGGAACTGAACCCAGGACTCTGGTCCGCGGGCCGACGCTCTTAACCGCTGAGCCAAACCGGCCAGGGCTGTGTTAATCTTTTTAAAAGATTTTTTGAGCCCTGGACAGTTTTGCTCAGCGGTTAGAGCATCAGCCCTCAGACCAAAGGGTGTCAGATTTAATTCCAGTCAAAGGCACATACCTGGGTTGCAGGTTTGATCCCCAGCTCTGGTCAGGGTCTTACGGGAGGCAACCAATCAATGTATCTCTCTCACATTGATATTTCTCTCTTCCTCCTTCCCTTCCACTCTATCTGGAAATCAGTGAAAAAATATCCTTGGGTGAGGATTAACAAAAAAAAAAAAAAAAGATTTTTTTGAGATTGCAAGAAAGAATGTGTACATATTTTATGTGAAACTAAAGAGGTGGAGAGAGAGGTAAATTGTTACTGTCACTTTGTATGTATTTGTTGATGTAAGAAAGTTCCAAATACCGTAGAGAATTTTTTTGAGTTTATTTGAACCAAGTTGACAATTGGAGGGAAGCAAAATCTCAGTGGATTTAGAAATGCTCCAGAGAATGGCAGTTTGCATCGTATTTTATACATTAGAATCAAAGGAGGAGGTTACAAGAAATCCACCGGTGATAGATTAGGGAGGCGGGCAAAAGCAAAGTGGGGAAATGTTTCTGAGATTGAATAAAGAGTAAAATGAAGAATATAAATACTTCTTTTTCATTGGTGGGTACAGATAGTTCATTAACATTTACAGCACACAGAGCTGGTACTCAGGGAACAAGGTAACAGTGTGGGTTGTTGTGCCCTGAAGGGTCAGGGAAAGCAGGACCACTCTGACATTCCAAGGGGATGCATCTTAGATGCAGAAAGACTGTAGACAGGGCACTTAAGGTAAAGGCTGACCTTTGTCAGGGCTTATAGGCCTAGGACATGACTACTCTCCATGACTCACATTTAGTTAGAAATTTTTATGTTCAGACCATCCAATGTGGTTACTTTTGGTCTCTCAGTTTGTAAGGCTGCCATGCAGGCCTCCCCTGAGTGTGTCCGGTTTGGTATATGATCTTTTTTCCATCCATATGTTTAATTTGCAAGCACACCAGTTTATTTCCTCTGACTTTACTGCCTGAAATGAATGTGAGTTGCCACCATTTAAACAGCACCCAAGCAGGGGTCAAATAGGCTTTTCACAGACCTAATCAAACCAGAGGAGAATCAGCATGTTTTACCATCACACTACAAAAAAAATCTTATTAACACTTGAATCATTAAGATGAAGTACATAATTCTTTTTTTTTTTTCCTTTATTGATTTTTAGAGAGAGAAGAAGGGAGTGGGAGAGAGGAGTAGAAACATCGATGAGAGAGAACATCGACTGGCCACCTCCTGCATACCCCCCAGTGGGGATTGGGCCCACAACCTGGGCATGTGTCCTGACCGGGAATCAAACCGGCAACCTCTTGGTGCGCAGGTCAACACTCAACCACTGAGCCACACTGGCCAGCAAAGTATATAATTCTCTGCAGAGATGTTTTCAAAAGAAACAAATGTCTAAGTGCAGCTGTTAGAAGTCTCATTAATCCTGCTTTATCACTTGTTATTTCATGTTAACCTAGGTTTGCTGCCTGTTACTACTTGAGCCAAGTTAAGCAGAGTCAGAGTTGAATCATGTATGAGCGTTTATTCCAATAATGCCAGCAGTATGGAGAGAGCGTCAGGTCATCCTGAAAATTCTGCTCTAGCGTCTCCTACTAGCCAGCTGATTATACAGGGTTAAGGAATGAGGGCTACGTGCAAGGGGGCAGGGAGCAGGGTACAAGCTCAGGGTCTGTGGTCCATGTGTCTCCTTCCAGGATCTTCAAGTCCGGTAACAAGGTAGTTCATTTTCCATGATGTTAAAAGCAGCTCTGCCCACTCCTGGGCCTGGAGAATTATCGGCACTCCTGAGGCAAACTCCTGGAGGGGACAGGGTCCAGGCACAGCCACCAGGTCAAAGTGTGTCCTGTCCTCGGTCTGTTCTCAAAAGGTGGTATTTTGTTTTCTGTTCTTCTGAATAATGGACCCATCCGGGCTCTGAGGCATCTTATCTTTTTACAGCCCTGTTTTTCTTCTTGCAGCATGTCCTCCAGTTTCCCAGGGTCTGTAAGAAAACCTCTTATCTATAGTTAGTAAGATGAATAATCGTTAAACAACTCGGGTTCTATTCCTATTCTGTGCTCTTCCCCCTATCATCCTGAGTATTGTTTCTTTCTTTCAAAATGCTCTCCATCCCTTACTTGAAGTCAGAGTTTCTCTAAAGGCACATTTATGACTTCTAGGCTTGGAACCTTAAACCATTTGCTGTCCAAACCCTAGCTTTTGTGTTTTTACCTAGCAAGAGGGGGTCTACTCACAACTGACCCAACAGTGGGTTGTTGGTTTTCCTTAGTTGCTTCTGGCAATGTGGACACGTCCCAGACCCATCCCCGCGTCAGCCCTGAGAGGAATGACTGTCCGGGGAGGAGTGTGAGAGACAGTCCTTCTCTGTATCCTGCTGGCCACCCTGCACCTCCGCTAGCATGGCAGCCAGAGCAGAGCCGTGTGCTGCACTGCAGCGTGAAGTCCTCGGGGTTCGTGAAGCACTGTGCTGTCTTTGTGATGAGTGAGAAGTAGGCTGGGCGGCCCCTCTTCCATCTGGCCTCCTCTCAACACCCTGCAGTTTGCATGAAGCCCACTGTTTCTCGAGCGGCCACCACAGGCAGAATTAGGTATCAGATGACTCTTTCTCTGCAACAGACCATGTTGCCCAACCACAAAGGCTCAGTGGGTAGAGCGTTGGCCATTGCACTGGAAGGTGACCTGGTCAGTTCCCGGTCAGGGCACATACCTGTAATAGCTAAGGAGCTATTACAGTGGGTTTGCCCTCCCCCGAGCGATGTTTCTCTCTCACACGTTTTCTCGCTCCTCCTCTCTCTCCCTCCCTTCCCCTCTCTAAGCATGTCCTCGGCTGAGGAGTTAAAAAAAAGGGAAACAGACCATCTGTCAAATAGACTTATATTTTTAAATATTTTTTCATCTTCAAAAAAAGTTTCTAAAGCAGGCAGTGCTTCTAGTACACCACGCATCTCCCGTTGAAGGCTCAGTATGTGAAAGCATGTTTAAAGTTCTCTCTGCACTGCTCTGGATCAAAGAGGGTTTATCACAGATGTCGTTGCACAGGATTGTAAAGATTTTTCTCAATAAAATATTGAGATGTCAAAAAATAAATAAAATAAAGTTTTCTCTCTGGAGAACATTTTTTTAAATAAACAGGAACAAAGATTTGTTGACTGAAGCATATGTATGGCTTCTACTTAGTCCAGGCCTGAGTTGGGGCGAGACGGGCTTTCTCTGTCGCAGGCCTTGCACTGCTCACGGAGGGCTCCCGGTTGTCTTGCGGGGTCGTTCCGGAGGCACCGTGTCCTCCCCGTTAGCTTGTGAGCTCCCTGAGGACAGGTGCCTGTCCCGCATGTCTTTTTCTCCCTCACAGCTCCTGGCAAAATCCCTTGTACACAGTAGGTGCTCTGCATTCCATCAGCACATTCACAGCGCACAGGTGTTGACCGAGTGCCTGCTGTGTGCCAGGCGCTGCTCCGCCCCGGGCAGGGCGGTCACAGCACAGGCAGCCGACAGGA
This sequence comes from Molossus molossus, assembly GCF_014108415.1. Taxonomy (NCBI): domain Eukaryota; kingdom Metazoa; phylum Chordata; class Mammalia; order Chiroptera; family Molossidae; genus Molossus; species Molossus molossus. The sequence continues at coordinate 102,016,424 of NW_023425401.1, read as the reverse complement.
GTCCCGCCCGCCCGGAGCTCACCCTCTGTGTTCATCGTGCTTGAGTAAGTGGAAGGGTGTCACCTGCGCCACCACTGCCTTCTTTCTAGTTATTTTTGGAGATTTGAGGGGGAGATTTTGAATGGATTTAAAAATTTTCTCCTCTCCAAAAAAACAATTGGACCTACCAACTCATTTGATTTTTTTAATATATATTTTTAAATTGTGGTAAAATATATATAACATAAAACTTGCCATTTTAGCCTTTTTTTCCTTTTTTTTTTTATCCTCACCCGAGGATATTTTTCTATTTTATCATCAGATAGAGTTGGAAGGAGGGAGAGACAGAGAGAAACATCTAATGTGATAGAGCCACATTGACTGGTTGCCTGCCACATGACCCAACAAGGGCCTGGAACAAACTGCAACCAAGGTACGAACCCTTGACTGGAATCGAACCTCATTGGTCCGTGGGCTGGCGCTCTGACCGCTGAGCCAAACCAGCCAGGACTTTTTTTTTTAGATGGAGTGGGAGGCAGGGAGGGACAGACAGAGAGAGAAAAATATCCATATGAGAGAGACACATCAATTGGTTGCCTTCCCCACGACCCCATCTGGGACCGGGGATTAAAGCCACAACTTAGGAATTGAACCCACGACTCTTTGGTCAGTGGGCTGGCGCTCTGACCGCTGAGCCAAACCGGCCACGGCCATGCTGGCCATTGTAAGTGTATAGTTTGGGGGCATTATGTACATTCACACTGCTGTGCAGCCTCACCAGTATCCATCCCCAGAACTTTTCATCTCCCCAGACTGAAACTTTGTACCCACTAAACACAAACTTCCATTCCTCCTCCCCTGGCAACCACCTTTCTACTTCTGTTGCTATGAACTTGCCAGTTCTAAGGACCTCATGTAAGTGGAATCATTCAAAAGTTGTCCTTTGTAACTGGCTTATTTCACTTAGCATAATGTCTGTCCTCAAGGTTCATTCACGCTGGAGTGTAAGTCAGAGTGTTCTTCCTTTTCACGGCTGGATAATATTCCATTGTATGTATGTAGCACAGCTTGTTTATCCATTCTTCCATCAGTGGACATTTGGGTTGTTTCCCCCTCCCGGCTACTGTGACTAATACTAGCCACTCATTTATGTGGCATCTTTTCCCATGGGAAATGGAGTTAGTGTTAGGACATGCGCAAAAACAAGAGAAGACCAGTTCAAGGAAGCAGCTGGTGTGGAAGAGTAAATGTAAATAAACTACACATGGTGGTGAAGGCAGAGCCCTCATTCAGGTCAGAGTCAAGGTTAGGGATGAGGCGTTTACACAGACACTTGGTAAGGCCAGGGCTAGGCCACCTGCCAGGAGCAGGAGTGTGCAGGTGTCGGAGGGCAGGGCCGGACAGTGTCAGGGACAGTTTGCAGAGCTAGAGGGACAGGGCCCAGGCCTGCCACAAGGAGACCTGGAGATGAGCCACCCTCTTCCCTGGGCAGGCCAGTGCTCCAGCTGGGAGAAGAGCTAGGGAGCTATTACAGTGGGTCAGGGGAGTGGAGGGCAGAGATGGAGACTGGCTACAGCAAGTCCACTGCATCCCATCCCCCTACCTACCCACCAGCTCACCATAGTACACACACACCCTTTCCTGTTCTTCCCAGTGCATAAAAGAATTTAAAACTTTTCAAGTTAGCTTCCAAACACAGCTCCCCTTTAAAACTACTAGTTGGGCCCGGCCGGTGTGGCTCAGTGGTTGAGCACTGACCTATGCACTAAGAGGTCGCCGGTTCAATTCCTGGTCAGGGCACATGCCCAGGTTGTGGGCCCGATCCCCAGTGAGGGGCATGCAGGAGGTGGCCAGTCAGTATTCTTTCTCATTAATGTTTCCATCTCTCTCTCCCTCTTCCTTCCTCTCTCTATAAAATCAATAAAGAAGTAAATAAAACCACTAGTTTGTTCGCCTCAACTCAGCCTGGGCAGACTTCCCTTTCTCCCAACTGGGTAGAACCCAGGTTTCCACTTCTTGAAAGTGGCAGGTGGTGCTATAAAGCCTGGAGGGAAGTGACCCCCGGCTCCGATCACGAGATGGCTCTGCAGTCGTCAGCCTGGAGTAGTGGTGTCTGCTGAGTACCTCGGCTTCTGAGCACCAGGAGAGGCCACGAGTGGTCCTGTGCAGAAAGGGCAGCATGCTGGGTGCATGGCACCACTCTGTGCGGAAGTGAGGACTCAGGACCCCGTAATCCCCGCTCCCTTCCCACTCGGCTGCTCAGACATTCTTTGGCATGGTTCCCACAAACGAGGCCCTTCTGGGAGCTTTTTTCCTGGTCTCTTCCTTTTCTTGTTTTGGGGGCAAAAGCTTTTTCCCAAGCCACAGTGACATTGCAGTGTCGGAAGGGAACAGCCATCGCGCCGTTAACCAACGAAATCGTCTCCCTGTGGCTCAGGTAGATGCGTTAGCATGTTTAGACGACACCCACTCGTGCTTCAGTAAGGATGACAGCCTCCTTTAGTGTTCCTGACAGCCACATTCCTATCTGGCAGAAAAGAATGGCTGGAAGACACCAGTGGGCCAGTGGGAACTGTCTCCTCCCTGCCCCTTTGCGGGGCCCTCCACCTTTTGGAAGAGAATGGGCAGCAAAGGAATCCCTGCTGCACGTGGGGAGGCGGCTGCTAACACTGGTGTTCTTCTCTTGGTGTCTGGCAGCTGGTACTGCGAATCAATGCCATTTACGAGGCCCGGAGAGGAAAGAAGCGGGTGAAGAGACTGTCCCAGTCAACAGAGAGCAGCTCAGGAAAAGGTAGGGGCACCCCCACTCCACCCCTCCTCCCCTGAGGATCTGAAAGCAGATTCTTCCTCAAAGTGGATTCCTGTTGCTTTGAGTTGGCTCACCAAGGAAAATAAACTGGTGCTTTGTGAATGTCTCCATTGTCCCCAGGACGGTCCACCAGCCAGGAGCTCAGCTCGGTGGCATGTCCCCTGGTCCTCTCTCCCTGCCCATCCATCCCGCGAGCCCAGGGCAGCATGCTCTGACCTCACCACGCACAAAAGGGGCCAGTATCTTTTGCTGTAGAATTTGATACAGGTATCATGTGATTTAGGGCCAAATTAATTTGGAAATAGATTTTGTTGGGCAAATACGTAGTTTGTCCATTACATTTAAATAGACAAAAAGAAAACAGCCTTTCTGAACTAGGAATCTTGGCTTTGTGCTACTACATATAAAAAGTTTTCTACATCAGAAAAACTTACATTTGCAACCTCCTTTTTCTCCTTTTGTCCAGTGACAGATGAGAACAGTGAGTCTGACAGCGAGACGGAGGAGAAGCTGAAAGGTGAGAAGAGCAGTCGCGGAGCACTGGCAGGTGCCTGGGCGGCCACAAGCACGGCTCTGCAGCGGAGCGTCCTTGCAAGAGCTTGTCGGCGGGCCCACGGCATGCTCACGGCATGCTCGGGGCGGGGCGGTCCCCGCAGGACCAGAATGGGCCTGTCCCACTCCACAGATCCAGCGTGGCCACACCTGCAGGGCTCCGCTGTTCCCAAGCCTTTCTGTTGTGTCGTAGGTGTGACTCTCACCTGTGCGAGGTACAGCTCCGCCGGCCTGACTCCAGACACCTGGGGCTATGGCCCTACTTCCGTAAAAACACTTGTATGATCTGGAGGAACTCACGTAAGATCTCAGGGCCTCTAGTTCCTCATCTGTCTTATGAAGTCCTGGGAATAATTGGTCACTATGCTCAAAATATGGTGACGTAGGTCAGGCTTTAGTGAGTTTTCTGTACCTTCTCAGACCCCAGGTGGAAGCCACAGAAAGCTGCAGCCCAGGGCTGTGGTGGAGACCGTCTGCCGGTGGCCCTGCCTCCTTCGCCTCTAATGCTCAGTTGCCCCCCGGCCCACCTCGAATAGAGCCAGTGCATTTCCACTGCACAGAACGGTGGCCAGAGAGAAGGCAGATGGAGTTCTGGAGTCAGGGCTCTGCCGGTTGAGTCACGCGGGATGTTTACAAAGCTCCCAGCTCGAAATCTCTGTGGTTTGGGTTTTGTTACATCCCACAATGGGAAAGATGAGAGAAATGAGTGAAGGGAGGAGTCGGTGTCCCCACCCCATCTGACAGAGGAACACAAGGATTTCTCCAGGCCCGGCCCCAAGGCCAGACAACAAATCTATGGTGGAGCAGAGGCTCCGCATTCCAAGTTCCTGCACCCCTATTAGCCTGGCGGCCTAGCAAATATTGCTCCTCCCCAAATTTTGGCAACTACCCCAAAGAGTTTGTACTAATTTGTTAAGTGTGGGAACACTTTTTTAGGATTAAACAGTGCTCTGAGCTGGGAATTACATAACCTGTTGCAGCTCTGTGCAGTTCGTTGCACATTGGAAAGTGGATTGTTTTCAGGCTCGCGCTCTCTCTCTCTCTCTCTCTCTCTCTCTCTCTCTCTCTCTCTCTCTCCCCAGCTCACAGCCAACGCCTGGTCAATGTGAAGTCTCGTCTGAAGCAGGCTCCAAGATACCCATCCCTTGACCGGGAGCTCATCGAGTACCAGGAGAGGCAGCTCTTCGAGTATTTTGTGGTTGTGTCCTTGCACAAGAAGCAGGCGGGGGCCGCCTACGTGCCAGAGATCACCCAGCAGTTCCCCCTGAAGGTAGGGGCGGGCTGCAGGGGGACCACAGCGTTCTTGCCAGCACCTTGCTGGGACTCCTGGATTCAAGGAGGTGTGGGAGTCTGAGGATCACTTAGTGTCTAGAATCTCAAAACTGGGTCCTAATTAGGGTCGATCATGAAGAAACTGCTGCTGGAGAATTTGGGAAGTCCCGGGAGGTGAGACCCAAGGACTCAGGTTGTAGTCAAAAAGGCATCCTGAATCCCTGTGGTCACTGTGCCGAGCACCCTCCTCATCCTCTCCGTGTCCTTATCCAACCACATCTCCCAGCCTAGTGCACAGGCCTCTTTCCCATCCAGCCACACACTCCCTAAGGAGTGTCACAGGTGCGGCCTGCTAAACATCTGGAGGTGCCCCGCCACTGCATGTCCGTGCACAGGAATCCAATGCTGTTCCAACAGCGTTCATGGCTCTGTGGAGTGGGCTTCCCCATGTATTAAGTCATGCACCTGAAATGAAATGGCACTGAACAAGGCCTCAGATCGCATGGCCAGCAGGTACCTTGTTCATAGGCTTTGCCGGCAGTGTTGAAGCGTGTCCACTGCATTCTAATTCAGTTCAACCAGAACTTTCTGAGACCCTAGGCATTCAACCTGTTTCTACGTGGCCCCAGGCATTTCAAAGACGAGCAGTGTGTTTTGTCCTCAAGGAATTCACACTCTGACAGAGGGCAGGAGATAAGCACACAGACTTGGGAGGTAGCTGTGACCCTTTCCACAGGGTTCACGAGGGCCCAAGGCTGGGTTGTTCAGGTCGGGGAGAGCTCATATGCTGACTCCCTGAGGGCCTCCCTTTGCATCCCCACCCAAGGCAGAAAGGACTGTGCTGCTGACGCCTGCTAGAGCCGAGCACAGTGCTGTGTACGTGGCAGCACTCTGTCCCGGGACCAAAGGATCGCTTCACGAGTTAGTTCGTCAGTTAGTCACTGCAGCCACTGAGTGCTAGTGTCCAGCCTGGAATCTTCAGACTCCTAGACTTCCACATCAAAACATTTCTTGAGCCCTGGCCAGTTTGGCTCAGCGGTTAGAGCGTCGGCCTCTCTGACATTTGGTGGCCATGAGAAGACTTGTGGACCCTATGTGAAACAGTCAACAGGACTGCAGCCTGCAGACTTTAGAAACTGTCGGCAAGGCTTGTTTAAAGTGGAAATGGCAAGCTGTGAGAAGCCAGATAAGAAATCGATGAAAATACTACAGAAAGAATTTAGGTTATACATTACAATTTCCTAACTTTAGAAATTCAGACTCTGCCCTGGCCAGTTTGGTTTAGCGGTTAGAGCATTGGCCTGTAGACCAAAGGGTCTCGGGTTTGATTCCCGATCAAGGGCAAATACCTGGGTTGCAGGTTTGATCCCCAGCCTCAGTCAGGGTTGTGAGGGAGGCAACTGATCAATGTGTCTCTCAAATTGATGTTTCTCTCTCTCCCTCCCTCCCTCCCTCCCTCTCTTCCACTCTATTTAAAAATCGATGGAAGCCTGGCTGGTGTGGCTTACTTGTTGAGCATTGACCATGCACCAAGAAGTCGCTGGTTCAATTCCCAGTCAGGGCACATGCCCAGGTTGTGGGCCCGATCCCCAGTGGGGGACATATAGGAGGCAGCCAATCGATGTTTTCTCTCATCAGTGTTTCTGTGTCTCTCTCCCTCTCCCTTCCTCTCTCTCTAAAATAAATAAAGAAAAAAAAATGTTTTAATAAAAATCAATGGGGGGACTTCCAGTCAAGATAACCGGTAGGTAAACGCGGTATCCGTCCTCCCACAACCACATCAAAGTTACAACTAAACTACAGAACAACCATCATTCAAAACCGCCTGAAATCCAGCTGAATGGAAGTCCTACAGCTACGGAATTAAAGCAGCAGCCACATCCAGACTGGTAGGAGGGCGGAGGGGCTGGGCCCACACCCACGTGTGGCGGATAAAAATCAGGAGGACACCTCGGCTGGGAAGGTCCTTCCTGAGGACTGAGGGGTCCCTGTCCCACACCAGGTGCCCCACTCAGGGTTCCAGTGCCAGGAAGAGAATCCCCATCACTTCTGGCTGGAAAAACCGGCAGGAACTGAGGCTCAGGGGGGCTGGAGCGGCTGGAGCCCTAGGCAGCTCCTTAAAGAGCCCGCGCACGGACTTGTCAGACTCTCTCCCTCTAAGCTTGGAGGGGAGGCACCTCGAGGGGCACCAGAGACATACAGGGAAGAACTAATCTGTTTGGCACTGGAGCGAGGGCTGGAGAGGGGGCTTTCTCCGGGACAAACGTGCTGCCAGAGGCCTTTGTTCCTTTGGTGAGCCCTTCCCTGGGGTGGCAGACAGCCACCATATCTGGGACTCCAGCAACCTGGCTCATACTGGTAGCCACGCCCTAGTGACTCCCTGAGGCCCCGCCCCGCCCCACCCAACTTTCAGGCCCACCCAAGTTGTTGCCACTTGCTTAACCATAGGATTGGCCTCTCTTGGGTCCTGCTTCAGGTTTTTCCTAAATTCTTTCAAACGAGCAGCATCTGGTCTCAGCGAGCCCCATACCTCTCGTCAAGTAATACACTGAAACAAACACAGGGAGGCAGCCAAAATGAGGAGACAAAGAAACAGGTCCCAAATGAAAGAACAGAACAAAACCCCAAGAAAAGAACTAAGCAAAATGGAGGTAAGCAACCTAACAGATGCTGAGTTCAAAATACTGCTTATAAGGATGCTCAATGAACTTAGTGAGAACCTCAGTGAACTTAGGCAGGGCCTCAAGAGCATAAAAAAGGACCAGTCAGAAATTATGGATGCACAGTCAGAATTGAAGGAGGCATTAACTGAAATAAAGAATAATTTACACAGATTCAATAGTAGAGTACGTAAATCCAAGGAAAAACCATTGATTTGGAATATAAGGAAGCAAAAAACGCCCAATCAGAACAGCAAAAAGAAAAAATCCAAAAAATGAGGATAGTGTAAGGAGCCTCTGGGACAACTTCAAGCGTGCCAACATTAGTATCTTGGGGGTGCCAGAAGGAGAAGAGCGAGAACAAGAAATCGAAAACCTGTTTGAAACAATAATGGCAGAAAACATTCCTAACTTGGTGAAGGAAACAGACATACAAGTCCAGGAAGCAGAGAGAGTCCCAAACAAGATGAACCCTAAGAGGCCTACACCAAAGCACATCATCATCAAAATGCAAAAGGTTCAAGACAAAGAGAGAATCTTAAAAGCAGCAAGAGAAAAGCAGTTAATTACCTACAAGGGAGTTCCCATAAGGCTGTCAGCTGATTTCTCAAAAGAAACTTTGCAGGTCAGAAGGGAGTGGCAAGAAATATTCAGAGTGATGGAAAGCAAGAACCTACAACCAAGATTACTCTATCCTGCAAAGCTGTCATTTAGAATCGATGGCCATATAAAGACTTTCCCAGACAAGGAAAAGCTAAAGGAGTTCATCACCACCAAACCGTTATTATATGAAATGATGAAGGGTGTTTTTGAAGAAAAAGATAAAACATATGAACAAACAAAATGGCAATGAATACGTATCTATCAACAATGGAATCTACAAACAAAATGAACAGGTAGAACAGAAACATTCTCATAGATACAGAGAACATTTTGTTGGTTGCCAGATGGGAGGGGAGTTGGGGGAATGGGTGAAAAAGGGGAAGGGATTAAGAAGTACAAATTTATTGCTAGACTGACAAACCTCAAAGGGAAAGGGGTTGGGGGTGGTGGGAAGAAATAAACCAAAGAACTTATATGCATAACCAATGGACACAGACATTAGTGCAGGAAAAGGCGGGAGGGGGCAGGGGTGGGGAGGAGGAGGTCAAAGGGGGAAAAATGTGGAACATCTGTAATACATTCTACATTCAACAATAAAGATTTTTAAAAAAAGATCAATGGAAAAATATCCTCAGGTGAGGATTAACAAAAAAAAAAAAAAAGAAATTCAGACTCTACGCACTTCAAATATCTGATATTTCAAATTACTGTAGGTAACTTCAGCAATAATTTTTTTAACTGTTTATAAAGGAAATTTAACAAGTGGAAACCTATCAACAACAGCAAAAACACAAAAAGCCAACAATTCTTCCTAACATTTTTAAGGTACCAATTCATAGGCAAACTCTGCTAGTTATAAATCATTCCTTTTTGTTTTCAAAACATATACCCAGAATGCCTTTTTAAAATTGTAACAGTAAAGCACATGCCATAAAGTTTGCCCTTTCAGCATTTCCAAGTGTACAACAGTTCAGTGCTGCCAATTACATGCACAGTGTGGTGCCCAGATCCACAGAATGGGGGCTTTTTTATTTTTTTTAATCCTCACCTGAGGACATTTTTCCATTTTTGTTCAGATAGAGTGGGAAAGAGAGAGAAGTATCGACATGATACATTGAGTGGCTGCCTCCCACATGACCCCAACCAGGGCCGGGGATGAATCACAACCGAGGTACGTGCCCTTGGCTGGAATCGAACCCGTGACTCATTGGTCCGTGGGCTGACCCTCTAACTGCTGAGCCAAACCGGCCAGAGCAATGGGGGGGGGGGGGGCTTTTTAAAAGGGCAGATACCTATTCATATGCAAAGGAAGCAAACTCGTGGCTTTAAATATAATCTAAGTCAGACTTTATTCATTTGTTCTGTTTTAAATAAAATGATACCCAGCCCAGCTGGTGTGGCTCAGTGGATTGAGCACTGTCCCATGGACTGAGAGGTCCCCCATTCAATTCCCGGTCAGGGCACATGCCCGGGTTGCGGGCTTGATCCCCAGTAGGGGGCGTTCAGGAGGCAGCCGATCGATGTTCTGCCATAAATGTTTCTATCTCTCTCTCCCTTCCTCTCTCTCTAAAAAAATCAATAAAAACATATTTAATAAATAAGATGATACCCAATCTATGATGTCAGATAAAAGATAGGAGAGAGAGAAAGACAGACACTCTAGAGATTAAGATCATTTTTATTCCCAGCTCGGTCCCATATTAGTTACATGATCATGAACAGATAATGTCTCTAAAAGAATAAAGTCAGGCTGAGTGACACCTCCTTTCCTTCTAGCTCTGACATCCAAGGATCTGAAATGAGTTGAAAGTCACCGTGTGACAATGTGACTAAGTGTGTTCACCGAGAAGTGTTGTACTGCTTTGCGAGAGGGGCAGTTCCGCCCTGGCCCAGAGGTCTGAAGACCTGCTCTGGGGCTCAGCTTGCAGACTCCTGCGTCTCCTATTTGGAAAGGATTGTATGACGGTTTTCTTTATGGACTAAGATAGTTATATTCCAGAATGTTAGGCATAGAAAACAGTTCTGTAAAGCACACTGCTTTTTCCTCCTGACTTGACCTGTGAGGCCATAGTTAGAACTGCCCTGAGGATAAGGGCCTCAGCAGACTGAGGTGGGAAGACTTCCAAGGAAAGGGGTGAAGGTGGCGGTCCCAGCGGCAGGAAGGTAGCATGTGGTCTGCCACGCCTCTGCCTCACTCTCCCATGCTGGGTTCCTTCTCCAAGCTTCTCTTGCCTTTCTCCCCGCAGTTGGAAAGGTCTTTCAAGTTCATGAGGGAGGCTGAGGACCAGCTGAAGGTCATCCCCCAATTCTGTTTCCCCGATGCGAAGGATTGGACTCCTGTCCAGCAGTTTACCAGGTATGTGCTAGCATTTACCCTCGCCACCTGCAAAGACTAAGGTGAGAACTAGAGATGGGGTCATAGATGGCGGACCCCGTAAGTCAAGCCTACCATTAAGCGATCCTCATGGGCCCAGGCCTGGAGATGTCCCTCACCAGTGTTTTCAAAACTTCCCTGAAGATAATAATAACCTTGCTGCCCTGGCCAGTTTTGCTCAGTGGTTAGAGCATCAGCCCACAGACTGAAGGGTCATGGGTTTGATTCCTGGTCAAGGGCACATACCTGGGTTGCAGGTTCGATTCCCGGCCCCTGTCGGGGTCTGCGGGAGGCAGCCAGTTGATGTATCTCTCTCACATCGATGTTTCTCTATCTCTCCCCCTTCCACTCTCTAAAAATCAATGGGAAAAGCTCCTCAGGTAAGGGTTAACAACAACAACAAAAATAACCTTGCTAAGTATGCAGATCCTTAGACCTCCCACTCAGTGTGGGCGTCTGTTTACTTCAAGAGCTTTGTGAAGGGCAGTAATAGTAGGGTCATTCTTAGTCTAGGGAAACATTGCCTGTCAGCCATCCTGTCCAGATCCTCTGAGACATTTCTTCATGCTGTTGTCAGTTTAGGATCAGTTACTTCACAGCTCTGCTTTAGCCCATGGTTAGGTATGGTATTGTCATTATCAGATGTTCAGCGACTGATCAAACTCAGTAGGATGGGTATCCTAAATGTTTGAGGCCCACTGTGGTCCTCAAAGTTGGCCCTCAGTCTCCGAGGACAGCCCCAGCCTCAGGGTGGCTCTGAGCAGACTGTCCCCTGGAAATGCTGTGCCCAGGGCAGTTCCGAGAGGGCCACAGAACTGTTCCTGTGCTGAGTCACGTTCCAGATCAGTGGGTGCAGCCTCACCCTCAAGCTCTTGTAGGCAGTAGCCACAACAGATGCCCAAAAAATGACTGGGCCGGGCCGGTGTGGCCCTGTGGTTGAGGGTCGACCCATGCAGCAAGAGGTCGCTGGTTCAATTCTAGTCAGGGCACATGCCCAGGTTGTGGGCTTGATCCCCAGTGGGGGGCATGCAGGAGGCGGCCAGCTGATGTTCTCTCTCATCCATGTTTCTATCTCTCTCTCCCTCTCTCTTCTTCTCTCTCTCTAAAATCAATAAAGAAAAAAAATTTTTTTAAATGACTGCATTTTGTATCTTGGGATGGCTCAGGTGACAATTATATGAGAACTGAAAGAGAATGTTCTCATTTCCTCTTGGGCACAGTGACACTTTCGATCTCCCTGTCCCTGTCACAGACCCAGCACAGTGGACAGGACAGGGAGCAGCCCTTTTGGACAACCTCCTTCAGGATGTTCTAGCTGCTCACCATGATGTGTCCTTGTTTTGTTTTACGTTGTAATGTACTTTTGTTTTCCTTGCTGCAGTGAAACATTCTCATTTGTCTTAACTGGAGAAGACGGGAGCAGAAGGTTCGGTTACTGCCGAAGACTGCTGGTTAGTACCTTTGCTTCTCAGTCTGCAGGAGCGCCGAGCAGAGCCGGCGCTGGCCTCCTGAGCTTGCACCACGTGCCACGAGAGAAGGGACGGGTGTGCAGGGTAACCAGGGCAGTTGAGAACGTGGAGGAAGGTTGGGGGCTCAGCTGCACCTTACTGACAGAGGGGAAACATGTCTCTGTCTCCTTTAGAAAGAAAGTACTTTCTCCACTGTTTTCCCCACCCAGTAAAAGACTTTTCTCCATAAACCAAATGTCCTTTCTAATAAAACGTGCTAAGCAGACCTTGGTAGCTTAGAGAGAAGTTCATAATGGGCTAAGGGCAGAAGAAGGTTGGTTTTATTGTTTATGACACAGATAATTCGATTGAGTGTCTCCTTCAGAATAATCACCTTTAAAAGTCAGGAACTATTCCTATAACTGTCTGTGCTAGAACATTTGCAACATTGTTCTCTGAGGCCCATTCCTTTGAAAATCTCCGTAGTGACAAATCACTTTCCACTGAGAATGATTTTAGCTTTAGAAGTAGGCTAATACAATTTAGAGTAAAGAATAATGTATGGCACATAGTAGCTGTTCAATAAATATTGTTGAATTAGTGAATAAAAAGTATAGACAATACTTGAAAAAGTTAAGTGGAATCATAACTTTTGTTGGTAAAATTAATTTAAAGTATTGAGATTGGCCCAGCCGGTGTGGCTCAGTGGTTGAGCATCGACCCATGCACCAAGAGGTTGCTGGTTTGATTCCCGGTCAGGGCACATGCCCAGGTTGTGGGCCCAATCCCCAGTGGGGGGCATGCAGGAGGCGGCCAGTCGATGTTCTCTCTCATCGATGTTTCTATCTCTCTCTCCCTCTCTTTTCCTCTCTCTCTAAAAAAATCAATAAAAACATATTTTTTTAAAAAAAATTTGTGACCTCTTCTTCCCTGAGGTTGATAACATTCATGATTTTCTTTGTTTCTCTCCAAAAAGCCTGGTGGCAAAGGGAAGCGTCTCCCTGAAGTTTACTGCATAGTGAGCCGCCTGGGATGCTTCAGCCTCTTTTCAAAGGTGAGGATGTGGGCCTCAGAAAAAGGAGGCAGGGCGCAGAAGGACACAGAAAGCACTCCAACTTCCGGTACTTTTATAATCTAATTCTCCGCTGTTTTCCTTCCCACTTCCTCCTCCTCCTCCCCTCTCAACAGCCTCTGTTCTCTTATCATTGGGACAGGAAATAGCAGTTGATGAAGGTCAGGGCTCAGAACTGGGGTAAGGGAGAGAGGCAAAGTAATTGTAGCTGAGGATGGGAGGGGTAGAGGATCTTCCCCAAATATTCCATGTTTTACTTTTCTTCTTCTAAGCATTTTTTTTATCATATTTGCTTTTGCTGTACAAAAAACCACTATGATGTATGTATGTGTGTATATGTATCTATGTATATATGTGTTGTGTACATATGTGTTATGCGCATGTGAGATTTATTATTGTAATAGTGCTGTAAGTCTGTTGAAATCTTTTTTTTTATCCTCACCCCAGGATATTTTTCCATTTATCTTCAGATAGAGTGGGAAGGAGGGAAGGAGGGGGTGGGGGGAGAGAGAGAGAAACATCAATGCAAGAGAGACACATCGACTGGCTGCCTCATGCATGACCCAACCAGGGCTGGGGACTGAACCACAACCGAATTACCTACCCTTGACCAGAATCGAACTTGTGACTCATTGGTCTGCAGGCCGACGCTCTAACAGCTGAGCCAAACCGGCCAGGGCAATCTATTGAAATCGTAATATAATTTGGTCCTCTTTTAAGGAAGATAAGCCAATATATCAAGATATAGGAATTGCCATATTGAGTGGGCCCATCCACCCCAGTATTTTGGATTGGTGTATAGGAGATCCTTATTATGTTATATGATGCTAATCTCAAACACCAGATATAACCCAACGTTTGTTTCCTACGTAAACCGGACATGCGTATTTAATCCATAAGTTTGTTTAAAATCCTCTTGAACATTTATTTCAGTCTGAGCTTCCTTTGGGAAAATTTCAGTCTTAACGTCTACTGTCTATGGGTGTGAGACAGCACTTCCTAAAAGCATTCTGAAACAAAAGTCCACCTTCTATCCACCATGCACCCAAAATCATAGAAAGACTAAATTATACTGGTATGGTGTGCCCTCTTGCCATGATAGAACTTGAACTTCTACTCAAATCTGTTTGAAATAATTAGTAGTATCAATATAATCTGAGACATGGTCTTACCTCCACTCCATTGATGCTAATTATTCTGCATTAAAGTTGGCCATTTACAAGTTCTAGCACAGGAATGCATTGCTGTTCATGCAAGACTTTTATGTAGGTTTGTCTAAAGGTGGAGGTGAGGCCATAGGTTGCAACCTTTGTTGTTGTGAGAATGCATATAACAGCTGGAAGTAGCCTGGCCAGTTAGCTCAGTTGGTTGGAGCATCGTCCCGATGCACCAGAGTTGCAAGTTCAATCCCCAATCAGGGCACATGCAGGAATCAACCGATGAACGCATCAATAAGTGGAACCACAGGTCTCTCTCTCTCTCTCTGTCTTTCCCTCTCTTCCTCTCCCCTGCCCCCAAGAAAGACAGCTGGAAGGGAAACGGCTCATGTGACTTAGCCCAGCTCCCAGTGGCAGCTTTGGGATTCACGTGAGCTTCACTGCTACATCTTTTTTTTTTTTACCCTCACCTGAGGACATTTTTCCATGTTTTGTTCAGATAGAGTGGAAGGAAGAGAGAGAGAGAAACATCGACATAAAAGGGACACATCGAGTGGCTGCCACCCACACGACCCAACCAGGGCCGGGGACAAACTGTAACCGAGGTACGTGCCCTTAGCGGGAACCGAACTTGGGTCTCTCTGGACCACAGGCCGACGCTCTGGCCACCAAGCCAAACCGGCCAGGGCACTGCTACGTCCTGAGTAGGGGTGTGGAGCAAGTAAACATGCTGGCATGCTTGAGTGAGGCACCATCCTGAGATGTCAAGTCAGTTTTGTGACGGGATATTTTAAGAGTGTAGTGTCATGACTTGCTAAAGACCACACAGCTAATACTCAGGATAGAACCAGAAATAGTTTTGGCAAACTGATCCCTAGAACTTGAGTTATTTTTACATGAGGGACAAGGATGACTAAAATGGCAGATTGTCCTTTGGTATAGACAGGAGTCATGGATAAGAAGAACTGCTCTCAGAATCTCTGAAGAAAGGTGTATCATTAAACATTACCACAGTGCCCTGGCCGGTTTGGCTCAGCGGTTAGAGCGTCGGCCTGCGGTCCGGAGAGACCTGGGTTCGGTTCCCGCTAAGGGCACGTGCCTCGGTTGCAGTTTGTCCCCGGCCCTGGTTGGTCGTGCAGGTGGCAGCCACTCGATGTGTCCCTTTCACATCGATGTTTCTCTCTCTCTCTCTCTCTCTCCCTCCTGCTCTATCTGAACAAAGAATGAAAAAGTGTCCTCAGGTGAGGATAAAAAAATAAATAAATAAATAAACATTACCACAGTAATGCCGTGTAGCAAACCACAGTGGCTGAAAGTCCAGTCATGTATTCTCCCAGACATGCAGGTCAGCTGGGGTTTGGCTCTGCTAGTCTCTGGGCTGTCGTGTGCTTAGTGAAGGCTGTGGGTTGGCTGATCTGGGCTGGCTGATCTCTAATTTAGGCTGCTAGTCTGTGTTGGGTCTGGGCCACGTGTCTGTCATCCTACTTAGATAGTGAGCCGGCCCACATGTGCTCTTCTTATGGCCGGCAGAGGACAAGAGGGCAAGCAGAAGCACAAAAGGCAGGCCTCGGAAGGCCCGGGCTGAGCACTGGTACCCTCCTTCCCCAGCCCAGTGCTCCTCAGCCATTCTTTTTTTTTTTTTTTTTATCCTCACCCGAGGACATTTTTCCATTTTTTGTTCAGGTAGAGTGGGAGGGAGAGAGAGGAACACAGAGAGAGAGAGAGAGAAACATCGACGTGAAAGGGACACATCGAGTGGCTGCCACCCGCACAACCAACCAGGGCCGGGGACAAATTGCAACCGAGGTACATGCCCTTAGCGGGAACCAAACCCGGGTATCTCGGGACCACAGGCCGACTCTCTAACCGCTGAGCCAAACCGGCCAGGGCATCTCAGCCATTCTTTATTGTTCTTCTATGCTGCCTTTTTAGATCTTTTTTCCCTGAATTGCTTACCCTCCCTATGAAATTCTGTTAATTTTTTGTCATACTATTTTTTTATTGTTCTAAAGTATATGTAACATAAAAGTTACCATTCTAACCATTTTGTGTGCAGTTGATTGACATTATGTTCATTCATGTTGTGCAATCATCTCCACCATCCATCTCCAGAACTTTTTCATCTTCCCAAACTGAAACTGTATCCATTAAACACTAACTCCCCATTTCCTCCCCACCCCCCTCCCACCAGCCCCTGGCAACCACCATTCTGCTTTCTGTCCCTATGAATTTGACTGTTCTAGCATCTCATGTCAGTGGGATCATACAGTATTTATTCTCTTGTGACTGGCTTATTCCACTTAGCACATGTCCTAAGGTTCATCCATGTTAGAACACGTGTGAGCCCTGGCTGCTGTGGCTCAGTGGATTGAGCATCGTTGGAAAGGTCGCCAGTTGGATTCCTGGTCAGAGCACATGCGCTGGGGATTACAGGCTCAATCCCCAGTCAGGGTGTGTGCGGGAGACACCTGATCAATGTTTCTCTCTCTTCCTACTCTTTCTCTTTAAAAAAAATCATGAACATGTGTGAAAATTTCTTAATTTTTTAAGTCAGTCTAATATTCCATAATATGTATATGCCCCATTTTGTTTATCCATTTATCAATTGATGGCCATTTGGGTTGTTTCCTACTTATGCTGCTATGAACATGGGTATGTAGATGCCTCTGAGTCTCTGCTTCCGGCTCTTTCAGGTTTGTACGCAGAAGTGGACTTGCTGGATCATATGATAATTCTGTTTAATTTTTTAAGGAACTATCTTCTTAATTTTAATAATGTACTTAATCCAGTGTATCCAAAATATTATCATTTCAACATGTAGTCAATGTGAAAAGTCATTGATATTTTACATTCTTAATTTTGTATTTTGTTTTGGTACTTTTTAAATTTTTTGTTAATCCTCACCCAAAGATATATTTTCCATTGATTTTTAGAATAGTAGAAGGGAGGGAGGATGAGAGAGGGAAACACCGATGTGAGAGAGACAACTGATTGGTTGCCTCCTGCACCACCCCAACTGGGGCCAGGGATGGAACCTGCAACCAGGTACGTTGAACCCAAGATCCTTTGGTCTGAGGGCCAGTGTTCTAACTGCTGAGCCAAACCAGCCAGGACTTAATTTTGTATTTTGAAATCCAGTGATTATTTTACACTTATAGCACATCTCAGTTCAGACCAGCCGTGTTTCAGGTGCTCAGTGAGTACATGTGATATTATTATACATGGCATTTAAATTTTTTCCCAGTTTTATTAAGGCATAATTGAAGTGTGATGTTTTTTATTTTTTTTAATTATGATTGAATTTATTGGGGTGACACTGGTTAATAAAATTACATAGGTTTCAGGTGTTTAATTCTGTACATCATCTGTATATTGTATTGTGTGCTCACCATTTCAGGTTGCGTCTCCTCCCATCACCATTTTACCCTCTTCTGCTTCCCCCCAGCCCCCCAAAATGACATTTTTTATTGAAATACTTTAATTCCCAGCTAGATTGCAGAGCATCTTGCATTTGAATTTTTTTAGTAACAATTTTATTGAGCTATAACTCACCATATAATTCACCCATTTAAAATATACAATTCAGTGGCTTTCAGCATATTTGCATATTTATCCCACTGAGAATGCCCAGTAACTCACATGGCCAAACCCACAGTCAAGGGGGGCAAGGAAGTAGACTTCACCCTTTTAGTGGGAGAAACTACAGAGTCACATGGCAGAGGGAATGGTCCCGGGGAGCGGGGAGAATTGGGGAATAACACATAGGGTGAAAGAGAGTGTCAGTTTGGTCTGGTGGAGACTACAGGGCTTCCCGTAAGCCTTCAGTGTCCGTGGCAGGCCCACCCCCTGCAGCAGAGCTGCACCGGGTGCCCTGCCTTCGGGGCTGAGCTGTCTTCTGACCCTTACAGATCTTGGACGAGGTGGAAAAACGCCGCAGCATCTCTCCCGCCCTGGTGCAGCCCCTCATGAGGAGTGTCATGGAAGCCCCTTTCCCAGCCCTGGGCAAAACCATCCTTGTCAAGAACTTCTTGCCAGGAACAGGAACTGAGGTGAGCAGTCAGATTCCTTTCCTCTCCTAGGGGGACAGTGACCCAGACAGCCAAGTCCCTGAGGTCCAAGGGGCTGGCTTGTGTTGGTGGACTGTCACCTTTGGTGGTGTCCTCCTGTTCCTCAGCTGTCCTAAATTCCACCCTAAGCCCAGGGTTCTGGCCCTGAGAGCAGCCCCCAGAGCTACGCATGGCAGCACATGGTGTTTCTTTGCATGATGTTGGCCTCACAGGTTAGGGACCTGCACTGAACATTCTTGGCTTCTCATTGTAGCCCATTGCATTCTTGCATTGTGTATGAACCTGTCCACATTTTTGGTCTGCATTACCTCGTAACTTCATCATGCAAAACAGATTCTCTTCAGCGAAGTCAAGCTCAGGTACTACGCCTTATTCACCCAGACTCTGCAGCGCACTCCGGTCCTTGGCTGGGCATTTGATGCAGGAGCTGGTTTGCATTCTTCCCATTCCCCTTATGTGGCTCTGGGGACACATCCCACTCAGACTTGAGTATCTAAAGGCCCTGGAAGCCCTGACCGGTTTGGCTCAGCGGTTAGAGCGTCGGCCTGCGGTCCAGAGAGACCCGGGTTCGGTTCCCGCTAAGGGCATGTACCTCAGTTGCAGTTTGCCCTGGCCCTGGTTTGGTTGTGTGCAACCACTCGATGTGTCCCTTTCACGTCGATGTTTCTCTCTCTCTTTCCCCCTCCCACTCTATCTGAAAAAAAAAAGGAAAAATGTCCTCAGGTGAGGATAAAAAAAAATAAATAAATATATATATATATAAAGGCCCTGGAAAAGCAGGTCACCTGTGGAGATGGGGAGTGATGAGGATGTGTCTGGGACCTTCTGGAACAACCCAATGTCCCAGCGCAGAGAGGAGCCGTCTCCCTGTGGCTGGAGAACCATCCCACACCAGATGCAGGCAGCTTGGCTGCAGGGATGTTAGCAGCAGGGACCCCCACTGTGTGGACAGCACTGAGCAGGCACTGTGCTGAGAGCGGAAAACAGGCTCTGCTCACATGAGGGACTCAGCTACCTGCAGAGAAGTCATGCCCATGAGTAGTGACCAGAGATGAATTCAGGAACGTGACCGCAAGTCCGGAATGAGAAGACACACTCAGCGTACAAGCTGGAAGGCACCACATCGGGAAGGGGTTGGGATGGGGCGGGTCCACTGAGAAACTCCTTCCAGAGGAGGTGAGTCTGGGAAGTGCTGCTTGGATCTGCTGGCTCTCCTGCGGGAGCCTGTGTCCATTCCAGCAGGCGATACTCCCTCTCTCAGGGGGCGCACCTTTTCAGCAGTCAGAGAGCTCCATGGGGAATCCAGGAGGGCCTCGGGCCAGTGCTTCTGCGTCCTCTCCCCACCTCCATCCGAACTGTCCTCAGTCTGGTGGCTGAGTGTGAAGGCATGTGCCTGCCCCTGATCTCCTAGGTTCTTTCTTTTCCCCAAACTCTTTGTTTCCTTTGATCTTTCCCTTTGCCCCTGCCAGTGGGCCACCCCAGCAGAGGCCGACTTGATGGGGGAGAGGCCTGGCTGAGTAGACCGGCCCCTCACGGCTGCTCCTGTTCCCTGGCAGGTGATTGAACTGTGCCGCCCACTGGACTCCCGGCTTGAACACGTGGACTTCGAGTCTCTCTTCTCTTCTCTCAGCGTCCGCCACCTGCTTTGTGTTTTTGCCTCCCTGCTTCTGGAAAGGAGGGTCATCTTCATCGCAGACAAGCTCAGGTACCAACCTTGGCTACTTCTGATAACGTTTTTGAATGCCAGGCAGTCTTGGACTGTGGTGTTGGGAGGGCAAGCGATGGCTTAGGATTGCAGAGGAAGCTCCTCTGAGGGGACAGTGGGCATCAGCGGGCATCTAGAAGCAGCTTCAGGAGCACACGAGGAGCAAACGAGGCAGGCATGCACTTCTCTGCAATACTTATCTGGTATTTGGCCTACTTGTCATTCATTCTGCTTTGAGTTGGGCACTCTGCCATGTTCTGGGAACAGGGGGAAAGACCCAGAGCTGTCCGAAAGGAGCTCTCAGTACAGTGGGGGGGACCAGGAAGGCAGCAGACCACCCAGCACCATGTTGTGAGGGCTCGCTAGCAGTGCATGCTGGAGGCCAGGAGGGCGCTCACTGTCAGAGCAGGTGCGTGCTGGAGGCCGAGGGGGGCGCTCACTGTCAGAGCAGGTGCGTGCTGGAGGCCAGGAGGGCGCTCACTGTCAGAGCAGGTGCGTGCTGGAGGCCAGGAGGACGCTCACTGTCAGAGCAGGTGCGTGCTGGAGGCCAGGAGGGCGCTCACTATCAGAGCAGGTGCGTGCTGGAGGCCAGGAGGGCGCTCACTGTCAGAGCAGGTGCGTGCTGGAGGCCAGGAGGGCGCTCACTGTCAGAGCAGGTGCGTGCTGGAGGCCAGGAGGGCGCTCACTGTCAGAGCAGGTGCGTGCTGGAGGCCAGGAGGGCGCTCACTGTCAGAGCAGGTGCGTGCTGGAGGCCAGGAGGGCGCTCACTGTCAGAGCAGGTGCGTGCTGGAGGCCAGGAGGGCGCTCACTGTCAGAGTAGGTTCGTTCCTCCTAAGTCTAAGACACAGTCCAGACAAAAACAGCCACGCTTAAAAGGGCGAGGAGACAGAAGGCTGAGCACAAAGCAGTTTTCTGTGGCTAAGCAGAGAGGAGAGCGGAGTGGGAAGCGAGGAGCCGGCAGAGATGGACGTGGCCTGGCTCCTTGCAGGGCTGCAGGGCCATGCAAAAGAGCACAGGCGTGTCCTGAGGGATCCCTGCCATCCGTATTAAAACCACAGAATCACACACATACTCATACCAGTAGGATGCTACCTACACACTAATAGTCACCCTCAGTGATTTGCGAGGGCCATGTCACAAATCAAAGAATGTCCGGAAGGAGGTGCAGATAGGGATTTGGGGTAATTCTGAACTTCTAAAAGGACTTCTGGCCTTTTCATCATGACGAAAGACTGCATGGAGCCTTCTCTGCTTTGGAGCTGAGGGCTCAGAAGCGTGAGTGGCGCTGCAGCTCCAGAAGGGCCGAGCTGTGGGGCCTGTCCGAGAAGGGCCAGCTGCCCAGGAGAAGCCGGTGAGGCCAGCTGAGAAGTCCATCTGCCAGAAACACAAAAACCAAAGAACTGTGGTTTAGAGAGGAAGTATGCCTCTCCCTTCTGGAGAACAAGAGGGAGGAAGAAGAAAGGGAAGGAATGGAAAGGACAAAGTGTGCGGATGTGGAGCTCCTCTGGGGCGCGGTAGGAGATGGAATGCAGGCTCCCCGCCCCCCACACTGAGCATCTGTCACCTTGATGATGCTCCCTTTGGACCGCTCTTCCCATCCTGCTCCCACCCCGTGTCCCAGTCAGCTCCTTGCTTTCAGTGTCACACTGACTGTACTCCCTGGGCACCCTGTCAGCTCAGGCAGCAGCCTCTGTCCCTGAGCCTGCAGCTGGTGCTGGGCGCTGGCAGCTCTCCAAGGCCCCTGGGCCCTGGGGAATTCAGACCAGAGAGTTCTCAAGGTTGGGGCCCTGGAAGCCAAGGATGAGTAATAACCCTTCAGTGACCGGGATCAGATTTCATCACACTCTAGAAACTGTCTGAGCTCTCTGGCAGCCCCATCCGTGCCCCACTGTCTTCTAGTTGCACATTCTCAGGCTTGAGTTTGGAGGAGGGGAAAGGGATGATCTCAAAGGCCTAGGCAAGAAGTGAGGGCCTAGAGAGTAGACCTGCTGCCCACCAGACATCCCTGAGGGGCTTGCTGCTGGGCTAAAGCTGTTATAGTCCCCAGGAGGGCCCAGCCTGAGGAAACGTCTGGGCAGATGAACATGGCTGGAGAGAAGCCATGCAGTCAGGGATTGTGATGCCCCCACCCCACCGGGCTTCTTCCAGGGAGAACAGGAAGGGATAGGACCTAGTCAAAGACAAAGACAGATGCATCCCTGAAGGGCCGCGGAGGGGAGGGGTCAGAGGCTCAGGGCACCAGGACACCTGGAAGTGCTTAGGACAAAGATGTGTGGGAGGAGACTGGCCACCTCTGCCTTCTCCCTTGACAGATTTCTGATTGACAGCCTGGACACTGGGGAAGCCCCTCCCACAGCTGCTGTAATGAGAGCCAACAGAAAATGAGGGACCCCATCCCTGTGAATGGCCCCAGCCCCTGCCCCCTGCTCTAGGCAGCTTTGTGGAGGAGACAGGCGCCACGTGGTCTGATTGGAGGGACTTTGGAGTTTCTCTTCTTACCCCACCCACGTGGTGCCTGGATTCTCCCCTTCAGAATCAGTCTTCAGACAGCAAACACCCTCGTGGGGGGACACCAGCTGTGCTGCAGCAGGTGCTGAGTGCAGGGCAGTGTTGCCCGGGTGCTGTCTTCTGCAGCAGCTGCCAGGTGCGGGCCGCTGAGCGGATGGATTTGGGTAGACAGGAAGGAGGCTGCGGCTGGAATGCGGATCATTTGGATGCCATCCTTGGGTCTAGAAAAGTGGTTCTCAACCTTCCTAATGCTGCGACCCTTTAATACAGTTCCTCATGTTTTGGTGACCCCCAACCATAAAATTATTTTTGTTGCCACTTCATAGCTGTAATTTTGCTACTGTTATGTCTTGGGTGACCCCTGTGGAAGGGTCGGTTGAGAACCGCTACTCTAGAGCCAGGCCACAGTGCAGTATTTACTGTGTGTGTGCACATGTGTGGGCAAAGTACCTTCGTTACATTTTAGACCCTTTACAGCTTTCAGACTTGCATGTTCATTTCTCATCACACAGGGCAACCTTCTGGGGAACAGGGAGGGACCCGAGCATCCTCTGCTGTTGGCCCTGGGGTCTCCTCCTTTATAAAACAAGGGCCTGGCCCGGCCGTTTTATGGCTCAGTGGTTGAGCATCATCCCATGCACCAAGAGGTTGCTGGTTCGATTCCTGGTCAGGGCACATGCCCAGGTTGTGGGCCTGATCCCCAGTGGGAGCATGCAGGAAGAGGCTAATCGATGTTCTCTCTCATCAATATTTCTCTCTCATCAATATTTCTCTCTCTTTCTCTCTCCCTCTCCCTTCCTCTCTAAAAATCAATAAAGAAAAAATAATTAAAACAAAAAGCAAGGGCTTGTCTGCACCCAGGCCCCTCTCAGCTCTGACTTGTGAGGGTGCTGATGTTTCTTTGTCCCCAAAGGCAGCCTGTGCTTTTTCTGTTACAGATGGCTCAAAGCGTTCCCTCTTATGCCCAGTCAATTATCTTTCTATCCAACACCAGTGCCAAGCAGACCTGAAGAAGTGGGAAAATAAATCGGCCAGAGGAGAAGAAAGCACAGCAAGAGTGTTTGATGGGCACAGCCAGGGCACACGCACAGCCCGCCAGCCCAGGAGTGTTGACGGGTACAGCCAGGGCACACTCACAGCCCGCCAGCCCAGGGGTCCTTGACGGGCACAGCCAGGGCACACGCACAGCCCGCCAGCCCAGGAGTGTTGACAGGCACAGCCAGGGCACACGCACAGCCCGCCAGCCCAGGGGTGCTTGACGGGCACAGCCAGGGCACACGCACAGCCCGCCAGCCCAGGGGTGCTTGACGGGCACAGCCAGGGCACACGCACAGCCCGCCAGCCCAGGGGTGCTTGACGGGCACAGCCAGGGCACACGCACAGCCCGCCAGCCCAGGAGTGTTGACGGGCACAGCCAGGGCACACGCACAGCCCGCCAGCCCAAGAGTGTTGACGGGTACAGCCAGGGCACATGCACAGCCCGCCAGCCCAGGAGTGTTGACAGGCACAGCCAGGGCACACGCACAGCCCGCCAGCCCAGGGGTGCTTGACGGGCACAGCCAGGGCACACGCACAGCCCGCCAGCCCAGGAGTGTTGACGGGCACAGCCAGGGCACACGCACAGCCCGCCAGCCCAGGGGTCCTTGACGGGCACAGCCAGGGCACACGCACAGCCCGCCAGCCCAGGGGTGCTTGACGGGCACAGCCAGGGCACACGCACAGCCCACCAGCCCAGGAGCGGGGACTGCTGGCATGCTGCCTCTGGGCCAGCTCTTCCGAGGGCCCACCCGTGCTCTCCCAGCCTCGCAGCTCAGCCAGATGAGCTCTGTTATTAGGGAACTGAAAAGCACAGAGGTTAAGTTACTTTGCTCAAGGAAGCAGTTAGTGGGAGACTTGGGGTGCAGACCCAGGCAGCCTGGCTCCAGGACAGAGGAGAAGGATCTGGGGTGGGGGTGAAGGGCTGTCTGCCTACAGAAATATGTGCATAAGGAAAGCCTTTTTATTTATTTTTCTTTATTGATTTTAGAGAGAGGGGAAGGGAGAGGAAGAGAGAGATAGAAACAGTGATGAGAGAGAACATCAATTGGCCGCCTCCTGCATGCCCCCCACTGGGGATTGGGCCCACAACCTGGGCATGTGTCCTGACTGGGAATGGAACCCAGCGACCTCTTGGTGCGTGGGTCGACGCTCAACCACTGAGCCACCCCGGCTGGACAAGGAAAGCCTTTTTAAAAACATGCCATTAGGCCCTGACTGGTGTGGCTCAGCTGACTGGAGCATCATCAGTTGGTTGTGGGTTCCACCCCTGGTCGGGGCACGCGCAGGAGGCAACCACATTGATTTTTCTCTCTTTCTGTTTCTCTCTTCCCCTTCCCCTTCTCCTCTCTCTTAAGTAAATTACAAACAAATAAATTTTGAAAAACAGGTCATTAGCCCTGGCCAGTTTGGCTCAGTGGTTAGAGCATCAGCCCATGGACCAGAGAGTCGCAGGTTTGATTCTGGTCAAGGGCACGTACCTCAGTTGCAGTTTGTCACTGGCCTTGGTCAGGGTTGTACGGGAGGCAACCAGTCAATGTGTACCTCTCACATTGATGATGCTTCTCTTTCTCTCCCTCCATCCTCCCACTCTATCTGAAAATAAATAGAAAAATGTCCTTGGGTGAGGATTTAAAAAAAAAACAGGTCATTGGGATTTCCTTAGTGCTTAGCTGTCAGGCTAGAATTTTATCCTGAAGATGCTAAGACATCTATGCTTTTTTTCCACAGGGCGCCCTCCCTTGCAGCCTTCCAGCTGGGGTTTCAGTGAGATAGGTAGGACTGGGTGGCCCCAAAGTCTCTCCCAGCTCTGAAATGCCCTGGCTGCGTGGGCCATGCTCTGTGCCTTCTGGGACTGTGCCCTTGGTGCCTGCCGTCCCAGCCCTCCTGGCCCAGAACCTGCTAAGCCCCCAGTCTGACGCAGGACTCATCCCCTCAGGCTCCCTGTGCTTCCGGAAGGTCCAGGGGATGGCATTTTGCCCAGCTGTGAAATGGGGACGTGGACTACACCGTTCCTGCAGGGCCCCTCAGCACACGTGCCCTGTGATTCGAGCAGCTCTGAAAGCAGACAGCCCCCTCCCCACCCTCTGCCCCCTCCTCACTCTTCTCCCAGCCGATCGATTCAGTAGACGTCATCTGTCGCTGCTGCCTGCCTTACATGATTCTAACCCGGGCACTTCAGAGCTGGAGAGATGCTGAGGGCACTGAGTGCACATGCAGTGCCCTCTTCACCTCACCTGGGTCAGGGGTCCCTCTCACGGTTCTCAGACACAAGTGGCCTCCCTGGGCCTCACCCTGGACTGTGCTCAGAAGTCGGGGCATGCTCTCCACCTCCTCATGCAGCTTTAACTGCATGCTTCTGGGGGCCTTGGCTCAGCCTTCCTTTTGGGGTCTCTCTGGCCCTCAGTTGTGCCCCCTCCCCAACAGGCCAGGTCAGCAGGTACAGGGGAGTCTGGCTAGCCTGAAAGACAGTGATGTAGCTACTGATCAGAGCCCAGAGATGCCACCAATGAGCATCGTGTATGTGAGGTTAGCGGGTGGAAAAGCCCGGACTGTCTTCTCTCCTCCGGCCTGCTCCACCTAAAGCTGCTCCTCCGAGAGGAATCAGCGCTTACCCAGCTGTCTGGCTTGCGGGAAATAGCGATAGGAAATTGAGGGTGCTTGGCCAGGCCATGTGCTTGGGAGGCAGGGGCTGGCTGCTGGTTGTCTGACCTGGAAAAACCTATAAAGAAAGTTCCGTGTAAGTTCGAGCTGGTGCTTTCATCCGGGTCAGCTCGGCACACGCGCCCATTTCCGGCCCTGTCCAGCCAGGAGTGGAAGCAGCACCTCGTTCTTCTGATTTCCGTCCGTAGCCCCGATGTTTTCAGTACCACAGAGCAGTGCATGAGAACAGGCATGACCCTCACTGAGTGGCCCTGTGACTTCCCAGAGTGGGCTCTAGGCTCCGGAGGCTGCAGTCACCGCAGCCAGCACCCTGCCCCACCGCACAGTGCATTTACTGTACCGTCATTGTCAGGGAGTCTGCCCCCTGCAAGAGGAAATCACAGAATTGTGGCAAATGCTGTATGAGTTATAAAAGGGTTTTAAGTGGAGCCAAAAATCTATCCAATCTAGAATAACATTTTTGTTCCGTTTCATCTTTAGGATGGACATTGAGTGTTTCTTAAGCTCTGTCAAGCCAAAGTCTGACAGATGGAGAAGAAAGAATGCTGTTGTGATGGCTTGTTCTGTTGTCATAACAACCCAAATAAATATTTCCCTATACCCCTTTCTTCATGTCCCTAATGATAAACATTTTGTTTTTTA
This sequence comes from Molossus molossus, assembly GCF_014108415.1. Classification (NCBI taxonomy): domain Eukaryota; kingdom Metazoa; phylum Chordata; class Mammalia; order Chiroptera; family Molossidae; genus Molossus; species Molossus molossus. The sequence continues at coordinate 101,989,877 of NW_023425401.1, read as the reverse complement.
GTTTATTAATTTCAGTTCCCAGTTTTGGCTAAATCTATAGACAAGGCTGAATAATAAAGTCATAGCTGCACATTAACAAATTTGTATAAAAGTTTTAGATGGGACAGAGGTTTTTGTTTTTTCAAATACAAACAAAAGTTAGAGGTAGAAAAAGTGAGCCAGCTGGGCTGCATGGGCTCAGGAAACAAGTTACAGAGGCAAATGAAGGGCCCTTGGAGCTTAGGGGAGAGCGCGCACACCCTGGGGAAAGAAGGCTGGGGAAAGGCAGGGGACATTAGAGAGAGAGAGAGAACCACAGGAAAGAGTTTTTAATATTCAAGAAACTTACTTTTTTGCCTGGCTGGTATGGCTCAGTGGATTGAGCATCATCCCATAGACTGAGAAGTCTCCATTTGATTCCCGATCAGGGCTTATGCCCAGGTTGTGGGCTTGATCCCTCTTAGGGAGCATGCAGGAGGCAGCCGATCGAGGTATCTCTCTCACATCAATGTTTCTATCTCTCTCTCTAAAAAATCAATAAAAACATATTTTTTAAATTTTTATTTATTTTTTATCTCTTTATAGTGAAGTAACACTAGAAGCTGAATGACAGACTGCTAGCTAATGATAAGTATTTGTCAAATCTTGACAGATTAACTAGAGTTTGAACCTTGGCTCAACCATATGGGTAACTACACGAATAAGTTTGTATGGAACTGTGCACCTTTGTCCTTCTGCGTGCTCCTTTTTCCATTTTTAATTAGTTTCTGTAGTCGTAAATGGTGCCCCACATCCTGTCTAGAATCGGTTGTGCCCAGCAATGTTTGCCATCCCAGAAAAAGGTTGGGTTTGTGAGTATGACCTCTCCAGGCAGGTAGTTTACCCACGGCCTGCGTGAGAGTGAGCAGCTGCCATCTTGGTGGTCTGACATCCAAATACCAGCCACTCCAGAGGTCCTGAGTAGCTGACAGAGTCTTGGGCAGGTGTGGGCAGAAGTAGGTTGTCAGTACGCAAAAGAGAGTTGATAAAGATATTGTAATAATCATAACCTGCGTGTCTTTTTCCATACGAACAACTGTAAACCTACTTTTACCTACCCCTGTATATTTAATTCAGTAAAATCCTGTGAAAAATGCAGTTTTACTAACACAGTAGCATCAGTCTGATTAAATATTAAGGATTAGCCACCTGTTTTTGCCTGAGCACACATATTGGAATGTGATTGAGAGGACAGCATAGCCACAAGCTTTGCCCCAAGCCCATCCCTAGCAGAATCTTGGGCTGGACTCTTACTCCAGTTTTCTCTGCGCCGGGTCCCTCCGGGCTGTGCTGGCTTCGTGTTGTGGTCTTCTGGGGGTTTTACTGCGGCAGCTCAAAACCTCTCCAACACTTTCGTCTGTCAGTTTCTCAGAGCGAGATTTCGCCGTGGCTCTTTGGTCCCGTCCTTGCTGATGAGCCCTAGAAGTGCCTTCTGATGACAAGCCTCAGTTCTGTTCCCTGCTTCTGGCTTTCTCTCTCACCGATCCGTAATTTATAGACGTTAAGGCTGGAAGGACATCAGAAATCAAGTCCACTTTTCTTATTTTACCAAAGAGGAATCTGGAGAAGTTAAGGATTTTACCTGAGGTCACACAATTTTCTTGAGTCCCAGCCTGTGCTCTTTGTAAACTCGGTGACGTTACTTTAGGGTCTGAAAGCACAATAATGGAAATATGGCAGCCACTGCATGGTGACACCCACCTCCCGCTAAGTCACAGCAGGCCAGACCAGAGTCTGCCTGTCACTCCTGTGCCTGGTTGTGATGACTGTAGGAGAGATGCTTTGCTTGGAATAGTAAAGGATACTGATAGCACATCCTTCAAATTCCTGGGGTGTCTGTGTAAGTCAGGAAACTCCTCGTTTACTTTTCTGGTGGCACCTTAGGGGAAGGTGTATGCTCCATGCTTGCTGACTCCTAGGTGAGTGGAAAGGCTGTGAGCATGGTAACCCCACATGGGGCACAGGGACTGGCCGCACCAGAACCCAAGCGCCCTCTGCAGGAGAACGATGGAACTCACCAGTGCATGCTGATGTCTGTGGACTCCTGCTTCAACCCTCAGGAACCACCACCAAACAGCAAAGCATTCTGGGACCCGATCCTTCTCACCTGTGCCCAGCTTTTAACCCTGGGTCCCAGCCAAACTCCCACTGAGGCATCTCCTCCCTCCCCCACTTCTGCACAGAATTGATCACAGCTTCATCGCTTGTGTTTCTGTCCTCCACCCCCACTGTATTGTGAGCCAGTTGCCCGGGCTCTCTTCCTGGGCCTTCCCGCAGCAATACTACCTCTCCTCCAACCAGCAGATCCCCAGGGAGGCTGTGCAGCAGACACACTTGGAGAGTCATCCTGAGCATCCCCAAAACCAGACTACTCTTTGCACCTTCACAGGCTTCTCTCCTTCAGCCCCGCCCCGTGGAAGGCTTCTCTCCTTCACAGGTCAGGGAAAACAGTTTCACTAGCATTTGCATCAGGGATAGAAAAACACTTTAGCTGCACTTAAAATAGTCCCTCTTTTCTCCTCTGCCACTTATTTTTGGGAAAAGGCTTCCGCTAACTGATTATTTGCAGAATTTGACCTTTTCTTCTAATGTTTCAAGAGGCACTTTTTTAGAGAAGGGTGGTGTAGGCTCGAGGGTAAGAGGAGCAAGCCACTGCCCAATCGGCCCGCCTGTCGTGTCACTCCTGATGCCCTGTGCCCACGTGCGCCAGCCAGCGAGGTGTTAACGACGGCCAGGTGTGGGGACGCTTGGCTCCAACTGCAACAGAGTCAGACTTAAAAAAACAAATGAAAACCACTTGTTAGGAAAATCGTCCACAGTGGCAACCCCGACGTGTCTGGCCAGCAGGTTCCCCAGGTCTGCTGTCATCTTTTGTCCCATCACAAGTGGATACTGCAGTCCTTTGGCTCCTGCACTCCAGTCACCTGCATGAATTTGAGCTCTCCACCCTTTTATTTATTCCCCACCCTGTGTCACTGGCATTGCTTATCATTTTCAAAAAGCTGGTTCCTTGCCCGCCCTGTGTGGCTCACCTGGCTGGGCGTCATCCGTGCACCAGAAGGTTGCTGGTTGGATTCCTGGTCAGGACAGGTGCCTGGGTTGTGGGCTCGATTGCTGGCCAATTGATGTTTTTCTTCCATCACTGTTTTTATCTCTCTCTTCCCCTCCCTCTCTCTGAAATCAATAAAAGCATATTTAAAAAATAAAAATGGTTCCATCATTATCCAGTTGACTCATACTCACTGCAGCTGAACCAGGGTCTCCCCCGCTCTGGGGCCCCCTGGGGCAGCAGGGCAGCGCAGGGCTCCAGCCAGGAGACACCTCGCTGTGGCAGCAGAGGAGGGAGCAGCCGATTATACTTCTACTTGCTCCTGAGGAGGAGGCCACAGGACAGCGGAAGGGCAGGAGGCCTTTCCTTCGAGTTGGGAAGAAGTTAGACAGATTTATTTCCCTACTGCAGTGATGGAGAAAAACTCAGAGGCTCTGGCTCCGTTCTCTCTGCATCTCTTTCGTCCGCTCCAGTCTGCGGGGCCCTTCCCGCCTGCTCTGCACCCAATCCAGAGGTGACTCGCTCCTCTTTTAGCCTCAGGTTCTTTAGCTATAACATTCAAAAGAACATGAACTCTATCTCCAAGATTGCTCCCGGGTGAAAAACTCTGTGATTCTGTACCTTCCTTGGAATCAGAAGTGTTCAGACCGCAGCCCTGACGTGTGAAAGAACTCTTAAACACACGCTCTGCGTCTTTATTCTCTTTTAGTGGACTGACGGGAGTGAGCGTGTCAAAGACGGGCGACGTGGCCCACGGGTGCCAGCGTCTGCTGCCGAGACTGTCACCCGATCCACTTCTTTCTCCAAGGAATATTTAGGGACGTGTAACACATGTGCCCTAAAAAGACATGGTTTTATACAAAGTGCTTCTTCACTCAGGGAATTCTCTCTTTAGGTCTGGTAAGGGACTCTGTCTAGTCCCATGGAAAGGAAAGCCAACACCCCAGTAAAACATGTAAATACTGAAGTTCCAGCTCCACCATCGCTCTCTGCCTCTCTCCACCCCCAGTTCACTGGCCCAGACCATCGGATCCCAACCCTTTCACTGCGGTCTAAACGAGAGACATTTACCTTCACAGCCAGTACCTGCAACACACACGGGCACGGACTGTCATCTGCAACTGAAAAAAATACAGCAAACTCTGTTTTGGTTTTTAATCCTTACCTGAGGATATATATTTTTTTCTATTTATCTTCAGATAAAGTGGGAGGGAGGGAGAGAAAGGGACAGAGAGAAACATCGATGTGAGAGGGACACATTGACTGGTTGTCTCCGGCACGACCCTGACCAGGGCTGGGGAGGAACCACAACCAAGGTACAGCAGGAATCGAACCCGCAACTCATTGTCTGCAGGCCGACACTATGGCTGAGCCAAACCGGCCAGGACCAGCAAACTCTTATTTTTATTCGATTCTTTGTTGTTGTTGTTTTGAATGCTAGTTATAATCCACTAAATTCTTTCAGGGATCTCCAAAATGGCCTGCACACTCTCGTCTGGAAAAGCCTGCTCCAGACACAACTATCCTGTTTAGATTTTAACCTCCTAGTTTTCTTTTCTTTTTTTCTTTATTAACATTAGAGAGAGGGAGAGATAGAAGCATTGATGAGAGAGAACTTCGATTTGCCACCTCCTGCATGCTCCCCACTGGGGATCCGGCCCACAACCTGGGCATGTACCCTGACCAGGAATCTAACTGGAGACCTCCTGGTGCATGGGCGATGCTCAACCACTGAGCCACACCGGCCCGGCTAACCTCCTAGTTTTCTAAGTTGGGACCTTATAGCTGCAGTACATGAGCAGACAAACACAGACTAGTCCTAAAATAAGAAAACTTGAGAGCAAAGTAAGTGCTATACATGCAGTGATCTATAGAGCAAGGAAATGAAACACAAATGCTAAGCAACTCACTAAACGTATTAACGTTCTTGACTCTGGGAAGAAGGTGATGCCTTCGGGGGGTGGGGGGAGTTTTTCTGCTTTGAGAGCAGATCTTCGAAAGACCAGAGTCACCTCACCCCAACCTGGTGGCTGAATTGTTACTGTTCTCTCCTTGGCCTGAGTCCTGATTCAGCTGTTCTGACTCAGCCCTGCGGCTGGGCTCCTGGCTGCTCCTCTTCTGGGGGCTCACCAAGGTCTCTGGTGTCTTCCTCCTTCGTCCCTGGGTCTTAACCCCACTGTAATAAGGAAGGTATTATAGTGATTAGAATGAAACGTTGTTGTAGCATCTTTCTCATTTTGGGGGTGATTATTCGAAAGAAAAGACAACTAAATACCGTGGAAACATGTGGATGCTATGCTGCTAAGCAGTATTTCCTGACTCCAGTGACCACTGTGAGAATGACTGTTTGCAAAGTCAGGGGTCAGGAAAGCCGGAGCTCATTGTGGTGCATGAACAGATTCAACATTGCCCTTATTAGGGCCCCCAAATGTGGGTGGGGTGAGAAAGAGGGCTAATGTATATTTTAGGATGTATCAAGGGGGTGCTAGATTCAGCAGAATTCATTTGGAGCTTAGTGAAAAATTTTTTATTGTGAAATATACATAACATGCCCAGCTGGTGTGGCTCAGTGGATTGAGCGTTGTCCCATGGACTGAAAGATCCTGGTTCGATTCCCGTCAGGGCACATGCCCAGGTTGCAGGCTCAATCCCCAGTAGGGGCATGCAGGAGGTGGCCAATCAAGGTTTCTCACATTGATGTTTCTATCTCTCTCCCCTGCCTCTCTCTCTCTCTCTCTCTAAAAAAAAAAAAAAATGAATAGAACTATTAAAAATACATAGATAGTCCAGCCAGTGTGGCTCAGTGGTTGAGCACTGACCCATGCACCAAGAAGTCACGGATTTGATTACCGCTCAGGGCACATGCCCAGGTTGTGGGCCAAATCCCCGGTGTGGGCGTGCACGAGGCGGCCAATCGATGTTCTCTCTCATCAATGTTTCTATCTCTCCATCTGCCTTCCTCTCTCTAAAATCCATCAAGAAAAAAATATAGCCCAGCCGGTGTGGCTCAGTGGTTGAGCCTTGACCCATACACCAAGAGGTCGCCGGTTTGATTCCTGGTCAGGACACATGCCCAGGTTGTGGGTCCGATCCCCAGTGGGGGGGCATGCAGGAGGTGGCCAATCAATGTTCTCACTCCTTGATGTTTCTGTCTCTCTCTCCCTCTCCTTTCCCCTCTCTCTAAAATCAATAAAGAAAAAAAATATTTTTTTTTGCCCTGGCCGGTTTGGCTCAGCGATTAGAGCATTGGTCTGCGGTCCAGAGAGACCTGGGTTCGGTTCCCGCTAAGGGCATATACCTTGGTTGCAGTTTGTCCCTGGCCCTGGTTGGGTCGTGCGGGTGGCAGCCACTCGATGTGTCCCTTTCACATCGATGTTTCTTTCTCTCTCTCTCTCTCTTCCTCCCACTCTATCTGAACAAAAAATGGAAAAAAAAAATGTCCTCGGGTGAGGATTAAAAGAAAAAAAATGCTTTTAAGAAAAACAATATATATATACACATAACATAAAATTTACTATTTTAATCACTTTTAAGTTTACAATTCACTGGCATTAAATACATTCACAATGTTGGCCCATTTCTAGAGCCTTTTTCTCATCTCGAAATGAAACTTCTGGACCTGTTACCTTCCCATTCTCCCCTCCTCTGCCCCCAATAACTGCTGTTCTGCCCCCTGTGTCTGTGGATTTGCCTGTGGTAAGTCCCTCAATGTGAATGGAATCATATAGTATTTGTCTTTTTCTGTCTGGCTTACTTCACTTGCTAGCCAGTATCTTTTAACCACCTCTGTCCTCCCTAAGTAAGCCAGCACTCGGTGGTTTTTTTTTAGTGGCTCAGAAAAGTTTTGTAACGAGATTATAGCTGCCTGACATCATGGGGACCCAGTAAAGGAGCATTCGTGTGTCCAGAACTCAGCGTCCCCACACCTCTCCCTGCGCAGTGCACAGCTGAAAGCCAGGGCAAGCCTGGAGGGGCTCGTGCCCTGAGGAGGGCGCAGCGCACTCACGGAGACCCCACCGGGACCTCACCTTTGTTTTATTCTGACATCACACATGCTTCTCGTAAGCTTCTGGAGACAGCCTATCAGAGAGAGAGCAGAGAGGAGCTGCCGGATGCCGGCTCACCAGCAGTAGGAACGGTCGCAAGGAAGAGAAAGTTGGCGCTCACTCACCTCGGATGGGCACCAGGCATCTGGGTCTTGCTGCTTTCGGTGGGCCAGTCGATCATCCCCCATTCGCTGGGTAACCTGAACGCGAAGCCGTGAAGCCAGGGAGCGGTTCATACAGCGTGTGCTTGCCACCAACACAGCAACGTGGTCGTCCTTCTTTAAGAAAGACCCCCCTGGCCCTGGCCAGTTGACTCAGCGGTCCGGAGAGACCCGGGTTCGGTTTCCGCTAAGGGCATGTACTTCGGTTGCAGTTTGTCCCCGGCCCTGGTTGGTCGTGCGGGTGGCAGCCACTCGATGTGTCCCTTTCACGTCGATGTTTCTCTCTCTCTCCCTCCCACTCTGTACAAAAAATGGAAAAATATCCTCGGGTGAGGATAAAAAAAAAGAAAGAAAGAAAGACTCCCCTGGCCCTGGCCAGTTTGGCTCAACGGTTAGAGCATCAGCCTGCGGTCCAGAGAGACCCAGGTTCAGTTCCTGTTCAGGGCGCGTATCTCAGTTGCAGTTTGTCCCCGGGTTGTGCGGGTGTGTCCCTTTCACGTCGATGTTTCTCTCTCTCTCTCTTCCTCTCTCTCCCTCCCACTCTAAATGGAAAACTGTCCTCAGGTGAGGATAAAAAATAAATTAAAAAAAAACATTAAAAAAAAAAAAAAAGACTCCCCTATAATTGAAAAAGAAAAAGAAACAATTAAAAAAATATGTATAGCCCTGGCCGGTTTGGCTCAACGGTTAGAGCGTTGGCCTGCAGTCTGGAGAGACCTGGGTTCGGTTCCTGCTAAGGGCACGTACCTCGGTTGCAGTTTGTCCGGGCACTCATTGGGTCGTGTGGGTGGTGACCACTCGATGTGTCCCTTTGGCATTGATGTTTTCTCTCTCTCTCTCTCTCTCGTTCTCTCTCCCTCCCACTCTATCTGAACAAAATATCAAAAAATGTCCTCGGGTGAGGATTTAAAATATATATATGTAAAATATATATGTAAAATATACATATGCATATAACAAGTATTTTTAAAAGAAAGAGAAAACCTCAGTATTTTCCTATGTTGGTATTTCTTGAAGTTTTGAGTTCTGGCCAATGGGTTTCATGTTTACAAAACAGTCATTTGGAGCTGACCGCTGCCAGGTGAATACCCACAGTCACCTTCTCCCCGGACTGCAGCGAGGTGTTCAGGCTCGGCCGAGAGCGTGTGTTCAGTATAAAGTGTCTTCAGTGGGAGCATGAGCACCATGAGAAGAGGGCTTCAGCTGTCTGGGTTTGCTCTTGACGCAGCGAGTGGGGAAGGGGCGTGGCAGCGAATGATCTCGTCCACATGGGACCAGAATGGGGCTCACGTTGAAGGCACACTTGGAAAAACTAGCCAGAGCGTTACATTTTCCCCTCTGCTGTGTCTCAGAGCCTCACGGGCTGCGTGTGCCCAGGACAACTGTGTCAGGGCTCTGTGACATGGCACACTGAACACATGCATGCCACTTCGCTCACCAGCGTGCCTCAGGATGGGATGGTCGCACACTGTTCTGTCTGGGCCCTCCCTGATTCGGCCCCTCCTCCCTCTCTCCTGGCTGCAGCAAGCTGTCCAAGTGCTGCCACGCCATGGTGGCCATCACCTACCCCTTCACCTGGCAGCACACCTACATCCCCGTGCTGCCTCCGGCCATGATCGACATTGTGTGCTCACCAACCCCCTTCCTCATCGGGCTGCTCACCAGCTCACTGCCGCTGCTCAGGGAGCTGCCCCTGGAAGAGGTGAGCTCCGGGGATGTCCCTGTCCCCTCCCCTGGGGGCAGAGGGCATGGGGAGGTGCTGGCTAAGGCTGTGTGACAGGCAGTGCCAGGGGAGCAGGGTACCCCATGATTTTGGCTAGGAGATAGCCGCACCCCCCCCCCAAGTCTGCAAATAGGTCCTTTTTTATATCAGTAAAAAGACAACCACCAAAATATTTTTAGTGACCAAGTTCTGGGTTTGCAGGTTTGCACCCAGGTGGGGAAAGTCCTACTTGGCAGCTCTTTGGTTTTTCCGTCCTAGCCCTTCCTCTGAATAGTCTCTGTGCCCATGGACTGAGAACTCCCAGCAGTCAGAGAGAGGACCACAGGGGTCTGATTGGTGCCCCTCACCCCTGAAACCCTGGGGGAACACCTGTCCTAAAGTTCAGCCTCGGTCCCCAGATGTAGCTCCTCCAGGTGCCCAGGTTTTTCCTAAAACCTCATTACTAGTGACCAGCAGGGTCAGGTCTTCAGGCGTGGGTTTGTGAGCTGCAGGAACTTTGGGTGCCCTGTGATCCCTAATGTGGCTCAGTTCCGTCCCAGAAGGGTTTTTCAGAGGGAAGGAGAAAGCACCCTCAGCTCCTGGGCAGGGTCCTGGGAGGTATTAGGGCCCCCGTTTCAGCTCTTTGTGGAGACGGGGGTCCCTCCAGTCCCCCTCTTCCTTCCTCGTAGCCAGTGGCCTGTGCGGAGGCCGGTGAAGGTCTCGCTCTCGAGGTCCTGCAAGCAAAGGGCTGGCACTTGACTTGCATCACCCTCGTTCTGGTCCTGGGCCTCAGCCCCCCTGGGGACGGAGAAAGAAGGTGCTGTGTCCAGACCCTTGACTAGTGAAGCCAGCACCTGCGGCTGGATCGCTCTCCTCTGGGTTTCTCCCCTCCTCTCCCGCTAAGAAATGACAAGGCCAAGGGAGTGTCCCGGAGGAAGGAGAAAGAACCCCTGGGGACAGAGAGACAGAGCCAAGTGGAAGAGGAACAGGGGGGCCCCTGGCCTCTCTCGCCCACCCCAGTAAGCCATGCACTGAGAAAGCAGTCTGGGAGGCTTTGCCTTAGCCAGTCGGCAGGCGGGGAGCCCAGCCCGTGGCACACATATGTTCCAGCCTGCGGTTTCCGTGTTGAAAGCATGCGATTCAAGAAAGCCCTTGCTCCCACCTCCCCTCTTTATCACTCGTGGCCACAGTGGCAACGTCAGGAAACCACACTCCATCCCTACCCCCACTGCCTTTCTGGGTGCCAAGAAGGCAGAAGGCTAAGAGCCCATCACTATATCCCAGAAGCCCCGGGACCAGTAATTGTCCATCGTCCTGTGTTGCAGGTCCTTGTGGTCGACCTCGTCAACAGTCGGTTCCTCAGACAGGTGAGTGGAAGGCCAGCTCCAGCCGGCTGCTCGCTCTTTACCTCTCTGGTGTGGGGGCTCAGCTTCAGCTCCTTGGTGGGCCTGGGGTGCAAACCAGGCTGGGGGTGCTGGGCGATCGCTGGCCAGGGCTGGACTGAGAAGGCAGAAGGCAGGGGCCAAAGAGGGTGGGTTTGGCACAAGGATTGATTCCCCATGTGTTCTGTCACTAAGTGGTTTTCTAGCCTGGTCTGCGTATCTCAGGGGACTGAGCAACGTCCCGTGGACTGAGAGGTCCCGCTTCGGTTCCCAGTCAGAGCACATGCCCGGGTTTCAGGCTCGATCTCCGGTGGGGGGCGTGCAGGAGGCGGCCAGTCGATGTTTCTCTCTCACATCAGTGTTTCTCTCTCTCTTTTCCTCTCTAAAAAATCAATAAAAATAAAAGACAAAATGGTTTTCTAACAATTAGGATTTTGTATAGGTTTAACTATGGACTTGTCTTTTTCTACATGCTTTTAAAGAATATTTGAGCCCTGGACGGTTTGGCTCAGTGGTTAGAGTCCAGAGAGACCCGGGTTTGGTTCCCGCTAAGGGCACGTACCTCGGTTGCAGTTTGTCCCCGGCCCTGGTTGGTCGTGCGGGTGGCAGCCACTTGATGTGTCCCTTTCACGTTGATGTTTCTCCCTCTCTCTCTCTCTCTCTCTCTCTTCCTCTCTCTCCCTCCCACTCTATCTGAACAAAAAATGGAAAAATGTCCTCGGGTGAGGATAAAAAATAAAAAAATAAAAAATAAAGAAAGAATATTTGAAAACAAATTTTATGATGTAATATTAAGTGGAAAAAAAACAGGATTCAAAATTATGCACATTTTTTGCTAACCTTGTTTTTCTAAAAGAGGAGAGAATGTGTATATATATATATATATATATATATATACCTCCAAAAAAGTAGGAAAGGAAAACTCACCAAAACATTAATGCTGATTGTGGGAGACTGAAAGGGAGACAGATTATGAGTGATTTTTAATTGTTGTTAAACTTTCATGTTTTGTTTTGTTTTTTACCCCCAGTGGGAACCGAACCCCAGGACTCTCTGGTCCACAGGCTTACGCTCCAACCGCTGAGCCAAACCGGCCAGGGCTCATGTATTTTCTATGATGATTATACACTACTTTCATTATTAGAGAAAGCAGTACACCATTATTTTTTCATTATCATTTTCCAGAGAGGTCTAACTCTTATCAGGTCTTGCAAAGAACCTGAACAGAAAGGTTTTAGGGCATCCTGTAGGGTTGCTTTTCTTTTCTTTTCTTTTCTTTTTTCTTTATTGATTTGAGAGAGGGAGGAAGGGAGAGAGGGAGAGAGAGATAGAAACATCCATGCAAGAGAACATCGATTGGCCGCCTCCTGCATGCCCCACACTGGGGATTTTGCTCACATCCTGGGCATGTGTCCTGACCGGGAATCGAACTGGCGACCTCTTAGTGTATGGGACGATACTCAACCACTGAGCCACACCAGCCGGGCTCTCTTGGGTTTCTTTTATTTTTTTTTATTTTTTTTTATTTTATTTATTTTTTCGGGGGGTATGTGCCCCTAGTGGGAACTGAACCCGGGACTCTCTGGTCCACAGGCTGACGCTCCAACCACTGAACCAAACTGGCCAGGGCTTGGGTTGCTTTTAAACGTGGAGTTGCCACACAGCTGGAAAGTTCTGTGCCATTAAAGCCATTTTTTAGCATTGCTTCCACTCCCTTCCCCGAGGCTCTGCTTAGAGGCCTAGATCATAAAGCCAACTTTGTTTTTTTGGTACGTGCCCCTAGCGGGAACTGAACCCGGGACTCTCTGGTCCGCAGGCCGATACTGGCCAAACTGGCCAGGGCTTGGGCATTTTAACAACATTGATTCTTCTGACCCATGAGCACAGGGCATCTTCTAAATTGCTTGTGTCTTCAGTTTCTTTCACCAGTGTCTTGCATATTCCATTCAGTCTTCCCAATGAGGTAGATATTGAGTAGGAGCCCATCCTGCAAATGGGGAAACCGAGGCTCACACAGCTTGTAAACAGTGGAGTCAAGATTCAAACCTCGGATCCCTGACCCAACGCCATGTTTCTTCCTGTAGACAGAACCGCGGGCCTGCCCTGTGCTCCCCGGTGTGTCCTGCTGCCCGGGGCGCGAGGCCATCTCCATGAGCACGGGGCAGTGGCCTACCTGTTCTTTGTCCTTGCAGATGGACGATGAGGATTCCATTCTGCCCCGGAAGCTTCAGGTAGCCCTGGAACACGTTCTGGAACAGAGGAATGACCTGGCCAGTGACCAGGACGAAGGGCCCCCCGACTATAGGCACAGTAAGTGCTCAGCCGCCTCCAAACTGCATCTCCCTCTTCCTGCATTGGTCAGGGAGCAAATGGACAACGGCCATTCGTTCCACTTGGCACAGGTGACGTAGGAAAATGGGCAGAGAGGCGAGCAAGGGGAGAAGCTGGGCGCGCAGCCTCCCATCTGGATCTCATTTCAACAATGAGCGGTGGGGAGAACTCTCCCACCACCCCCAATTTGGCCCTAAAATATCTGTTTAAAAGAGGGAAAGAAATGATTTAGTAACTTTGGGCAACCTTTCTATGGATCATCACGATTTTTCACTGAGAGCTAGAAGTTGCTTGTATTGCTAATTGGCTCGTCTCAGAGGCTCTGACCCTCAACCGCCTGGCCATCCCCTCTTTGCTCAGGCCCGGAGTCCAGCCCCTTGAACCAGGTGGTGTCTGAGGCCTTCGTCCGCTTCTTCGTGGAAATCGTGGGCCATTACTCCTTGTTCCTGACGGCGGGCGAGCGCGAGGAGCGGCCCCTGCAGCGAGAGGCCTTTCGCAAGGCCGTCTCCTCCAAGAGCCTCCGCAGCTTCCTGGAGGTGTTCATGGAGACCCAGATGTTTCGGGGCTTCATCCAGGAGCGAGAGCTGCGTCGGCAGGATGCCAAAGGTCAGGGCCTCTTCCATGCTGGGGGCTGCTGAGTAGGGAGGGTGGTCACGGCCGCACAGGTGGAAGCAGCTTGTGGCCCTTCTGGAGAACGTTCCTCTCCACACCTCTGAGCCGCTGCCCTGACGCCCGTCTCCTCGGGCACCTCCCCCTCCCACCTCTCCCAGACGCACGCCAGGCCTGCTGGCAGGTTGTCCTCGGGCGCCATGCTTTCCAGCCCAAGGAGACCCCCTTTCCTTCCTCTCTCCTGCCCTCTGTCCTTCTCCTCGGGCCTCCTCTCGCCCCTTCTGCCCTCCTTCCCTCCCCTCCACCGTGGAGCAGGCAGGAGCCGGCGGGAGAGGCCGGCACACCTTCTGCTTCGCAGGAGCGCCTGCTGCGGCCCCTGGGCTGGGAGCATGTGGGTCTCCATTCCCTCCCCACCCCACTCTCTCTCTTCCTGGAGTTCTTTTTTCTCCTACCTTCTCCTTGTCCCTGTCATCTGGGTCAGGGATGGAGGAGGACGAGGTGTAAGAAAAGAGGGTGACGACATTCTGTCTCTCCTACATCATCGTAAGGACTTTCAGGAATCTCAAAACTAGAGATGTGGTAGAGGCTGTCGCAGGTGGGAGTTAGACCTGAGTAGGGGCGAGATGCTCGCCACCGAGGACTGGCTGGGCAGTGACCAGGCAGAGTCCCGGAGGAGCGCCCGCCCCAGGCCTCGCTGTGCTCTGGTGCTGTGGTCGCAGAGTGAGCGCAGGAGCCACACCATGCCCAGAGCTCCTTGCAGAGTAAAGCGGAGGCAGTTGTGATGAGTGAGATCTGAGAGACCAGAGCAGAGTGATCAGAGTGTGAGTCACAGCATCGGGTGAAGGGCCCTTCCAAACAGAAGGCCGCCTGGGTACACACGAAACCGGTGTGCGCTCACTGTGTCAGAGGTCCAGACGTAACAGCTTCAGCGCACCATGCAGGGAGCCCTCTGCAGAGAGGATCCGAGAGAAGAGAAGACAGCACCTGGGGCTCAGACGGGCAGTGGGAGCTGAAGGCACCTGAGAGGTGCCCGCCAGCCTCCCGCGCTCACAGATGGCAAGCAGATCCCCAGAAAGCTGCACCACGCGGCGAGGTCCCTCTCTCAGGGGGACTCCAGGAGTTGCTGAGAGCCAGGACCGGCTGGTCCGTCTTTGAAACCGCGTGCCTGGCGCAGTGTCGACACTTGGAAGGTGTTTGTGGAGTAAAAATAGGATTTCATGCAGGAGCTGGTTTTACAGCTTTCCAAAGACAGTTATCGCAGAGCTGGGCAATTATAAGGGTCATAAAAACTCTTATAAACCTTATGATCCAGGGTATGTTTATAGGAGCAGCTCATCTCAGAAGCGAGGTTCCTCTTCTGTGGCAGAAAGGAAGTGGGTATGGTCGGAAGTGCCGAGAGAGGGAACTGTAATGGGTGGGATTTCTCTCGTCAACAGGTCTGTTCGAGGTCCGAGCCCAAGAGTACCTGGAAACACTCCCCAGTGGAGAACACAGTGGTGTCAACAAGTTCCTGAAGGGACTGGGTAAGGCCCAGGGCTGTCCCCATCAGCAGCCTCTGGCCCAGGCGCTCCTGGCCAGTTGCTCCACGGGAGCCGGCCCCTAGGAACGCAGTGCTCTCTGGCTGTGCTGCGCAGGCGAAATGGGCATTTCGACCCCCTGTTCTAACCTGACCCAAAGTACAAACGGACGCAGATGCCCTGCCCAGCTCTCCTGGCCCTGGGCTGGGTTGGCCCCTCTTTCACTGTCGCCTGGGCACTCCCCAGTCTTCCGGGACCTGAGCTCAGGAAGCGGGGGCATGGCAGCAGGTGTGGGGTCTGGCAGTGCAGAGCTGGCCCAGCCACCTAGTGTCCCCGCAGAGTGGACATGTAAGAATGACGAGGACTACGGCTTAATCAGTAACAAGGTCCTTGCTGGGAAAGGGAGGATGGATCAAAAGAAATCAAAAAGAGGACGATGCCCAGCCGGTGGGGCTCAGTGGATTGAGCATTGTCCCATGGACTGAGAGGTCCCGGTTCGATTCCTGGTCCGGGCACAGCCCCGATGCGGGGCATGCAGGAGGCAGCCAATCCATGTTTCCATCTCTCTCTCCCTCTCCCCCTCCCACTCTGTCTGAAGATAAATGCAAAAAAAAAGAAAGAAAGGAGGGTGCAGGTCAATGAGGAGGAGCTGTGCAGGGAGGACCCCGCGAAGACCTGAGGAGGGGCCTGCTTGTCCCTGTCCCTGTCCCTGTCACAGGGCGGACAGATAGCCACTTGGGCCGGGACTTCCCACCGACTCCATTCAGAGGTTCCTGACTCACCATTTCAGAAGCAGTATCTGTAGCCCTGACAGTCTTCCTCTCAGATTCCCCAGTCTGAGGAAGACCCCTTTCCTTGGGGAGGTGCAGGAGGTCGCAGAGGGCGGTGCAGAGAGGGCCCCGGGGGGAAGGCCCCGGGGGGGCTGGCGGGGGGCCCTGCTATCCACACTGCAGCTGGATGAAAAGTGCAGCATTTAACTCAGCCTCCTTTATCTCCTGCTGAAAGGTTTGCATTTTCTTTTTTTAGGCAATAAAATGAAGTTTCTCCACAAGAAATAACCCTCAGACTCGAAGAAGTGACTCTCAGAACAACCCATGTTCAAACACCGTCCTGGTGGCCTTTCTGAAACATCGGGTCCTCAGTTGTCCCAGGGGTGCTGGTCAAGACCAGGGTGGACTTCGGCCACCACTGGCTTGTCCCCAGGCCCCAGGCCCCAGAGCTGCCCGGAAGGTGCCACTTCTTTAGAACAGCTCCAGGAAGCGGGCCGAGACCAGGCATGTCGCCGACATTCAGATGGATTGTTTTGGTTGCTGGTTTGGGGATTTTTAATTTTTTTTAAATCTTAGATATTAAAAAAAAGAAAAATGTTTGGATTTTCTTTTTATTATGCCAGGGCTAGGAAAACTGTCCTGCCCTGTGTCATCTTTCCTGGCTCATCCTGCCTGACAGCGCTCCTCGGGGCCGAGTGGGGACAGGTGCAGGTGTTAGGGAGGGGCTGTGCTGACCCCTGCAGACTGGGGCCACCGGCCAGGGCAGAGCCCTCTGTGGAGTCAGATCTGGGCTCCAGGGATTCGGGCTTCCTGGGATGAGCTGCGCTTCCAAAGTGGCCAGTGACGCCACCTGGTGGCCGAGGCCAGCGACGCGCCACCAACTCACCCAGAACCTGACTTCTGAGCTGCCTCTCTTCTGTTAGAGCCCCTACCGGAGCTGTCTGTGACTTTTGAGGTACACACAAAAAGAGGAAATCGTAAGATCTGTTAGTAAAATGTCCTTAGGGTCCTAAAGTTAATGATCATAACGTGTCATGGAGCCCACCTAAAGCCACGGTTCTGACCCCATTCCCATGTATGCTATATGAAATATTCCCATCTCGTAGGGCCCAGATCAGCACAAAGTGAAACAGTGCTTGGGAGAACAGAGTGACTTCTGTTACTGGTGTAAATGAGAGAGCATCACAATTTGGGGACAGCCCTGGGCGGTTTGGCTCAGCGGTTGGAACATCAGCCTGTGGACCAGAGAGTCCCGGGTTCGGTTCCCGCGAGGGACATGTACCAAAAAAAAAAAAAAATTGGGGGACAGCTTCCTTATGCCCTGGGCCTTCAAGGCAGCTTGCCCTCCTGCAGGGAACCCAGGAGAGGCAGGAAGACAGACGCAGTGGGGGTGGGACAGGCACATTCGAAAGCAGGCCTCAGGGCCCCGCACATCCCACCCACCACCCGCCCCACCCTCTGGATGGCCGAGCAACCACCACAAAAACACGCAGAGAGCCCTGGCCGGTTTGGCTCAGCGGTTGGAGCATCATCCTGCGGACCAGAGTCCCGGGTTCGGTTCCCGCTAAGGGCACATACCAAAAAAAAACCACACAGAGATGTGTTGTGATGGGGGCCGTGGCCAGGGCCTGTGCTGCTGGGCGGAGGGCCCGGGCCCCTGGGAGGTGGGAGCAAGGGGCCTTCTGAAGAAAAACTGAACAAGATAAAAAATGAGGAGTTTGACTTCTCATTCCACATCAGGGGTTCTTACCTGGAATCATGGACCATCTCTCTCCAAATTGTATCCAGAATTCGATGTGCCCATTTATTTGTCAGGGGAGAGGGTGCATAGTTTACAGCGGATTCGCACAGGGGTCCAGGAGTTCCCAAACTGGTAGGAACCGGGCTGTGCTTAACAATTAGCCTGGGTAGGTGTGTGGTCCAGGGTTTGGGGGGGGACTGAATGAGGATCTGAGTGTGGGGGCTCAGGAATTTGTACCTAACAAACTCTTCAGATTAGTTAACTTTATTAATACCAATATTCTGCCCAGAGATGATCACTTTTAATATTTTGGAATATACTTTCTTTTCTAACTTATTTTATATTTTATTGTTTACTTAACACCTCCAAGTGAATAAATATACATTTTATCAATATTTCTAATGGTTGTATAATACTCTGTTTTATAGATACACTAAAAGTTATCCTACCAATCCTCTACTTGTATGCATGCAGGACATTTTCAGGGTTTTTTCCCACTTTATTGATTTTTTTTAGAGAGAGAGGGACAGAGAGATAGAAACATCGATGAGAGATAACATCAATTGGCCACCTCCTGCATAGAACATCAATTGGCCGCCTCCTGCATGCTCCCCACTGGGGATGGGGCCCACAACCTGGGCATGTGCCCTGACCAGGAATCAAACTGTGACCTCCTGGTACATGGGTCGATGCTCAACCACTGAGCAGCACCGGCCGGGCCAGTTTTTAATAGCTTAAAGATCCCTGGCCGGTTTGGCTCAGCGATAGAGTGTCAGCCCTCAGACCAATGAATCGAGGGTTCGATTCCAGCCAAAGGCACATACCTCAGGTCTGGCCGGTGTGGCTCAGTGGTTGAGTGTAGACCCATGCACCAAAAGGTCACCAGTTTAATTCCTGGTCAGGACACATGCCCAGGTTGTGGGCCCGATTCCCAGTGCAGGGCAGGCAGGAGGCAGCTGATCGATGCTCTCTCTCATCAATGTTTCTATGTCTCTCTCCCTCTTCCTTCCTCTCTCTCTAAAATCAATAAAGGGGGAAAATTTTTTTAAAAAGAAAAAAAAATAGCTTAAAGAGCATGGGAGGAAACATCTTTGGACAAGCACATTTGCTTTATTTTCATTTGAATGCTTGCTTGAAGTAGAGTATACATATAGAAAATGCTCAGGTCATGAGTATGTTCATGGTCAGAGAGGCTGAAAAAATTCACGAATGACCACATTCCTGTAACCAGAACCCAGGTCAGGAAGCAAAACCTCATCGGACCCCTGAGGCCCCTCCTGCCGCCTTCCCGAAATCCCTCCCATCCACTCTGCGGATGTTTAAACCAACTAACAAATTGTCTACATTTGCAAAGTGGTCAAGTAGCTGGGGAGGGTCAGAGGCGAGAGAAAACAGGAGAGCTGTGATCCGCCTGCAGCCTAGGGCGGGTTCCGGAGGGGATGCTCATTGGGTGCAGACACAGCAGGCTATCAGGCCTGGCTGCGCTAGACCAGGTCACCCCTCCTCAGCCTTTGAGTCTCGCCTCTTGGCAATGTCAACGTAAGAAACATTCAAACCTGTGAAGAATTTTGGGAGTTTATTTGAGCCAAACTCGACAGATGCTCCCGAGAATGGCAGTTTTGCACCTTAGTTTGTACATTACAATCAAAGAAGATGTGAGTTACATGAAATCCACTGGTGATGGATTAGGGAGTCGGGAGAAAGCAAGGGGAGGGGTCCTCTGGGGTTGGATAAAAAGTAAAATGAAACACATCCTTCTTTTACCTAGGTGGGTACAGGATAGCTAACAGTCAACAATCGGCATGATAATAATAACAATGGAGATTTGTGGTCTCCACCCTGGTGCATAGGTCGTGCCCTGAGGGGTCTGGAAAAAAGGAAGTTACCCCACATTCCAAAGGTATGTTATCTTAGACGCGAAAAAAGAAAAGGCAATAGGTTCAATTAAGGTGCAAACTGAACTTTGTCGGGAAAGATGCCGGCCTAGGACATGACTTCCTGCCACCAACTGCTTTTAGTTATAAAGTTTACATTTCAGCCCTGGCTGGTTTGGCTCAGCGGTAGCGTGTCGGTCCATGAACCGAAGAGTCTCAGGTTCAACTCCAGTCAAGGGCACGTACCTAGGTGTTGGTTCATCCCCGGCCCCGGTCGGGGTCCTTTGGGAAGCAGCCAGTCGATGTGTCTCTCTCACATTCATGTTTCTCTTTCTCCCTTTCTCTCCCTCTCGCTCTATCTAAAGATAAATGCACAAGTGTCCTCGGGTGAGGATTAAAGAAATTAATAAAAATTAAAAGATTACATTTCAGACCACCCTTTGTGGTTACTTGAGGTCTCTGAGTTTGCAAGCCTGTCATGTAGGCCTCCCCTGAGCTTGTCAGGTTAGCAGGTGGCCCCTTTCGTCCACAGCAACCCTCTGTCCAAGCACCCAAACCTCCAGTTCCAATCAAAGCCTACATTTTCCATGAAGAGTGTGTGTTTACAAGCGATTGTTATTGTGTTTCAGTGAAGGTCATGAAAACTCGTTGGAGCAGGACTGCCGGCTGGGATTTCCTGCTATGGAATACCGGAGACTCCTGGGACCGAGGACGGAAGGGGTGGGTGAGAACAGGTAGAGCTGGAAAGTCTTGGTCGGGGGCCACAGGTAGGGCTGGAATGTCTTGGTCGGGGGCCACAGGTAGGGCTGGAAAGTCTTGGTCGGGGGCCACAGGTAGGGCTGGAATGTCTTGGTCGGGGGCCACAGGTAGGGCTGGAAAGTCTTGGTCGGGGGCCGCAGGTAGGGCTGGAATGTCTTGGTCGGGGGCCGCAGGTAGGGCTGGAATGTCTTGGTCGGGGCCACAGGTAGGGCTGGAAAGTCTTGGTCGGGGGCCACAGGTAGGGCTGGAATGTCTTGGTTGGTGCCACAGGTAGGGCTGGAATGTCTTGGTGGGGGGCCACAGGTAGCAATCGGGGCGGCAGCCGTCACTGCTGGGAAGAGGAAGAATGAATTCTTAGGAGCTATCACAGAAACCTCTTACTACTCATAAGAATTTATTGAGCACTTCTTTTTTTTTTTAAATCCTCACCTGAGGACTTTTTTGCATTTATCTTCAGATAGAGTGGCGGGGGGAGAACATCGGTGTGAGAGAGACACACCAAGTGGTTGCCACCCACACGACCCCAACTAGGGCCAGACACAAACTGCAACCTGTCAGAACCAGGCGGTGCTGAGTAACCAGAACAGTGCAGGTTTATTGCGGGAAAGACCTGCCGGGCTACCTCTAAGGAGAAAATAGCAACCGGCTCGGCCAGAGTAAGGATTTTTAATTTTAGGGCTGGGGTGGGTGGTCATTCGGCCGAGGAGTTGTGGTCGTCCTTGATTAGTCGGGGCTGGGGTCTCTCGAGTTCTTGATTGGTTGGGGCTGGGGTCTCTTGAAACTTGTTTTTCTTGTCGAGCGACTGAGCGACCCAGTTTTGGGTGGGTTAGGGTAGTTCCATCATTCCGTTCTGCCTGACTGGAGTGATGGTTTTGGTTTCCTGGAATGAGAGGCTTAGGGCGAGAATATGAAAGTAAAAGATTTAAGAGGCTTGGGGCAGTAATATGGAAGTTAGAGCTAACAATTCCCGACTCTTAGTTAACATAAGTTGGAATAAAGTTTGCGTTGATTGGAACTGTGGGTTGACCCCTAGGGAGGGCCTCTTGGGCAAGAGTGTTCTTCTGTAGCTACTTCCTGCTGTTCTCCCTATGGGTTGCTCCTCCTGGGGGTCCCCTGGGGTACTGGGGTGTAAGTATGGAGTAGTAGTTGGTGGTGGGTGACCCTGGTGAGCTCGGTCACCCATGCATGTAGAAATTTCAGAAAACATGGGAGAAGCAGTAAGAGGAGAGAAATTACTATTAGTGGAGCTATAAGTGGGAGCAGGATGTTAAAGAGGGGGTTTGGCCACCACTGGCTTGGTGGTGATGCTTCCTCGGGCCTGTGATTGCAGAGCCTCTCCGGGAGTTTTCGGAGAGAGTTAGTATTTTCCTCTACGATACCTGATTCGTTGGTACAGTAGCAGCATTTTTCTTGGAGGAAAAGGCAGGTACCTCCTTTCTCAGTGATGAGAAGGTCCAGGGCCCGTCGGTTTTGGAGGGCGACCTCTGCTAGGGAGGTGAGTTGTCATTGTAGGGAGGCTAGGGAGGCAGCTGAGTTTTCTAAAACTTTCTAGATCCGCCTGAATTTGTTCAGTCATTTTAAGGCTGCAGCCGAGTCCAGCTCCCCCGATTCCCAGGGCGGCTATGGAGGAGAAGAAAGAGAGGCCTACAGCCCTGGCCAGTTTGGCTCAGCGGTTAGAGCGTCGGCCTGCGGTCTGGAGAGACCCGGGTTCGGTTCCCGCTAAGGGCACGTACTTCGGTTGCAGTTTGTCCCCGGCCCTGGTTGGTCGTGCGGGTGGCAGCCACTCGATGTGTCCCTTCACGTCGATGTTTCTGTCTGTCTGTCCCTTCCTCTCTCTCCCTCCCACTCTATCTGTACAAAAAAAAATGGAAAAATACCCTCGGGTGAGGATAGAAAGAGAGGCCTACAAGAACAGGGAGAAAGATGGCCCGTTCCCGGGCCTTCAAAGATGGGGGGTTTGAAGGGTTCCGGCTCCCTCATCCTCAGTGTAACATAGAAGCTGTGGGGTGAGGACTGCCGGGACACATGGGCCCGGAGAGGTGGTGTCGATGTGGTTGGTTAGGGTGCGGTTCCACCGAAAGAAAGTTCCCCAAAGACTTGTAAAGTCAGAGGTAATTTGATGAGTTTGATTGCATGTCGGGTGGGAGATGACTTTACAGTAGCATAGATGATAGGTGTTATTTGGGGTGTGTAGGGCACGTGGTCCAGGGGGAATGAGGAGGCGGGGCGGGTTTTAGAAGTGTTGAGGGTAAGGGGGTGGGATGCAGCCACTGGTGGTCCATCCAGGAAGGCACAGAGGAAGCATTGAGAGGGCTCGACTTCCTGGGTTAGGTTTAGAATTTGGACTCCCTTTTTTATTACATTTAGCCATGAAAATGGGGTTTGTTTGTCAGAAAGGTGTTCCGTTAGGGCTAAGATTTTGTGGGTGAGGTCTTCTAGTTTCTGGAAAGATGATTTTGCGGGACATATTTCCGGCCGATGATTATATGGTATTTGGTCCATCCTTTGATAAGGGTTCCTTTTTGGCCTCGTTCCCACTTATAGACCCAGGGGTCAGAAATGGAGTAAGTCCAGGGGCCAGTGGGTGTTTTTTGTGTTTTTTTTTTTATCCTCACCCGAGGATATTTTTCCATTTTTTGTACAGATAGAGTGGGAGGAAGAGAGAGGAAGGGAGAGAGAGAGAGAAACATCGACGTGAAGGGACACATCGAGTGGCTGCCACCCGCACGACCAACCAGGGCCGGGGACAAACTGCAACCGAAGTACGTGCCCTTAGCGGGAACCGAACCCGGGTCTCTCCGGACCGCAGGCCGACGCTCTAACCGCTGAGCCAAACCGGCCAGGGCGCCAGTGGGTGTTTTTATACACCTGTTGTCTCTTTTAGGACATGTGGCGGCTAGTATATAGCTATTTTGGAGGGCGAGGTATATGGAAGAGGGGGTGCAAAGCTCCATTCCTTTGAATGGTTGTTTCGTCAGAGTTGGGAGTGATTGTGATGGTTGACGAGCAGCCAGTGAGGGGGCAGTCTGTGGAGGCGATTATTTGGTAAAGAGGCTGGGTGGAGGATATGTTAAGAAAGAACCTCCAAACGTAGGGTTCGGACCTTGAGGTCAGAGGAAGAGATGTGAAGAGGGCAAGAGAAAGAAGTGGGGAAAACATGTTACATGAGAAGAAAGAGGAGGAGGAAGGTGTAGAAGTTGGTCTCCAAGGGTGTAAAACCTCGAAGGCTCCTTGCCTGAAGAGGTCTTGGATCCAGGTGAGGAGGTCGTCTACATTGTTCCAAAATCTGAGTGAGAAAATAAAAAATCTTGCAAGGTAGAGGTTGTGCATTGCTAGTTGATAGTGTTGGTTATAGTGTTGAGAGATGGGGTACTGGGGTACATTAGGAAAGAGAGATATTATTAAGGGATACTTTGATGGGGGTCAGGTGAGTAGCTGTGGGGGGCTGGCTAGTGTCCCAGACCTGAGGATTAACAATGGAGGGGAAATGGGAAAGGAGGCGAAGGGATCGGAGGGATCGGGGGTGTGGCTGTCGTCCAGAAAACAGAATATTCTGATATGTTGAGACACGGTTGTAGGTCTCTCTGGAGGGAAGAGTTGGAGGGTAGTATGGAATTTGCTTAAGATATCCCGTCCTGGAAGGGGGTGGGGCATTGGGGCATGACTAGGAATTAATGTGTAAATGAAGTTCCTTCTAAGACAAGTTACAGGAGGGGTAAGAAGGGGGCAGGAGCGCTGACCTGAGACCCCCCACTAGGAAGGTTTGAGAAGAGCTGAGAGGGAGGGTGGAGAAGGGGCCCCAGTGTCTATGAGGAAGGAGATCTCCTTACCTGCTACACAAAGGTTTACCCTGGGCTCACTGCTGGTGATGTGTACTGGGGCCGGTGTCCCAGGGCCTCCTCAGTCCTCTGCCCCAGTCCCAGAGTCTGTTACTGTCCTAGGTGGGGCGTTGTTGGGGACCGTCGACCCGAATGCCCTTTGGTGCTCGGGGCAATCAATTCCCATTGGCCCTCGCGGTGACCGTGCGGTGACAGTGCGGGCAAGGCCCCGGTGGGGGGCGAGGGTTTGGGCACTGCCTCGCCCAGTGGCCCGTTTATTGGCATTCGAAGCAGGGGCCAGGAGGATTTGACTGGGGAGGTTTCCCCTAGAGCCGCGGCCGCTCGGACCCGTGTTCCCTTGAGGGGCCTTCGCTAGCATAGGCAGTTCTCCTGTTGTCTCTTCTGTTGCTCCTCCCTGTCCGTTCCTCCCGGGTGTTACAGACCTTGGAGGCAGTATGTAAGAGCTCTCTCCCAGGCATCTCAGGCGTCCTCAAGTTTGTTGAGTTTGCGTCTAATGTCGGGGGCAGGTTCGGAGAGGAAATGGGAGTGGAGGAGGGTGGTCCCCGCTGGGGAGGTAGGTCCATACGAGTGTATCTATGAGAGGCCTGGGAGAGTCGCTCTAGGAATTCTCCTGGATTTTCTTGGGGCCTTTGAATGATTTGATTGGCTTATTGGCTAGTTTTTCTTTTTTTTTTACCCTCACCCAAGGACATTTTTTTTCCATTTTTTGTTCAGATAGAGGTGGAGGGAGAGAGAGAGAGGAAGAGAGAGAGAGAGAAACATCGATGTGAAAGGGATACATCGAGTGGCTGCCACCCACATAACCAACCAGGGCCGGGACAAACTACAACCGAGGTACGCGCTCTTAGCGGGAACCGAACCCGGGTCTCTCTGGACCACAGGCCGACACTCTAACCGCTAAGCCAAACCGGCCAGGGCTGGCAAGTTTTTCTAAGGCCTGAAGAAGGTAGTGTATAAGACGGTTGCGTTCCCTCGATTAGCATGGCCAATTTGATAGTTCCAATTTGGGTCACTGGGGGGAACTGCTGCTCCCCCTAGAGGGAGAGTATTGTCTCAGGCATGTGCCTCATCTGCTACTTGCTGGACACCCGATCCTTATCGTGTGCAGAGAGGGAGGAAGTAAGGACGGTAGGTCAGATCGTGCCAGGTAAGATCATACGATTGAGTGAGGTACCGGAACTCCTTGATGTAGGTGTTGGGATCAGAGGAGAAGGAGCCAAGGCGGCGTTCAACTTGGGAGAAGTCAGAGAGGGAGAAGGGGATGGCTACGCGGACTATCCCCTCAGCTCCCGCAACCTCACGGAGTGGACATAGGCCGGGATGCGGAGGCTTACGTGGCCGGAGAGAGGGGAGGGATGTGGGGGAAGAGAAGAGGTATTCGGGTAAGGTGGAGGTGGAGTGGTTGGTGGGGCGGGAGAAGGGGGGTATCTGGGGCAGGAGGAGGAGGAGGAGTGAGGGCCAAGTGGTCTTGAGAGTCAACAGAATCAGTGGAAGGCAGAGGGCGTGGGGATCGGGCTAGAAAGGACTTGGTGTGTGGAGCAGGTGGAGCAAAGGGAAGGGTGTGAGCAGAGAGAGAAGAAAGCCTGCAGGTAAGGAAGTTCTGAGGCCTTGCCTATCCGGTGGCAGAAATTGTCTAGGTCCCTTAGGATATTGAGGTCCATAGTGCCATCTTCTGGCCATTGAGAGTTATTGTCGAGTTTATATTGGGGCCAGGCCATATTGCAGAGGTTGGGTTTTTCAGTAGGCAGCCAAGGGGGAGAATTTCCAGACAAAAGCGAGATGGGCAGGCCACTCGGTGAATTTCAAGACGAGAACGAGGTAGGCGGGCCACCCAGTAGCAAATGTAGGTGGAAGAATAAGGGCGAATAGGGAAGGAGAGAAAGAGTGTGCGAAAGGGAGAGTGAGGGGGCCTAAAATTGGGAAGACCAACTGGAGAGGGGAAGGAGAAATTCCTTACCTTCTGGTTCAGCAGGTAGGAGGGGGTCCGGGATGGGCTGGAGCCAGCCAGTCAACCCAAACCACAGTCCGCCCGGAATCTGGGCGTTAGCCCAGACGAGCTGCCGCAGCCCACTGCTTCCCAGGTAGTAAGGGTGGTCTGTGCCAGGGATCGTCCAGGCTACCACGCTCCTGCCCTGGGTTTCAGCACCAAAATGTAAGAACGAGACAGTGCTGAGTAACCAGCAGAGTGCAGGTTTATTGAGGGAAAGACCTGCCGGGCTACCTCTAAGGAGAAAATAGCAACCGGCTTGTCCAGACTAAAGATTTTTTTTTTTTTTTTTTATCCTCACCCGAGGACATTTTTCCATTTTTTGTACAGATAGAGTGGGAGGGAGAGAGAGGAAGGGAGAGAGAGAGAGAAACATCGACGTGAAAGGGACACATCGAGTGGTTGCCACCCGCACGACCAACCAGGGCCGGGGACAAACTGCAACCGAGGCACATGCCCTTAGCAGGAACTGAACCCGGGTCTCTCTGGACCGCAGGCGGACGCTCTAACCGCTGAGCCAAACCGGCCAGGGCAGACTAAAGATTTTTAAATTTAGGGCTGTGGTGGGTGGTCGTTCAGCCGAGGAGTTGTGGTCACCCTTGATTGGTCAGGGCTGGGGTCTCCTGAAACTTGTTTTTTTGTTTTGCTTTGTTTTAATATTTTATTGATTTTAGAGAGAGAGGAAGAGAGAGAAACATCGATGAGAGAGAACATCTACTAGCTGCCTCCTGCATGCCCCCCACTGGGGATCGGGCTCACAACCGGGGCATGTGCCCTGACTGGGAATCGAACCGGCAACCTCTTGGTGCATGGGTTGATGCTCAACCACTGAGCCACAGCAGCCGGGCTGAGACTTGTTTTTCTTATCGAGCAACCTTGCAGTTTTGGGTCGGTTAGGGTAGTTCTGTCATTCCGTTCCGCCTGACTGGAGTGGTGGGTTTTGGTGTCCTGGAATGAGAGGCTTAGGGCAAGGTTAAAGGATAAGAGGCTTGGGGCATCAGTATGAAAGTAAAAGATTTAAGAGGCTTGGGGCAGTAATATGGAAGTTAGAGCTAACACAACCGAGGTACATGCCCTTAGTGGGAACTGAACCTGGTTCGTAGGCCGACGTATTGAGCGCTTCTTTACCCATCACTAGGCTCTTACCAAAGGTTTGCTAACCAAAGACACAATTCCCACGACAGGACTCAGAGCGCTCCTGTCTCTACCGCAGGCAGCAGGCTCCGTAGAGATGGTGGCAGACCCCACAGAGCCGAAGCAGTCAACTGGTCCGCCGACTGAGAGCCGTTCTCAGCATCTCAGATACTGTCTCAGCACCAAGCACCTGCCTAGGACACCACAGTGATCATCAGAAGGCTGCTTGGCGAGTGTGGCCTCGGAGCAAAGGGCACTGCACAGCCTAGGGGACGTCTCCCCAGGAGAGGTGGGGGCAGGACAGACCCCCCTGTCTCCCAGAGGGTCTGTCTCCCGGGTAGTGCTGGGCAGCCTGCTGCTCCTTGGTCCCGGGCACCCGCCACCCCGTTTCTTTTCCTTCTTTCTATTTTCTATGGGTGAAATGAACATCATTTTCTTTCTTTTTTTTTCCAAATGATATTTTTTAATTTTTCTTCAGATAGAGTAGGAGGAAGGAAGAGAGAAAGAAACATCGATGTGAGAGGGACACATCAAATGGCTGCCTCCCGCACGATACCGACCAGGGCCAGGGACGAACTGCAACCAAGGTACGTGCCCTTGACCGGAATCGAACCCGTGACTCACTGGTCCATGGGCTGATGCTCTAACCACTGAGCAAAACCGGCCAGGGCTATTTCTTTATTTTTGTATTGATTGATCTGAGACAGAGAGAGAGAAACAGCGATTTGTTGTTCCACTTACTTATGCATTCATTGCTTGATTCCTGTATGTGCCCTGACCGGGCATTGAACCCACAACCTTGAGAGTATTGGGACGATGCTGAGACCAACTGAGCTACCCAGTCAGGGCTCACATAATTTTAAAGTAAACAATTCAGTGACATTTAGTACATTCACTCTGTTGTGCAAACACTAAAAACATTTCCATCGCCCTAAAAAGAAACCTCCTGCCCATCTCTCCTCCCTCCAGCCCCTGGCAACCACCAATCTGCTTGCTATTTCTATGGATTTATCTGTTTGGAGTATTTTGCAATATGTCACCTTTTTGCTAGTTTCTTTCACTCAGCATAGTGTTTTCAAGGTTCATCCACACTGTAGCATGTATCAGTACTTCACTCCTCTTTATGGCTGAATGATACTCCATGGTATGGATATATCATGTTCTGTTTATCTGTCCATCCAGCAATGGACATTCAGGTTGTGTCCACCTTTTGGTTATTATGAATGGTGCTCCTACAAACATGTGTTTGTGCATATGTATTTGAGTACCTATTTTCGGTTTCTCTGGGCATATACCTAGGAGTGGAATTGCTGGGTCATATGGTAATTTCTTTTTTTTTTTTAATCCTCACCTGAGGACATTTTTGCATTTATCTTCAGATAGAGCAGGAGGGAAAGAGGGAGGAAGAGAGAGAGAAACATCCATGTGACAGAGACACATCAAGTGGCTGCCACCCACGCAACCCCAACCGGGGCCGGGATCAAACTGCAAACGAGGTACATGCCCTTAGCAGGAACCGCACCCAGGACTCTCTGGTCCGTGGGCCTACGCTCCAACCATTGAGCCAAAACAGCCAGGGCTCACATGGTAATTTCTACATTTATTTATTTATTTTTATTTTTTATTTTTTTTATCCTCACCCGAGGACATTTTTGCATTTTATCTTCAGATAGAGCGGGATGGAGAGAGGGAGGAAGAGAGAGAGAGCATCATCGATGTGAGAGAGACACATCAACTGGTTGTCACCCCCACAACCTCAACCGGGGCCGGGGACAAACTGCAACCAAGGTACGTGCCCTTAGCGGGAACCGAACCCGGAACTCTCTGGTCCTCAGGCCGACGCTCTAACCACTGAGCAAAAACAGCCAAGGCTCATATGGTAATTTCTACATTTAAAATGTTGAGACCCAGCCAGTGTGGCTCAGTGATTGAGCATCGAACCATGCACCAAAAGGTCACTGGTTCGATTCTAGTCAGGGCACAGGCCCAGGTTGTGGGCTTGATCCCCAGTGGGGGGCATGCAGGAGGCAGCCAATGGATGTTCTCTCTCATCGATGTTTCTATCTCTCTCCCTTCCTCTCTCTGTAAAAATCAATTAAAAAAAAAAATACAAATGAGGTATCACCTCACACCTGTCAGAATGGCTGCCATCAACAAATCATCAAACAACAAGTGTTGGCGAGGGTGTGGAGAAAAGGGGACTCTAATACACTGCTGGTGGGAATGCAGACTGGTGCAGCCACTATGGAAAACAATATGGTGCTACCTCAAAAAATTAAAAATTGAACTTCCATTTGACCCAGTGATCCCACTGCTGGGAGTATACCCTAAGAAGCCTGAAACACCAATCAGGAAGAATATATGTACCCCCATGTTCATAGCAGCACTATTTACAATAGCTAAGATCTGGAAACAGCCCAAGTGTCCACCAGTAGACGAATGGATCAAAAAGCTGTGGTACATATACACAATGGAGTACTATGCAGCGGTAAGAAAGAAAGATCTCTTATCCTTTGAGACGACATGGAGGGACCTGGAAAGTATTATCCTAAGTGAAAGAAGCCAAGCAGAAAAAGACAAATACCACATGATCTCACTTATATACGGAATATAATGAACATAACAGTCTGAGGAATACAGTAGACCCAGACACATGGAAGTAGGGCACAGACTGACATCCCTCAGAAGAGGGGGTGGGGGGTGGTGGGGTGGGAAGAGATAAACCACAGAACTTATATGCATGTATGCGTGACCAATGGACATGGACAACTAAGCCGGGGAAAGGGTGGAGGGTGGGGTGGGGTGGGGGGTGCCAATGGGGTAAAAAGGTAAAATATCTGTAACAAAAAAATAAATAAATAAATAAATTCATAAAAATAAATAAATAAATACAAATCAATAAAGAAAAATTAAAGAAATAAAATGTTGTGGGCCTCGCCAATGTGGGTGTGGCTCAGTGGATTGAGAGTGGCCCCCATGCACCAAGAGGTCTCTGGTTTGATTCCAAGTCAGAGCACATGCCTGGGCTGTGGGCTCCACCTCCAGCGGGGAACATTCAGCCAATCAAGTTTCTCTGCTCCTCTTGTTTCTCTCTTCTCTCTCCCTCCCCCTCCTCTCTCTGAGATCAGTTCTTTAAAATACATATATATATATATTTTTTTTAATGTTGAGGAACTCCAATATACAGATGATGTATTATAGAAGTGTACACCTGAAACCTATATAATTTTATTAGCCAATGTCACCCCAGTAAATTCAATAAAAAATAAATTAAAAAAAAATAAAATAAAAGTCACAAGTAATAAACCTGGAATTTTAGTGAGGGGATAAAAGTACTGGTTAAATATTAAATTAAATTAAATTTTGAGGAACCATTAAACTGTTTTCTACAGTGGCTGTACCATTTAACATTCCCACCCACAATGTTTGAGGGACACCCCTTTCTTTCTTAGCTATATCCATCACCTTCCAACCGTACCCCCTGGAGAGGACCCCGAGTTTCTCAGGGATGGTTGGCACCACCTATATAGGATTTGCCTGGGGTACTAGTCTGAAAAGCAGATTCCTAGGATCTACCGGGACTTATCTGGAGCTAAGGTGCTTGATTTGCTGGAAGTTCCCTAAATGACTGCAAGATATCTGCCGGACTTTGTCTTACGTGACTCACTTCTTCAGGGGACGGACCTCCTTCCTCCCTTAGATGCAGATTTTCCCTTCAGTTGAACTGATAGAGATTAGCGTTAGGGCCAAGTTTCAGAAATAAGACTTTTGCCCACGTGTCCTGAGTTCGGCGTTACCCAGACCGAAAACGCTCTGGGGAATAAGAACATCAGTGAAATGGGTATACGCTCAAAAGAAGCCACCAAAAGGCCACACTCTTGAAGTAGATCAAACCTGGAGAAGACAGCTGTTTTTGTTGTTGTTTTTAAGGTCCCATTACTCTAGTTACCCTGCATATGTTTGAGAGCAAACCCAAAGTGGTACTTCAGACCCCCCAAAATCCTGAGGAGAGGCTGCCGCAGGGGTGAACTGGGAGGGGGGCAAGGCTGGCGGGCTCAGCTCGTGTGAGCTGACTTCAGAGCCAGCCGTGGGTGGTGGGAGGGGCTGACAGGCAGAGGAAGGGGAGCTGGTGGCCTGAGCAAAGGTTAATAAAAGCAAAAGGCAAGTGAGATGGGCCATTTAACTGCTGGCACCTGTCGGGGCCAATTAACTTCACTCCTTGGCTTGCCCAGGGACCACACCTCATCCTCACCCAGCTCTTGGGTGGGGTTCAGCTGCCAACCTCTAACTTCTTTTTGGCTGTAATCACAGAGGCCTGGCTCCAGCTTCCCCGGCACCAGGCCAGAGAGCAAACAGGCTCACCTTTGATCCGCCTTGGGCCCCTTCCTGGCCTCCCCACCCCAACCAGAACTCTAAGAGCACATAGTTAAATCCTGCCACGAAACCTCACAACACGAGTCCTTTCCACCCAGAGCTAATTGCCTTACCCACACGGGTGGGGCGTGGACGGAGTGGCCTTCCTGGCAGAGAGCTCCGAATCCATGCAGGCCCACCCTCCATGTGTCTCCAGGCCCCTGGACAGGTGTGAAGGCTTCTCCAGGGAGTTCTGGGTGATGGCAGGATGGGACAAGCCCCGAGGCCGGAGGCCAAGAGACCAGCTGGCAGGGCCTGGCCAGCCGACAGAGCCAGGAGTCCCCGTGCCTGGAGCGTAGCTTGGTTCTCTGGCTGATGCTGCTTCGCTCGCTCCCTGCCTTGGTTTTCACGGTCGGGGGGAAGTAAGTTCTGGGCAGGGACAGGGAGGGCACAGCAGCCCTGTGCCCAAGCCAGGGTCAACCAGTAGAGTGGCTCACAGAGTGGGGTGGGTCGGTGTCATTCCCAGCAGCATGGCGTCCATCAGCCCCAAGTCCTTGGTTCCGGCCCCTTGAGGCCCGCAGAGTCCTGGGCTGAGGAAGCAGCGTGAAGCCAAAAGCTGCCCCACATCTCAAGGTGAGGACATTCGCCCCCTGGGGGACAAGTAAGGTAAGGGCCATGCTACACCAAGCTGGACCTTCACCATCTGCACTTTTTATTTATTTTATCTTTAATTATTATTATTTTTAATCCTCACCTGAGGACATTTTTCCATTTTTGTTCAGATAGAGCGGGAGGGAGAGAGAGGAAGAGAGAGAGAAACATCCATGTGAAAGGGACACATAGAGTGGCTGCCACCCACACTACCAACCAGGGCCGGGGACAAACTGCAACCCAGGTACGTGCCCTTAGCGGGAACCGAACCTGGTCTTTCTGGACCACAGGCCGATGCTCTAACCGCTGAACCAAACTGGCCAGGGCCACCATCTGCACTTTTGAAAAAAATCCTCCCTTGAAAATATTCCTCCATTTATCGTGTGTGTGTGTGTGTGTGTGTGTGTGTGTGTGATGTGCCCTTAGCGGGAACGGAACCCGGGACTCTCTGGTCCACAGGCTGACGCTCCAGCCGCTGAGCCAAACGGGCCAGGGCCACTCCATTTATCTTTATCCTCAGATAGAGGGGGAGGGAAGGAGGGAGGGGGAGAGCGAGGGAAGGAGAGAGAAACATCCATGTGAGAGAGACACATGAATTGGCTGCCTCCCGCATGACCAGGGCCGGGGGACTGAACTGCAAGGTACGAGCTCTTGACTAGAATCGAATCAAATCCGCCACTCCAGCCCTGGCTGGTTTGGTTCAGCGGTTAGAGCATCGGCCCACGAACCAGAGAGACCTGGGTTCGGTTCCCACTAAGGGCATATACCTCAGTTTCAGTTTGTTCCTGGCCCCGGTTGGGGTCATGTGGGTGGCAACCACTTCATGTATCTCTCTGTCAGTATTTCTCTCTCTTTTCCTCCCTCTCTCTCTCCCACTCTATCTGAACAAAAGATGGAAAAATGTCCTGAGGGGAGGATGTAAAAAAAAGGGTTTAAATGAGCCCTGGCTGGTCTGGCTCAGCAGTTAGAACATCAGCCTGTGGACCAGAGTCACGGGTTCGATTCCGGTCAAGGGCACGTACCTTGGTTGTAAATATTCCTAGCCCTGGTCAGGGTGGTGCAGGAGGCAACCAGTCCATGTGTTTCCCCCTCTCTCTCTCCCTCCCTCACACTCTATCTGATGATAAATAGAAAAATATCCCCAGGCAAGGATTAAAAAAGATGGTTTAAATGATACATCTTATGTTATATACCTGTTACCACACAACCTCTCCCCAGTAATGTTGCAATGTTTTTATGTTCTAGTGCAATGATTTAACCTTGGGCTGCATAGCATTCACACATGTATCTTTTTTTTTAAGTTTATAACAGTTTAATATGACTTTATATTAAGTACTAAAAACTAAAGTGGTCTTTTAAATGCTGTTGAAATGTGGCTCTTTTCATAGAGTTTTTCCCCCCAATTACAGTTGATATTTAATATTATTTTATATTAGTTTCAGGTGTACAGCACCGTGGTGAGACATTTATATAATTTATGAAGTGACTCACACATGTATTTCCATAGGACACATGCCAACCTCTTCCACGCCACGTCTCGATCCTAAAAGTACTTCCTACTAAGCCTACAAACCACAGTTACATGCATTCCTCCCCAACTTGGTTTTCTCATCGTCCCAGGACTGGTCCGGAAAACCGTGAAGGAATTCTCCAGTGCCTTCCCCCTCCGAGGCTTAGAAATGACAAATGGAAGCTTGGGCCAAGGCGCGTGTGGCCGCCAGACAGGATTCTGCTGAGACCTTGTCTTCCCTCTGTCTCCTCTCCCTTCTCCCTGGCCAGGCAGCCAGAGACCCTCGCCTCCCTGTCCCAGAGCCCCCCCCCCCCCCCCGCCCCCCTGGGCTCCTCACTCACTTCCCAGAGAACCTGTCTGCGGTGTAACAGCTGCTTCCCCCCTGCAAAGCGTTTCTGTTTCAATGCTGAGTCTTCATCTGTGACCCCTAAAGTGTGTCTTTGTCAGGGCACAGAATTTTGCTAAGATTTTAGTTGAGCCAAATACCATATAGGCCGGGGAGCAAGATCTCAAACACTCCACTCTAAAGACAACAGTTTTGCAGCTTCTTTTTTTCTTTTTTCTTTTTTTTTTTTAATCCTCACCCGAGGACATTTTTCCATTTTTTGCACAGATAGAGTAGGAGGGAGAGAGAGGGAGAGAGAGAGAGAGAGAAACATCAACGTGAAAGGGACACATCGAGTGGCTGCCACCCGCACGACCAGCCAGGGCCGGGGACAAACTGCAACCGAGGTACGCGCCCTTAGCGGGAACCGAACCCGGGTCTCTCCGGACCGCAGGCCGACGCTCTAACCGCTGAGCCAAACCGGCCAGGACGCTTCTTTTTTTCTTTATTGATTTTAGAGAGGGAGGAAGGGAGAGGGAGAGATAGAACCATCAATGAGCCCTGGCCGGTTTGGCTCAGCCGTTAGAACGTCGGCCTGCGGTCCGGAGAGACCCGGGTTCGGTTCCCGCTAAGGGCACGTACCTCGGTTGCAGTTTGTCCCCGGCCCTGGTTGGTCGTGCGGGTGGCAGCCACTCGATGTGTCCCTTTCACTTCGATGTTTCTCTCTCTCTCTCTCCCTCTCACTCTATCTGAACAAAATATCGAAAAATGTCCTCGGGTGAGGATAAAAAAAAAAAAGAAACATCGATGAGAGAGAACATCGATTGGCCACCTCCTGCACGCCCTCCACTGGGGATTGGGCCGACAACCTGGGCATGTGCCCTGACCGGGAATCGAACTGGTGACCTCTTGGTGCATGGGTCTTTGCTCAACCACTGAGCCACACCAGTTGGGCAGTTTTGCAGCTTCTTTTATGAATTTGAGATGAAGGAGGGAACGTAAGGAAGGGGACAGGAGGGTGGGAGAAAGTCCTTGGATTAGAAGAGTCTGTGCTCCCCTGAGGGTGGTGATGCCTTCCGCCCTCAGGGGTATTCCTTCTCACACCTCAGAGGTGTGCTAACCTAGGTGCACAAGAACAATGGGCAGGGCCGGCTTCAAACCTCCCACTGAAGACAGTACAGGCCTGGGGCATGCCTAGCCACCAGGACCTCCCCAGTGAGGAATTTGTGGTTTTACAGCACCCCTTTCTCAGGCACAGCTTGCAGAGCTGAGACGGGTATTGGGGGGCCTGCCCTGAATGTTATCCCTGGCTTTGCCACTCCCCGGGACTGAACCAGCCAACCGTGGGGGGTTCCCTCATAGCCAAACCCTCCACCTTCTGAGGCAACACACTCTGGCCGGGACACTCCGCCACCCCAACCCCCACACACACTGATGACCTTCAGGGGAACACTGTAGCCTCTTTTTAAAAAATTTTTTCTTTATTGATTTTTTTAGAGAGAGAGAGAGATCGATGAGAAAGAACATCAACTGGCCGCCTCCTGCATGCCCCCCATTGAGGATTTGGTCCACAGCCTGGGCATGTGCCCTGACTGGGAATCGAACCAGTTACCTCTTGGTGCATGGGTCGAAGCTCAACCACTGAGCCACACCAGCTGGGCAAGTTCACCCTTTTAAAGTGTACATTTCTGCCCAACACTGGTTGAGTGTGGACCCATACACCAAGAGGTTGCTGGTTCGATTCCCAGTGAGGACACATGCCCAGGTTGTGGGCCAAATCCCCAGTGGGGGGCGTGCAGGAGGCGGCCAGTTGATGTTCTCTCTCACTGATGTTTCTATCTCTCTCTCCCTCTCCCTTCCTCTCTCTATAAAATCAATAAAGAAAAAATATTAAAAGGGTGAACTTTATGGTACGTGAATTGTATTTTAATTAATAATTGACGAAACCAGCCACTGGGGGACAAGAGGAAGTAAAGCTTGGTGCATGGGATAGGCTGAGCCTGCAGCTGCCCAAGGTGTGGGGCCCAAGGAGCTGCAGGACGGGGAGCAGCATCTGCGCCTCTGTCAGGAGAGAGAGCCCCCTTCTTGGTGCTTGGCTCTGACACCTAGGGGGTCAGGGCTACTGTCACTAATAACCCGTCACAAACGACGCTGACGATCCTTCATGATCGCTACAGATTCTGCTCCTTAGAGAAGCGTGTTTCCATTGTAACAGCTGACAGCATCACCCCGAACGACCGGTCACTCCCTACCCGCACGATTACTGGGTGTTCTGCACACCCAGGTCCCAACAGCACCCCCATTAATCCTTTCCCAGAGACACTTCCACTGGCTGTATCCAGGCTTCAAACACTTCCTGGAATCCTGGCTTTGCCTTCAGCCTGTGAAACAGGAAACAACTCAAACACTCTGGACCAGGACAGGCCAGGCCCCCATGCCCCTCGCTGCCACAGGCCCTTCACCATCCCAGAGCCGGGGGTGATTGCTAATCTGCCGACAAACAACAGTGCCCTCTAGGAAGGAGGCCAGGGTAGCAGTCAGGCTTCTGAAAGAAGAATGAGCCCGGCCATTGTGACTCAGTGGTTTAGCATCGTCCCACGCACAAAGAGGCTGAGGTCGCCAGTTTGATTCCTGGTCAGGGCACATGCCCAGGTTGTGGGCCAGATCCCCAGTGGGGGGCATGCAGGAGGTGGCCAATCAATCGATGTTCTCTCTCATCGATGTTTTTATCTCTCTCCTTTCCTCTCTCTCTAAAATCAATAAAGAAAAGATATTAAAAAAGAAAGAAGAATGAAAAAGTCCGAGTGTTTGGTCCTTTTTTTTAGAGAAAGAGAAAGGGAGAGGGAGAGAGAGAAACGTCGATGTGAGAGCAGAACATCTCTCGGGGCATCTCCTGCACACACCCCGCCCCAACCAGGAATGGAGCCAGAAACCCAGACCTGTGCCCCGACCAGGAATAGAACCATCGACCTCTCAGTGCATGGACTACGCCCAACCGAGTCACACAGGCCAGGGCTCCGCCACACTTTATCCCAGTCCCAACCCATGCTGACTCTGTGTGGCTGGGAAAGGGTGTTTTGGGTGCTTTTGCGCTGTGCTGAAAAGGGAAGACTAGGGCCCAGGGTGGGGGAGAGAGGCCCACACCGCCCTTGAAGAGCAGCAGGACCAAGGTTAGGGAGGCCTGGGTGCTTGACGGGACAGCATGTACTTGGTCTCATCTTGTTCCATTTTCAATGCTGAGAGAACAGTGATTTTTTTCTGAAGCTGGTAGAGTATTCCTGAATCAAATGGGGTTTTCCATATAGAAAGAGAAGAAACTGGGCCTCGCTGCAGACATGCACACACATTAGTCCCAGCAGAGCGTGGCAGCGGCCAGAGCGGGGGACTGCCAGGTCTGAGCCCTCTCACCAGCTGTGGGACTCAGCAGGTCCTGACCATCTCTGCCTCGGTTTCCTCATCTGTAAAGTTAAACTAATGACCTGACCAGTGTGGCTCGGCGGATTCAGTGTCGTCCAATGGACTGAGTGGTCCCTCTGATTCCTGGTCAGGGCGCGTGCCCCAGTTGTGGGCTCGATCCCCAGCAGGGGGCGGGCAGGAGGCAGCTGATGGATGTTTCTCTCTCACATCCCACATCGATGTTTCGATGTTTCGATATCTTTCCCCATTCCTCTCTAAAAACAATCAATCAAAACATATTTAAAGTTGAACTAATAGAACTTTTATGAGGTTTGAATTAGTTAAATTTTTTTTTAAATCCTCAGCCGAGGACATTTTTCCATTTTTTTGTTCAGATAGAGTGGGAGGGAAAGAGAGGAAGAGAGAGAGAGAGAGAGTGAGAAAGATCGACGTGAAAGGGACACATCGAGTGGCTGCCACCCGCAGGACCCAACCAGGGCCGGGGACAAACTGCAGCCGAGGTACATGCCCTTAGCGGGAACCAAACCCAGGTCTCTCCGGACCGCAGGCCAATATTCTAACTGCTGAGCCAAACTGTCCAGGGCTCAATAAACTCTTATAAAAATTCAAACAAACAAAAAAAGACAAAAAGAAAACTAAATAAATCCAACACTTTAATTTTTTCTTTTTTAGAGACAGAAGGAAGAGGGCGAGAGATAGAAACCAGAGGTCGCTGGTTCCATTCCCGGTCAGGGCACATGCCCAGGTTATGGGCCAAATCCCCGGTCGGGGGCATGCAGGAGGCAGCCAATCAATGTTCTTTCTCTCTCATCAATGTTTATGTCTCTTCTTCTCTCTTCCTCTCTCTCTAAAATCAGTAAGAAAAAAAAATTAAAATAAAAATGTAATTAAGCCCTGGCCTGTTTGTTCAGTGGTTAGAGCACCAGCACACAGACTAAAGGGTTGAGGGTTCCCTTCCCGGTCAAGGGCACGTATCTGTACCTGGATTTCCGGTTCGATCCCCAGCCCCAGTTGGGGTTGGGTGGGAGGAAATCAATCCATGTGTCTCTCTCATGTTGATGTTTCTCTCTCTCTCCCTCCCTCCCTCCCTTCCACTCTACCTAAAAAAAATCGATGGAAAGCCCTGGCTGGTTTGGCTCAGCGGTTAGAGCGTCAGCCTGCAGACCAGAGAGACCCGGGTTCGGTTCCCGCTAGAGGCAGTACCTCGGTTGCAGTTTGTCCCCAGCCCCGGTTGGGGTTGTGTGGGTGGCAACCACTCGATGTGTCTCTCTCACATCGATGTCTCTCTCTCTCTCTCTCTTCCTTCCTCTCTCCCTCCTGCTCTAGCTGAAGATAAGTGCAAAAATGTCCTTGGGTGAGGATTAACAAAGAAATAAAAATGTAATAAAAAATACAAGGGCTTATATGTGATTTTAACAAAGAAAAGGGGCTTGGGCATGAAGGAACAATAGAATTGTGGGGAAAGCACTAGGGAATGTATGAGGGGAGTCACTGGCAACAAGGTTCAGTTGTGCAGACTCCTCTGGGTATGGACGTAATCATCTCCAGGGATGAGTTGCTCTCCTCCTCCTGGTGTAGGAGGAAGGCGCATCTTCACCAGGGAGACGGGGTGCCCTGCTTCTAGGAGGGGGAAGGGAGAGGGCAGAGGGCACCTGCTGCCTCTGCTGATTCTCAGCTGCCTTCAGCTCAAGATAATCTTTATGCTTAAATGGCATATTTTGGGCATATCCTGACCCTCTTCCATTTAGACTGTGCACACTGGTTTTGCACACTTCTGTTTTTTGTTGTTTGTTTTTCATCCTCAACTGAGGACTTGCTTATTGATTTTACAGAGAAGGAAAGGGAGAGAGAGAGAGAGACATCTATCGGTTGCCTTCCCATATGCCCCCTGACCAAGAATCAAACCCTCGCCCTGGCCAGTTTGGCTCAGCGGTTGGAGGTTGGCCTGCAGACCAGAGAGTCCTGGGTTCGGTTCCTACTAGGGGCACATACCAAAAAAAAAAAAAAAGAATCAAACCCTCAACCTCTCTGTGTAAGGGACAACACTCTAACCCATTGAGCCACCCAACCAGGGTGCACACTCTTCTATTTTTATGTTTATACACACACACCTAAAAAAGAAAAGAAAGCCCAGCCGGTGTGGCTCAGTGGTTGAGCATCGACCCATTGCACCAAGAGGTCGCCAGTTCGATTCCCTTCCCAGTCAGGGCACATGCCCAGGCTGTGGGCCCGATCCCCAGTGGGGGCATGCAGGAGGCGGCCAATCGATGGTCTCTCTCACTGATGTTTCTCTCTCACCCTCTCCCTTCCTCACTCTCTAAAACCAATCAGTAAATAAAAAAAGAAGAAAAGGAAAAGTCATCATCCCCTCTGAGTGTTATATGCCAAGCCCAGCAGATTGGCATCTCACTGGCAAGTTGATAATATCCCCTGCCTCACCTAGGGGAAGAGATTAATTTCCATCACTACTCTAGGTTCTTACCGGTCCCCACGGAGGCCCTGGCACCAAGTGGGCACTGGAGTATGGGAGAGAGGGAAGCACAGAGCACCCTCGCCCAACTCTGCCTGCAGGTCACTGTGGAACCTGGGGCACATCTGTTCACCTCCTGCTCTTGTGTCACTCCATCTGTAAAGTGGGAGAGGTCCCTTCTGACCCCAGACGTGACTGATTCCTGGGGCACCTGCGGCCACACCCAAGAAGTGTGGCCTAGAAGTCTGGTCAGGGCCAGATCCCAGGGCCTTCAGTGGCTGGTGCCCCTGGGCACATGTGGGGGGGGGGGCTGGAGCCTGGGCAGGACAGGTGGCTGGTGAAGAGGGAGGTGACAAGAGTGAGCAATCGCGCCCCCCGCCCCCCATGTGTCTCCCAGGCAGCTAACAGCTGAGCTGCTCTTAAAGTCTGGACATGCCTCAGCTAGCCTCAGCAACTATTTATAGCTCACACACCCCCTTATTTGGTAGCTGGAGGCTCTGCCAGGTGCTGGGTCTTCTCTCCCCTTGGGATCTGCCTTCCCCATGAGGTCTCCAAGCTGCTGGTGCAGCTCTGGCTGACCAGGGGTTCCCACAGCGGGCACGCAGCCCTGTGGCCGTCTGGACGCCAGCGCTCCTGAATCCGCTGGGTTTAACTGTGCTGCAACACTGTGACGTGAAGCCTGCCATCCATCCGAACCATGTCTGCGTGTCGTCAGTGCTCGGCTGCTCTGCTGTGCCTCCAGCACCAGCGTCCCGTCCAGAGCTCTTTACCCTCCAGCCTGAAACTCTGCCCGCAGCGACCCCCGCCTCTGCTCTCCCCAGCCCCTGGCGTCTCTGTGCTACTTTCTCTCTCGATGAACGTGACTCTCCTAGGTCCTCTGAGCGGAATCCTGCCGCGTGTCCTCTTGTGACTGGCTTATTTCACTTAGCACAGCATCCTCGAGGCTCATCCCCGTGCGAGTGTACGTCAGGAGTTCATTTTGAGGCTGAATATTACTCATTCCGTTGTACACACCACATACTGTTTTTGTTTTTTTTATCCTCAGCAGAGGACTTTTTTTTTTTTTTTTGGTACATGCCCCTAGTGGGAACCGAACCCAGGACTCTGTGGTCCGCAGGCTGATGCTCCAACCGCTGACCCAAACCGGCCAGGGCTTTTTTTTTTTTTTTTGCATTTATCTTCAGTTAGAGCAGGAGAGAGAGAGGGGGAAGAGAGAGGGAGCGAGAAGCCTCAACGATGTGAGAGAGACACATCGAGTGGCTGCCACCCACACAACCCAACCCGGGCAGGGACAAACCGCAACCGAGGTACGTGCCCTTAGCGGGAACCGAACTTGGGACTCTCTGGTCCGCAGGCCGAGGCTCTAACAGCTGAGCCAAACCGGCCACATTGTTTATCCATTTATCTGTCCACGGACATCTGAGTCACCCCATACATTTTTATTTTCATTTATTTACTTTTGTTAATTCTCACTTGATATTCTCCCCCTGATTTTTAGGTAGAGTGGAAGGGAGGGAGGGAGAGAGAGAGAAACATCGATATGAGAGAGACACATCGATTGGTTGCCTCCTGCAGGACCCCAACCAGGGCTGGGACCTGCAACCCAGGTAGGTTAGGTGTCCTTGTCCGGGAACAGGAATCAAACCTGCGGGCTCAATATTCTAACCACTGAGCCAAGCCAGCCAGGGTACACCATACATTTTTACATTTCGAGTGCAGTGTTGGAACAAGGACCTCCCTACACACACTGCTGAATTAAAATAAAACGGAATTGACCAGCTTCCTATTTATTTATTTATTTATTTATCCTCACCTGAGGACATTTTTCCATTTTTTGTTCAGACAGAGTGGGAGGGAGTGGAAGAGAGAGAGAGAGAGAAACACCGACGTGAAAGGGACACATCGAGTGGCTGCCACCCGCATGACCCAACCAGCGCCGGGGACAAACTGCAACCGAGGTACGTGCCCTTAGCGGGAACCGAACCCGGGTCTCTCTGGACCGCAGGCTGACGCTCTAATTGCTGAGCCAAACCGGCCAGGGCGACCAGCTTCCTATTTAAAACCCCTCGCCTTTCATTGGTTTGGGGAGAATGTGGTGACCAAGAAAGGTTTTTTGACAAATGGCATTTTCTTGGGGAGTCCTGGGCTCATAAGACGATTGTCCCTGAGACCCCTATTAGATGTGGTCCGAGAATGGGCTCTGACAGCACTGGACAGAGGCAGAGCGGTTATGGGGCTGAAAAGACCTGGTGTAAACACCAGAAAAGGTATCTGGCGTTAAAAAGAAGAGTAAGAAAAGGCCACTGAGGGTGAGGCCTTGGAACACAACCGTTTCCGAGGCGACTGAAGTCATCGGGCTGGAATGACAGTGTCTGGCCTGGGAGCAGTGGTGGCGGAGAGGAGAGAATAGATTTCAGAAGCCAGAAGTTCAGGACTTGGGCACAGGTGGGCTGTGGGGAGAGGGGAGAGGAAGTCACTGGTGACCTCTGGGCTGGGCTGGTGTTCCTTCATAGGGAACCAGTGTTCAGGGAGCTGGGCTGGAGCTGTGAGCGCCAACAGGGACCGCAGGCACCAGGCCGAGGCAGGCAATGACCTGAGGACTCCCCTGCAGGCTGAGGGCCAGGTGGTCCGGTGTTGCTCCTGGGGGCGAGTCAGGGGGCTCAGATCCCAGCCTTTTTTTTTTCTTTATTAATTTTTAGAGAGAGAGGAAGGAAGAGGGAGAGATAGAAACGTCCATGAGAGAGAACATCGAATGGCCGCCTCCTGCATGCCCCCTACTGGGGATCAGGCCCACAACCTGGGAATGTGGCCTGACCGGGAACCGAACCAGCGACCTCTTGATGCAGGGTCGATGCTCAACCACTGAGCCACACTGGCCGGGCAGATCCCGGCCTTATTAGGACATATAAATTTGGGTATTATCCACCCCCAAACCCCCAAACCCCTCTCTAAACCAAGAATCAAGGACATTGCTTTCATCCATCAGTTATATACGCAAATTTTTTTTTGGACAGTAAACACAAGATATGGGGAGATACATGTTATTTAATGTGGGGGCTCAGAATTACCAAAACGTTTGAAACTCAACAGATGCAGACAAAAGCCTTTTCAGAGCTTCCCTTAGACTAAAAGCAGCAACTTCTGGAAAATGAAGCCACTGTAAATCCTGTTCAGCCCTTAAGAAAGACCCCTTAGCCCAGCCCATGTGGCTCAGTGGTTGAGCGTTGACCCCTGCACCAAGAGGTCGCTGGTTCGATTCCTGGTCAGGGCACATGCCCAGGTTGTGGGCCCAATCCCCAGTGGGGGGCATGCAGGAGGCTGCCAATAAATGTTCTCTTTCCTTTTTTTTTTATCCTCACCCGAGGACATT
This sequence comes from Molossus molossus, assembly GCF_014108415.1. Classification (NCBI taxonomy): domain Eukaryota; kingdom Metazoa; phylum Chordata; class Mammalia; order Chiroptera; family Molossidae; genus Molossus; species Molossus molossus. Next base: position 101,946,862 of record NW_023425401.1, on the reverse strand, counting down.
TTTCCATTTTTTTGTACAGACAGAGTGGGAGGGAGAGAGAGGAAGAGAGAGAGAGGGAAACATCGATGTGAAAGGGACACATCGAGTGGCTGCCACCCGCACAACCAACCAGGGCCGGGGACAAACTGCAACCGAGGTACATGCCCTTAGCGGGAACCGAACCCGGGTCTCTCCGGACCGCAGGCGGACGCTCTAACCGCTGAGCCAAACCGGCCAGGGCTCCTTTTTTTTTTTTTTTCCTCGATGTTCTCTTTCATCGATATTTTTTCTCTCTCTCCTTCTCCCTTCTTCTCTATCTAAAATTAATTTAAAAAAAAAAAGACCTCTAAAATAAAAAAGAAAGACCCCTCAGACCCAGATAGACAAACATTATCACCAACTTTCTTTTTTTTATCCTCACCCGAGGACACTTTTCCATTTTTTGTTCAGATAGTGGGAGGGGGAGAGAGGATGAGAGAGAGAGAGAAACATCGATGTGAAAGGGACACATAGAGTGGCTGCCTCCCGCATAACCAACCAAGGCCGGGGACAAAATGCAACCCAGGTACATGCCCTTAGCCGGAACCGAACCCAGGTATCTCTGAACCACAGGCTGACGCTCTAACCGCTGAGCCAAACAGGCCAGGGCATCACCAACTTTCTTATCTGTCATCTGTTCTCCTAAAAACCCATCTGTCTTTCCTAAATAAACGTGTTTTTCCTATAGAAGCCATTTCTCCCCCCTCCCTTTTTCCTACTAAAATACTGTAGTGTATCAGCCTTTAACCATTTAAGGTCCAGCTACTTCTATTGTTGACTCTCATACAACTAATGTAACTCTTTTTCTCCTGTTAAGCTGTCTTTTGCCAGTTTAATTTGCAGATTCCCCATTAGTCAACCTAAGAGGGTAGAGGAAAAGTTTTTTTTAAAATTCCCTCTCCTCTAATAACTACCACATTTAGAATGCACCGCTGTGATCCTTCCCATTAAAGCCCCCGCATTAGTGTGAAGTCAGGAGCAGAAGCAGACAGGAAGTTAGGTAAGCTGCACCTGTGATTATCCAAGAGTGAAAAGGGGGGGTCTAATATTGCCCCTGCCCCTCACTCAAAACACCTTTGCCTGTTCCCTTCCAGTAGCCACCCCAGGATGCTCACTGCGCAGCAGTCTCGCTGGGCTCGGTAACTTCTGGCTGGCCGGCGGAGTCAGACCCAGGAAGTCCCGAGCCTGCTGGGGACCGCAGTGTTGGGAGGATGCTCTCTCCCCGCTGCTCTCCAGCCCACCTGCTCCACCTGCCTCTCAGCCAGGCTGGGACCAGTGGTTCCTATGTGGCCCCACACAGTCCCCTCAGGGCTTCTCCATTTGCTGTCCCCTCCCTCCCCTCCCGTACACTAGTCCCTTCGGTGTCCATGTGGCTTATGCTTTCAAATCCTTTAGGTCTCCCTTCAAATATGACCTTCGGCTTCCCCTGACAACCAATGAATGAATAAATGAACTCATTCACTGACGCCATCGTCCTCTAAGACTGTGGCCCAATAAGATTGTATCTAGAAGAGGCTTTTTCTTTTTCTTAAAATATGGAACACTTCATGAATTTGCCTGCTGTCCTTGCGCAGGGGCCATGCTGATCTCTGCATCGTTCCAAAGGTAGAGGCTTTTTCTTAAGAAGACAAACAACAACAACATTTTGCATTTAAACCAAATAAGGCCAGAGGGGATTCTTTTTTTTTTTTTTCTTTACTTACTGTCAGTTTATTATAAAGGATACAACTCAGAAAGAGCCACATGGAAGGGATGCATCGGGCAAGGTATGTGGGGAGGGGTACCGGACTCCCATGCCTTCCCCGGTGCAGCACCCTCACAGGACCTCAATTTCTTCATCAACTTGGAAGCACTCCAAAGCCCTTAGTTTAAGGTTTTTATGGAGGTTCCATGATATAAACATGATTTATCAAATCTTTGGCCAGGGGTAATGAACTCAATCTCCAGCCCTTCTCTCCCCTGAGGTCAAGAGCATCTCAATCCTTTAATCACATGGTTGGTGCTGAGGGGATTCTTAATCTGTTCTCAGCATCTACTTCTTAGGGCTCAAGAACTCTTGAAATGGATAATTGCTATGAAGATTAGGCTGCCCTCTCCAGGCTCCCTTTCCAGAAAAGCTGGGTTTCACTATGACGTCATTTGTTCTAACGATGCACACACACACACACACACACACACACACACACACACACCTCACCACACAATGCAGTCAAGCTTTCTATCAAGTGCAGTGTGGGCACGTGTGTAAACAAGGGGAGTTTCATTTGCAACTTTTTAAAAAAATATATTTTTATTGATTTTTTAGAGAGGAAGGGAGAGATAGAAATATCAATGTGAGAGAGAAACATCAATCAGCTGCCTCCTGCACGCTCCCCGCCCCCTTCTGGGGACCGAGCCCTCGGCTTGGGCTGGTGCCCGGACCGGGACCTCTCAGCCCGTGGGACTGACGCTCAATCCACTGAGCCACACTGGCCAGGCTCATTTGCAACTTCTAAACTATACACGCAAAAATAAATAAAGTAAAGGTTAAAACAGATAAGATTTTGCTAGGACTTCTTGGTATTTCAAATGGTTATTATCAGCCCTTTTCTTAAAAATCTAGTTTATCTCTTTTCTACACACAGGCAGCCCCAGGCCCTTTCTGTACTTTTGGAGATTATCAGTTGCTTTCAATTCACGGGTAGCCGGGTAGCCGGGGCCAGAAGAGAAGCTGAAAGTGTCATTAGCATTTTTGTCTCTCCCTAAGAGATGCCCTCAAGCAGCACCTGGGCTTTGGTCAGCACAAGGCGTTTGGGGGTGGGATGGCTGAGAGACTCTGCCATTTAAGCCGGAGGCATTGTTTTCCAAATGCCTTAGTTCTCATCCTTTTGAGTGGGTGGGGGTGCTGGGAGCTAGGGTAAAGCCCTGTTGGTTTATTTATTTATTAAAAAATAAATACATATATATTTTTTTCTTTATTGATTTTAGAGAGAGAGGAAGGGAGAGAGAGATAGAAACATTAATGAGAGAGAACATCAATTGGCTGCCTTCTGCATGCCCCCCACTGGGGATGGGACTCACAGCCTGGGCATGTGCCCTGACCGAAATCGAACCAGCGACCTCTTGGTGCATGGGTCGACACTCAACCACTGAGCCACACGGGCCAGGCTATTTTTATTTATTTTTTATTTTTATTTTTATTTTTTGGGTATGTGTCCCTAGCGGGAACCGAACCCGGGACTCTGGTCCGCCGGCCGACGCTCCAACCGCTGAGCCAAACTGTCCAGGGCTATTTTTATTTTTTTAATTTAATTTAATTTTTATTTATATTTATTTATTTTTTATTTTGATATTTTATTTATTTTTGTTACAGATTGTTTGTCCTCCCCCCCCCCCCACACTGACACCCTCCTCCCTGGTTTATTTGTTTATCATTCCTGCATCTGTCCCCTGGTTTATATACTCACTTGTGTACTTGACAAATTATTTTAATCTCTGAGTCAGGCACTGAGCTAAATACTGAGGAGAAAGTCCTCCAAACTTTGTATGAAGACTGGGGTGGGGTGGAGGGTAGGGCTCCTTAAAAAATGTTTCACGTTAAAAATAATCGAGACTGACAGATGCCCCCCCCCCCCCCAGGAAGAGCTTAACCAAAGAACTCATATGCATATATGCATAGCCCAGGGACACAGACAATAGTGTTGAAGGCCGGGGGTTGAGAGCCAGGGCTGGGTGGAGGGGGACAAAAGCCGGGGGGGGGGGGGAGATGAGGGGAAATGGGGGACATCTGTAATACTGTCAACAATAAAAAAATAAATAAGACAAGCAAATTCTCAAGTGCATATGTTAAAAGTAAATATATGAGAACATTCCTGAAAAAGAAAAGTAATATAGCCCTAACAGATATTATATACCTCCAATAATAGTATGGTGACTAGGATTTAAGTAAAGCAAACAAAATAGAATGTTCAAAAATAGACTCTAGTCTAAGAAGGTCACATGCCATAAAAGTGGCATCTCAAGTGAGCGGAGAAAAGATAAACTATTCAATAAATGCTGCTGGGATAACTGGGTAAATCAAGGTCGTCACACCTGTTAAAAACCAAACTTCAACCAAGTACGTACATTTCAAGTTGTAATTGGCTTTCAGCCACTCATGAATGCATCCCATCTAGCAATTACCAAGACACTCAAGTTGTACAAAACGGAAGGTTTTCATAGGCAGAAAGAGGATGGGACTAAGGAATTAAAAGAGTGGATTATTTCAGGCAAGGACACCTTCCCTGGGAGGCATGCAGGGGGTTTTATCAGGCGGATTACCTCACTAGTGTGGATCAGGAAATCCCAGACTGATTAAAATGTCAAGGTGTGAAACATTCAAACCCAGAAATAATTTTTGTGAGTTTACTTGAGCCAAACTGTTGACAATTGCTAGGAAGTAAAATCTCAAGGGACTGAGATAGTGCTCCGGAGAATGGCAGCTTGGCACTTTATTCATTACAATCAAAAGAAAGACACAAGTGAGTTACATGAAATCCACTGGTGATAGACTAGGAAGGTGGGAGAAAGCAAAGCGGGGGGAACCTCTGGGATTGGATGGAAGATAAAATAACAGACACACACATCTTTTATTTAGGTGGGTACAGGATAGTTAACAGTCAACAATTAAGCTGATAACAATAACAATGAGCGGATTTGTGGTGCCTCGGTTGTGCCCTGAGGGGTCTGGAGAAAAGGGGAGTAACCCTGACATTCCAAAAGAATGTTATAGTTAATGCAAAAGACAATAGACAGGCTTGGTTGAGGTAAAGAGTGACTTTTATCAGGGAAGATGCCGGCCTAGGACATGGCTACCCTCCAGAAACTGCTTTTAGTTAAAAAGTTTTAATTTCAGAACATCCTTTGTGTTACTCGAGGTCTCTGGGTTCGCAAGGCCACCACGCAGACCTTCCCTGAGTTTGTCAGGTTAGCATGTGGCCCCTTTTCGTCCACAAGATTAGGTTCCTGGGAGAGGTTGGAATCGCAGTCACATCAGGTATTAAATCTAGGTTTGTTGTCACGGGCTTTCCATCGAGAATTAAGCCCTTTTGGGCCTGTGGTTTTCTGTTTAACACGTGTGGTTACATACAATAATCAATCAATGAATGCATCAATAAGTGGAACAACAGACTGCTGTTTCTCTCTCTCTCTCTTTAAAATCAATCAGCACTCTCTCCCTGCCGCCGCGGAGTTGCGCGGAGGCGGAGGCTTGGGTGCCTTCAAGATTCGGCTCTACCCATAACCCAGCGCCAGGGCCGAGGAAGGCATTGCTGCTGGAGGTGTGATGGACGTTAACACAGCTTTACAGGAGGCCGAAGTCTGCCCTCATCCACGATGGCCCAGCGCGGAATTCGCGAAGCTGCCAAAGCCTTAGACAAGCGCCAAGCCCACCTTTGTGTGCTCGCATCCAACTGTGATGAGCCTATGTATGTCAAGTTGGTGGAGGCCCTTTGTGCGGACACCAAATCAACCTCATCGAGGCTGACGACAAGAACCTAGGAGAGCGGGTAGGCCTCTGCAAAATCGACAGAGAGGGAAAACCCTGTAAAGTGGTTGGTTGCAGTTGTGTGGTGGTTCAGGACTACGGTAAAGAATCTCAGGCAAAGGATGTCATCGAAGAGTACTTCAAATGCAAGAAATGAACAAATAAACTTGGTTTTTGTTTCTCAAAAAAAAAAAATCAATCAGTAAACAAACAAACAAAAGATTTGAAAATTTCTTCTTGAGATTTAGCAGGAACTTGGAGAAGCCAGCCAAGGAAATAACCGAGTATTGAGGCTCCCAGCAGAGGGAAAGCTAATGTACAGACCCTGTGACTAGTGTGTGGGGTCAGCATGCGGCCAGATGGTTGGAGAGAAGCCAGAAAGGGGCAGAATAGAGATGGGGTCTGAGAAGGGGAGCAGCCATGTCACACAGGGCGTAGGAGACTAAGCCCGATGGAAACCCTCCTTGCAGGACTTCGAGCCCAGGACAGGCTGCAAGTCTGAAGGAGAAGATCTAAAATTCAGAACTCAGCCCGGTTGGGCCGGTGTGGGTTTGTATTCACTGGCTTGGCTGGTGTTGGATCCTCAAACTAGATCCAGTTAGCTTCAGGCCAGAACAGATACTACTGCCCTAAAGCATCTCAGAAACTGCCTCACCCTCCCCTAGGCCCCGGGCATGCTGGTTTCTGGAACAGCCCATTCTCCGCCCCAGGCAAGCACGTGAGGCGTTGACCCCTTATATAGGGCAGGTCACGCTCCAGTACCCTCATCCATTCCGTCCTGTCCCACAGCCTTCCATGTCGCGCAGGGGATACCCACGGCGTCTTGCCTCCTCCCAAGACCAACCTTGCATGTAAGTTCCCTTAACGAGCTGATAATCGAGGAGTTGTCAGCCTCTTAGGTCTCCTGGCCCAGGGATTTACCTAAAAGCTTGGGGATAGTTTTGAGTTCCACGCTCCTTCCATTTTAGGACCAGGTCTGGATTATTTCTGAAGTTCAGGCCTAGGTGTTTGTTTAGGACTCAGATCTTTTGTGACTCTGAAGTCTTTAATTTATGCTGGGTGCCATTGTACAAAAAGAATTCATTATCTATACGATTTTCCTAAAGTAGAATTATTTTAGGTTTAACTGACCCCCCCTTTTTTTTGCTGCCTTTTTTTAACCTTTTTGTTTGTTTTCTCTTGTGACTCCTTTTTTTTTAAAAAAAATGTTCTTATTGATTTTAGAGAGAGAAGGGGAGATACAGAAATATGGATGAGAGTGAATATTAATTGCTGCCTCCTGCATGCCCTCCACTGGGGATCGGGCCCACAACCTGGGCACGTGCCCTGACTGGGAATCAAACAGGCGACCTCTCGGTGCATGGGTCGATGCTCAACCACTGAGCCACACCGGCTGGGCTCCTTTTTTTTTTTTTTTGGCTCTTTTTTTTTTTTTTTTTTTTTACATAAATAATTTTAAGTGCTTCCTTCCACCCACCCCATTAAAAACAATTACTTGACTGGTAACACCTAACACAGACTACTGGCAATACATGGGAGTCCAGCAAAATTAAATTTCACTTGCCGAACCAGGGGAGTGGGGACATCTTGGGAAAGGGAGCTGGGGGGCTTTTTACATGATGAAGCTCATCGTGCTGGGGATTCTGGGGGAAGAGCAGGCCCGCTCCGGGGTGGGTGGTGTCATGAGGTGGGGCGGGTTAGGAAGGGAGCCTCAGCAAGCCTTGGGGAGGTGGGAGAAATGAAGCGGGTCTAGGGAAGTCATTTGTAAAAAAGCTGTAATTGTTCAAAAGAAGGGATTGTTAGTCATTTTGTAGCCCTTGTGTGGCCTTGGGAGAAACGTTGTTTTCTCTTGGCTTTGTCACTGACCCGGTTTCTGTGTATTTGCTACATTTTGGTCTAATTAGCAGTGGAACCGATTTTCACTTTCTCAAGGTCGAGACTGTTAGGGAAAAGGGGACCGGGCCGGTTTGCCCGGGGCCGGGTCAGAAGTGTGTGAATTCTTGTTTCACATCACGAGTCCGGGTGAATTTTAGAGGACACTTATTAAAGCTGGGGACAGGGAAACAAGAAAGGGCCGGGGAAACAGGCCTAAGCTCATCTGCCCTGCTCACGAAGAAGTCAGGGAAAAGGGGTCCTTTGGGTCAGATTCAGGTTTTACATGGGATGAACTGCCCCTGCCCATTGTTGTTGCCTTGGATGCAAGCCCGGTGGGGTTCTCTAAAGTTTAGGAGATGCATGCCTGTGGGGGGTAGGGAAGCGGGACCGCGGGCCTGCTCCTGGGAAGGAGAGCAGGCATCATCGGGTCCTTTGTCTTGAGGCTTTTATTTCTCTTGCAGGCGGGAATCTTGGAGATCTCGGGGAGGGTTTCAGCAGAAGATTCATCAGTTTTCTAGGTGTGCTCCTGCAGGGTCGTGGGCCTCACTGATTAGTCAGTGTCCAGGCATTGCAGCTGATCCTGAGGTTGCCCTTCTGGTTTTGCTGCTTGTCTGGGGTCTGGGTCTGGAGCTAAATACAACTGAGGCCTAGATGGTATTTCTAGGGAGATGACCTTCTGTATCCACTGTAAATTGTTCTGCCGGTTTGTCCAGCTGTCTGTCTCAGTTTCCCTGTGCCACTTGTCCTGGCTCACTGGCCTGTCTCAAGACCGTAGAAAAGCAAATTTAAGCCCAACCAGTGTGACTCAGCAGTTGAGCCTTGATCCATGGACCAAGAGGTCACTAGTTAGATTCCCAATCAGGGCACATGCTCAGGTTGTGGGTTTGATCCCCAGTAGGGGGTGTGCAGGAGGAGCCAATCAATATTTCTCTCTCATTGATGTTTATCTTCTCCTTTTCTCTTTTTTTATTTAAAATTTTTTCATCTTTATTGATTTTAGAGAGAAGGGGGGAGAGAGAGATCTTCCTCTCTTTAAGTCAATAAAAAGATACTTCAAAAAGGAGAAAAGCAAATTTATGGGCTTATGAAAACCTGCCTATGGAAGCTCAGGATTTATTTATTTATTTTTCTTTATTGATTTTAGAGAGAGGAAGAGAGAGGGAGAGAGATAGAAACATCGATGAGAGAGAACATCGACCCCCACATTGGGGACCTGGCCCACAACCTCAGCATATGCTCTCTGACCTGGAACTGAACGGGCAACCTCTTGTGCATGGGTCAATGCTCAACCACTGAGCCACACCAGCCGGGTGGAAGCTCAGGATTTAATATGCAGCATTTGCGTGGGCATTAATGGGCAATAGGATTGGAAACATTTAAATTTTGACAGTAATAACTCTTAGCCCTGGCCGGTTTGTCTCCGCGATTCGAGTGTTGTCCTGTGGACTGAAGGGTTGCTGGTTCGGTTCTTGTTCAAGGGCATGTTACCTGGGTTGCAAGTTTGATCCCTAGCCCTGGTGGGGACCATTGGGGAGGCAACTAGTGGATGTCTCTCTCACATTTCTCTCTCTCTCTTTCCCATCCACTCCATCTAAAAAGCAATGGAAAAATATCCACAGGTGAGGATTAAAAAAGCCGAAAAAAAACCCTGAGAAGTTGGGATATTTTAGACACCTTTTGTTATTCATTGTCTATTAGTCTTAACTGCAGTGTGACGCAGTGCTCAGGGTTTTACATAGACTTGCTTGATTTTCTCAACCATCTTTGGAGTAGGTGTTGTAAGATTATTGTTATTTAGGTTTTTAAACTTGTTTTTAGAACTAAAGCAGGAGCACTAAGAGGTAAGTTAACTTGCTCAAAGACAAGTAACTAGAAATGGCAGAAGCAGGGAGACAGGGAGATAGCCAACCCCAGAGCTTTCTCTGAACTACTGTGCCGGTCTCTTGGGTTTAGCAACCCCACCTCTGGAGGGATAAGGACATTTAAGTGTGAGCTGGTCTCAGGGCACTAGGCTCAGAGATTGCCACGCTTGTCTTGCAATCCTCACAGCAACCTGATGAGGTAGAGCCTATTTTCATGCTCGTTGAGAGATGGGGAAACTGAGGATCAGAGAAAATACGTGTCTAGCCCAAGTTCATACACCTAGTGATTGGAAAAGCCAGTAAGTGGGAAAGTCTGAATTCAAGCCCAGACCCCAAATCCCCGCTGCCTCCCCGCCACTCCACTGTCCTAGCCTCTGCTTACTGCGCCCCGGGGTCACGGCTATTGAAGTTGAGACTTTGGTTCCCTGAGGTGGAGCCTGGGGGCAGCAGGGGGTGGGGCCCACCTGGAGGAGCCGGCCCTTGCCCCGCCCCTCGGGGGCGGGACCGCCCCGTCTACCAATCAGGGCGCTGGAGGCGGGCCGCGGGCGCTCCAGCTCGGGTCTGCAGTTCGAGCGGCGAGAGCGCTCGGAGACCCGACGCGGTGTCGAGGGGAGCGAGCCGGCCCTTCAGTCACCTTCTTCTCCCTTCCCGTCGCCTCACCGCCTTCTCCCCGCAGCCGGACCGGAACTATGTGATCCGGAAGTTCCGGTGCCATTGCTGTGTGGGATAAACAGTAATGGCGGAGGCTGCAGCTCCCGGAACAACAGCCAAACCATCAGGAGCAGGAGCGGCAGCGGCGGCGGTGGCAGCGGCCTCCCCCACCCCTATCCCCACAGTCCCCTCCCCGTCCCCGGGGGCGGGGGGAGGGGGAGGCGGCGGCGGCTGGACTAAACAGGTCACCTGCAGGTGAGACCTTGCGCGGCCCGGCGCCGGCGCAGGGAGGGGGCTAATGCGGCGGAGGAAGGGACGGGAGGGGGGCAGCCGGCGTTTCGCGGTCCCCGCAGTCCCCGCCGTCCCCGCGGTCGCCGCGGCCTCCCCGCCCGCGCTGCGTCAACCCCCGCCGGCCGCCGAGGCCCCGCGCGCGCCCTCGCTGCGGAGCCGCCGCGCCGCCCGCCGCCCGCCCTGCGCCTGGCTGTGCGGCACGGCGCGCGGAGGGAGAGGTGGGGTGACTCCTCCCTCCCTCTATTGTCGCCGATCCCCCACCCCCTGCCTCCAGCCCCGCAGGTTCGGCCAGGGGTGCCGGGTGTCGCTGGCAGGCAGCCGGCCTCCCCGCGAGCCTGCCGGGCCGGGAGGCGCCGGCGCGCGCGAGTCCCGGCGAGGTGGCGTGGTTGCGGGGTCCCGCCGCCGGGGCATCGGTTTGTAACGTCTGCTCGCGTCTCCGCCCCCGCCCCACCCGGAGAAGTAGCTTTTGTTATTTCTTCTTTGTATGTTTATCGAGGCTGGCGGTTCTGAGCTTTGTCTTAGAAAGGAGGGCCGGGCCGGGGTCCTATTCCCCCGCCCTAAATTTTACGACCTGCCATTCCCTTCCCCTCCCCGGTGTGATGTGTTTCCCTTTTGAAATCCGCATTATACCCTTGGAGGGAGTGAAAGACCTTTTTGCACCCGGAGGGGAGAGGTTTGTGTTGGTTTGGTGTATCAGATGAAATAATTTTTTAAGTGGTTAGTGGATGGCGGTTTTATGAAGGTATACACGCGTGTGAAAAATTATCAAGTTGTATATATAATAAGGTTAAGGTTAGGGCATTTAACTGGATGTTGTACTCGGATTTTAAAAATGTGATTAGTAGGAACAAGCCTTCCTTTGCAAAAATCTACCGTGGGATAATTCATACACAAATGCATAAAAATATTCCTAATATACAGAACTCACTGCCTTAGTATTAACATCGAGATTGAAGCCCTCCCAGTCTTTAATATGATGCAATTAAGGCATGAATGATAGGCTTAATTACCTTAATTCTCAGTAAGGGGATGGAGAAGGCGTAAAAGCTGTTTTAGGCAGATCCTAAGAATGGAAACAAGTGCAGTGTCCCCAAAATGAGAATTAAGAAAATTCCCATCCGTGTAACTAATTACTAGAATGTTTGCCTTTACAGTGCTGCAGTTGATTTATGTGTTATAGTTGAGTCTTAAGAAAATAAAAGTGCTAGTGTAACCTTTTATATTTCTGAACTTTTCCAGCCGTTCACCTTGCAGTCCAATCTACATCCATACACTGAAGATAATCTCCCTGGAGTTGGTGACTTCTTTAAGGACTCCATGCAGTGGTGCTTCCCCTCACCCTCTCCAATCTAAGTAGCCTAGAAAACCCCTCACCAACCTGACATACTCACCCTCATGATTCTCATGATTATCTTGCTGGGTCTGTAACTTGAGCCAAACTTCACATTTCTGCAGAGAATTCATTGTCACTACCTCTACTTCACTTTCTGTTTCCCCTCTGTTCAGTACTTTTTCTTGTTCCCCTTTTCTAGTTCCTTACATCAGAATTCAAAAGGGAGCTTACCAAAGGAATTACTCCTCTTTGCCTGCCTTTTGGATTTTTGAGTTAATGAAATACCCTAGATTGTTCCCAGACCAGTGGGATTTCTTTTTGCCCGTGAACCAATTGATTTATGTATTTCAGAAATTAACATAGCAGAGCAATCTAGTATTTTTTTAAAAAAAACCAACACTAGCCCTGGCCTGTTTGGCTCAGTGGTTGGAGTGTCCTGCAGACCAGAGAGTCCCAGGTTCGGTTACCGCTAGGGGCAAAAAAAAAAAATTAAAAATTAAAAAACCCAACACTATAGAAACTTACATGTTTGTTTGTTGTTGTTTTTTTGTCAATAGCTTTTGCTTGAGACAGTTATCTAAAATGTGCAGGTTAGTTTATGTATTGGGTTTTAATGCTTGACATTGTTTTCAGTTGTTCTAGGTAACAGTGTGATCTCCTATTTAAAAAAATCTGTATTGGGCAGAATAATATCATTGATATCTTCATTTATTTTAGACTTGACCTCTGAAAGCAGGGCTCTAGTTCATCATCCTATCTGTAGGACCTTATACCTGGCATAGTCAGTAAAGACTTGATTTGATGTTAATAAACCCACTCCTAAAACCACACACTTTAATATGTAATAGTAAGATTCCTTTGCTTTCATTAAATAAACAAAAAACCACCACTTGTAAATTAACAAAGACAAAGGACTTAATGTGGGACATGTGTATGGCACTTATTCAGTGGGTAAGCATATGTGCCTACAAATGCTAGGCATTAAAGGGAATGCAGGGTTGCACTGTGTTATACTGTGTTTTACAGCTAAACTTCTGTTGAGGATCCCAGGCAGTGTGATGTGTTCTAGTGTTTATGCCCATTTCCCCCTCATCCTTAGGATTTTGACTAAGGCTATTTTCTTCCCTTGGAGTATAATTCTCTTAGAAGTTAGAAGTTGCTTGGGTGATGGATATTTGTTTTTAATTGCTCAAGATCATCTGCATTTTCTGTTGGTTCCTATTATCTCATTGTGTTTTATTTCTGCAGCTTAAGAAATGCCTAAGCATACCTCTTCCAAGGAACTGTGTTATGCTGCCCCCACCAGGCTGTTTTTCATATATATTATTAGAGGATTATTATGAAATAGAAATGCTGTCACTTCTAACTTCCTTGTGTGTGGGGATTTAAACAAAATACTTAAAAGAAATTATTTGCAAATTGTAATTTTAAGGGTAGATAGTATAGGTTGAAACTGAAGGAAAGTCTTTAGAAGGTCTTCATCCAAGTGCTGTGATACCTATAGTTGAAATTTATTTCTTATAACTTGATAGGGTTTTAAAAAATATGATTTTATTTATTTTTTAGAGAGGGAGAGAAACATCCATATGAGAGAGAAACATCAGTCTGGCGCCTCCTGCACGCCCCCTAGTGGGGAATCAAGCCCACAACCCGAGCATGTGCCCTGACCCGGAATCTAACCTGGACCTCTTATTCCATGGGAGGATGCTCAATTCACTGAGCACCACCATCTGGGCTTCATAGGGCTTTTTTTTTTTATCCTCACCCAAGGACATTTTTCCATTTTTTTGTTAAGTTAGAGTAGGGGAGAGAGAAAGAAACAATGACATGAAAGGGATACATCGACTGGTTGCCACCTGCACAACCCAACCAGGGCCGGGGACAAACTGCATCCGAGGTACATGCCCTTAGCGGGAACTGAACCCGGATCTCTCTGGACCGCAGGCCGACGCTCTAACCGCTGAGCCAAACCGGCCAGGGCTTGATAGGGTTTTTTGAAAGGATTGTATCGAAGCCTGGCCGGTGTGACTCAGTGGTTGAGTGTTGACCCATGCATCAAGAGGTCATTTGTTCGATCCTCAGTGTGGAGCATGCAGGAAGCGGCCAATCGATGTTCTCTGATCAATGTTTCTGTCTCTCTCCCTCCCCCTTCCTCTCTCTCAAAATCAGCAAAGAAAAAAATTTTTTAAGAAAATGATGGTATTGAAAAAGTTATGCAACCCAGGGAAAGAAGTTAATTTGCTACTGTTACTATGATTCACCGTGACACTTAGCTGTCTTAGACAGTTTCTTTCTCCCCCCATTTATTTGTTGTCAGTATCGCAGATGTCTCATTTCCCCCACTTTGCCCCCTCCACCTAACCCTACCCCAGGCCTCACCACACTATTGTCTATGACCATGGTCTATGCATATATGTATCTTCAGTTTTTATTAAGCAAATTTGTATAATGTGTATGGATACTGTAGGAGATAAAAACAAAGCATAGTTAACACCAGGAATTTACACACTAGTTTGAGAAATGGTACATCCACTCATCAAAAAATCAATATCAAAGAAAAACGTAATAGCAGATTAAATTCCAAATTATTTAATAAACTGTAATTTCTATAGATTCCCAAAGATTGTTATGCCTATAGGAACTGAGCATGCGTGGCTCTGTTGAAGCCTCACAAGCTGCTCTTGGGGTTTCTTTTTTTTTTTTATCCTCACCCGAGGACATTTTTCCAATTTTTGTACAGATAGAGTGGGAGGGAGAGAGAGGAAGATAGAGAGAGAGAAACATCGACGTGAAAGGGACACATCGAGTGGCTGCCACCCGCACAACCAACCAGGGCCGGGGACAAACTGCAACCAAAGTACATGCCCTTAGCGGGAACCGAACCCGGGTCTCTCCGGACCACAGGCCGACGCTCTAACCGCTGAGCCAAACCGGCCAGGGCTCTTGGGGTTTCTTGTAATGTATCTTGGCCATGCTTAGTTTTCTAAGAGGCACAGCAGTAGGGGGGTTCTAGTCAGTTTCATGTGATCTTCAAGGTGGAAGGAACATTAGAAATCAATGGTGCCCTGGCCAGTGTGGCTCAGTTGATGGACATCATCCCATGCACAGGAAGGTCAGAGGTTGGATTCCAGGTCAGGGCGCATAACCCGGTTTCAGTCTCCATACCCGGTGGGGTGTGTGCAGGAGGCAGCTGACTTTCACATGGACATTTCTCTCTCCCACTCAAAAAAAAAAAAGTAAATTAAAAAAAATCAGCTTCTCAGCCTTTCATCCAAAGCATTCTCAGCCTAGGCAGGGGGGCACCAGGTGAATTTGAATGGTGGCTTTTTTTTCCTGGTGGCATTTAAAAACAATAAAAGCACGTAATTGGTTTTACACACACACGGTATATGTTGGGCTTTCTTTGTAATTGATTTTAGAGAGAGGAAGGTGGGGAGAGACGGACAGACATCCATGAGGGAGAGAAACATTCATTGGCTGCCCCCTGTCCCTTTACTGGGGATTGAGCTTGCGACCTCTCTGTGCACTGGACAACACTTAACAATGGAACCACACTGGCCAGGGCCAAAAGCACTTATTTTGATAGGTTTTGTCTTGGGGAGAAATTCTTGGGAGTGGGTTGCTTTTTTCTTTTTATCTGTTGTAACTTACACTGTCATGTCGGTCTTAGGTTGGCAAGAAGGGATTTCACCATGAGGACTGTCTATATAATAATTCTGGGTATACCAACAGTGTTGATTATCACTGAGAAAAAAGAATTTAAAACCGAGACCACGGTTACCAAATAAACTCGAAATAATGCTTAGTACGCATTTGGCAGTGAGTAATTAAGACTTGTATTCTAGTGTTTCTGTTGATTCTGCAGTATCAGGTGATTTCGTGCCTGCTTGAATTCCTTTAGCTATGCTCATTATGGACCTCAGGGACTTGTGTCATCGCTGGGTGGTTCTATTTCTCAATCCTTATGTTGAGCCAGATCTATGATAGCAGTGACCTGCATGTATTCACTTTGTCAGGAATCTGCTGCTGGAAAGGTCATATTCCTTCGTCTTCCCTGGCTGAGCTCCAGTCATTTAAACTCTTCTTATGGCATGTCTATGTCTCTTTTTGTCTTTTGTTGTTTTAATCCTCATCCGAGGATACTTTTCTATTTATCTTCAGATAGAGTGGGAGGGAGAAACACCTGACCAAGGCTGGGAACGAACCATAACCAAGGTACATGCCCTTGACCAGAATCGAACCTGCAACTCTTTGGTCCATCGGCCGATGCTTTCACTGCTGAGCCAAACTGGCCAGGGCATGTCTAGGTCTTTTTATTTTTTATTTATTTATTTATTTTATCCTCACCCGAGGACATTTTTCCATTTTTTGTACAGACAGAGTGGGAGGGAGAGAGAGGAAGAGAGAGAGAGGGAAACATCGACGTGAAAGGGACACATCGAGTGGCTGCCACCCGCACGACCAACCAGGGTCGGGGACAAACTGCAACCAAGGTACATGCCCTTAGCGGGAACCGAAAACCCGGGTCTCTCCGGACCGCAGGCGGGCGCTCTAACCGCTGAGCCAAACCGGCCAGGGCTGTCTAGGTCTTTTTAAATGTAAAGTTTTAAAATTTAAATGGGTTCTGACACTTTTAAATCCTTCGATGGTGTTTTACTATTTTAAGGTACCTTGGCTTAAGAGTCCTGTAGTCATTTCCCTAGCATTTAGCCCATCTCTCCCCAAGTTGTCCCGTTTTCTTCACTCTTGTCATGTGCTGTATCAATTTTTTTTTGTCAGAAAAGTGCTAGTAGGCCATGTTCTGCTGTCCTAGGCAAGCCAAACTATTTGACCTTATTTTTTTCTTTCATTTTGGATTCTAGAGCAGTTTCCCCCCATCATGGATATCAAGAAGGAATACTGGTATAGGTATTGCCAAAGTGTGTTGAAGAGTATCACGCTGAACATGAAGGTGCAGATATAGGGAGTTGAGGTCCTTGAAGCAACTTATTGGGGAAACAAGGTTAAGGTCAGCTGTTAGGTATTTATTCCTGGAAGACATAATTTGACATAAAGTAGAGCATCATAAGCCTCAATGCAACAACAGAATGAACACAACCGTGGCCCAGTGGGACTTAAGAGCAAACTTAGCCCTGGCCAGTGTGGTTCAGTTGGTTGGGCATAGATAGTCCCATGAACCTAAGGGTTGCTGCTCTGATTCCTGGTCAGGGCTCACGCCCGAGTTCCCAGGGTTGTGGGGTCCGTCCCCAATAGGGTTATGCAGGAGGCAGTCGATTGATGATTCTGTCATTGATGTTTCTATCCCTCTTTCTTCCTCCCTCAAATTAAAAAAAAAAAAAAAAAAATCTGAGAGGGAAAGTGCCCCCAGGGGTGGATGGGACAAAAAAACAATTGTATTCAAATAGCAACACTGTTTCAAATGAATAACCTATTTTGAATTGTGGATACTTTTATACTCAGAAGCATGGTAGTTATCATTGACTTGTTTGGTTTTATTAATCTGCTGTGAAAATAATACTGTTATCTATGTAAGTAAACTGCACTTGCAGGAAATCTCTGACTAGGACCTTCCACATTGTAACTGGGGGCAGCCTTCTTAAAGGCTACTTAGTTAAATGCAAGTCTTTTCTGTGTATCATTTTGATTAGTGGGCTAGTGGAATGTGTTTACTGATATTCTCCACCCAGGAAATAGGTACTTTTTGCTTACTCACTACCAGCCATGTGTAGGTGCATATTTGGGGAGGGTAACCTGCCAAAATTACATCTTTAACCCTGCTCAGGAGAAAGACTAAGAAGAATAGAGTCCTGGCAAGTGTGATGGGAAGATGGGGGTGGGTGTGGTTTTTTGTTTTTCTCGATTCACATGATTAAGATAATTTACTACTTGCCTAATCCATAGAGGGATTTAGAGATTTAAGGAAATGTAGATTGTTGCTTGTCCCACCCCTTTCACCCCCCCCCTCCCAGGCCATCCACAGGTACAGATTAGTAGGTCTGGGGTAAGGTCTCAAAATGTGCATTTCTAACAAATCCCCACATGCTGCTGATGCTGCTGGTCCTGGTCTGATTCTTGGTTTTTGGAAACTGCTGGTTAGGTACATGAGGACTCCTTTAAGGCTGAGGAAGAAGTCACTAAACGAAGGACATAGTAATTTCCCTTTGTCGCTATTTTTTTTAGCAAGTTTTGCTTATATTTTCACATGTGGCTTTTAAAAAATTAAAATGGTTTCTTGAAGTGAAACATACAGTAGTTATATTTTATTTTTTAATTGATTTTAAAGAGGAAGGGGGAGGAAGAGAGAGAGACAAATATTGAAAGAGAACACCAGCCCTGACTGATTTGGCTCAGCAGTTAGAGTGTCAGCCTGTGGTCCAGAGAGACCCGGGTTTGGTTCCCGCTAAGGGCACGTACCTTGGTTGCAGTTTGTCCCCGGCCCTGGTTGGGTTGTGCGAGTGGCAGCCACTCAATATGCACCTTTCACGTCAATGTTTCTCTCTTCCTCTCCTCTCCCTCCCGCTCTATCTGAACAAAAAATGAAGGAAAAAGAAAGAGAACATCGATTTGCTGCCTCTTGCATGCCCCCCTACTAGGGATCAAGTCCACAACCTGGGCATGTGCCCTGACTGGGAATTGAACCTGCAACCTCATGGTACATGGGACAGTGCTCAATCCACTGAGCCACACTGGCCAGGCATGGCTTGGATTTTTAAAAACACATGGAGCTGCCAGTATGACTAAAGGTGATTGAAAAACAAGAAGGTACCCCAGTAGGGCTATAACATGAGACCAGTGGTCAGACTTAACCTATAGAGACCAAGATTAATGACATCCTCAAAGCTGAAATCTAAATTGGTACATGTGTCACCTGCCTGGTGTGGCTCAGTGGATTGAGTGTCCTCCCATGGACTGAGAGGTCCGGGTTCGATTCCAGGTCAAGGCACATGCCTCAATCCCCAATAAGGGGGTGTGCAGGAAGGAGCCGATTGTTTCTCTCTAAAAATGTCAATAAAAACATATTTAGCCCTGGCGGTTTTAGTCAGTGGTTAGAGCGTTGGCCTGCGGACTGATGTCGCGGGTTCGATTACGGTCAAGGGCACGCACCTCTGTTGCTTTTTTAAATCCTCACTGGAGGACATTTTTCCGTTTTTTGTTCAGAGAGAGAGGAAGAGAGAGAAAGAGAAACATCGACGTGAAAGGGACACATCGAGTGGCTGCCACCCGCACGACCAACCAGGGCCGGGAACAAACTGCAACCGAGGCACGTGCCCTGAATGGGAACCGAACCCGGGTCTCTCTGGTCTGTGGGCAGACGCTCTAACCGCTGAACCAAACTGGCCAGGCGCGTAATGGATAACTTTATGGCCATAGTCTGGTTTTACTTTACATGTTTGTATAGAATATAATTGTGGCTGTAGTATTAGTATACAGTACCAGTATATTAATAGTGGAATATATTGGTCATGAATTCTTTGAGTATTGGCTTTCATCTCATTTAATCCAATTTTGTGGCTCTTTGTCTCACAGGTATTTCATGCATGGGGTCTGTAAGGAAGGAGACAACTGTCGCTACTCGCACGACCTCTCTGACAGTCCGTACGGTGTGGTGTGCAAGTATTTTCAGCGAGGCTACTGTATTTACGGAGACCGCTGCAGGTAAGACTGTTTCCAAACCAGTTTTGTTCAGGGTTGGATTATTATAGCTTGGGATAAAATGAGGAAAACGCATGCATAATCCCAGTAGCTTTATAATTTATAGATTGAAAATAATGCTTTTGAAAGGACTTAGGAATGTTAGTACACTGACAGAAATCTCTGGAGGGAATAAATCATTACATTTAAAAAAAATGGATTTGTAAGCTAGTCCCAAATGTAGTTAATGCCAGAGGAGCAGCTGCTGCAAACCTTGGGCTAGGGTGTGGCGGTGGTACGTTCGTATGTGGCGTTTCTTATCTAAACCAAGGAGGAGGCCCATAATGGACCAAACTGGACTGGTTTCAGTCATTTTCTATTGATAGGAATTATGGAGAGAAAGTGGGATCACATGTATATGGGAATAGTGTGTCAGGTTGCTAGTTAAGAGGGTGTGTCAGACCCTGGCCGATTTGACTCAGCCGTTAGTGTCTAAAGAGTCGCCAGTTGATTCTAGTGAAGGGCATGAACCTCAGATTGAGGTTCCATCACCGGCCCTGGTCAGAGTCATGTGAGAGGCAACCTGCCCTGGCCGGTTTGGCTCAGCGGTTAGAGCGTCCGCCTGCGGTCCGGAGAGACCCAGGTTCGGTTCCCACTAAGGGCACGTTCCTCGGTTGCAGTTTGTTCCCGGCCCTGGTTGGTCGTGCGGGTGGCAGCCACTTGATGTGTCCCTTTCACATCAATGTTTCTCTCTCTCTCTTCCTCTCTCTCCCTCCCACTCTGTACAAAAAATGGAAAAATGTCCTCGGATGAGGATAAAAAAAAAAAAAATTAAGGAGAGGCAACCAATTGGTGTCTCTCCCACATTAATATTTCTCTCTCTGAAAGTAAAATGTAAAAATAGCCTCCTGTGAGAATTTAAAAATAAAAAAGGGTTTGTTATGCCCGCCTTCCCCCGCCAGCTCCCAAGAATAATTATAAGCTAAGATTTATGGTAAATGCTTCAAAAGTGTTTCTAGTATCTCACATTGAGGGACTGGGCACCATAATCCCATTAAGCTGTGGTTGAGCAATAGTGGACTCTGCTTCAGAATTGGGTAGACTTTTCCTTTATTGCCAGCTCAGAAAATACCTAGGTGTCTTAATAATACATTATTTATTGATGTTAACAAAGTGTCCCAAAATTTAGGTTAAAAACACTGATCAGTTTCTGGGTGTCTGGAATGTGAGGGTGGCTTTGCTGGGTGGTTCCAGCCCAGACTCTCACGAGATTGCAGCCAAGATTTTGGCCAGGGCTGCCATCATCAGAAGTCTTGACCAGGGCTGAAGGATCACTTTTCAGATTACTGCTAGCCAGAGTTTTTCCTCACCAGCCTTTCCCTATGGCTAGTGTCCCCACACTCGGCAGACAGCAGGTGGTATGAGAGAGAGCCCTGACAAAGCCACAATGGCTTTTATGACCTAGTCTCAGAAGTCACACACTGTTGCCTCCACTATATTCTGTTTATTACAAGCAAGTCACGAAGTCCAGCCCATGTTCAAGAGGAACGAGTTGGGCTCCACCTTTTGAAGGGAGGAGTGTCAGAATTCTGGACATACTTTAAACCATCACATGAGGTAAGGCATCATAGCTAGTGTCCTATTAGAAAAGAATTGTGGCAACTGTTGGGTCCAGATCGAGTTCAAGAGACTCAGAACTGATTGATGGGTGGGATGTTGATATTAGGTCACCCCGCATCTGTTTTCCTGCATCTGGTAAGGAGAGAGGAGAGAAAAGGACCTTTTCACGTAACTGTAGGAACTCAGAAATGGAACTCCTGCTACCTGAGTTTAGTCGTTAGTAATTTGTTCTCTAATTTTTTCTTTCTTTTCTTTCTTTCTTTCTTTAATGTATCTTCAGATAGAACAGGAGGGAGAGTGGGAGGAAGAGAGAGAGAAACATTGACCTGAGAGACACATCAAGTGGTTGCCAGCCACACGACCCCAACTGAGGCCAGGAACAAACTGCAGCTGAGGTACCTTCCCTTAGCAGGAACCGAACCCCAGATTCTGGTCCACAGAACAACGCTCTAACCGCTGAGCCAAACCAGCCGGGGCTGTTTAAAGTGCAAGGAGTTGGGAAACCTCTGTACCAATGCTCTGCCTGAAAGGGGAGTTTGGTGGTGATGGGCTCCGAGAGGCTAATGCAGGTGATGATTACAAGCTGTATTGTACACTACGGAAGGACGGAAATTTTTTTTTTTTTAAATCCTCACCCGAGGACATTTTTGCATTTATTTTCAGATAGAGAGGGAGGAAGAGAGAAAGAAACATTGACTGGTTGCCACCCGCACAACCCCAACCGGGGCTGGGGACGAACTGCAACCAAGATACATGCCTTTAGCAGGGACTGAATCCTGGACTCCGGTCCGCGGGCCGAAGCTCTAACCCCTGAGCCAAACCTGCCAGGGCAAGGAAGGGAATCTTAGAGGGTCTGGGTCCCTGGCTGCTTGTTATTTGTTTGTTTTTGTTAAAATTATGCCTGGGGACTTCAATCTATCTTTCACTATTAGTCTATAGGGATGTTTTGTTTTTTGTTTTTTTACAACTGGGCCAGTGCCCAGGGATTTCAAATAATTTTAACTCCTCATCCAGGGATAGTTTATAACAGAAGATAGCATCCTACTTCCGACATCTTGGATGTGGTGCCACACCAGTGGTTTGCAGTGGTGGTGCTGTTATTTGGTGAGGCCAGGTCATCATTGCTCAGGACTGGACATTGCAGGACAGCTGGCATTTTTTGTCCCCACCCACTAAACGCATCAGAACCCCCTGCCTTGGTCTCTGAACATATGCACCTGGAGAAAGAGGCAGTATTGCCTTGGTTGTTATGGTGGGGTTTTACCCCTGGATCTCCTAAATCGTATACACTAAAATCTTTACAGGCAGACATCAGATGGAGTGACTGGGAGTGGGGAGTTGCAAGCCAACCAGAGGAAAAAGTGTGTCTGTTGCTTAGAGCTAGAAGAAACAGTGACTAAACGTCCTTAGATAGAAATTGATACTATATATCATAGTTTTCTGTGTAAGACGTAAAAGAAAAACTCAGTATTTATTTCACTGTTAACTCAGCATTAATTCATCACTTAACAGTTTGACTAAAAGAATCAGTGAGCCCAGCCGTTGTGTGGTTGCGCGTCGACCCACACACCAAGAGGTCACCGGTTCGCTTTCCGGTCAGGGCACATGCCCAGGCTGTGGGCCCGATCCTCAGTGCAGGGCATTCAGGAGGCGGCCAGTTGATGTTCTTTCTTATCGATGTTTCTATCTCTCCCCCTCCTTTCCTCTCTCTCTAAAATCAATAAAGAAAAAAAACAGTGATTCTGTGATAACCTGTTAAATTAATAACTGTAACAAGATCTTAGATATGACCAGGATGAAACTTTTTTCAGGGATACTGACATTTGAATTTCATAATTTTTTTGTGTCATCAAATGATCCCCCCTCCCCCAAACCATTTAAAAATGTCATAACCGTCCAGCTGGTGTGGCTTAAAGGATTGAGCCTCCTCCCGTGGTCTGAGAGGTCTCCTTCCTCGCACCCTAGCTGAAGATGAATAGAAAAATATCCTCTGGTGAGGATTAAGAAAAAGGAAAGAATAAATAGCTAGATTTGGCCAGTGGCTGTGGTACGATTGTACAAAGCAGTGTTAGATTCACATTAGACCTAGGACACCACTTAATTGACAGTTACGTAGTCTGCATCACCTGGAATGATGAAAGACTTCGTCACCCTTGGGAAAAGGATATTCGTGGTAGTTCTTTCCTCTCCTTCGATCTTCAGTTTCCACGATTCCAGGTTATGGAATAAAATGCATTGGAGTTGATAGCAGGATACTCAAGTGCCTTGTACTGCAAAGCAAAGTAGGCTACCTAATGCTAGGTAGGAATATGAAGATTTGACATAATAAAAATCTGTTCACTGATTGTTTGCTCTAAGCTAAAGGACAGTGTTTAGTTAGGTTTACTCCTTTTTAAGATGTAAACAGACACCTGTAACACATGACACTGTGGTATTGCCCAGTAATTGCAAGAAGTGCTAGATACATACTGTAAGTTATAACGGTATAGATTTACTGCATGCAACCTCAAAAGAATTGTGAGGATTTTCTCAGGTAGGTAGTTGCTTCTTGAAGGAAATAGTTTTTCCTTATACTTGGAGATGTGGCTTAATTGTAATTTTAGAGATAAAAAGGTGGTAAGAATTTGGTAAAGTAAGCCATTAGGTGATTGGATATAGGAAAAGGAAATACATATTGCATATTTTTATAAATACCATTCCTTTTAATGGAGCGTTTGTTTTTAAATCTATGCATTGGTAAAAGGTTCCACATTTCTGCGTGTTGGATTCGGGTGCCAGCTTTTCTTTGATTAACCAGGCAGGTCTGTCCACTGGTCTGTGGTCCCTGGACCAGCATGATGAGCATCGTGTGGGGGCAGAATAGGGCTCAGGGCTTAGGTCCCTGCCTTCTAACAACTCCCCAGACGATTCGCGTGCACAGCAGTGTGAAAAGAACGCAAGGACAGGATCTGAGAATATTTATATCCCATCTTATATATCCTACCCAAAGGGTTCTGTCTAGACAGTGACTGCTGACTTAATTTTTTTTTTTTAGATATGAACATAGCAAACCATTGAAACAGGAAGAGGCGACTGCTACAGATCTAACTGCAAAATCATCTCTTGCTGCTTCCTCAAGTCTCTCATCAGTAGTTGGACCGGTGGTTGAAATGAATACGGGCGAGGCTGAGTCAAGAAATTCAAACTTTGCAACTGTAGGAGCAGGTTCAGAAGACTGGGTGAATGCTGTTGAGTTTGTTCCTGGGCAGCCCTACTGTGGCCGTAGTGAGTATTTTGAAGAATAAAACAAGTCAGAGAGCTGGACAGTAGAAGTCCATCAATTTGTTGAGTTTTCACAACCTTCCAGTTGCAT
Source organism: Molossus molossus (assembly GCF_014108415.1). Taxonomy (NCBI): domain Eukaryota; kingdom Metazoa; phylum Chordata; class Mammalia; order Chiroptera; family Molossidae; genus Molossus; species Molossus molossus. Next base: position 101,922,725 of record NW_023425401.1, on the reverse strand, counting down.
CTTCACATGTAGCATAATCTTAACAGTCTACAGTGGATTACAGGTGGAATGTAAGCAGCTTTTGAATCCTAATAGTATTGGCTTTAGAATGTTGAAAAAGGGAAGCCTCCTTTTATCAGTAGAGTTGCACAATAAACACATAAAAAGCCCCCCCAACTCGGAAATAGCAGCATTAGAAAGAGTTCATTTCTTCCAGGAGAAAGGAAATTAGTTCAGTAGACAGTGTTCTGAGTTTAGCTGAAGTTCTTCTCAGTTAGGTTCTGCCACCTTAGTTTATGTGCTTCATCTATGTTGGACCTTTACCACCCTCTTCAACATTTCAGCTGCCCCTTCGTGCACCGAAGCGCCCCTGCAGGGCTCAGGGGCCAAGGAAGGAGCAGAGAAGGAGCCGACCGCAGTGGAGACGAAGCAGCAGCTTTGCCCCTATGCTGCGGTTGGGGAGTGCCGCTACGGGGAGAACTGTGTGTATCTCCACGGAGACTCCTGTGACATGTGTGGGCTGCAGGTTCTCCACCCAGCGGACGCTGCCCAGAGGTCACAGCACATAAAAGTAAGTTTTAAAAAAAAAACCCTTCACCCTTTTTATTGATTTGAAAGAGGAAGGGAGAGAGAACATTGATTGGCCACCTCCTGCATGCCCTACCCTGGGGATCAGGCCCACAACCTGGGCATGTGTCCTGACCAGGAATGGAACCTGCAACCTCTTGGTGTAGGGTTGATGCTCAGCCACTGAGCCACACCAGCCATGCGAGGATCATTTTACTGTACTAAAATGTGGTTATGTGGGATTGTGGGGGACTTTTCTATTGATTTTTTTGCATTTCCTACTGTTACCATGTTTCTTATAGATTAAAAAGTTTGTATGACCCTTGGACTGCAGAGTTGAGAGTTTGATTTCCAGTCAAGGACATGTATGTGGTGGGGTGCAGGTTTGATCCCCGGCCCCAGTCAGGGTTGTGTGGAGGCAACCAATTGGTGTGTCTCTTTATTATACTGATGTTTCTCTCTCTTTCCACTCTCTGAAAAAATCAATGGGGAAAAATGTCTGTATAATATAATAATAAATCAGTTATACTTCAATTAAAATATGTGATGCCCACACAAAAACTTGTACATGAATGTTCATAGGAGTATATTGTTCATAGTGGCCCCAAAGTAGAAGCACTTGAAATGCTCATCACCTAGTGAATGGATAAATTATGGTCCATCCATGCAATGGAACATTACTCAGCAGTAATAGGGAACGAAATACTGGTAGACGCTACTACATAGATAACCTTAAAAATGTGCTAAGTGAACAAAGCCATTCACAAGGTTATGTATTCATATGAAATGTTTGAATAAGCAAAGACACCGATTAATAGTTGCCTAGGACTGGGGTTCAGGAGGAAGTGAGGGCATGGGTTAAGGGGATTCTCTTTGTGGCAGTAAGTGTTCTAAGATTGATTGTGGTGATGGTTGCACAACTTTGCATATACCAAGAACCATTTCATTGTACACTTTAAATGAGTGAATCACGTGGTATGTGAATCTCATTAAAGCTGGGTTTTTTTTAACGTGCATGGTACATAATTGCCACCTCAAATGTTAGTTTCCTTCACCCAATATCTGACAGGTTATAAATTAGGACCTTAATTCTAATAGCATTTTCTATGTAGAAACCTGAAAGTCAAGCGACTTAGTGTGGAAACGGTCTTTAACGAGGATAACAGCAGGGGTTGAACTGCAGAATAGAGAAACTTGGAAGTCAAGTTCTCATCATGTGACTTTGTAGTGATGTCAAGTCCCAAAATGTCAGTGCACCTGTACTTACTCGGGAATGAACAAAGCTGCTTTTTCTTTTTCTTTTTTATTCTCACCCGAGGGTATTTTTCCATTTTTTGTACAGATAGAGTGGGAGGAAGAGAGAGGGAGAGAGAGAGAGAGAGAAAGAGAGAGAGAGAGAGAGAGAGAGAGAGAGAGAGAAACATCGATGTGAAGGGACACATCGAGTGGCTGCCACCCGCACGACCAACCAGGGCCGGGGACAAACTGCAACCGAAGTACGTGCCCTTAGCGGGAACCGAACCTGGGTCTCTCCAGACCGCAGGCCGACGCTCCAACCGCTGAGCCAAACTGGCCAGGGCCAAAGCTGCTTTTAATGTTAAACTGAGAACGTTATCTTTTCAGTTGACTATTTGATTCTCTGAACACAGTCGTTAACCTTCTGTTTGAAGTCTCATGGTGCGGTGACTTGCCGATCACACTTGTTCTCTCCTTTTCCAGTCGTGCATTGAGGCCCATGAGAAGGACATGGAGCTCTCGTTCGCTGTCCAGCGCAGTAAGGACAAGGTGTGTGGCATCTGCATGGAGGTGGTCTTCGAGAAAGCCAACCCCAGCGAGCGCCGCTTCGGGATCCTCTCCAATTGCAACCACACCTACTGTCTCAAGTGTATTCGCAAGTGGAGGAGTGCTAACCAATTTGAGAGCAAGATCATAAAGTGAGACTCCTCCCCAATCTTCGTTTGTGCTTTCTGTTTTGGGGAAGAATTTAGTATCTTGTGCCAACTTTCAACCAGATGGACTGCATTTAAATGCATGCATTTTATCTTGAAACGGGGGTATTCTTCTAATTGGGATTTCTTCTTTGTATTTCAGCTAGCTTCTAGGTTAGTTGGTATCTCGACTTTTATTTGAATGAGGAAACCCTGTGTATCAGTTAGAATCTTCGTGCTTTTTCTGAGGAGATTGTGTTGAAGGGATTAGCCCCTGAGGCTCAGTGAACAAACTTACCTGGCTCTGAATGTATGTTTCCTGACGTTTTACATTTTTCACTTTCCTATTCCATCCATTAAGCTAGCCAATAATCCACCATCTTTAAAGATTGTTCTCATAACTGAACAAAAACCACATAACTAAACAGAGCAAAGTTGCAAGAAATAAATTTATTTAAACGAAAGAAAAAGGAGTCTGTGTGAAATGTCTTCTTTTTTTTCTTAAGTTCTATTTTGGTTGATGTACTGGCTAGCCATCGAGTTGAATGCTAAGGGTTTGTCTTGCCTCAGAGGACACGGTCAGTTGTGTGGCAGTGTTGGGCGCCCTTTCGGGACGTGCCCTTGTCTTTGGGTTGAGTCTAAGTCTGGAGGCAGCACACCAGGGTGTGTCCTTGAAGAGTGGGCCCGTGGAGGGGAATTTGCACTGCAGCCTGTTCATTGTTTCCCAGGTCCTGCCCCGAATGCCGGATCACATCTAACTTTGTCATTCCAAGTGAGTACTGGGTGGAGGAGAAAGAAGAGAAGCAGAAACTCATTCAGAAATACAAGGAGGCAATGAGGTATGAGCGCTGCAGCCTTTTCTTCAGCAAGATCCCAACAGAGCTTGGGTTCACTTTGAAAAGAACAGTGCTGCATTATATACTCCTACCTCCTTCCTACCCTTTCTTTTACTTCCCAGGACAGTGCACTTCGTCCCCCTCGGGAACACTGCCCCGTGGCGTGTCTTGCTATAGTCTGTGCTGCTGGTAGCTGAAGCCCCGTGACCGGGGGCCTCCCTTTCCCCGAGTCCATGTGATAGTTGTCCTGTGTTCTTGTGTGGGGGCTTTCTAGAAGACTCCTCCCTGCTGGGTCTGCCGTAGCAGAGCTGTTAGCGTGGATTGGAACCGAGGATCTGTTCTAGCTAGTGTTTCGTGCGTTGGCACACGCGCGTCTAAGAACACACCGGGGAGGGCTGTAAACTGCCGTGCCGGTCCTTTCCCTGCCTGTTTAAAGAAACCCCGGATGCTAGTCGCATACAGACCTGAAATCCACTGTGAATAAGGGTTGCGATATTTTCCTTTCCAGCAACAAGGCGTGCAGGTATTTTGATGAAGGACGTGGGAGCTGCCCATTTGGAGGGAACTGTTTTTACAAGCATGCGTACCCTGATGGCCGTAGAGAGGAGCCACAGAGACAGAAAGTGGGAACATCAAGCAGATACCGGGTAACTCTCACTGTTTTTTTCGAGAGGGGGAAATGCCACGCTGTCAGTTGAGTTCTGCACAGATTGGGGTAGGGGCCGGAGAAGATGGATTCAGGTCGGGGAGCGAGACTAGGGTCCGGAAGCAGGAAACCACCGGCAGGAAGCTGGGAGGGGTGCGAGGAGAAGCTAGAATACAGAAAGCTCTAGACTAACCCTTCGCATCGCGTAGCCAGCGGGGAGGATTGGTCCAGTGGAGACCCGAAAGGCGGAGTCGGGTTCGTCATGCCCTCTGGTGTGCTGGACGTGTTGCCTTAGACACGAGAGACTAGAAGAGACCGCTCGGCAGTGCCGTCCCTATCACGGCCTTGTTTTTTACAGGCCCAACGAAGGAACCACTTCTGGGAGCTCATTGAGGAAAGAGAGAACAGCCACCCCTTTGACAACGACGAAGAAGAGGTGGTCACCTTTGAGCTGGGCGAGATGTTGCTTATGCTTTGGGCTGCAGGTGGGGACGACGAGCTGACAGACTCTGAAGACGAGTGGGACTTGTTTCACGATGAGCTGGAAGACTTTTATGACTTGGACCTATAGCAGCCCTGCGTGGCGTGCGGACTGGCCTGCTGAGCCCAGACAGCAGCTGTCCCCTGTGGTGACGTGGCAGTGCCCGTGTCCTCCTAGGCGGGCCTAGCAACTCCAGGTGCTGTCCTGACCCTTCCTACCCAGGGCCTGTCTTTCCACTCCCTCACCTTTCCCCAAGGAGTATGTTTTCTCTGGTTAAAAAAGTTACAAAAATAAACCTTCAAGTCAGTTTTTTGTAACACGGATTTAACTGTCAGACAGTTAGTGTAGGTTTGTTGCGTCCTGTTTTCAGCCAGATTCACACGATCGGAGGGTGTTGTTTGTGGACTTGCCGCACTCGTTCTGAGGACCCGGGCTCAGAGGAGACAGCATTGGCCCTGCTTTGGGGTCCGAGGATGGGGTGATGGGCAAAGGATTGGGACTTGGCGAGTAGCCTTGAGCTACGGACTTGGAGGCGGATACTTGAGGTTTCTGGTGAAATCTGCACATCTGTGTTTTTATCTGTTCCCTACCCTGCAGTCCCCGCCCTGTGCACTTGTTCTGTGGTTTTGGTCTCTTGTTTAATTGCACACAAGTAATAACTACTGGGTAACCATAACCAGGTGCGAATGTGTTGAGATTTTTTACCGTGTTTAGTGTGATAGGGAAATTCTGAAAGAACACATATAAAAGATATACTGGCATAAAAGAAATGCAGAGTTGAAGTTGACTCCCAAGAACTGATAGACTTTGGCATGTATGAGTGTGAGCGTGTGGTGAGCTTCTCATCCCTGCATAGATGCAGTGTTCTTAGCCTTAGTGGAAAACCTCGGCTTAGTGGTTTCAGCCTAGTGTGGCAAATAGATCTTACAGGACAAAGCAGTATGTTGGTAGCTGTTACTAGAGCAGTGCTAGCTTTGCCTGTCTATATAAATAAATGGGCTTAGCCATAGAGGTTTCAAACTATCTGGTTATCCCATATATTAACACAAACTGAGTCTTGGACACACAGTTCTATTTAATACTTAATCTCCTACCCTCTCCAGTTCAGGCACCTTTTGGCAAACCTTTGTCCTGGTTTCAGGGGTTTTGTTGTGGGGTTTTTGTGTTTGTTTTTGTGGGTATTTGCCTCATTCCATCCCTGTGCTTTGCAGGTAGACAGATGTGATTCAAAGCTGTGTTCTAAGGTGTTTCTCGTAGTGGAGTCATTGGTTCGCAGTAATAAGTTATGCTTTCCCACTAAAGGGCGGAGAGGTTGGCAATCCATGATACAAGCTACGTTGTTAGAATTCCTTGATTGGAAAACTGAGCTTGCATTTTGTTGCTGTTTCCTGAAAATAACTTGGACATGCTCCTGAGTTGTCCCATCTACTGCTCGTTCCTTGGGTCCCACCCATTCTTTCACTTTAAGAAAAACAAGTCATTGTTACAGAGGTCTCTGTATTTTACAGCTGCCCTTTTGTAAGAAGCACTTTTCCCAAATAAAACAATAAAAAAACCATAAGTTGTCTTTCTGTCCTGTGTGATGAGCTGTTTGAAATGCACACACTGTTTATTTCATCGACTCTGATCAGCTCATCAGTGAGTCCAATTTCTGTGGATAGTTTCATTGAGTCAAGTTACACCTCGTCAGATGTCTAACCTGCTGAGAAATGGGAGATAAAGAAGGAAACCATACCAGCAGGATCATCAAACTATTCTGTATTTTAGAATTTGCAAGTCTCTTGGGCCACCTCAGGCATTGCCACATGTATACTTATACTTGAACCTGCTTCATACCTGCAAATACCTGGTAGGTCCCATTGTTTTCCTAATTCTACTGTATGGGATTTTTATTAATACAACAACAAGCCTTTTTGCCACTCAGGGAATACCTCCAGCGACCTTTTTGCGGTGCTTATTTGTAAAAATATTGCTGCCTAGTTTTTAATATCTATTTAAGAATTTATGCTGCCTGGCCGGTGTGGCTCAGTGATTGGATCGCAACCAAGGTACATGCTCTTGACTAAAATCGAACCCACGACACTTTGGTCCACAAGCTAGCCTTCGGACTGCTGAGCCAAACTGGCCAGGGCTGGGTGAGGATTTTAAAAAGAAAAAATGGGCTCTGTGACCAAGGTCATCCCCAATAAAATCAATTATTAAAAAAGTGGGCTTTGGAACCAAGTTGCTTGGGTTTGGATCCTGACTCTGCCACTTCCTTGCTGTGTGGCTGACCTTTATCTCGGTGTCGTCATTTCGAAAACAGGAATTACAAAGAGCACCTGCCCCAAAGATGGTTGACAGTATTCACTGAGGTAGTGTCAAGTGTGAGTTCAGTTAACACGCAGCCTTTTGAGACCATGGCCACAAAGGGAGCCTGCCCGAGCTAGGTTACAGGTTGTGTTCGACACTGCTCAGCTCCCCAAAAGCCTGTGCCTCTCTGCAGGTGACTTTGGGGTGCCCGGATCCAGTGAAGCTACTCCACTGTGGGGGCCCCTTCAGTGTCCTCCAGGGTTTGTCACAGCCCTGTTATTCCAACAGAAGCCCAGGCCGGTTAGTCACAGGTGCCTGGGGTTTAGGTGCCAAGTAGTCCCCAGAGTGCGTAATCCTAGGAGCTGATGCAGCTTCCAGAGTATGGTTGAGATTGAGTGCACAGAAATGAGGGGACGTTGGTGGGGGCCGAATGGCCTGCTCATCTGTCAAGGACTCCACGTGGCTCAGGCTGCTTTGTGCAGATCTCCACCTAATGACTGATGCACGGGCTGTAAGTGCCGGGGCACTGGCCTGGGCCCACAGGGAGCTCCCCAGGCATTTCCCCCTTGGGAGCCAGTGTTGTGGCCAGACTGGCCTTTGTGGGTCTTACTGTGACTGCAAGATGAACCCCAGCAACAATCATCCAAACATCAGGGGACTTGGAACAACCATGGTGTGTTCCCCACAGGTCCAGGGCCAGGGCGCGAGGTCAGGATCGGTTCGCTCTTCATCTGGGAGCCAACTGAATGTCAATTCAGAAATGCCTTCTGGCCCAGGAGCCAATTTGGTCATTTAGAAAGAAGTACTAGACACCTCCCACATTCCAGGAGGGTGGTCAAACCCGCCCAAACTAGAATGAAGCGAAATCCAATTGTTTCTGTCGCATGGCTACTGACCATTTGGTGAGAGGGATTTATGGCCTTTATGTCAAAAGGCTTTGCTCCCCAAACTAAAGCCCTGAGGTGTGCCGGCCAGGAAGCAGATGTTAACAGCATTCTAGTTTATCAGGGTGAGCTTCACCTTCTCCCATGCCTGAGCTGTTCCAGAATGTTCTCAACATCCTCTTCCCCCTTGATACTCTTCTCTTCACTACCCTCTGCAAGTGAGAAGCAAGATTCAGTAGAAACATACATGAAGGGTTGTGGAGACAGAAAAAAGGTGAAAAAGAATAAGCCTTGTCCCACCCCTGTGCTTAGGTCCAAGGCAAAGTTAAAAAAAACAACAACACGAAACGGTGGTGTCCCTGTCCGCAGTCAACCGTCGTGGCCTCTGGTCTGAACTGAGGATGGGAACCAGCGGCAAGTCTGCACTTGGGTCTGAAATGCTCCGCAGACACTGGACGACCCGGCTACCTTCGGTTTTGCGATGCCTCCGTTGGTTGCTGCTGGCCCGAAGGTGCTCAGCAAGTGCAGTGGGGCTTCCCACTGGGCGCCTGGGCCGTGAGGACTGGACTGGAGTCCAGGGACAGGTTGTTCAGGGCGCTGTCCCCGTACAGGTGCAGGCTGTTGCGGGCGATCAGCTCCCTGGCCATGAGCACGAAGACTTCGTCTATGTTCTTGGACTCCTTGGCTGATGTCTCCAAAACAGCAAGGAGGCCGTATTTCTCGGCCAGGGTGCAGGCATCCTCAAACAGAACGTGCCGCTTTTCCCACAGGTCACATTTGTTCCCTGGGAGTGAGAGAGGCAAGTACCGCGTTAACTTAATCTGGTTTGTTTTTTTTAAAAAATGAACTTGAAAAACATTTTAGTTCAGCAATATGCATGCATGCGTTCATTTGCAAGTAGTAATTGAGGGCCAGTTTAGTGAAAATGAAACCATGGATGAATGGAAACAGCCACTCTGTTAATTCACTGTTTTTAAGATCTCTAAGAGCTGCGAGGAATTGGCAGAGCCAGACGAGAGGATGGGGGGAAGGGTGGGGACAGATGGGGGGGACCCTTCCCTGGTTATTTTGGAGCAGTGGTCAGGTTCCAGGATGGGGACGGGCTGATGGGAAGGAAGCTACTTGGCTTCCCTTCTGACAGGGCCAGAGGAGACCAAGCGGTATTTGCTGTTCCCAGAGGAACTAGCTGGAGGCGTGTGTTTTATTGGCTGGGACGGGTGGAGCCTCTGTACTCTTGGGAGACTGTCAGCTCCTACGTGCGACCAGGTGAGACTGCAGGGGTGATGCTCCGGTTTCTCTCCCCCAAGCTACAGAGTGTTGGGCACTGAGACAGACCTTTCTCTAGCTGAGACTTGTGATCAGGACGCCTTGGGTTGAATAATGAAGGACTGACTTTGTTAGTTATAATTTGCATACAGTGAAATGCATAGACTGGACATTCAGTGGGTCTGGATGAATGCATATGCGAGCGACGGATTATCTGTTAGAGGAAGACACGGCAGGACCATGCAGTTCTGCTCCAGGTGTGCACCTAAGAGAAGTCTGAGCCCATGTGCATCACTAAATCTACAAGAATGCTCAGAGCAGCAGTTTTCCTACTCGTCCCAAGCCGAAAACAATTTGAATGTCCATCACCAAGAGAAGGGAGAAATAACTATGTAGTGCATCCGTGCAAAGGATTATTACAGCAACTACGTAAAAGAACACATAGCTACCTGCAACCATGTGGACGAAACTTCTAAACGTAATGTTGAGGGAAAGATGCTTAGACGAGAAGACATTTGGTCCAATGCCGTTTATATAAGGTCCAAAAACAATAGCAAAGTAGAACTGCAGACAGTCATGATGCACTTTGGGGAGAATGAGGAGGTGATGGGGAGAGGCAAGAAGGGAGTTTGGGGGTACAGTGCTATCAATGTTTCTGACCCAGGTGGTGTAGACACAAGTGTTCCCTTTGTGATAAGCGTTTGCATACTTTTTTTTTTTTTAATCCTCACCCGACATTTTTGCAGTTATTTTCAAATAGAGTGGGAGGGAGAGAGGGAAGGAGAGAAACATCTATGATGAGAGAGACACATTGAGTGTTTGCCACCCACACGACCCCGAGACCCCAACCAGGGATGGGGACAAACTGCAACCAAGGTACGTGCCCTTAGTGGGAACCGAACCTGAACCGACTCGGGACTCTCCAGTCCACAGGCCGATGCTCTAACCACTGAGAAAAACTGTCCAGGGCTGCATATTTTTTCTTTATATGCATTAATATGTCCCAATAAAAAAGAGTGAAAAAATACTTTCTCATAGAGAGCAGGTAGACAGCTCTGGTGGGCCGGGGTAGGTGGGTAGGGGGTGGAGGAATTGAGCAAAAAGGAAAGAGCCCAGCAGGTATGGCTCAGTGACTGAGCATCGACCCATGTACCTAGAGGTCGCCGTTTGAATCCTGGTCAGGGCACATGGCTGAGCTGTGGGCTGTCTCCCCAGTAGGGCCATTCAGGAGGCAGCCCATCAATGTCGATGTTTCTCTCTCATTGAAGATGTTTCTATCTCTCCTACTCCCTAAGGGTCCTCTTGCTCTAAAAAAATAAATAAGAACATATTTAAGCCCTGGCTGGTTTGGCTCAGAGATTAGAATGTTAGCCTGCAGACCAAAGAGTCTGGGGTTTGATTCTCGGTCAAGGGCACATACCTGGGTTGCAGGTTTGATCCCCAGCCCTGGTCGGGGTTGTGTGGGAGGCAAGCAATCGATGTATTTCTCTCACATCAGATGTTTCTCCCTGTCTCTCTCTCTCCCTCCTTCCCTCCCATTCCGTCTAAAAAAAATCAATGGAAGAATATCCTCCGGTGAGGATTAAAAAATTTTTTTAACGAGTTGATTCAAGGGTGTGTCGGGTGTGTCAGTCTTTTCTCTTGAGAGGCGCCCTCAGGGATATGGAGCCATCTGACTGTGAACCTCAGCCTCCAGACTCTCCTTGTGTGGTCTACACATCCTGAGCAGCAGGTCAGCTGGGGCATCCAGCAGAGATGTCTGGCCCCATCCCATGTCTCCAGAGTGAGAAACTCTAGGATCTCTATTATTATTATTATTATTTTAATCCTCACCTGAGGACATTTGCATTTCTCTTCAGATAGAACTGGAGGGAGAGAAGGGGGAAGAGAGAGAGGGAAACATCTATGTGAGAGAGACACATCGACTGGCTGCCACCCACATGACCCCAACCGGGGCCAGGGACAAACTGCAACGGAGGTACGTGCCCTTAGCGGGAACCGAACCCGGGACTCTCTGGTCTGTGGGCCGACGCTCTAACCGCTGAGCCAAACTGGCCAGGGCTAGGATCGCTATTAACAAGTTCACCACTCTACTCTCATTTTCAAGGGAATCTGATGGGAGTTTCTGGGCCACTTTCTTTTTCTTTCTTTTTTTTTTTTTAATCCTCACCCCAGGATATTTTTTCTATTTATCATCAGAAAGAGTGGGAGGCAGGGAGAGAGGGAGAGAGAGAGAGAAACATCGATGTGAGAGAGACGTTGACTGGTTGCCTCCCACATGATGCGACCAGGACCGGGGATGAACTGCAACCGAGGTACGTGCCCTTGACCGGAATCGAACCTGGGACTCATTGGTCCACGGGCTGACGCTCCAACTGCTGAGCCAAAGCGGCCAGGGCTAGGCCAGACACTTTCTCTGGACCGCAGGTGGACGCTCTAACCGCTGAGCCAAAGTGGCCAGGGCTAGGCCAGACACTTTCTGAGGTCCTGCCCCCCATTTGCATTTTTATGATGTCATGCTCCCTTGCCACTGGAAACACAAAGCGGAGCCTCTGAGCCTCTGCGGCGGGGCCAGTACAGCCGAGCTAACCCTTCGGAAGCACCGTACCAATCAGCATAATGACCAAGTTCGCAGCTCCGTATTTTTCTATCTCGTGAATCCAGTGGGGAACGGATTCGAAGGTGGACCGCCGGGTGAGGTCATAGGCGATGATGGCCGCGTGGGCACTGCGGTAGTAGCTTTGGGTGATGGTCCGGAAGCGCTCCTGGCCTGCGGTGTCCCACACCTGCATCTGGAGATGGGCAGGAAAGGGGATGGCGTCAGGAGGGCCCGCACCTGACGGGCACTTGCTCACTAAGTCATCTGCCAAAGACAGTCTGCTGGGTCTCAATTCTAGATCTCCAAATTCAGGAGGTCTGGGCTGGGGCCCACGCGTCTGGTTTTTCAGTTGCTTCCAGGGTCATGTGGATGGGTTTTCACGTGTGGGAGCCACCACCCCAGGGATGCTTCACAGGGAGAGGGGATTCCAATGTCCTGGGGTCTGGTGTTTTTTTCCCTTTTCACCTCAAGCATCCCTTCAAACAGATTCTGGGGTTTCTTTCTTTCTTTCTTTTTCAGATGGAGTGAGAGGGAGGGAGAGAGAGAGAGAGAAACATCGATGTTAAAGGGACACATCGAGTGGCTGCCACCCGCACGACCCAACCAGGGCCGGGGACAAACTGCAACTGAGGTACGTGCCCTCAGTGGGAACTGAACCCGGGTCTCTCTGGTCCGCAGGCCGATACTCTAACCGCTGATCCAAACCGGTCAGGGCTGGGGTTTATTTCTTGAGCCTGCCCACTGATACCAACACTGGAAAAGGAGAGTGTTGGCTGAACTGTTTGGATTTTAAAGGACCACTCCAGTGTGTATGTTCAGGAGCGAGTGTCCTCATACTATTTCCTCTAAACTACCATCCCAGGCAATGCCACCAATGTATATACGCTCCAGCAGTGTCTGAGGGTACCTGTTTCTTCATACTCTTACATTATTTACAAAATTTATTTCTTAAGGAAGTTTGGAGACATGCACAAGACTAGACAGAATTGAACAATCATATAGCCATCATCCCAGATTCAATAATTATCAAGATTTTGCCCATTCTGTTGGTTTCTTTGAGGTAGGATTTTAAAGTAAATCTCAGACTTCATGTCATTTCATCTCTATTTACATCGATATACATCCCTACAAAATGGGCATTTTCTTTCATAATGACAACACCATTATCACTGCTAATAAACTTTTTGATAATTCCTTGGTATCATTTAGTACCCAGCCCATGTGAACATTTTCCTGATTGTCTCCAAAATGTTTTTTTTACTGTTGTTTTTATTTAATCAGAATCCCAAACAAGCCCATTTATTACATTTTTACCAACATTTTTTAATCTTTTCTAATCAAATGGCTAAGACAGTTTCTCACTATTAGTTGGTTGTTTAACTAGGAGTGAGGATGGACACCTTTACATCTTTACGTAAATGTATGAGCTAGTTCTTATAAATTTTGTGAAACAGCAATTAAAACAAATTTTTTTTTTCCTTTATTGATTTTAGAGAGAGGGAGAGGGAGAGCGAGATAGAAACATCGATGAGAGAGAACATCGACTGGCCGCCTCCTGCATGCCCCCCACCGGGGATTTGGCCCACAACCTGGGCATGTGCCCTGACCGGGAATCAAACCAGTGACCTCTCGGTGCATGGGTCGACGCTCAACCACTGAGCCACACTGCCTGGGCTACAGCAGTTTGTTCAATCTGCTAATTGCCCATTTTTTTGTTTGGTTGAGCTTTTTCTTAGCTGTTTAGCAGGGCTCTTTTCACATTAAAGGAATTATTTGTCCTTTGTTGAGACCCACATATGCAAATATTTCTTTCCAATTTGTCATTTATCTTTTGACTTGGTTTATGGTATTTTTGAATATGCAGAAATTTTACCTTTACATTGCTACATAGAAACACATGCATTTGACCTTGAGATAGATTGAGCAATGTTTTCCCTTATGGCTTCTGGGTTTCTCGCCTTTTTTTTTAATCTTCAGACAGCGTGGGGGTGGGGGGGAGAGAGAGAGACATGGATGTGAGAGAGACACATCAATTGGTTGCCACCTGCACGACCCCAACTGGGGCCGGGGATGAACTGCAATGGGTATGTGCCCTTGGCCAGAATCGAACCCAGGACTCTTAAGTCTGCAGGCTGACGATCTAACTGTTGAGCCAAATCAGCCAGGCTCTCGTCTTTTTTAATTATTTTTGTTTTTGGTACGTGCCCCTAGCGGGAACCAAACTCGGGCCTCTCTGGTCCGCAGGCCAACGCTCCATCTGCTGAACCAAACCGGCCAGGGCCTTGTCTTTTTTTTTTATTTTAATTTTTATTGTTGACACTATCACAGATGTTCTGGGTTTTTTGTCCTACTGGAAAACCCAATTTTCTCATTCCACAATGATAAAAATGAATACACTTATGTTTTTTCCTGGTACTTTCATGATTTCGTGTTTTATATTTAAATCTTTTATTTTTACTTTTTTATCTTATTAATTTTTAATTTTTTTCTTTATTGATTTTAAAGAGAGAGGAAGGGAGAGGGAGAGAGATATAGAAACATCATCAAAGAGAGAGAACATCATCGACTGGCCGCCTCCTGCACGCCCCCCACTGGGGATTGGATCCACAACCTGGGCCTGTGGCCTGACCGGGAATCGAACTGCTACCTCTTGGTGTGTGGCTCAATGCTCAACCACTGAGCCACACCGCCTGGGCTTATATTTAAACCTTTTATTCCTCAGGCGTGTGTCTCGGTGTTACTCTGGCTAAAAGAAGGGGAGCGATCCCCGTGCCCCGCTGACCTTCACTTTCTTGCCGTCGATATCCAGGGAGCGCACGGTGAAATCCACCCCAATCGTGTTCTGCTGTGTCTCCGTGTAGACCCCAGACTTGAAGTGCTGCACCACACACGTCTTCCCCACGTTGGAGTCCCCGATGAGGATGATCTTGAACAAATAGTCGAAGTTCTCATCTGCGGCCCGCGCTGAGCTGGAGAATTGCATGGCTCTGGCTGCCCAGAGTGGAGCTAGGAAGAAAAGAAGGCATTCAGCATCTCGAGTGAGCCCCGACCAGGTGCCAGGCACTGTTCAAGGCCTGTGGGGTCCAGGGCAGGGCAAGGCAGAGGGAGGTCATTGCTTTCGTAGCACTAACATCCTTGTGGGAGAAGGACACTAATTACCATCAGGTGCAAGGGAGCTGCCCCCATAAGCTCACACCTGCCTTAGGTGGGTTGATATTACTGTAGGGGTGTCCTCAGAATGAAGGGGTTCTATTGCCATTCCTGCTGGGCCTACTGCACGGTCAACACAGTCATGACAGCAAGGATGGAAATCCTAGTCATTGAGACCCGGTGTCCATTGCTCCGTCGAGTGCCCACACTGTAGGAGGATGGCAGAGGAGATGCCCACAAGGGTGCTTTCCTTGCCATTCACCAGCTGGAGGACATGCCTAGCCGTCACCCTCTCTCCAGTTCACACGAGGAGAAGGACTCCCAGCCCCGGGGAGACTGAACGTCCAGGCGGCCAGCAGCAAGGAGCGACAAGATTGGACAGAGAAATTAGTTTAGATGACATGGTCTTCTTCTGACTGGCACCTAATTTTTCTCCACCAGGAAGTTAGGATTTTGGGAATATTCAAAAAGAAAACTGTCATGCCCTGGCTGGTTTGGCTCAGCGGTTAGAGCATCAGCCCATGGACCAGAGAGTCCTGCTTTCGGTTCCCGCTAAGGGCACGTACCTCCGTTGCAGTTTGTCTAGAGCCCCGGATGGGGTTGTGCGGGTGGCAGCCACTCGATATGTCTCCCTCACATGGATGTTTCTCTCTCTCTCTTCCTCCCTCTCTCCCTCCCGCTCTATCTGATGATAAATGGGAAAATGTCCTCGGGTGAGGAGAAAAAAGAAAAGAAAAAACTGTCGTGAGAAGGTCTACGGCATCCTTCACCATAAACTGGAAAATAGCTTCAAGCTTCTAAATGACAGTGTTTCCCAAACCAACTGATTATATCAAAATTATCTGGGGAGATAATGAAAAATACATACATTTTTCAAAGCCCATCCCAGGTCTGCTAAAGATATTTAGAAACATGCACACACATACATGCACACGCTCCCCAGGTGATTCTGATGCCCAGCCAGGTTTGGGAAACATTGGTCAACACAACCACTCACCTGAAATTTTATTCTCACCTTCAGCGTGTCTGCTCAACGTTCCACCTGTGCCTCAATATTATCGACTACCTCCTGCAAAAATCCATCCTGTGTGCGCAGCTCTAATTCACAGGGGGTTGAAATCTATCTCCCCCATCTGCTGACCCTCATGCTCTGCCAGGTCTGGGCAGACTCCCATTCCACATGCCAGCCCATCAGATATTTGGTGCCTCCAGCATATCCCCTCCAGGCAAACATCCCCAGGCCCTCAACTCTTCTCCGGCTATTGTGTTGGATCTCCACCTCCAATGCCTCATAAAAATACATGAAACCTGACCCCGTTTGATGATTCCTTCTGATGTGCTGCAAATCGCTGCTGCCGGAGGAGGATACCCTTCTTCACCCCCCCCCCTTTTATTCTTTGGTTTTCTTTAAACTCATAGACAAGGACAAGTGCATATTGTTACACAAATTAAAATGCACACAAATATCCAATCTGTAAAAACCCCGTACCTCTCTTGGACGCCCCCCAAATCACCTGTGGCTCAATGATCCAGTAGACAAGAGACACAATCAAACCACTGTTTTGTCCCCTCTGACTTTTCAAATATAGAGAAAGCCATCCCACTTCCGGTGTCTTATTACTACAACGTGAGCTGAAAATTTCCTTCCATGCCACCTCCCCCCCCAGGAAGTCCTCAGGGCTTCCACAAAAGCCCCTTTCACTCAGCCCGCACGCCCTGCGAGGAGACAGCGGTGTCCACCCGAGACATCGTCCATCCTGTATTCGGAGCGTCCACCTTTCTGGTTCACCTGTCGCTTACCTGTCCTGCTCTCTCACCTCTGCTAGCAGGTAAGGTTTTCTTTTTCTTCTTGTTTCCTCTTTGGCCCTCAGGGCCCCTTCCTCCTGCTGCCTCGCTGCGCGGTGGGAACTGTAGTTCTGTCCCCAGCTGTCAGGTTGGGCGGCCTGAGAAAGTGAAAGGAAAACGAAGCCCTCCCACCGCCCCTGGGCCCGGAGCTGCCCTTGGGCACAAAGCGCAGGTGAGGCGCTGGCAGCACTCCCTGGGCACAGCCTGTGAACACCTGGCACAGCCGGTCAACTCAGCCAGGATACCTAGCAAACTGCCCTGTTCCTCCTTTCCACTCCCTTTCTCTTATGCAGCCCCCCCGCCGTCACCCCGATTTTCCCCGATGTCCCTTGTTTGGCTGGGCTGGGGGCTCGAGGGGAGAGAACGCAATTTAAACGATACGGATCTGGGTCTGGAGTCTTTTCCTTGTTTTGTGGATTTGAATTACTCTTCTTGAGGAGCCACTAAGAGAAAGGAGGTGATCAAAAGAGAAGATTAAAAACCTAAAAGAACTTTGAATTTGTACGGGAAGAAAGAGCTGAAAAAGCGTCTCTTTCTCTCCCTCAAATAATCTACCACAGAACGAAGGTTCATTTCTAGGTCTGAGAAAACTGTTTATCAGTCCCCGATGCTGGCAGAAAACATTTAAAGCAGTAGTGCATTTGCCTTATTTTTCTCCCTGCAGAGGCTGGAGTCACCGGCTCTCAGATCGTAGGGATTCCATTTTCTCCACTCTGGAGAATGTAACATTGCCCAGTTACACCATATAGAGAAACATCCGACTGATAAAATATTTACATTGGTAGTGTGTTTTCAGACTGTGGGCTGAGACCTATTAATGAGTCCTGATATCAGTTTTAGTGGGTGGCAACCTGCATTGTTGCAGGAAAGGTTAGCAAGAAATTTCTGACTGTGTCTCACGTAGTGAGGCTCAGTGTTGCTCTGTGAGATGTTTGGGTCAGTTGCAGACCTGCAAGTGTAAACCGGGGGTGGTGTAAAATGTATTTCTTTCTGCGGGTTGAGGTCTAGAAAGATTGAGAAGCATTGAAATAGAGGACAATTTGTTCACTACCCAAGAACATTTTTAAAAATGATTCCTTCAGATAACCTTTAAAATACGACCTATTTTACTCCAAATTCCATTTACAGATCAATTTTCGGGAACTGCTCTTTGGAGTAAGGTAAACCCGATGCTGGCAGGTAGAGCAAGAAGACAAAAGACACTGCCAAATGCTGCCGCACTTTGAGCCACGGTCACATGTCTGCCACTAGGAAATGAAATGTAGGTCAAGATCCACCACAAATGTATGGTCAGGGTCAGGAAACAAAACCCGTTAGATGTCAATGTCAATGAGGTTAATAGTCAAACGTTTCCTTCTGGTAATGGTTACTGTTAAAGAAGAAAAAATAGCTGACTCAGACCCAGTACTTGGAGAACATCTAGAGTAGAAATCAAAAGTAAGATGTCCAGATTGTTACGGAAGCCAAGGAGAGATTCTGCCTCTCTCTACTCCGACCCTCTCCATCAACGTGACTGTAACTATGGAAGAGGCGTTCTGAGTGGTGGTGATCAGGTTATAGACTTATTTTATATACCTGCATAAATACATATGTACATACACATACATGTATTTCACAATATACCCATTTTACGTGTACCTACCGTTCATGAAATATGTTCATTTATTTTTATTTTTATCCTTTTATTGATTTTAGAGAGGAAGGGAGAGGGAGAGAGAGAAACATTGATGAGAGAGAACATCGACTGTCTGCCTCCTGCATGGAACTAGGGATCGGGCCCAAACCTGGGCATGTGCCCTGACCGGGAATTGAACTGACCTCTTGGTACATGGGTCAGTGCTCAACTGCTGAGCCACACCGGATGGACAAATATGTTCGTATTTTTGTGCAACCATCACCACTAACCATCTCCAGAACTTTTTCATTATCCCCAACTGAAACTCTATGTCCATTAAACATTTCCCCTTCCCCCAGCCCCTGGTAACCTCTATTCTACCTTTTGTTCCTATGAATTTTGATTACTCTAGGTATGGCACATAAACAGAATCAGACAATACTTGTTTTGTGTGTCTTATTTCACTTAGCCTAATGTTTTCAAGGTTCATTCATATTGTAGCATGTTTCAGAATTTCATCCCTTCTTTAAGTCTGAATAATATCCTAGCATGTATTTTTAAATTAAATTAAATTAATTATTATTATTATTTTAATTCTCACCTGAGGATATTTTTCTATTTATCTTCAGATAGAGTGGGAGGGAGGGGGGGAGAGAGAGAGAGAGAGAGAGAGAGAGAGAGAGAAAGAGAGAGAGACAGAGAGAGAAACATCTATGTGAGAGGGACACATCGACTTGTTGCCTCCCGCAACCCAGGTACGTGCCCTTGACTGGAATCGAACCCATGACACTTTGGTCCTTGGGCCTATGCTCTAACTGCTGAGCCAAACTGGCCAGGGCATACCATGTATTTTTTGTTTTTATTTTTTATTTATTTTTATTTTTGTTTATTTATTTTTATTTATTTATTTATTTATTTTATCCTCACCCGAGGACATTCTTTTCGATATTTGATTCAGATAGAGTGGGAGGGAGAGAGAGAGAGAGAAACATCGATGTGAAAGGGACACATCGAGTGGTTGCCACCCACATGACCCAACCAGGGCCGGTGACAAACTGCTACCGAGGTACATGCCCTTAGCGGGAACCGAACCCAGGTCTCTCTGGACCGCAGGCCGATGCTCTAACCGCTGAGCCAAACCGGCCAGGGCTTGGCTGATTTATTGTTGCTTACCCTGATAGCACGTTTCCCCAGCTATCCCCTTAGGTGACTGGAAACAAAACTACAGCATTGCATAAACTCCCTTTTCTTTCAAAATTTCTTCCTGTGTACTTTTCAAATACATGCGTATACTTATAATGGCTACATAACCTGTGGTTAGGCTCACACCCAGGACCGGTTTCTCCAGGACCAGGCAATCATTGAAATGTAAACATCCAGCTAGTATCCCTAACTCTCAGTTCCTGTGTGGGCACCTTGCTCCAATCTGCAAAACTATCTCCTGTCCCAAAGATGTGAGACATTGCCCTGGCCAGTTTGTTCAGTGGTTAGAACGTCGGCCTGCAGACCAGAGTCCCAGGTTTGATTCTGGCCAACGGCACGAACCACGGTTGGGGTCATGCGGGTGGCAACCAATCGAGTGTCTCTCTCACATCGATGTTTCTCTCTCTCTCTCCTCCACTCTATCTGAATATAAATGTAAAAATATCCCCGGGTGAGGAATAAAAAAAAAAAAAAGTGAGACGTTTGTTTCCCCTCTGGATTAGCCAACACAGGTGGTCTCCCCAGTTACCGTGAGAAAGTTAGGATGAACTATGAGTAACAAAAAGTGCTGTTGAGTTCTCTCATTTGAGGACTAATGGTTATCTTGAGAACGTGACTGCAAAGGGTTGTACTGGCTTAATTGTGTAAGGGGAGATTCCGTCTGCGTTTGCAATCTTCCTGCATTGCCTGAGATCTGCCTCACTCACATCCTGGATTAAAGCTCATTCGATAATAAAACTTTTCTAATCCGTTACCTTTGTGGAGAGGTTTTCTGGGTTGGGAGTTATTGTTTGTTTGTTTTTTTCTTAAAACATTTTTTTTCTTCATTTATTTTAGAGAGAGGAAGGGAGAGGGAGAGAGAGAGAGAAACATCCATGAAAGAGAACATTGACTGGCTGCCTCCTGCATACCCCCCATTGGAAATTTGGCCCACAACCTGGGCATGTGCCCTGACCGGGAATGGAGCCGGCAACCTCTTGGTGAATGGATCGACCACCGAGCCACACCAGCCAGGCTGTTTTGTTTTTCTAATTATATTTCCCCAACAGTTGGAAGCAGCTCAGGAGGACAGAGGACCCTTGTTCAAAGTTCAGTGTTATAAGGCCTTTAACTGTTGCTTGAGGCTGCCAGGATCTGAACATTCATTTATTTGTTTGGTGGGTGGGGTGGGACATAGAACAGTGAATGATACTGGTAGACTATGGGCAACTGTATTTACTTATTTATTTTTTAAACTTTTTTTCTTATATTGATTTTAAAAGAGAGGAAGAGTGAGAGACAGAGACAGGGAGACTAAGAGAGAGACACTGATGCCAGAAAGAAACACCCATCAGTTAGTTGCCTCCCGCAGGTGCTCCAACCCGGAATCCACCGGGCGGGGGGGGGGGGGGGGGGGCAACCACAACCCGGGCACATGCCCTGAGCGGGAGTGGAACCCGCCACCTTGTGGTGCGATGGACCACGCTCCAACCATCCGAGCCGCACCGGCCAGGGCTGGGCAACTAACTATTTAACTAAACAACAATGCAAAGCCTGTGCCCTCCCGGCAGGTCAGGAGTACACTTAGCAACACGTTGCTTTCTGCGAAAAACAAAGAGCGGGAGAAAGGTTTTTACAAAAGGGTGATGTGTACATCATTTCTCTTCAGGTCGTGTCTTCCTTCCCCTTCGCCGCTGTTTTCCTAACACCCCCGGACGGTATACGCACCCTCCCGCCCCATCCCCGCCCCGCAGCGGGGTCCACGGACTACTCTGCGGGCCGCTGGAAGCAGCCCCGCCCACCCAGTCTCCCCCGCCCCCGCGGTCGGACTACAACTCCCAGCATGCGTCGGGAACCGCGCGGGTCACGTGGGCGCCCGGAAACCCTGGCCGCGGCACCGGGGGTGAGGTGGCGGCGGAGGCGGCCTGCGGGCATCGGCTCCGAGCGGGGTGAACGGGCGGCGTGTCGGGGAGCAGCGGTTTCTGCGGGTCACGGGTGCGCGAGCCGGGAAGAGGCGGAGCCCAGCTTGGGGTGGCGGCGTGGGGGCGCCGCGCGGGAGGGCAGGTCCGAGGGACTTCCAGGAGGCGGGAGGGCGAGGCGGAGATGCGGAGGGTGGTGGCCCGTGGGTGTGGCGCCGCGGGCGGGGCGGGCCGGCCACATGCTCCTTCCACCCCGGGGCCTGGCTCCTGGGCCCCCGGTGCTGCGGGCGGGCGGGCGAGGACCGCAGCGGGAGGGTCCCGGAGGAGCCCCGGGGGGAGCCGGCGGCCTGGCCCGCGCGCGGCGGGGCTCTTGGGCAGCCTTGCACCTCGGGCCAGGGGAAGGGACCCTTTTCGGGCAGGGTGGGGAAGCCTCTGGAAAGGGCGTGCAGGGGCCAGAGAGGGAGACGGGTGTTGGTGGAATTCCTGGGTTGTGGTTTTTGGTTACAGGATCTCAGTCAAGGAATTTGGTCAACCTAAGTATTAGTCGTTCCCTCAGTATTATTTGCAGAAGGTGGTCTGTTTATCTTCACTTTTGACAGAGGACAATGGGAATGTGCCCACGAGGCTTTCTGGAATACAAGATTGTGGGTGAGGTCATGGTAACTTTTACCGAAATGTTTGTAGGGAGAATATGTTTCCGGGGTGAGCAAAACCTCATTCTTAATTGCCACCTTTCTTCAGTGTCTTGGTACTTGGTACTTGAATTATTTCTTTCCCACTTGTTGGCTGTGCCTGACCTTGTGTTAGGCACTCTCTGTAAATGATCCCATTTGATCTTTAAATAAGGACATTGAGGCTCAAAGAATTTGATTAAGTGGGGATTCTTGGATTCCAACTCGAACTTGATGCCTTTTTGTGGGCCACATGTGGCTTCAGGTGACATCCTTCTGTTCATCTTTAATTTCCATCAGAAAGTGACCCCAGAAACAGCACTTTAAACGTACAGTCGGTGCAGTGTCTTGTTGCTCTCTAGCTGTCTGGATCAAGTGTATTACTGTAGGTGCTATTTTGTCCCTATTTAATAGTGACATTGAGATGCCACCGCAGTGGCCATTAATGGAGTCGTTTGTCTAGTTTATCTTGTAAACTAGTTGTCTGTGGAATGTGTTCAGAATAGGTAGGAAGAATGTGGTTTGGGGAACCCTGGAATAAGATGAGAGAATTTTACAGATAAGTGCTAGGTGTTTTATATTTGTGGTAATGAAACAATTGAGAAAAGAGAACAGTTACAGGGAGACTTGAGTTTTGAATAAAAGGGTTTATGTGGTATAGGTAAATGGCTTCAAATGAGATAATGTGGGATAAAAAGATACTTATAGAAGTGTCGAGCATTGGGGTGCCAGATTCCAGTATGCACAATACTGTCGGAATAGGTGAACCCAACTACCCATTTAATACTTTCTCACCTACCTCTTTATACTTTTGAGTACATATAATCTTTGTACTTTGCAAATGTAAAAACTGAAGTTGGGAAGTGAATTAATTGCCCTTCTAAAGCCCTCTAATAAGGTGCATTTTTTTTCATCCTGAATTTTTTTTTTAATCCTCACATGAGGATATTTTTCTGTTTATCTTCAGATAGAGTGGGAGGGAGAGAGAGAGAAACATCAATGTGAGAGGGACACATGGACTGATTTCCTCCCACACTACCCTGACCAGGGCCGGGGACAAACCACAACCAAGGTACGAATCTGCGACTCATTGGTCCAAGGGCCGACGCTCTACTGCTGAGCCAAACCGGCCAGGGCTCCATCCTGAATTTATATATCTAAGTTTAAGGTGAGATATTTCTGATTTCTGTGTTTACCCAATTTGGGATATTGCACAGTGTAACCTAGGGGCTAGGGTCAGGTCCGAGTTTGAATGTTCGCTTCATCTCTTGAGAGAAAGATTACTTTCTAAAATCTGTTTTCTCATCTGCAAGATGTTGTGAGAGCTAAATGCAGTGATACATGGCAAGGACCTAGCACAGTGCCCGGCACTTCGAAAGCCTTCAGTGTTGGCCGTCAGTCAAAGAATTGCTCATCCAAAACATCTTTACTGATCGTTCTCAATGCTCTGCTAGGGGCTGGGGATCTAGCTGTGGACTTAAGACAGATAAGGCCACTGCTTTTATGGAGGTTACAGATGAGCAATAAACAAGTAATCAATCAAACCAGATAATCAGATTAGGAAAAATTTTATAAGGGAAGAAATGGGGGGGGGGGGGAGTGACTGAGGAAGACTATTTTGTTTTATTTATTTATTTATTTGTTAATCCTCACTCAAGGATATTTTTCTATTGATTTTTAGAGAGAGTGGAAGGGAGAGAAGGGAGAGAGAGAGGGAGAGAAAGAAGCATCAATGTGAACAAGACACATTGGTTGGTTGCCTCCTGAATGCTACCCAAGGGGGGCGGGGATCGAACCTGCAACCCAGGTATGTGCCCTTGACTGGGAATTGAACCCATGACCCTTTGGTCCTTGGCTGATGCTCTAACCGTTGAGCAAAACTGGCCAGGGTGAGGGAGACCATTTGAAATAGGGCGATCAGGGCAGGTTATTGTAGAAGATGACTTTTGAGGACAAGCCAAGAAAAGGAAAGAACAAGCCATTTTTGCAAAGAACCAGGAGAAAAGCATTTCAGGCTGCGGAACAGCAAATGCAAAGGCCCAAAGCAAGAAAGGGCTTGGTAGGTTCAGAGATGAGAAAGGGATTAAGTGTGGGGAGATGGGAGAGAGTGTGGAGGCAAGGTGCTGGCGAGGGTAGGGGGCAAGGTGGGCAAAGACTAGGAAAGGAATGTGCTGTACCTCACTGTATATTTGCAAGGGATTGGGGACCGCCCAGATCCTGTAGACTGGAATGTGGCAGCTTTGTAGGTGAAGATGTGGACAGACCCCCAGCCTCTGATAAGGAGAAAAATGGTGCAGAATAGTGTACGTCATATGTCATTTGTGTACGTGTGAGTGTGAGGAGCTATGCCTGGAAGAAATTGGTAGCACGGGGAGCAAGATGTCACTGTATATCCTTTGGTGTCTTTTGAACTTTCTACCTTATGCATACAGAACCTATTGAAAACTAATAAAATAATCTAAAAAATGAACCCAGTCTCTCCTGTCGTTGCTCAGAGAGCCCCCTCCTTCATCCTTGCCTCTTTGTGCCAACCCCAGCTATCAACTCTACTGCTCCCCGTCCCTTAACCTTCCTATTTCACTATGGAGGACTGTGGTGTACAGGTCCTGAAGGCCATGGCGGAGTCTTGTGTTTTCATCTGAGTCTTGGGAAGCCATCAAAGTGTGTTAAGTGGAGGGCTGACAGCTGGTGTATGCCCTGAGATATATTTCTGCCCTGGCCGGTTTGACTCATCAGTTAAGAGTGTCAGCCTGCAAACCAAAGAGTCTCAGATTCGATTCTGGGTCAAGGACATGTACATGGGTTGCAGGTTCGATCCCCAGCCTGGTCTGGGGCAAGCAGGAGGCAACCAATCCATCGGCATTTCTTCCCCCCACCTCTCTCCCTCCCTCCTTCCGTCCCTTGCTCCCTTCTATTCTGTCTAAAAATCAATGGAAAGATATCTTCGGGTGTGTATATATATTTCTGGCTGATGTGTGGATGATGGTGGGGGCGGGTTGATGTAGAAATCGTGAAACTCTGCAGGAGGCTTGGTGGGGGATATGGGTGGTCTATCTTAGTGGTGGCAGTGGGGATGGAGAGGAAAGGATTGATTTGGGAGGGATTTGGGAGGTTATAGAGACTGTGCTTAGTGATGGGTTGTATGTGGAAGCTGAGAGCAAGGAGAAATGAAGGGTAAGGCCTAGTTACCTTGGGCAACATGGAGCAGTGTGACACCATTAGCTGAGGTGGGGCCTAATGGAGGAGGACTGGGTTTGGAGGGAGGACGAAGAATTCTGTCGATGCAGGGAGGGGAATCACGTCAGTTGGCTGTACTGTGGGGAACCCTGGAGTGTCTGAGTTGCACTGTAGGGCTGGTCATTGGCAGAAAGCTGTGGTACTCGGAGGAGAGAATGGTGGAAGTCTGAAGTGTGAAATCGCTGCCTTAGAGGTTGAGAAAGCAGAGTAATTAGGGAAGTGTAGACTCGCTGGGCAATATTGCATGTCCTTTGAGGTTTGTGGTTTTGAATCTAAAAAGTGAAACCAGCAGGAATGTGTGATTTTCCTCTGGCAGAATTCAGCTGCTTGGGCGCAGGGAAGGACAGAGGCAAGCAGGAAAAAGAAAACGAAGTCCCGTGAGGGAGATAGTCCAGTTTCTAAGTTGGTCGAGAAGGAAATGAGGACAAGAGGGGGTGATGGATAATGGAGAAATGGTGAGGTGACCGAGGTGGGAGCCTGTGAAAGTCAGCAGTTTTCTGGAAGGAAGGATGTTTGAAATCGAGTTTGGGGAAGTGATTCAGTTATGGGTGATCTGCTAGAAGCTTCATTACAGTCAGATGAATTAGTGATTATGAACTTGCTTTGAAAAGTGAAACATGGTTCAATGGTTCTGGATCCTTTATGATGGCAAGGATCTTATTTTTAATAAGGTGGGGTTTTTTCCTTGTTCAAGATAATTCTTGTTCTCACATGATGGTTGTATGTATATCCAGTATCCACCGATGGAGAAAATATTAAATGAAGACCTATTGTGAATTCAGAAACACTTAAATGGATTTTGATTTTATTATAACAGCATTTACATACCCTGGAAAAATTTAGACATTTGTTTAGTCTTTATTTAGATCAGGAAAGAAAATGTTCTTTAGAAAGTAGGAAGTGCTTGCTGGATTCAGATTTGGCAAAAACTTTGTGTGCTTTCCCAGAGCTCATAGGTGATTAGAAATCGCCTGCATGCTCAGTGGTTGAGTGTCGGCCCACAGACCAATGTATCTCGGGTTTGATTCTGGTCAAGGGCATGCACCTCGGTTGTGGTTTGTCTCCGGCCCTGGTCAGGGTCCTGCAGGAGGCAGCCAGTCGATGTGTCCCTCTCACGTTGATGTTCCTCTCTCTCTCCCTCCCACTGTATCTGGAAATAGAAAAACTGTCCTCGGGTGAGGATTGAAAAAAAAGAAATCACTTCTGTGATGTATAGAAGTGAAGGTATTGTTACTTATAATCACATAGGTCCGGATGTTACAATAGTATTCATTTTATTTTTTTAACTTATTGTTGAATGTATTACAGATTTCCTCATTTTTCCCCCATTGACCCCTTCCGCTCCATGCTGGCCCCCCTCCTGCCTTTCTCCACACTGTTGTCCGTGTCCACTGGTTATGCATATATACATATAAATTCTTTGGTTTATTTCTTCCCAACCCCCAACCTCCCTTCCCTTTGAGGTTTGTCAGTCTAACAATCAATTTGTACTTCTTTGTTTGTTTTTTGTATCCTCACCCAAGGACTTTTTTTGCATTTATCTTTAGATAGAGCGGGAGGGAGAGAGGGAGGAAGAGAGAGAGAAACATCCTTGTGAGAGAGACACACCGAGTGGCTGCACCCACACAACCCCAACCGGGGCCAGGGACAAACCGCAACCAAGGTATGTGCCCTTAGTGGAAACTAAACCTGGGACTCTCCGGTCCTCAGGCGGACGCTCTAACTGCTGAGCCAAACTGGTCAGGGCAATTCGTACTTCTTAATCCCTTCACCTTTTTCACCCATTCCCTCAACCCCCTTCCCATCTGGCAACCAACAAAATTTTTCTCTGTATCTATGAGAATGTTTCTGTTCTGCTTATTCATTTTGTTTGTAGATTCAGTTGTTGACAGATATGTATTCATTGCTATTTTGTTTGTTCATATTTTTTATCTTTTTCTTCAAGAAGACCCTTCAACATTTCATATAATAACGGTTTGGTGGTGATGAACTCCTTAGCTTTTCCTTGTCTGGGAAAGTTTTTATCTGTCCATCGATTCTAAATGACAGCTTTGCAGGATAGAGTAATCTTGGTTGTAGATTCTTGCTTTTCATCACTGAATATTTCTTGCCACTCCCTTCTGGCCTGCAAAGTTTCTTTTGAGAAATCAGCTGACAGTCTTATGGGAACTCCCTTGTAGGTAACTAACTGCTTTTCTCTTGCTGCTTTTAAGATTCTCTCTTTGTCTTGAATCTTTTGCATTTTGATGATGATGTGTCTTGGTGTGGGCCTCTTGGGGTTCATTTTGTTTGGGACTCTCTGTGCTTCCTGGACTTGTATGTCTGTTTCGTTCCCCAAGTTAGGGAAGTTTTCTGCCATTATTGTTTCAAATAGGTTTTCTATTTCTTGTTCTCTCTTCTCCTTCTGGCACCCCCAAGATACAAATGTTGGCACGCTTGAAGTTGTCCCAGAGGCTCCTTACACGATCCTCATTTTTTTGGATTCTTTTTTCTTTTTGCTGTCCTGATTGGGTATTTTTTGCTTCCTTATATTCCAAATCAATGGTTTGATTTCTTGGCTTTACCTACTCCACTATTGAATCTGTGTAAATTCTTCTTCTTTTTTTTTTTATCCTCACCCGAGGACATTTTTTGTTCATATAGAGTGGAGGGAGAGAGAGGGAGAGAGAGAAAGAGAGAAAGAGAGAAAGAGAAACATCGACGTGAAAGGTACACATCGAGTGGCTGCCTCCCGCACGACCCAACCAGGGCTGGGGACAAACTGCAACTGAGATACATGCCCTTAGCGGGAACTGAACCCTGGTCTCTCGGGACCACGAGCTGGCGCTCTAAACACTGAGCCAAACCGGCCAGGGTGTAAATTATTCTTTATTTCAGTTAGTGCCTCCTTCATTTCTGACTGGTCCTTTTTTATGCTCTTGAGGTCCTCACTAAGTTCACTGAGGTTCTCACTAAGTCCTTTGAGCATCCTTGTAAGCAGTGTTTTGAACTCAGCATCTGTTAGGTTGCTTATCTCCATTTTGCTTAGTTCTTTTCCTGGAGATTTGTTCTGTTCTTTTATTTGGGACCTGTTTCTGTGTCTCCTCATTTTGGCTGCCTCCCTGTGTTTGTTTCTGTGTATTACTTAACGAGAGGTATGGGGCTAGCTGAGACCAGATGCTGCTTGTTTGAAAGAATTTAGGAAAACCTGAAGCAGGATCCAATCCTATGGTTAAGCAACTGGCAACAGCTTGGGTGGGCCTGAAAGTTGGGAGGGGCGGGGCCTCAGGGAGTCACAAGGGCGGGGCAACCAGTGTGAGCCAGGTTGCTGGAGTCCCAGATATGGTGACTGTCTGCTGCTTCAGGGAAGGGCTCACCAAAAAGGAACAAAGGCCTCTGACAGCACGTCTGTCCGGAGAAAGCTGCTTCTCTGCCCTCACTCCAATGCCAAACAGCTCAGTTCTTCCCTGTATGTCTCTGGTGCCTTTCAAGCTGCCTCCCCAACGCTGGAGCCTGAAGGGTGCGAGTGCAAGTAAGACCATGCGTGGGCCCTTTAAGAGGAGCTGCCTGGGGCTCCAGCTGCCTCAGCCTCCCTGAGCCTCAGTTCCCGCTGGTTTTTCCAGCCAGAAATTATGGGGATTCTCTTCCTGGCACTGGTACCCTGAGCTGGGCGCCTGGTGTGGGACAGGGACCCCTCAGTCCTCAGGGAGGACCTTCCCAGTGGAGGTGTCCTAATTTTTATCTGCCACACGTGGGTGTGGGACCACCAGCCCGTCCGCCTCTGCCCCTCCTACCAGTCTCTGTGTGGCTTCTTTAATTCCGTAGTTGTAGGACTTCCATTCAGTTTGATTTCAGGCGGTTTTGAATGATGGTTGTTCTGTAGTTTAGTTGTAACTTTGATATGGTTGTGGGAGGACGGGATACCGCGTTTACCTACGCTGCAATCTTGACTGGAAGTCTCAGTAGCATTCATTTTAAAAGTCATTCTGCCGATAGCAAGTGAACTCTTAAAACCATTTTCCTGATGTACTTACTAAGCCTTTTCTCCTCCATCACTGTAGCCAAGGAAAAGGTGTTTTATTTAGAAAGTAAATCCAGATGGTCTCAAATCCAGATAGTTCGTCATTAAATCTGTTGATGTAACTGTACAGCCCTGAAATACACAACCATTATTGCTGAAGTGATGTCATCCTCATCTGTTGGAGTGTATATTTTTGGAATTATTTTCCCTGATAAATTACTGAATTTCATAACCCATAACTTTTTTTGGAAAAACTCAATACAGTGTTTTGAGGTGTGAATGTATTCAAAGAACTATGCTTTATGAAGAATGGTGAGTTTCCAGTTCCACTCGGGTTGCATCTTTAATTTGAGGATGAAGATACATTTAGCAGTAACACTAATAGCACTCTGTTTTGTAACTTCCTGGAATTACAGACAGAAAGTTTATTTGTTACATTTTTGTATATGGAATTTTATAGTCTTAGCTCATAATTTTGTTAGCATTTTTCAGGGAGAATGATTAAATGAAGTTAGATGCATTCTGCTGATGTGGGATTAATCCTAGGCAGATCAGTAGCTAAAATAATGATCTTTTTTTAAAAAATTGATTTTTAGGGAGAGAGAGAGATAGAAACGATGAGAAAGAACATCGATTGGCCGCCTCCTGTATGCCCCTCACTGGGGACCTGGCCCACAACCTGGGCATGTGCCCTGACCAGGAATTGAACTGGAGACTTCTTGGTGCATGTGTCGATGCTCAACCACTGAGCCTTACCGGCCAGACGAAAATAATCTTAATTCCTTGCATACATTGTGTATGTTAGTTCCATAACTCTTAGAGGAGAGAGGCCATTTTACAGAAGACCCATATGCGACTCGTAGAGAGTGACTTGTCCAAGAGCTCATAGCCAGTAAATGCAACGGCTGTAATGTTGACCAGGAATGGCCTTTTGCCCTAGCCGGGAGGCTCAGTTGGTTGGAGTGTCATCTGGTGCGCAAAAGTTTTGGGGTAGATTCCTGGTCAGGGCATATACCTAGGTTGCAGGTTTGATCCCTGGTTGGGGTGTGTACGGGAGGCAACCAGTTGATGTTTCTCTCTCACATCAATGTCTCTTTCTCTCTCTCTCTCTGCTCCCTTCCTCTCTCTAAAAATTAATAGAAAACATGTCTTCGGGTGAGGATTAAAAAAAAAAAAAGTTTCACCTGGGTCTCTCAGCATTTATAGTTTGGATACATCACCAAGCTGTGGCTAGTGAAAATGGGGGTATGACAGCACTCACAGGGAGCATGGCCTTGAAAGCTAAGCCCTAGGATTTGCTCATTTTAGTATTGGGAGCTCTTGAGTTTGTCTCTAACCTTGTCTATTGTAGTGTATTTATCATACAAGTCGTTTTGTTAATTTAACTTTTTTTTTTTTTTTTTTTATCCTCACCCGAGGACATTTTTCCATTTTTTGTTCAGGTAGAGTGGGAGGGAGAGAGAGGAAGAGAGAGAGAGAGAAACATCGATGTGAAGGGACACATCGAGTGGCTGCCACCCGCATGACCAACCAGGGCCGGGAACAAACTGCAACCGAGGTACATGCCCTTAGCGGGAACCGAACCCGGGTCTCTCTGTACCGCAGGCCGACCGACGCTCCAACCGCTGAGCCAAACCGGCCAGGGCCCAAACCGGCCAGGGTGTCACAACTTTTTTTTAATATGCAGATCAATTATAGGATTTTTCCAATGCTGTGGGTGTTTCTCTCTTGATTATAAAAGTAATATATACATTTATTATAAAAATTTTAGGGAATTGTATAGAAAATTAAAATTACTCATAATTCTACTACCTAAGGAGAACTAGTATATTCCCTACTTATTTGTAAATAGTATGTAAATACAGAGTTGATTATACTTATGTCATATCTTACTTTTTTCATTTGACATTTTCTCATGTTATTAGAAAGTGAATTCAGCCCTGGCTGGTTTTGCTCAGTGGTTGGAGCATCAGCCTGCAGACCAAAGAGACCTGGGTTTGGTTTCCGCAAGGGGCATGTACCAAAAAGAAAGTGAATTCATCATGTTAAATGATTATAAAATATTCGGCCATATGGATATACCATAATTTATTTAATCTTTCTACTCCTGCATATTTAGGTTGTTTCTGCAGACTCATAATGGAGACATTAAGTTGCTTACTTTATGCTTCATGCTGTCAGAGCATGGATGCAGCTTTCAGAGAGGACTTTTCCTTGGAAATAGTGGAGAGAGATGGCATAGGAGTGGCCAGCCCTTCCTCTGTTCCCTGTATGCTTACGATGGACACGGGTTCATTTCTATAAAAGAAAAAAGCTCCTTGCCCTGGCTGGGTGGCTTAGTTGGTTGGAGCATCATCCCGCACAGCAAGGGGTTTTGGGTTTGATTCCCAGTCAGAGCACATACTTGGGTTGTGAGGTTGGTCTCCAAGGTCAGGATGTGTGCAAGAGGTAACCGATCGCCCTGGCCGGTTTGGCTCAGCGGTTAAAGCGTCGGCCTGCGGTCCTGAGAGACCCGGGTTCGGTTCCCGCTAAGGGCATGTACCTCGGTTGCAGTTTGTCCCCGGCCCTGGTCGGTTGTGCGGGTGGCAGCCACTCGATGTGTTCCTTTCACATCGATGTTTCTCTCTCTCTCTCTGTTCCTCTCTCCCCCTCCCACTCTACCTGAACAAAAATGGAAAAATGTCCTCGGGTGAGGATAAGAAAAAAAAAAAAAAAAAAAGAGGTAACCGATCAATGTTTTGCTCTCACATCGATTGCCACCCCCCCCCCACCGATTTTTTCTCTCTCTCAAAAACCAGTAACACATATCCTCGGGTGAAAGATTAAAAATTAAATTATAAAAGCTCCTTTGTAAAAACTAACTCTATTTAGTAGACCTGAATGCATCTTATATTTCTTTAGGAATAGATCCCTGGAAATTACGTTTTTTTTGTGTCAAAGGCGCTTAATGAACTTGGCCAGATTGTCTTCCTGTAATACTGTACTAATTTCACTTCCATCAGCATCAAATGAGAGTTCAGAAATCATTGGACCTTGAGCTACATTGACCATAATCTGTTTAAACTGTGAAAACATTTTCTTGCCTTTATTAGCATTTCTTTCTTTTTTTTTTTATCCTCACCTGAGAACTTTTTTCCATTTTTTGTTTAGACAGAGTGGGAGGAAGAGAGAGAGAGAGAGAGAGAAACATCGACGTGAAAGGGACACATCGAGTGGCTGCTACCCACACGACCAACCAGGGCCGGGGACAAACTGCAACCGAGGTACATGCCCTTAGCGGGAACTGAACCCGGGTCTCTCTGGACCTCAGGCTGACGGTCTAACTGCTGAGCCAAACCCGCCAGGGCTATTAGCATTTCTTATATTCCTAGTGCGATTGGAACTTTCATTTCGTAAGTTTAATAGTAATTTCTTTTCTTCTGAGTTGTCTATTCATTTCCTTTATTCATTTTTTCTATTAAAATTAGTAATTTTAATAAAATCAGTTTGTATGAGAGTTCTTTCTATTAGGGTGTAATCTTTGGTCAAGGATTCCCTTTTTAAAGGACTAGCTGACCACTTTAGAACATAATTATCCACCTGGTTTTCTGGTGTCAGCTGGCCCAAGTGATTTTTCTTGCAAGCCCTGATTATATGCCGACTGATTCTAAGTCTAAATAATTCAGTTTTTGGATAAGTTGAGTAATGTTAATAATGTGTTTTGCCTTTTCAGTAAGAAGAAATGCTGTAAGTCTTTCACTATTGAAACTTTAAGGTCAGAGGCTGGAAGAAAAGTCAGGAAGAACATGGCCTGGCCAAGTATTTTTCAGAGAGGAACTCTGCTGTCCCGGTTCAGCCACCATCATGTGGTCGTGTTCCTGCTCACCTTCTTCAGGTGGGTGCATTGTTACAGCTGCTCTCGTGTTGTTTGTGCCTTTTTTTTTTTTATCCTCACCCGAGGACATTTTTCGATATTTTGTTCAGATAGAGAGGGAGGGAGGGAGAGAGAGAGAAACATCGATGTGAAAGGGACACATCAAGTGGTTGCCACCCACACAACCCCAACCAGGGCCAGGGACAAACTGCAACCAAGGTACGTACCCTTAGCGGGAACTGAACCCGGGTCTCTCCAGACCACAGGCCGACGCTCTAACCGCTGAGCTAAACTGGCCAGGGCTGTTTGTGCCTTTTGAGGGGGGTACTTATTGCATGGCAAGTGCTTAATGCAGCGTTTGGTAGGGGCTTATCCTAGCCACTCCTCTTGTGCGTATTTATTTATTTATTTATTTATTCTCACCCGAGGATATTTTTACATTTATCTTCAGACAGAGTGGGAGGGAAGGGGAGAGAGAGAGAGAGAAACATCGATGTGAGAGAGATACATCGATTGGTTGCCACCTGCACAACCCCAACTGGGGCCAGGGACGAACTGCAACAGAGGTACGTGTCCTTGGCTGGAATCGAACCGGGGACTCTTTGGTCCATGGGCTGACGCTCTAACCGCTGAACCAAACCGCCCAGGGCTATTTATTTTTTTAAAGTATATTTTTGTTGACTTTAGAGAGAGAGGGAGGAATAGAAACATCGATGAGATCGGCTGCCTCCTTCACATCCCCTACTGGGGGTCAAGCCCAGGCATGTGCCTTAATCGGGAATTGAACCAGTGACCTTCTGATGCATGGGCTGATGCTCAATCCACTGAGCCACACCGGTTGGGCCTCTTGTACTTTTTTTTGTTAATCCTCACCTGAGGATATTTTTCATTGATTTTTAGAGCGAGTAGGAGGGAGGGAGGGAGGGAGGAGGGGAGAGAGAGAGAGAGAGAGAGAGAAAGGAAGGAGGGAGGGAGAGAGGAAGAAAGAAAAGAAAGAAAAGAAAGAAAGACATTTGAGACACTTTGGTTGCTTCCTGCACAACCACAACTGGGGCTGGGGATCGAACCTTCAACCCAAGTTTGTGCCCTTGACTGGGAATCAAACCCAAGACCCTTTGGTCCATGGCCGATGCTGTAACCACTGAACCAAACTGGTCAGGGCCTCTTATATTTCTTGATAGCTCTAATAGAGTAGTCCTTGTGGGCTCTTTTGCCCATATTTGGCATTGTCTGCAGACATTTTTGGTTGTCATGCTGTTTGCATCTAGTGGGTAGTGGGTAGAGACCAGGGTTGCTGCTAAACGTCCTACAGTACACAAGGCAACCCTCAACAATAGAGAATTTGAGGAGCCCAAAATGTCAGTGGTGTGGTGGTTGAGAAACTGATCTAATATAAAGTCCTTTATTTGTTAAAGTCAGGAGCTTGAGAACAAAGGGTGTTCAGGGACCACCCTGTGCCTTTTTGAGCAGTAAAAATAGTATGAGACAGTCGTGAGGAACTCTGGTAACTCATGTGAGATCCCCGACCAGTCCACGTGACTAAAGAATTGTCCGTGTAGCCCAGCCAGTGTGGCTCATGGTTGAGCATTGACCCATGCACCAAGAGGTCGCCGGTTTGATTCCTAGTCAGGTACATGCCCAGGTTGTGGGCCAGATCCCCACTGGGGGACATTCAGGAGGCGGCCAGACAATGTTCTCTCTCACTGATGTTTCTATCCCTCTCTCCCTCATCCTTTCTCTCTCTCTCAAATCAATAAAGAAAAAAAAAATCATCTGTGTTTATGAGTCTGTGGCCCTAAGTGACCCTCTTTTTTTTAATCCTCACCTGAGGATATTTTTCCATTTTTTGTTCAGATAGAGTGGAAGGGAGAGAGAGGGAGAGAGAAACATCGAAGTGAAAGGGGCACATTGAGTGGTTGCCACCTGCACGACTCATCCAGGGCCGGGGACAAACTGCAACCGAGACACATCCCCTTAGGAGGAACCAAACCCGGGTCTCTGGACCGCAGGCTGACGCTCTAACTGCTGAGCCAAACTGGCCAGGGCTCAGTGGCCCTCTTTAGTGGTCTATTGATGACACAACAAACCAGGCCTTTTGGTGTTAGCAGCGTTATTCATAACCTTGTGACTCAACTATTTTGATTATGTCTTC
Organism: Molossus molossus; assembly: GCF_014108415.1. Lineage (NCBI taxonomy): Eukaryota > Metazoa > Chordata > Mammalia > Chiroptera > Molossidae > Molossus > Molossus molossus. The sequence goes on along the minus strand of NW_023425401.1, from coordinate 101,887,623 downwards.
TGAATAGATTTTCTTCTTTATTGAAGGTACCACAAATGAGGATGATTTGTTTGTTTGTTTTAAGATAGAAACTAGAAAAACAGTTCTCTAATTATGCAAGAGTTGATAGATAGTTTTGGATGCTTGGTTTAGAGAAGATCTATTTGTGTGGGGTGGGAGGAAGCAGTAGTATGAAGAAAAGCCAGGACCCAAAGAAAAAGCTACTCAATGGCTAGTGCAGTGAGCAGCCAGTGTTTGCAAAAGACTTAACATTTTTTTACAGAACTGCAGCCATAATTTAAAGTGGGTTGGGCCCTGGCCAGTTCTGCTCAGCGGTTAGAGCATCGGCCTGCAGACCAATGAGTCACAGGTTCAAAGGAACATACCTCGGTTGCTATTCGTCCCCGGCCCTGGTTGGGGTTGTGCGGGAGGCAGCCACTCGATGTGTCCCTTTCACATCGATGTTTCTCTCTCTCTTTTCTGATTCTCTCTCTCCCTCCCACTCTATCTGAACAAAAAATGGAAGAATGTCCTTGGGTGAAGATTAAAAATAAATAAATAAATAAATAAATAAATAAATAAATAAATAAAGTGGGTTGGGATCAGTTACATCTCCATCCTCTAGGTCCAGGGATAAGAGTGAACATGGGAGCTCATACTGAAGAAGACGAGTTAATTATTTTTTTTGCTTAGCAGAGACTGTTCCAGTTGATAGTCCTTATAAAGCAGTATTTCTCTCTCTTTTTAAAGAGAAAACTTCTAAAACTGAATAAAACAAATAGGAATGTATCTGTGATTTTATTGAATGCCATCTTCTTTGCTATTCATTCAGCCGTATTTCTTCTCTTTTGTAGTTATTCATTGTTGCATGCATCAAGAAAAACATTCAGCAATGTCAAAGTCAGCATATCTAAGCAGTGGACCCCAACTGCTTTTAACAGATCGATTGAACCTGAAGAGGTAAATAGAACAAAGTGCTGGGATGGATTTAAGGAGGTGACCATGCCACCTCTGAATTCTTCTTAGGGTCTTCTATTTTGTTTCATCCATTTGCTTAGCACTCTGGAATGGCTTACTGTTTCCTATGGCCTGAAGTCCAAACTCTTCTGATTTCTTAGCTTGCCCTGATTTGGTCCATTCCACCCAACCCATTCCTCACTGTTTTGAAATCACACAATTCTGGCTAGGCCATTTTTTCATTGAGTTTCACAACTACTGTGCTCATTTCTGCCTTTGTTCTTTTTAATGCTCTTTTACTTTCTTTCCACCTATCAAATTTGTGCTTTCGCCCTGGCCAGTTTGGCTCAGCAGTAGAGCATCGGCCCGCAGACCAAAGAGTCTCGGGTTCAATTCCAGTCATGGGCAAGTACCTTAGTTGCAGTTTGTCCCCAGCCCTGGTCGGGGTCATGTGGGAGGCAACCAGTCTATGTGTTCCTCTCATGTTGATGTTTCTCTCTCTCCCTTTCTCTCTTTCCCACTCTATTTGAAGGTAAATAGAAAAATATCCTCTGGTGAGGATTAAAAAAAAAGTCATTCATTTTTTTTGATACATGCCCCTAGCAGGAACCAAACCTGGGTCTTTCTGGTCCGCAGGCCGATGCTCCAGCCGCTGAGCCAAACTGACCAGGGCCATCATTCTGTTTTTTTTTTTTTAATTATGCTTTGTCAGGATAAAATGTTACTTTTTTTTTTGGTTAATCTTTACCTGAGGATAGGTTTTCATTGATTTTTATTTATTTATTTTTTTTAAATGTTTTTGATTTTTTTTTTTTAAGAGAGAAACATCAGTTGGCTGTCTCCTGCACGCCCCCTACTGGGTATCAAGCCTGCAACCTGGGCATGTGCCCTGACTAGGAATCAAACCGTGACTTCTCAATCCATGGGAGGATGCTGACTCCACTGAGCCATACCCACCGGGCTACAAGGAGGTCTTTTTTTTTTTTTAATCTTCACCCGAGGACATTTTTCGATATTTTGTTCAGATAGAGTGGGAGGGAGAGAGAGAGAGAGAAACATCGACGTGAAAGGGACACATCTAGTGGTTGCTACCCACATGACCCAACCAGGGCCGGGGACAAACTGCAACCGAGGTACGTGCCCTTTGTGGGAATCGAACCTGGGTCTCTCCAGACCGCAGGCCAACGCTCTAACTGCTGAGCCAAACTGGCCAGGGCTACAAGTAGGTCTTTTTAAGGGTAGCAGTCTCAGGCCCGCTATGCTAGCTCTTTCCTGCCTGGAACCATGTTACATTATTAGTTTCTTTTGCACTGGCATTAACTTTTCTGCTTAGACATTTATTTACTTACTCTGCTGCTAAAATAGGTTTCACTATTCTGGTGTTTTAGGACTATAGATTAAGCAATTTGGACTTTCTTTAGACTTTCAAGTCCAGATTTTGTTTTCCTGAAGCCAGCTGCTAGGAGTGCAGAGGGTGGGGCAGCACGTACCCTTATGTACCCTTCACCCCTCCTTTGCTTTGGATTTGTAGCGTCTTTACTGTAGCTTCCTTTTGAGACTCTCTTGTCCAAAGTGGAAAGGTACTTAGTGCCAGAAGTATATGTAAAATGAATCGGAGCTCTGAAAAATATTTATATTTGTTGTTAAACATTTCTTTTTTTTTTTTTTTTTCTTCTTTTTGAGAGTATGTGCCCTTAACGGGAACCAAACCCTGGTCTCTCTGGTCCGCCGGCCAATGCTCTAACCGGTAGGCCAAACTGGCCAGGGCAACATTTCTTTTTTTTTGTTAATCCTCACATGAGGATATTTTTCCATTGATTTTTTTTTTTTTTTTTTTTTTTTTTTTAGAGAGAGTAGGAGGAAGGGAGGGAGAGAGAAAAACATTGATGTGAGAGAGACACATCGATTGGTTGCTGGTTGCCTCCCAACACGGTGTCCTTGACCTGAAATCAAACCTGAGACCTTTTGGTCTGAGGGCCAACACTCTAACCACTGAGCAAAACTGGCCAGGGCAGTTGTTAAACATTTCTTCTTCTTTTCTTTAATCCTCTTCTTTGCATTTATCTTCAGATAGAGCGGGAGGAAGAGAGAGAAACATCGATGGGAGAGAGATATATCAAGTGGTTGCCACCCACATGACCCCAGCTGGGGCCAGGGACAAACTGCAATTGAGGTATATGCCCCTAGCGGGAACCGAAACTGGGACTCTCCAGTCCGCAGGCCGATGCTGTAACTGCTGAGCCAAACCGGCCAGGGCGTTAAACATTTCTTTTTTTTTTTTTTAACTTTTTTTTTTTTTATGTATATATATAAGTATGTATGAGCCCCTAGCGGGAACTGAACCCAGGTCTCTCTGGTCCACAGGCCGACGCTCCAACCGCTGAGCCAAAACGGCCAGGGCATCAGATTTCTTAAGCGTCCTCAATAGCATCCTGAAAAAGTACTTACTATAGCTTTTGTTTTTATGCATAGTTGTCTTAAGTGTTTTACAGAAAATTAAGCAGACACAGTCTCCATACCTTGAGAACTTATAATGGATCCCACTGATGTATACAAACATTGGAAATACTAGGTGAAACTAGCATGAAATCTATGTTTATAGATAATAAAGAGGTAATGGCTAACTCTAATATCAGAGGTCAACTAGACTGAAAGTTGTAAGCAAAAATTTGTTCTATTAAATTAAAAAGTCTTGTCCTGGCTGATGTGGCTCGGTTGGTTGGGTGTGGTCCTGTGCACCAAAAGATTGCTGGTTCAATTCCTGGTCAGCGTAAATACTCCGGTTTTGGGTTCGATCCCTGGTGGGGGACATGCAAGAGGCAGCTGATCACTGTTTCACTCTTGCATCTTCTGTGTTCCTCTCCCTTCCTTTTTCTCTAAAAATCAATGAGAAAGAAAATCTTAAAAAAAAAAAAATTAAAAAGTCTCCTCTCTCTAAACAGTCTAGTGCTTCTGCAAGAACAGCATAAGAGAATCTAGAGTTCTCTTCAGGAGAGGGATGCTGGGCTCAGGGTGTCCTCGTCCACAGCCACTGTCCCTCAGATTTTCTCACCTGAGACAGAGGACAAACTCCTGAACTCTGGTCCCTTGAGCTCATGCTCTGCGCACCAGGAAGCTCTTTGTGTCAGTAGTTCTCCTACCCCTGCGCACAGCCCTGACTCTGTGACGATCATTCTCACTGTGACCTTTTGAATGTGCCCACAATTTCATGCTTCCAGGAAGTGTCCCAACATGTAGCAATTGTAGTGGCTTAGTATAGCTCCTGCCCCACGGCACAAGCCCTGCATACATACAGGCCAGTACATTCACATGGTCATTGTACATACAGGCCAGCTTGAGTCACTGGAGCATTTAAAGTCCTTTTGTCCATGACTTTCATTAAACCTTGAATGAGTCACTATGTGCATTTGGGCCATTTCTCACCTGCTGGCATAGTCTCTTGATTGGCACTGTTTTGTGGACATAAACTTGCTTCTTTGGGCTTTTTTCTGTTAACCTGTTTTCTGATTCTTTTTGTTAGCCTTAGTTTGATGTTTTAGTTTTGTTTACACTTGTTAAGGAGGCTAGCGGAAGTGTATTTCAGCTGAATTCTGGCAGCAAAGCAGAAAAAAGCTGTTTGCAGTCTGTCAGTTCTTGGGAAAGCCGCACCTGCGGGAGTTTTGGCGGCTTCTCGCAAGAGTCAAAAAACCCTGAAACTTGCAGCAGCTACTTGAGGCTCTGGGTCTTTAGGTCACATGAGTGTATGCTCAACAGGGTTACTCCTGGGTCCTATTGAGCCCAGAGGCATCAGGATCAGAGATTGTGGTTAGAGGGAAAATGTGACAAAACAACTAATTGGAGACACTCAGGGCCCCCGCTGGCATGCTGAAATATTCACCGATCCAGCTGTGTGCGCTGCTTCTCATCGAGCGTGAAAGCAATACACGGGTGGTGGGTAAAGACTGGCGCCGTACGCCGCCCAGAAGTGAGTCCCAGTACTTGAGAATCTCACTTCGGTATTTTGGGATTTTACTCCCTGTTGAAGGTATATATGTTTTAATTGCTCATTGTGATTTTTTCTTTTTACTATTCTTATTTTATTTTTTCTTGATGTTAGAGAGAGGAAGGGAGAGGGAGAGAGACAGAAACATCGATGAGAGAGAACATCGATTGGCCGCCTCCTGCATGTCCCCCCACTGGGGATCGGACCCACAACCTGGGCATGTGCCCTGACCAGGAATCAAACCGGCAACGTCTTGGTACATGGGTCGATGCTCAACCACTGAGCACACCGGCCAGGCTGTTTCTGTTATTCTTAATTTCTCTCTTGCCCCGGCCAGAGTGGCTCAGTGGGTTGGAGTATCCTCCTGTACATAGAAAGGTTGTGGGTTCGATTCCTGGTCAGGGTACATGCCTAAGTTGTGGGTTTGCTCCCTGGTTGGGGGGTGTACTAGAGGCAGCCAGCCGATTGATGCTTCTCTTCCTTCACCTTTCTCTAAAGTCAGTAAACATTTTCTTGGGTGAGGATTTAAAAAGGACAAATTTCCCTTCTGAGAAATAATTTAGTCCAGGAGTTCTTGACTTTTGGTTATGTGGGTTCATATTTATAGATATTTGCAGCTTTAGAAAGGAAAAATAAGAAATTGGAAAAAAAATGCATTAGTTTTTAAGTTATTTTCAAATGAATTAACCTACCACATGTTAACATGAGTGACATTTTATGAAAAACGATTTTCAAGACAAAAAAAAAATCACTTAATGAGGATAATAGCATTGATTGACACATTTTTTTTTTTTGCAAATCTCTTCCTGTCTGGCTGAATAGAAGACAATGGGTTTTCATGTCTGCTTCTGAATTTAGTCTTTTGCAACATGATTCTTTCAAGTCTCTGAAGAGAGTTTGTCTTCCACAGATAACATGGTGGAAAGAGGGGAAGTATTTTAACAGCCTTTTCAGATAATTGTGGGTATTTGTCTTTGGTACTACACCAGAATTTGACAAGTAGCAATTTCTTAAAGGGTAGTTGCAATGTGGAATCTGAAACTGTATTAATTAACTTTTTATAACCTTACATTAACATCCATTTGTCTGTCTTGTACTTTGAATGAATCTTGAATTGGCAGGCTTGTTTCATTCTTTTTTGAGAAAATATGTACCAGATACTTAAATCCGCCGAATACTCAAATACTTACAACTGGGCATTGTGTCTGTCTGTCATTCTTTCAAGTACACATGACGTCCCAGCTTGCAGCTCCTAGTTGCACAGTGCGTCCCTAGGACAGCCATCTCGCTCTGTCTGATGTCTGTGTCCCACCTCATCACACAGAACACGGACAGACATACTACCATGAATAATTCTTACTGCTTCATCAAGAACTTTCTTAAGTGAAATTGACCTTTTTTCCCCCCTGTAAATGTGGCAATAAAGAATCCAGGGGTTAATATAGCACAGTTTGGTGTAACTGCTTGATTCATGCCAAGGCTCAGCAGTTTTACCTACCACAGCTTTTGCACCATCAATGGAAAAAGTTAAAGAGAAAAACAAAATAACTTTTTAGTCCAGTAGTCTCCCCTTATCCACAGGGGATATGTTCTTGACCCCAGTGGATACCTGAAACTCTGGATGGTACCAAAGCCTGTACAGTTTATCCTTTTCCTATACCTACATATCTCTAGTAAAGATTAATTTATAAATTTAGGCACGGTAACAGATTGACAACAATAACTAATTATAAAATAGAACAGTTATAACAGCATACTGTAATAAAAGCTATGTGAATGTGGTCTCTCTTTTTCTTTTCTTCCCTTCCTCCCACCCTCCTTGTTCACACCAGCATTCTCTCTCCCTCCTTCCTCCTTCTTTTTCTCAAAACGCTGTAATATTTTGGACCTTGGTTGATCTCAGGTAACCGAAGCTGTGGAAGGCGAAACCTTGGCTAAGAGGGGCTAATACAGCGTGCATCTAGGTTTGACTGCGTGTGTTCCTGTCTGTAAAGCGCCGCTTCGCCCTTTCCAGCTCCGCGGGTTTCTGAGAGGGGGGCGGGTGCACGGGAAGGGGCTTTGGGAAGTACAGAGAGCTGTGGGCACCAGCGGCTGACGCGCTCCTGTTGTGTCCCCGCAGCTCTGGAGCAGCAACCATCTGTTCCCCAGCGCAGAGGAGGCCACTCTTTTCCTTGGGACGCTGGACACCATTTTCCTCTTCTCCTATGCCGTGGTAAGTTTTAGAATTCCAGGGATTTTAAAGAAAGATATACAAGGGAATGACTCCAAAGTCTATAAGAGATTTTGAATTTGCTGACTGAGGAGAGTTCAGTATTGGCTGAATTTTAAACGTGGTGTCCTTCGCACCCATCCCTTCGACAGATACCGAGCACCTAGCGTGTGCCAGGTGCTTGTCCAGTCACAGAGAATTCATCAGTGGACCCACAGGGAAAACCCCTGCCTTCATAAAGCTTATGTTCTTGGAGTGGGAGCCAAGAGAGACAAACAGTAACAAACTGCTATAAATAAGTAAATTATAAAGTATGTTTAAAGGTGCTAAATGCCGTGGAGAAAAATAAAGCAGGGAAAGGGGAATAAATAGCTCAGGGTGAGGGGTGTAATTTAAGTAAGGTGGCTGGGGAAAACCTCGCAACGAAGGGACTATTTGAACAAAGCTGAAGTGGGGGAGTGAGGTCAGTGTGTCTAGACATTCAGGCTGGAGGTCTCCCTTCAGAATTCCTCGCATGTATGTGATTTTTAAAATTATGAGACTGAGTACAATCATCAAGAGAGTTGGTGAAGACTAAGCCTTGGTAGACTGAGCATTAGAGGAGCAAAGGTAAGGAATGGGCCGGGAGGCTGAGACGGAGCCGTGGGGAGCAGGGGCACCACGAGAGGGTGGCGTCCCAGGAGCCACACCAGCATGGCAGGAGCTGACTGTCGGAGGGTGTCCTCGGGTTGTAGGGAATGTCTGTGGTGGCCGCGAGTGGTAGCTGTGGGCCAGTGGTGGCAGCAGCTGGAGCTGGGCCCTGTGGGAGCTGTCTGACCTTCTCTCCCCAGCATCATTTTTCCTGTCTTCAAAATGTGTCCAGTGATAACAAAAGCCTTTTAAGCTTGAATGTCCAGGTGAAGCAAAATACTGGGTGAAAGTCCCAAAGTACTCTCTAAATGTTTATTTGGGTAATTATTGGAATATCTTTTCTTCAAAGAGGAAAGTTACAAATTGGAACAGATCTTAACCTCACGTAGCCTCACTCCCTACCCTGGGTATTTTTGGTTCAAAATCCTAATATATGGTTATTCCACATGAGGCTTCTCTTTAAGCCTTTTATTAAGTACTTGTTTTCAAAGATTTGTTATTGATTTTTAGAGAGGAGTAAGGGAGAGGGAGAGAGAACCAGGGAAAAAAACATCCATCGATCAGCTGCTCCTGCATGTCCCACGCCGGGGATTGAGGCCCCTGGATGTGTGGCCTTACCCCTCGGTGCATGGGTCAACGCCCAGCCAACTGAGCCACCCCAGCCAGGGCCTTTTATGGAGTATTTTAAGAAGCAGTGGAGTCTAGTGGAAAAACCAGTTCTATCACCATCAACTAGTTGTGTTAAACTTGGTTTCACATTGGCATTTAACTTTGTTTTTTTTTTTCTTAATCCTCACCTGAGGGTATATTTTATTGATTTTAGAGCGAGAAGAAGGAAGAGAGAGAGAGAGAGAAGCATCAATGAGAGAAAGAAATATCAGTTGGTTGCCTCCTGTACGTGCCTTGACTGGGGATTGAACCTACAGCTTAGGTATGTGCCTGGACTGGAAGTCGAACCCGAAACCGTTCAGTGTATGGGATGATGCTCCAGTCGACTGAACCACCTGGCCAGGACGAACCTTTTTTAAAAAAATATATTTAGTTTCCACATATATAGAGTTGTGATAGTACCTATCTGTAGGGTTATATAGGTTGAGGAGGTGACAGATACGTGCCATGAAAAATCGGTGGTTGTGGTTCTTTCTGTTGAGCTGCATTTTCTTCTGTGACTTCAGGTGTTGTCAGGCAGTAGGAGCCTCACAGAGTAACGATCCCCTCATCTGAAACAGTTGAGAGAGGTTCTTCACCCCTATCGTGTGTGTGGTACGACCTGTGAGTGGCAGCTGTAGAAAGTAGAATCTTCTCAAATGCTTGCAGGTGCCTCTTTTGAGGTAGTGAGAGCTTGTCTCTAGTGAGGGAGAGAGATTTATTATGACATTTATCGTCTACATTTTCTCTAATACAGATAGTCAGCTTACTAGAAACACTTGTATCAGAATTTAGGTTTTTAGTAGGGACTTTTATACATTTTACGTATTCGTGGAAGAAACCTAAAGTGTGTTGCCCTTAGCGTTTTCGTCTGCTTGCTGCCATGATCCGAGTGTTTTAATTGCTGCCACTCTGTGGGAGGAGAGCAGAAGGCAGAACGTTTGTACCTACGTTCAGCTAATTATTGTCTGTGCCTCCATACACTCCTTGCCTTGTGATGTCTGTCATGAAACCCAAGGGTCAGATTAAACAGACAGCACCTGTGCACCAGAAGCTTCTGTTCTGCAGGACATGCTGTAACACATCTTCATTCAGAATGCAAATAGCTAAGAGATCCCTTTGGGAAAGCGGATAACTGATGGTTAGGAGTTAATCTATTCTAGAAAATGAAATGTAGTTTTGTGCTTGTTTTATTGGAATAATTCGTGTTTGTTTTTGTTAGTTTTGTCCCCCGCCCCCCTCCTGCAGTCTCCCTTTAGGCGGTTAGGAGATCAAGTAGAACGTAAGTTTGCACTGAATTATGATTCTCGGTGCACAAGGTGTGCAGCAGCCCTGGTGTCGGTTCATGAAACATTTGTGAAACTGATGTAGACAGTTCGTCTGGGCACCAGGATGAGATTTAATTTTAAGTAGTGTCAGTGTATTGCTTGCCTCATTTGCTTTGCAGTGCCTCTTTTTTTCAGGCTGTGTTGTAATTCAGCGCTATAAAATGAAATGCTTTGTTTTTAGGGCCTTTTCATCAGCGGTATTGTTGGGGATCGGCTTAATTTACGAAGTGTTCTATCTTTTGGCATGTGCTCTTCTGCATTGGTGGTAAGTTTGAAAGTTAAACAAAATTACGATGATGCTTATGATTATTGCCAGGTATTTAAAAGCCAAGCAATCCCCCTCCTTCTGTATGTAGAAGAGAATAGTGCAATTAATCTGCAGTGTTTGAATCCCTTGCCTGCCTTTTCAGTTAGGGGAGCGTTTTAAAAGTATGATTCGGAGCATGCCCCTTCCTTGACTTTAGTCGCCAACAAAGTCCGCGCATAAATAGCATACTGTTCAGTGCTCTCCAGAACCTGGTCCCAGCCTGTCTTTACAGTCGCATCTGTCGCTGTGCTTCCTGGCTCTGCTTGGTCAAACTACTTTCCGTGGCCCTAACGTATCCGGCTCCTTTCTGCCTCACTGCTGTCGTTCCTGCTGTTCCTACCTCGCTTGGGTGGCCCTCTTTGCAGCTCTCCAGTCTCACTCAACATCTCCTTCAAGTGACTGGCTAAGTGGCACTTCCTTCGTAATGCCTTCCTTTGCTGACACCCCTCCTAGGAGTCACCGTTCCCTCCTCTGAGCTCCCAGGCCTGCATTTCTGAGAAGGCTGAATATTGTCATTGCCTAGCCTACTCATGCCTGTATCAGTCTTGCTTTCCCTGGAGGCTGCAGCACGGCAGTGACGGTCACAGACTTCCTGAGACGGCACTGCCTGCTTTCTGTCCCTCCCCTGCGATAACCTAGCTGCGATTTCTCTGCTTCAGCTTCCTCATTGGAATCCCTCCGCCCTGGGCTGTAGTGAGGGTTCGGTGAGTTGCTCTGTGTGAGGCATTTGGAACAGCCTGGCGCAGTGTGCGTGTGGGCATCTCCATGAGCCATCTTTATTTGCTTACAAGGGCTGGTGAGAAATTTCTGTTGATTGAATGAAGGCATGGAGCTTAGTTAGACTGTTTCATTATTGCTTTTCAATGTCTGCCATTGTGCACAGGAAAAAATATATTTTTTTCTTTGATATTTTAGAGAATGCAACCATTTGACTTATTCACAAACTGCTCACCCATACATATGTACATACTATTTCAAAACATACTTAAAACTTATTTTTGAAAAATTGAAGTATGTATATATACTCACCCTTTTTGGTGTCTAATTCTGGATTTTGAACAGCAACTATAGTTGTGTAACTGCTACCCTGCCTCCTCCTGCTGCGCTCTGGCCACCACTGACCATTTTTCTGGCTTTATAGTCTTGCTCACTTCAGGGTGCCACGTGACTGGAATCATACACTTATACACACCCATGCCAGAGATCCCCAAAAGAGGCTTTAAGCGACAAATAAAATGTCCACTCGAGCAGAATGCCTGGAAAAAAGCAGAGACATGAGTGCTACTGAATTATTGAGCCTGTCACGAGGTACTCGGATTCACTTAGTAGCGGCACCAATAGTAGTAGCCAGCGCTTCCCAGTCCCCGTGATGTGCCGCACATGGCTCTGACTTAAGTTACCCACATGGACTCAGTCCCCGTAACAGTCCTCCACAAACACAGGCCTGAGGCAGAGGAATTGGAAATACAGGTGACCCTTGAACAGCATGGGTTTGCACTGCGTGGGTCCCCTTATACGGGAGTTTTTTTCAATAGGTACTGTAAATGTATCTTCTCTTATGATTTTCTTAACAGTTTTTTCCTCTAGCTTACTTTGTTGTAGGAATACAACATATGATACATAAACATACAAAATATGTGTTTATCGACTGCTTATGTTATCGGTAAGGCTTGCTGTCAATAGCAGGCTATTAGAAGTTAAGTTTTGAGGGACTGAAAAGTTAAACATGGACTTTTGACTGCTCAGAGGTTAGCAGATCTAGCCTCTATGTTGTTCAAAGGTCAACTGTAGATATAAAAGGAGGCCAGACAATGAGAACTTAACTTTTTAGAGTTGAAGACACAAGTTGGAGGAACAATCACTGATGAGTTTTATGCTGTTTGCCATCTTTGCCTCTTGGGTGGGTGGCGTTTGGTGGTGGTCTCACTCACTCAGTGCTGCTTTGAGCAGGAGCATCCAAGAGTCGGCCACGTGTCTCATAGTCTAGATATTGGATGTCTCCTTCCTGTAGTCTCGTCACAGAAACACAAGTGTGCGTGGCAGTTGAGTGTACCCCAGGCGTCCGTATGGAAGTTACATGACCCTCTTTCTTCCCTTCTTCTCTAAGGTGTTTGTCTTTGGCACTGTCACAGAATGGCTGCATTTCTACAACAAGTGGCTGTACTGCTGCCTGTGGATTGTGAATGGCCTACTGCAGTCCACTGGGTGGCCCTGTGTGGTTGCTGTCATGGGCAACTGGTTTGGGAAAGCTGGGTATGCCACCTCCTTCTTCTTTAATTTTTCTTTTTAAGTAATTTCAGTATCGGATTATTCAGACTTGTCAATTAATTTGATCCCTTCGACACTACCCACATCCTCCCTTAATTTAGAAAGTCAGAATCGTTCAGAAACAGGCTAGGCGTCAACATGTGTCGGAAATGGTGTGACCTCAGGGATGATCCAGCCCAGTCATTCACGTCCACAACACTCTCCGGCCGTGGTCAGTGTGGCTAAGGCAGTATGTCTCAGTGTTTTCTTTAATCTTCCCTTTAGAGAACATGAATATCTCCTCCTGTGGGTTTTGCCTTCCTTTCCCTTTTTTGAGACTCAGTGATCTTTAGTTTTCTTCCATGAAAGATAAGGAAACTGAGGCCAAAAGTGGTCCGTGGGACTTGCCTAAGGTCACCTAGCAAAGGCTCTAAGAAGATGTAGATGGAGAATGTCAAACTTTGGGGGCATTTTTCTCCTAAACCTTTAAGTCATTATTAGATTGTATTTGAGTTTGTGTGTGTGGTGTGGGCCAAGGTGTGAGGATAGGCACCTGCTAAAGTCTCTTCTGGGCCACCAGGAAGAAGAGCCATACTTAATTTACAGCCTGGAAGTAAGCTGAGATTCCCAAAGACTTGGCTTTGTTGTATGTCATTATTTGTGAAACTCCAATTTCAGGAATAGTATGAATTCCTGTCATTTTTGTAGATAAATATTTATGTGTTGTGACATACACATTTATCTAATTGATGGCTCTGTCTTTTGTGTGTGCACTTCTACGTCGGGGCCAGTGTACACACACTAGAAATTATTGTCCAGCAGCGCAGTGATCCGAGCAAGCTCTGACCTATCCTCTCGGTTTCCAGCTTCCCCGGTTTCACAGTGGGGGAGTAATGATGCTTGCTGGCTAATGATCTGTAACGTTGTGAAACTTCACCTATAAAACGTCTGTGGTCAGAATAAGCCACTTAATGAGAATGCTCTGATTATATTTCAGTGTTCCAGTGGGTTCTATCTCCTTCTAACTCTAGCATCACTAGTTTAACAGAATTGATTGTAAGAGGCGCTTTTCCCCTATCATACTTTCATTTTCTTTTGGAGTGGATGATGCTGTCTGCTCATGTGCTGTTTATTCTTTTTTTTTTTTTTTTTTTAATCCTCACCCGAGGACATTTTTCCATTTTTTGTTCAGATAGAGTGGGAGGGAGAGAGAGGAACAGAGAGAGAGAAACATCGATGTGAAGGGACACATCGAGTGGTTGCCACCCGCACAACCGACCAGGGCCGGGGACAAACTGCAACCGAGGTACGTGCCCTTAGCGGGAACCGAACCCGGGTCTCTCAGGACCGCAGGCCGACGCTCTAACCGCTGAGCCAAACCAGCCAGGGCTGTTTATTCTTAATAAGATTTTTAAGGTATTTTTTTTTTCTAGTCATGATTTTTGAAAATGATTCAAAGGCTACTTGTTTATTGTACACAAACTAGATAATATAAATGAGCAAAGAGAAATAAAGGCAAAAACCACTTGAAATCCTATCACTCAAAGGTAATTACTTTGACATGTATCATTTTGAGATAATTTTGTGAGTTTTTATAAATTAGATGACACTGGGTATTTGATAGCAGTGACTGGACAGGTTGATCTCTCGCTTCCTTATTTCTGCGGATCAGTTACAGAGAAACAAAAAATTCAAGAAAGGCATTACAATTTCTTTCTTTTTTAAAAAAACATATTTTTATTGACTTTTAGAGAGAGAAAGGGAGAGGGAGAGAGATAGAAACATCAATTGGCTGCCTCCTGCATGCCCCCTATTGGGGATCGAGCCCGAAACCTGGGCGTTGCCCTGACCAGGAATTGAACCAGCAACCTCTTGGTCCATGGGACGACACTCAACCACTGAGCCACACCAGCTGGGCTCCAGTTTCTTTTTGACAGTAAGATAATTTGTTTTTAAATAAGTAACACTAGTGAGCAAAATTGATGATGCATTGCTTGAGACATAGTGACTTTTCCTGTGCTACATAACAATAAACTACAATTACCAATAAGACTGTGCTAACTTAAAATAAGTTATTTTAGCCAATTTCTTGTAAAAGCATGTCTTTGGCCAGCAAGTGTTGCTCAGAGCATGGTCTTCTGACTGTTTTCTCCAGAACTCTCTTGACAGAGCTTAAACGTTTTATTTATTTATTTAATTTTTATTAAAAAATTTTTTTTTGCTCAGCCGGTGTGGCTCAGTGGTTGAGTGTCAACCCATGCACCAAGAGATCTCCGGTTTGATTCCTGGTCAGGACACATGCCCAGGCTGTGGGCTCAATCCCCAGTAGGGGGCAGGCAGGAGGCGGCTAGTCAATGTTCTCTCTCATCAATGTTTCTATCTCTCTCTCCCTCTCTCTCTAAAATAAATAAAGAAAAAATATATATGCCCTGACTGGGAATTGGACCAGCGACCTCTTGGTGCATGGGTTAACTCTCAGCCACTGAGCCACACCAGCCGGGTACACATGTGAACTTTTAGAAAATGACCTTTTCTTACCCGCCCTTTCTGCCTATGTGGAGAGCTAACCATTTTTCTCCAAGATGTTTTAAAAGCTAATTTCCCTTCCACCTGACTCTTCCTCTACCCACCCATCTTTTAAAAATGGCTTTATTGAGATATACAATAAGTTACACATGTTTAAAATGTATTATTTGATGAGTTTTGACAGGAATATGCCCATAAAACCATCATCACAGTTAACATAATGGACAGTCCCTAATCCCCAAAAGTTTCCTCAGGCCCATGGCAGTCCCTCCCCGCACCGCTCCCCACGCCACCCCCTCCCTCCCTCCACTGCCCTCTCCAGGCAACTGCCGACCTGCTTCCTGTCACTTTAGATTAATTAAGATTTTCTGAGCTTGTATATAAATGGAATCACACAGTACGTACTCCTTCTTTTTGGTCTTTTACTCAGCAGAATTAATTTGAGATTCATTCATGTTGCATGTTGATAATCCATTCCTTCTCATAGCTGAGTGGTAATTTATTGCACACAATTTGGTTATCTGTCCACCTGTTAATGAACATTTGGGTTGTTTTCAGTTTTTGGCTATTACAAAAAAAGCTACTGTGAACATTTGTGTAGAATTCTTGTATGGACATATGCTTTCATTTTCCTTGGATAAATACCTTGAAGTAGAATGTGGATCATATAGTAGGTATGTTTATATCTTTTTGAGAAACTGGCCGTCTCTTCCACATGATTGTACCATTTTACATTATTTTATTTTATTTTTTTGGTACGTGCCCCTAGCGGGAACTGAACCAGGGACTCTCTGGTCCACAGGTCGATGCTCCAACTGCTGAGCCAAACTGGCCAGGGCGCCATTTTACATTTCTACCAGCAGAGTGTAAAGGGTTCTAGTTACTGTATATCTTTGCCAACACTTGGTACACTTGGTCTTTTAAAAAAGTTTTTTTTCTTTATTGATTTTAGGAAGAGGGGAAGGGGGAGAATGAGGGAGAGAGAGATAGAAACATTGATGAGAGAGAACATCAACTGGCTGCCTCCTGCTTGCCCTGCTGGGGATTCGGCCCACAACCTGGGCATGTGCCCTGACCAGGAATCGAACCGGCGACCTTTTGGTGCACGGGTTGATGCTCAGCCGCTGAGCCACACCGGCCGGGTGGGTCTTTTTTATTTTAGCTATTTAGTAGCCAAATAGTGATATCTCATTGTGGTTTTAATTTGTGCTTCCCTCATGTCTGATGATGTTGCATATCTTTTCATGTGCTTATTTGCATCATATTTTTATATGTGAAGTATCTATTAAAATTTTTTGCCCTTTTTTAAAAACATTTTTATTTTGAAATGGTTATAGATTCATACTCTTTAACGTTTCATTGCATTGTCTGTTTTCATATTATTGAGTTGTGAGAGTTCTTTATATTCCAGGTACAAATCTTGTCAGATAAGTGATGTGCAATATTTTCTCTTCCAATCTGTGGCTTGTCTTTTTAAATTCTCTTGATAGTTTCTTTCAGTGAGCCCCAAATTAAACTTTAGTATAGTAAAATCTTAGAGTTGGAAGAGACCTGATGTTTTGCTGTGTGGGTGTATTTAAAAAAATCTTAAAATAGAATGTTGATTCTTTGTAATGTGAACTTTCATTGTTTTGGCCATTCTGTACTTGAACTGTAGTCGCACCCCTGTTACTCTGCTGTCCCCTGCTGACCGCTGCTCTCCGTCTCAGGCGGGGCGCTGTGTTCGGCCTCTGGAGTGCCTGTGCTTCAGTGGGCAACATCCTGGGCGCGTGTCTGGCCTCCTCTGTTCTGCAGTATGGCTATGAGGTAGGTGCCACTTTCTAGCTTTTTTATAATTCCTCACCTGCGGATTGTTTCCATTTATCTTCAGATAGAATGGGGGCGAGGGGAGAGAAACATCAATATAAGAGCTACACATCGACTGGCTGCCTCCCGCACGACCCCGGCCACAGCTGGGGACCAAACTGCAACCGAGGAACGTGCCCTTGACCGGATCGAACCCGCAACTCTTTGGTCCGCAGGCCGACACTCTGTCCGCTGAGCCAAACCGGCCAGGGCCAGCTTTGCAGTTCTGTTCACAGCTGCACAGGCAGTGGTGTGGACTAAGTGAAGACAGCCAGGGTGCTGCTGTTTCCACATAGCGCTGTGTCAGAAAGCCCAGAGCGACGGGTTCCTTGACGGTCGCCACTCTCTTTGCTGTAACTGTCTGCAGCATTTAGGGAAAAGGCAGTTCCGGGGGCAGAGAGAGAGGGGGAGAGAGAGAGAGAGAGAGAGAGAGAGAGAGAGACTAACTGTGTATTGAATGATGCCATTTGTGTAAAATGGAGGAGGAAGTCAAGAGTACATAGAGTACATATTTGTATTGGCTTGTATTTCTTTTTTTGTTTTTGTTAATCCTCACCCAAGAATATTTTTCCAGTGATTTTTAGGGAGGGAGGGAGAGAGAGAAACAAACATGCATCTGAGAGAGACACATCAATTGGTTGCCTCCCAAATGACCCCAACTGGGGCTGGGAATTGACCCTGCATCCCAGGTACATGCCCTTGACTGGAAACCTGGCCCTCGACCCCTCAGTCCGTGGGCCAGCGCTCTAACCGCTGAGCCAAACTGGCCAGGGCACGGCTAGTATTTCTAAAGCAATCTCTGGAAAGGAGGAGTTCAGTAACGACAATGCTTATATGATGGGAAAATGAGGATTGAGTGGACGGGAGAAGGGGTGTGGGGGAGCGTTTTTACTATACATCTACTTTTTGTTGCTTGAATCATGTACATGTGTTGTCTATTCAGAAGCCTAACTAATTAAAAGTAGGTAAGTTGCTCTTTTATTTATTTTTAATATTTTTGATGTAAGTTGCTCTTTTAAAAAGAAGATAGTTTCAAACAGCTGTCTGAAGAATTTTGCTCTATTTCGGGTCAATGGGAAGTCCTTCCAGTGTTCAGTCACCTTCATTCTAGGCCTTTTGGCTTCACACCTGGATTGTACTAATTGGTTCAGGTGGGAATTTCGGTTCACCCTATGGGATGCTCCCACATTTGGCCTCTGAAAACACTTAATTTTGTCACTGACTTGTTAAAAAGTGTAGGCTGTCTATCCACATGAGGCTCCATAGTCTATTAAATAGCATTCAGCTGCTCAGCCTGGCTTTTGAACGTCTTTAATCTTGGTATCACCTTCCAAACCAGGTTTCTGTTCCCGGGGACCTCCCCGCAGAAGCCCCCTGCCTTGGTCGGGAGATGGCTCTCTACCTCACTCCCACCCTGTGCCTTTGCTTCGCTTGTGCCCGGAAACAGGGTCCATTGCTTTGATCTTCAGTTCTCCGTAAAGCATTGTGTAGCTACTTCAGCCTCTTTAGCTGTTTCTTCTAAATTCCTGTTGTACATGTTTCTTATTAGGACTGGGCCTCCTCATTTATTCAGCTACATGCTGCCTTAGATTATTGTTTTGTTTATTGTTTAATTCCCTCTGCTGGGTGGAATATCTTCTCTGGCAGATACTGTTCCTATGGGAGGCTGTGTGGTGCAAAGAATGAGATTTTTGGAGCTAGTCCTGATTTCACAATCGTAATAGTACCACTCAGTGTTCAGGGGACCTTCATTATCCACTGGGCCTCGTGGAGTCCTTGGGAAAAGCAAAGAGAAAACACGAGTAAACACAGCTCCGCTGGCACAGGCCGAGCTCTCAGCACTTGCTCTTCCCCGTGTCCCCGGTCTTCCGGCCCGTCCTCACCCCACCTCCCGCGCGTGCCTCGTGAGTGTTCCCGCTGTGTAAGGAGCACCTACCCTCTCTCCTCCAGTATGCCTTTCTGGTGACAGCGGCTGTGCAGTTTGCTGGTGGGATTGTCATCTTCTTTGGACTCCTGGTGTCACCTGAAGAAATTGGTGAGGACAAGCTGTTGCTTCTGTTCAGAACGTTCTACTCTTATGGGTGAAGGGAAATCCGAGGCCAGAACAGCCAGTGTCTTTCTTCCTAGGAGAATTGTGACCTCCTTTCGGTGGATTAAAGGAGCAGGATTGCTGTTGTGTCCTGCGCCCAGCGAAGCCTGGCACAGCTGCACGTGTTTGAGGGGAGTGAGGCTCACCTGTCACAGGGACAGGAAAACTCATTATTTGCAAATGAGTTTTATAATTGAGACACTGGTTACAAATTAGCATGGATGTGTTTCTAATTTTACTTCTTGAGACAGATTTCTTTTCCTTCATAAAAATAATTTAGTATGATACTTATCTCTGGTTAAATAGAGAATTCATACTAATGAAACCATAGAAGCAAATAGATGTACAATTCTATCTTGAATATTATTAAAGAGGTACATCCATTTAATAGTATGTAATTAACTTCTTTTTGTATATGAGAGAATTAGAGTGATTTCTTTGAGAACATACTGCTTTGAAGCCACATAAATTAGAGCCCTAGGTTTGTTGCTATGTGACTCTAATTGATCTTAGTTGACCTTGGCCTCTGAACCTTGTTGCTTCTTCTATAAAATGGAAATAAAATAATATCAACCCCATACATGCAAAGCGCTTAACACGCCAGGCACCTAGCAGACACTCTGTAAATGATGCTGATGTGATTTTAGGTCTCCCAGGTGTTGAGGCAGAAGACCATTTTGAAGAAGACTCGCACAGGCCGTTAATTAATGGTGCTGAAAATGAAGATGACTATGAGCCTAACTATTCAGTCCAAGAAGGCAGTACTGTCGCCCAAGTGAAGGCAATCAGCCTCTATCAGGCTTGTTGCCTTCCTGGAGTTACACTGGTAAGGGTTGTTCACATCTCCTCGCTGCAGCCAGGGAGCTGTTACGGCCTGGAGGTCACCTCTGCCTGGGACGAAGCATCTTTAAGTGTTTAGCTTCTCGCAGATACTTTAGTTTAGAAATATATGTTGAGAGGAATATTGGATAGTACCCCTCAGCTTAGTTTTATATTGGCACCACTGGAAATCTCTCCTGATATTGAATGCAGAGGTTGGCAAACCTTTTCTGTGAAGAGCCAGATAGTATTGAATGTTTTTAGCTTTGGGGGCCCGCATGCCTCTGCTACAGCGACTTAACTCTAGAGAGCAAATGAAATGTGGACCACGTGAAATAAAAGGACGTGCCAGATTTGGCCCTGAGCCCTAGTGTGCTGACCCTGACCTAGCATTTAAGTAGCAAGTTGGTATTTTTAAATATATACTTTATGGCTTCTTGCCGTATTATAAAATTTTATGTCAGCCAGGAGGGGTTTTGAATGGGCTGCTAAATCTGCCCTATTTGCCGATATTCTTATTTTAGGAAGAAACAGTTGTTTGCCCTTCTATGAAAAGGTCTAGAGCAAAATACTCCACAGTGTTTCTTGGTAATGCATTCCAGTGTTTCCACAACCTTTACAGTCAGGAGAACTTTCTAATGTCTAAACTAAATCCCTTCTGCTGCAGTTTTTCTGTCTTGGTGTTTCGGGCGCTCTAGCACGGGAGTGGAAGTTAAGAGGCCTAGGTTATGTTTCCAGCTTACCCACTAACTCTCTGTGGGGCCTGGGGTAAGTCACAGCCCATCCTTGTGTCTCAGTTCTCCTTCCTGTGACTGAAAGCACACTAGTCTGCCCTGGGCTCTAGAATGCTGAGCTATTGTATCGTGAACATGCACCTGCTTTTATTTTACTGTTTAGTGGTGCTTTCTGAATGTAGCCTCTGAGCTAGAGTCAGAGTCTGCAGGCTGTCATATTCCATGCTTATCAGTTCCCTTCTGTCTGTGCCCCCAAGCTAACTAAGAGAACTGACATTTACAGATACTTAAATATGAGTTAAAATATAAGTTCTCGAGATTCTTTAAAAGATGATGTATAATGTAAGGGAAATGCAAGATTCTTTAGGCCTGTTCTTATGCTAAAGATTTATATTTTTTAACTAGTTATTAAAATATTCTGCTGGTAATAGGTTAATTTCTGAGACAGAACTTAAATTTGTCCTGACTAAATATGGAATCTTTTGCTCTTCCTTTGTATTTGCCAAGCTGTTGTTCCCCAACATGAGTAGGATGTAAGGGAAATCTAGTTAACTGAATTCCTTTGTCTCTGTGGCAGGCTGTCTGGACAGAATGCACTCCTGCCTGGGACTTGGCTCTCTAGGGGGTGGCTGTGGCCGGCCAGGGAAGCTGTTTTAAAACAAGTGATACCTAGGGAATAACTGGCAGCTCTAGGGAAAAGAATATACTAGCCAGACACCCTTTGAAGTCAGTCTCTCTGTTCCTTCCCCTTTTTCCTTTGATGCTAAATGCCAGGATTTCCTGGTAATAACGTGTTGGATGCCGGGGCCTAGCGCCACTGCCATCTTAAAGCAGCCGCACCTCTTAGTCCTCAAGTAGCGCCACAAGGCCCAGGACAGCCGTGGGCTTTTCTTTTTGACTCTCCAGAGATAACGTGCCGCTTTCCCACTGGATGTGGGAGTGTAAAGCTTTTGGAAACTAGAATGTGAAAGTAGTTGTATTGTTGATGCTTTTCTTAGACCTTGAAACTATAACCTAGTCATATTATTCTCCACCGTTCATAGTATTAATTTTGCAGGAAATCTTAGAAGAACTAAAATAGTTTGGCTGCTTGCAATAAAAGCTCTGATGTTTATTGGATTTATTTGCTTATGGTTAGTGCTAGTTAGTGGAATGAATTCCTTTAATCTTTGTTTAAATAAAGAAATATGAGTTTGTGCCCTGCTTTACAGGTTCAAAACACTGGTTTGCTTCTACCAGAGAACTGGAAGGAGAAGAAACTGGAGAGAGTTAGGAGGTGGTCATCTGTGTTTTCTATTCCAGAGGCCTGCTGTACATGCTTTTCTAGAAGCTTATGGGGATAAAGAGAAGAGGGAGACTAGGTGAAGTCAGGCCAATGGGAATTTGTAGAAGTATTTAATTTTATGGTCAGGTTAATCGTCCCAAACTCCCCTATTTTGTTTTGCTTTTTAGTTACATGAGACATCATGGTCCCGCTGTGCTGTTTGTTCTTACTGATAATTGAATGTTTTCCTTCTAGTACTCACTGGCCTATGCCTGCTTGAAATTAGTGAATTACTCCTTCTTTTTCTGGTTGCCCTTTTACTTGAGTAACAACTTTGGATGGAAGGAGGCTGAAGCTGACAAGCTGTCCATTTGGTACGATGTTGGAGGAATTATAGGTAATACCCACGATGCATCTTTTTCTATACTAGTCACTGTTACTTACCCTTTTACTGGGTTATGAAATCTGACATCATGTAAAGTTTTATTACTTATTCCACAGCCATTTTTCTTAAACTAGCCTACCAGCACACAGCCACACTCTGTAGAAAAGTCCACAGGACAGACCCAGCCTGCGGCAGTGCTCTAGTTTGCGGGCTTCTTATTCTCAGTCCTTTGTTGGTGGGTCTGTTCTTTTGTTTTCGGATGTTTCCCTCTGTGACCTCTTTTTTTTTTTTTTAATCCTCATCCGAGGACATTTTTTCATTTATCTTCAGATAGAGTGAGAAGAAGGGAGAGAGAGAGAGAAACATTGATGTGAGACAGACACATCGACTGGCTGCCTCCCGCACAACCCTGACCAGGGCCGAGGACGGACTGCAACCGAGGTACGTGCCCTTGACCGGAATTGAACCCGCAACTCTTTGGTTCGTGGGCTGATGCTCTAACCGCTGAGCCAAACCGGCCAGGGCCCTCTCTGACCTCTTTTAATGTAACCCTTGCATACACTTTAGTATAAGTTAGGGCTTAACTGTGCACATTAGCTTAGTGTATGGATTGTCAGGCGATAGAGGTGGGAACAATAGAGATTGATTTTTGTGAATATTTTGTAATTGCTTTGTTCACAGCGGGTTTTAGTAGTGACTTTTTGTTATAGCTGGAAGTATTAACAGGGAAGTAAGAAACTTTAAATAAGACAGGCGTACAGAGTGAATTTTAGTGAGTATGACTTAAATGGCTGATGAAGCCTTTACATCCTCTGTCAAGCTCACAGTTAGAAGTGTGGTGAGACGGAACTGCCCTGAGCATGCGAGCACCTGGCGCACTTAGGCGACATGCCGCTACTGCACTGCGCTTGTTTGCCCTTGTTCTTAGACCCGGAGCCAAAGGCGGGGTTGCTGCCTTTAGACCTCACCGTGCTCTGTGTCCTGCTGTCTGATGAAGATGTACCAGATGTCCCCTGGCCCCCAGAACTTAGCGTGGGACTGTATCTAAATGTGACTGTCTTGCTTTTTAAGCATGAGGACCTGTTAGTTATTATTAAGCCATAAATGCTGCATTTAATTTCAGTGAATATTGGTTGTTACTAATAGCCTATAAGGTATGGTCCTTAATCATCGTTTAAATAAAAAAGCAGAAAGATCTGGAAACGCCTTCACAGCTGGTTTGAGAAGAGAAAACAAGGGATGGGGTGGTTTTGGTGATTTTCCCCTTTTTCCTTACTTTGGTGTCTGGTTTGTGGTGTCCTGTCCCTATCAGTCATCGTGACATTAACAGTCAGGTAGTATTCCTAAAAAGAAATAACGAAGGAAACTTTTAGGGGAGTCAGCCATTTTTCTGCGTAGACCAGTGTTAGGATCCGAATAGCAGGTGGAGGGTACTGATGAGCAAGATTCAGGTAACCGAGCTAAATCATAAGTGATTGTAATTGTGCTGTGCTCTTTGTGCCCAAAGGCGGAACTCTGCAAGGCTTCATCTCTGATGTGTTACAGAAGAGAGCACCAGTTTTAGCTCTGAGCCTGCTTCTGGCAATTGGGTCCCTGGTTGGCTACAGTCGTGAGTATTCCTTTGCAATTAAATTATGATCACTTAGGACTAAGGCATTTTCCTTGAGTCAGTGATCAACCCTGGGGAAATCCTGGCTACCAGCTACAAAGGCATGATATGGGACCTTTGTATTGACCTGTGAATACCTGGTGAAAGTATCATCACATAGTTTTATTTGTGCTGGGGAGGAAACTGGCATCTCTTCTGCTTTGTTGGTTTGTTTAAAAGCTCGCTTGGGAGTGTATATGCTTTGAGGGTAGGCTCCAGAGGGACAGCATTAGAGACAATAAAACAATAAAAGGGAAAGGGTTTCAAAAGAGGAAAGATGGTAATTGGTAGGCTTGGTATATGTTCCTTAAGATGCTGTGAGATTGGAGTAGGGTTTTTCTGTAGCTTTCAGAAGTCTTGTTAGCTTGAGCACCAGCAAGAGGCAGACATTACAAATAAAAGTTGGAAGAGGCCGTGAAAACGTTGTGTCCCTTTGTTGTGTCTGGGTGAGATCTGCGAGGTCACAGAGCCCAGGCTTTGGGGACCGCCCAGTGGAGGCACACGTGACACGCTTGTCAAGTCAGCGCGCTGTTTCTGCCTTTCTCACAGGTTCCCCGGACAACAAGTCCGTGAATGCTCTTCTGATGGCTGTGACAGGTATGGCATCTGGCCCCATTGCACCGATCCGTTTTCTCTGTCAGTAGCAGGGAAAAGGAAACTATTTCCCTCAGTTTGAGTTACACTAAAACCTTAATTACCGCGAATTCAAATGGTAAAAGGAAAGACACTTCCTCCAGAGTCTGTTACTCTGCTGCCACGTGATCTCGGTCCTGTTACAGAATCAGTCCTCTGGACAGGGGTGTCCTAACAGCCCGATCGCTGCCCCAGCTTCTCACATCGCTGCTGGAAGTGGCTTAGGGAGCCGCCACATTGGAACCAGTTCCCCAGCCTTCGAAATGTCCAGTATAGCTAGTTTTTCCTCCTGTGTCAGGACTGGTCAGTATCGCTTCACTTCAGTCCCAGCTAAGTGCTGTTAGGGATCATGTTACAGGAAAGTTCCTTGTTTGTAATACTCACACTCATACTCAGCAGCGAGAGCTGCTCACGCTATCACAGGCTCTGATTCCAGCCGTGTTAACGGATTCATGTGGGCCGCTCCTGCTCGGTCCTCGGACAGCTGCCCCCAGAGCAGTCAGACAGAGCCACCTGCACCATCGAAGGAGCCCCCCCGTCCCGTTGTGTTTGGCTGGATTTGGTAGTTGTGCTCTGTGACAGATGTGACAAGCTAGTGCAGTTCGTAATTGATGAAGGCACACTTCACAGGAGGTAAAAGGCTGTGTGTTCACTATATTTTTTATATCTTTGGTTTCTATAAAATATACTAGCATGTTATGTAATTCAGAAATGTGGATGGAAACTAGTTTGAAGATGATACTACCTGGGAGAGTTTCCATTTTTACTGGTCATTTCCCTCCTTTCTTCTGTTTCTTTCCAACATACTGATTATTATTGTGGAATAAGAATTTGCCTTATTCACTAGATTCCAAGTGGAATTATGAATAATGTTTTAATAAGAACCTGTTCTGTTTGTGACTTCAGGATTTTTTATTGGTGGACCTTCTAATATGATTAGTTCTGCTATTTCTGCTGACTTGGGTCGCCAGGAGCTCATCCAAGGGAGCAGTGAGGCTTTGGCGACCGTCACAGGAATAGTCGATGGCACCGGGAGCATTGGAGCTGCAGTGGGCCAGGTGAGTGAGCAGCGGAGGGGCTGAAGTGGAGTGTCAGTGCTCCTTCAGCTGGTGGAGAATTGACCCTGCCCACGGGGCCATAGCAGGTGGCACTCTTGTGCTGTAGTGTGCTGTGCCGGGAGCCCGGGGTTCAGTCCCGTCTGAGGTCCCACTGTGCCGGGAGCCCGGGGTTCAGTCCTGTCTGAGGTCCCGCTGTGCTGAGAGCCCGGGGTTCAGTCCCGTCTGAGGTCCCGCTGTACCGGGAGCCCGGGGTTCAGTCCCGTCTGAGGTCCCGCTGTGTCAGAGCCCGGGGTTCAGTCCCGTCTGAGGTCCCGCTGTGCCGGGAGCCCGGGGTTCAGTCCCGTCTGAGGTCCTGCTGTGCCGGGAGCCCGGGGTTCAGTCCCGTCTGAGGTCCCGCTGTGCCGGAAGCCCGGGGTTCGGTCCCGTCTGAGGTCCCGCTGTGCCGGGAGCCCCGGGTTCGGTCCCGTCTGAGGTCCCGCTGTGCCAGAGCCCGGGGTTCAGTCCCGTCTGAGTCCCGCTGTGCCGAGAGCCCGGGGTTCAGTCCCGTCTGAGGTCCCGCTGTGCCGGGAGCCCGGGGTTCAGTCCCGTCTGAGGTCCCGCTGTGCCGGAAGCCCGGGGTTCGGTCCCGTCTGAGGTCCCGCTGTGCCGAGAGCCCCGGGTTCGGTCCCGTCTGAGGTCCCGCTGTGCCAGAGCCCGGGGTTCAGTCCCGTCTGAGGTCCCGCTGTGCCGAGAGCCCGGGGTTCAGTCCCGTCTGAGGTCCCGCTGTGCCGGGAGCCCGGGGTTCAGTCCCGTCTGAGGTCCCGCTGTGCCGGGAGCCCGGGGTTCAGTCCCGTCTGAGGTCCCGCTGTGCCGGGAACCCGGGATTCAGTCCTGTCTGAGGTCCCGCTGTGCCGGGAACCCGGGATTCAGTCCTGTCTGAGGTCCCGCTGTGCCGGGAACCCGGGATTCAGTCCTGTCTGAGGTCCCGCTGTGCCGGGAACCCGGGGTTCAGTCCTGTCTGAGGTCCCGCTGTGCCGGGAACCCGGGGTTCAGTCCTGTCTGAGGTCCGGCTGTGCCGAGAGCCCGGAGGTTCAGTCCTCTCTGAGGTCCTGCTGTACTGGGAACCTGGGGGTTTAGTTCTCTCTATGGGCCATCAGATATGATCTCATATGGAAGGTGCCTCTACATTTTTAGTTCTTTTTTCCCACTTTTACTTCCAGCTTCTTTCTGTCTGGAAATAAGCTCACATGTCATCAGATAGACCCTTCAGTCCCAACCTGCCTCCCCTGCTTTCCAGCCTGAACTTGGCACCACAAGGAGACCACGAGACCCGAAATATGTGCTTCTCGTTGTCCCTCACCTGACGTGCAAACCCTACCAAGCTCTCACGTATACACGCTCATCCCATGGGTTCCCGCCGGAAGTGGCCAGGGACTCTGGAGCTGCTCTGAGTCACTTTCTTGGCCTCCTACAACTGTGTCTCAAGGGGTAGCTGATAAATGTCTTACATCAGAATCATCTGGGGTAGTCATCAAAAGTACAGAACACTAAGCCTACCACAGACTTGCTGAGCTAGAGCCTGGGGATCTGTATTTCAACAAGCCTTCCTGGTGATTCTTTTGTACTCTAAAGTTTGAGATCTCCTAGGCTGAGAGTGGCCTACTGTACGGAGTTAGAACTATTCAGATCGATCTTTTTTGCTTAAATGCAGCCTTATCTCATGAGTCATGCTGGAACAGTCATGAGTCCTGCCTCTCCAAGGTATACCACTGCAGGTCATTCAGTGCTAATTTTTCAGAAATAAGGATTTGAGAATCATCTGCATGGATAAAATAGTTGGAACTATGAAAGTGATGAGACGTTAAATAGAGAAGGAGAATATAGGCAGAACTTCAGGGATGCCCAGTGGTCAAAGAAATAGGAAGCCAGAATTTGTGGAGGTGTTAGACGGTAAGGTCACAGATACAGAGAGGGCAGGAGAAGGAGATTGGAAGGAAAAAGGTTGGTAGGTTTTACATTTAGGTTATTGCTGTTTTGCTTGCTTGGTGAGGATAGATCACTGATATCCAGTTGTTAATGAGAGGGCAAGTATAAGGAAAGTAAACTGTCTTAATACTAATCACTGTCCAGCCAGGTATTATGTGTTTATTTGTTAATGTCTGTCTCTCCCACTACAATGTAAGCTTCAGGAGGGCAGCCTTTGGTTTGGTTTGTGTTCTGCTGTAGCCCCAGGACCAAGCACGGTGCCTGGCACACAGTAGACATTCCATATTTGTTGAATGGTTGTAGAACGAATGATTGACGTGATTGATGTGCTTAGCATATTTGATTATGAGACTAAAGGGAGAAAAACTTAGTGGTAGGAGAAATTGCTTACTTAATCATGTTCTGAGGTAGGAACCAAAGAATGCTTCTGGCCACCAGTTGAGATGTCTTATAAGCAGTAAGAGGTGACTATTGGCCATCCTTTTCTGAAAGTACTGTAGTTTGTTATTCTTCCTCACTGGTATTTTCTTTATTAATCAAATGGGTGGATTACAATGATTGCAGAGAGTTTACCTTTATTTAAAATGTCTCACCTACCAGTCTTCAGATTTCTAACTGTGAACTTGGGTGAGCATTAGACTGACTGGTGGTTTGGGCAGCAAGATCAGGAGTAAATCATTGTTAGCTTTCCTCATTCCCCTTTCGTGTTGATTTTTGAAAGATTTCCCATTGCCTTGGTTATGAAACCTTAAACTTCATGATTTAATGTTGAAAACTACCAATCTTCTCTCTAGCTCCTGTCCTAACTCACCTTAAGTAATGTTGTTCTCCCTACACCTTTCTTTGACTTCCCAAGATTACCTACCTCTAATAGAATACTTGTCACAGTGTATTACCCGTGTTGGTTTATTTATCTGTACCAGAGTCTGCATTCCTTGAGGACAGAAACTGTTTCATCTTCATGTTCCCAGCACTTAGTATGTTTTTGACAAGTAGCAGGGGCTCGGTGAGATGAGATTGCATTATCTGCCCAAGAGAAATGAGAATGAGTGTCCACATAAACAAACCCCTGTACACAGTTGTTCATAACTGGACTATTTATAACAGCTAAAAAGTAGAAACAATTCGAGTGTCCATCAACTGATGCATGGATAAATAAAATGTGGTATATTCATATAAAGGAGTATTGTTTGGCAATTATAGAGAAATGAAGGACTTATAGATTCTATAACACGGATGAACCTAAAAAATATAATATGCGAAAGAAGCCAGTCCCACAAGACCACACACTGTATGTGATTTTATTCATGGGAGGAATCCAGAATAGGCAAATGCATAAGGGAAGAGACTTGCGGTTGCCTAAGGCTGGATGAGTCTGGGGAGTGACCACTGATGGGTACAAGGTTTCTTTTGGGGGTGATGAGAAATGATTTAAACTTAGGTTACAGCGATAGTTGCACAACTCTAAGTATACTAAAAACATTGGGTTTTCTATGTTAAGTGGGTGAGCTTTGTGCTATGTAAATTATATATCAACGAAGTTATTTAAAAGAAAGGTAAAATACTGCCCTGGTCGGTTTGGCTCAGCGGTTAGAGCGTTGGCCTGTGGTCTGGAGAGACCCAGGTTCGGTTCCTGCTAAGGGCATGTACCTCGGTTGCAGTTTGTCCCCGGCCCTGGTTGGGTTGTGTGGGTGGCAACCACTCGATGTGTCCCTTTCACGTTGATGTTTCTCTTTCTCTCTCTCCCACTCTATCTGAACAAAATATCAAAAAATGTCCTCGGGTTAGGATACAAAAAAAAAAAGGTAAAATAGCAGTCAGAGAGTTTGGACGGCTACTGTGCTTCCTTTCATGGGTGACTAGACCTCTGCTTTGTTGCTTTTTATGATGTCATCTTGGCTAAATCACTAAGTTGTTCTGCTTTAATTTCTTCCACTTATAAAGCTCATGAGTAACATGATCAAAGACTATAGGTTAAGCTCTCACATCAATGGCCAGTTGTTTTTTGACAAGGGTGCCAAGACCATTCAGTGGGGGAAGAATGGTTTCTTCGCCAAATGGTGCTGGGGTAACTGGATATGCACATGCAAAGGAATTCATTTGAACCCTTACCTTTTACCATACATAAAAGTAACTCAAAAATGGACAAATACCCGACTTTAAGAGCTAAAACTAGAAAATTTTTAGAAGAAAACAGGGACAAATTGTCATGAGAAATATATGCAAATGTCCTATAAGCACATGAAAAGACTCTCAGCATCCTAAGTTGTTGGGGAAATGCAAGTAGAAAACACAGTGAGATACCACTTTACCTCTATTAGGATGGGTATAATTTAAAAAAACAACAGAACAGCAAGTGTTGATGAGGGCCTGGAGAAATTGGAGTTCTCATATATTGTTGGTGAGAATGTAAAATGGTGTAGCTGTCATAGAAACACTGGTGGTTCCTCAGAAAGTTAAACATTAGAATTACCATATGACCCAGCAATTCCACTCCTAGGTATATATCCCCAGTGGATTGAAAAGAGAGTTTCAGACATTTGTATGCCAGTGTTCATTGCAACACACTATTCATAGTAGTCAAAGGTGGAAACAACTCAAGTGTCGATCAGTGGATGACTGGATGAACAAAATATAGTATATCCCTACAATGGAATACTATTCAGCCATGAAAAAGAATGACGGTCTGATATGCAGCACAACATGGTTGAACCTTAAAAACATTATGCCAAGTGAAATAAGCCAGACACAAAGGATGAGTACTGTGTGATTCTACTTAACCTGAAATATCTAGACTAGGCAAATTTCAGAGACAGAAAGCATTAGAGGTTACCAGGGGCTGAGCAGCAGGGGGTGAGGGGGACTTATTGCTTAATGGATACAGAGGATCTGTTTGGGGTGATGAAAATTTTTGGAAACAGACGGTGGTGATGATTGTGCAACATTGTGATTGTATTTGGTGCCTCTGAGTTGTTCACTAAAAAATGGTTAAAATGTCAAATTTTATGTTATATTTTTTACCATAATAAAAAAAGAAAAAGGGTTAAATACTCTCAGGTCCTTTTTATTAATTGAAAGTAAAGTAAAAGAATATGTTGTCAAATGTTAACGTCATACAGTAATCCTATGAGCAAACAGCATAATTGTAAAATGAGTGGTATACTTAAATGACAAACTCTTTTTGAAAGCATCAGTTATGGTGCTTTCATTGGAATTACTAAACGGAAGTGACTTGAGGTTGTTCATCTTCTTCTCTTGGTGAAGTGAGTAGAAATAAACCTTCCACACTTCTGTCCTCTGTTGTGCGGTGTTGGGCTCTGGCAGCTTACACAACAAAGGCTGCTGAGGAAGCTCACGTGGGAACACGATGTGCAAGAGGTTCGCAGACTGCAAAACACTGCGAATCCCAGCGCCCTGCTCATTTCTAGAAGAGCCATGTTTAATCTACTTACAGCTACTTCATTTCATTAGTTTATGAAGAATTATAATGTAACTTCTTTTTCTCCCTTTTAGTATTTAGTGTCTTTGATCCAGGACAACCTTGGATGGATGTGGGTTTTCTACTTTTTCATTCTCATGGTACGTGTGTGTCCCCTACTTTTTTGAACTAGTAGGTTTTCTTATGGATTCAGTTCAAAGCATTTACTTAAACCACTTCTTAAACCAGCAAAATTGGTGATTCCTCTAAAGACCCTTTTGTAGAAAGTAATATTTTATTAGTCTAAAAGACATTCTTTTTCAAGGAGGGAAAGGGCCGTTCGTTTGCCCTTGACCCAACTCTAATGAGTATTGTCATTGATAAAACCAGAAAAAAAGACGAGACTTATTTAAAGTATCACCAACCATTTATTGGTGTACTCTTCCAGGGTACGCTGTCTGCTGAATATAATTTAGGAATTCTGAAGGAAATGACAGTGTGTGCCAAGCCACATAGGGTTAAAAAAGAATCATTGGCTATGATTAACACTGTGGTGTGCAGGTTCTAAAAAGAACCTGAGTCTCTCAAGAAAATAATCTGTTGTGTCTTAGACATTTTTGGCTGGAATTTTGTACTTTCTGGGAAATAGCCAATACTGAATAAGGCCTTGTGCTTTCTAAATGTTGCTTTCTGTTGTGTAAGCATGTGACCTAGTCTATCCCATTATGGGCGAGACAGTGCTTACGACAGATCTGCTTGAGAAAGTCTAGTGACAGCTTCGTCCACCAGGGGATGCATTCAGTTTGCTGTCCCTGAATCTGGGGCATCCTGTTGGAGGTGGCCTCAGTTGTCCCAAGTCCAGACACTACAGTCTTGTCCACGGAGTCATGGGGTAGGTCAGCACCTGGAGTTCCCTGGTGCGGCCTGAAGGCTTACGTACTTTGCTGTCACAAAAGACGCTTTCTTCTGCCTAGCTGCCCCTGGCTTCCAGAGACTGGGTCGTGAAACTCTTTCCGCTTCTGACATCCATGCTAAGGAGAGGAACTCTCTCCTGATGAACTTGCTGTTATGATCATGCTAGAAGTTGTAATAGAAAGAAACTGGGTCTATTATAAGACGCACTTTAAAAAAATCTGAGCCCCAGTGTTGCTTTTCTGTTCCACCTGTTGCAAATTATTTCATTTGTGTACCTTAGTTCTTTTCTTTTCTTTTTAGAGACTGTAATGTAAGTATTTTGTAATAGTAACTAATTTTCAAGATTATTTTCTAATTGAAGATTAGAGTTATCTTTGTATGAAGTCAGAATGAATGTAATTGTCCAAAGTCATTATTATGTTTAATAACATGCTTCAAAAGAAGTAATTAAATTGTTACTGCACATGTAATGCTTTTCTTCTCTTCACAGACGAGTTGTACAATTCTGTTTATTTCACCATTAATAGTGAGGGAAACGTGCTCTCTTATGCGAAGGCGACAGGCTCGCATCCTGAGTGAGTGACTGGTGCCCACAGAGAACAAGAATAATAGGAGACACATCAGGACTCTTACTTCTTTTCCTTCCTCCTATTTTGGGGTTGTCTTAGGAGCTCCAACACCACCTCACATTGCCCAGCCTCTTTCAGCGGTGTCGGGTGCTGCGATGCTGACCAGAGTGAAGGTGGCTGCTTTGCTACACTACAGGAATTATTGCTGATGAGCTTCACTGTTGTTTCACGAATGTACACACGGCCTGCGAATCTGCCAGGGTCTTTGTTGGGCCTGTTGAAATTTATCCGTTTAACCTTAAAGGCTGCATTGGACTTGGACCCTTGTTTTCCAGCCTGGGAAGCTGAGTGAGTACGAGGCAGCATGCAAGGTCCGGCTCCATGAATAGAAGGGCTTGTTGCGGAGAGTGGCTTATCTTCAGAGCATCAAACCCTGATGAACTGCTCCAGCTGGATCCAGCACAAGCCTGCCTTGGACCAAGGATGCCTTTGTTTACTGTGGTGGGAAAAATCGTCCTGCACGCAGAAGCGGAAACATCTCCGCATTGTCCTCAACTTGTTCTCCGTCTTCATTCAAGACGAACGCTGGCCCCTGGCAGTGTTGAGTCCCCCTTTCAAGGACCACAAGGTACACGTTGTGAGCATTCCAGTGTGTAACTGGTAACGATGTACTCACCCCAGATTTGCTGTCTGGGATCCATGAGGAAGCAAATGTGCTCAGCCCTGTGTTCAGAGGATTGGTCTCTGTCACAACTGGGTGCCTTGAGTTACCTCAACAGAAGACTAGAATTAGAGAAAAGGAAAGGGCGTTTGTCCTAGGAAGCAATAGGTATATGACATTGAATCACATTAATGGGTCACTCGAGCCTGAGGGGTACTTAGGTGTCCTTGACAAGTTCGGAGAGGATACGTCTTCAAGGCTGGGAATCCTATTCTGATTGTCAGTGTTTCAAAGCCATTCTGGATGTATATTCTAAATTATGTAAGCAAACCAGGGGAGAAATGTGCAATTTTGAGAACTGCCTAATTTACAATGGGGTAGGGAATATTTTTTAACCTCCTGCTTTGGACTCTGAAATGTGGTGTGTATGTGGACTTATCAATGTTATTTAATCAAGCAGATTTACAATCCGTTAATTGCTCATTACTGACAAAAAGGGAAAATATGAAACACAGAAAGGGAAAATAAACTGATTTTTATAATAAATATCTGTCCATCTGGTTATTTAAATTTATACTCTGAGCTCCATGTTTCAGAATGTGACTCATGCCTGACAATGTCCTGCCGCTGAGTGTTCCCCAGGGACCTTTCCCGGGCCCCACAGTGTCGCCGGCTGCACAGCTGCTCCCTGCAGGTGCTGTGGCCTGCCTTTCCCGCCGGGAGGTGGGCTGCCTTCCGGTGAGTGGCCTGGCTGTCACTTAGGAGCTGTCTGTGGAGGACCCCTGGTCTGATTACCTACCCTCTTCCTGACCTTTCTCCGAGAGTCCTCTCCCCACACACGGTCAGTATGGTCACACCTTTTTTTTTGCTTTTTCCATTGGAGTAATTTATTCTGGCCCAAGTCCGAAGTGTGGGAAGTCCGTGTGTTTGACTCTCAGTAGAGAAGGCGCACGCCAGCAGACGAGAGTGTTCGGAGAGATCGGGGTGAAGACCACGTGGGAAGTCCGTGTGTTTGACTCTCGGAGTAGAGAAGGCGCCGCCAGCAGACGTGAGTGTTCGGAGAGATCGGGGTGAAGACCACGTGGGAAGTCCGTGTGTTTGACTCTCAGTAGAGAAGGCGCCGCCAGCAGACGTGAGTGTTCGGAGAGATCGGGGTGAAGACAAGTAGCAGTCGAGGCCCTGACCCCCTCGCGCGAGGCTCCTGGCGAAGGGCGTGCTGGTCGTAACAGTTCTGTCGTCTGGGTTTTCTCGACATTTTGAGAGGGCCACAAAAACAATGGGAAGGTGTCCACTGAATTCCCGGCTGGGTTAGAAGATGGAAGAGAAATGTTGAGACTAAAGGAGGAAGAGCCAGGCGGGTGAGGTCAGGTGCGCGGTCCAGAGGCGCGGCCGACGCAGCACATGGTCTCGTTCTGCCGTCACCTGGTGCGGCTCCGTCCGAGGAGCTGTCCTCGACACCAGGACCGGGCGTGTGGAATCCTGCTCTGTTCTGCACAACCACACAGATCTCAGTGTTTACTTTTAAATATGTTTCTACTTTTTAGAGAGAGAGAGAGGAAGGGAGAGAGAAGGAAACATTGATGTGAGCAATACATTGATCGACCACCGCCTGCACGCCCCCTACTGGTCATCGAGCCTGCAACCGGACATGTGCTCTGAACGGGAATCGAACCGGGTCCTCAGTCCATGGGACGATGCTCAATCCACTGAGCCACACTGGCTGGGCCACAATATATTTTTTATTTTATTTTATTTTATTTTTTTTTTAAATCCTCACCCGAGGACATTTTTGCATTTATCTTCAGATAGAAATGGAGGGAGAGAGAGAAGAAGAGAGAGAGGAACATCCATGTGAGAGAGACACATTGACTGGGTGCCACCCACACAACCCCAACCGGGCCGGGGACAAACTGCAACTGAGGTACGTGCCCTTAGTGGGAACCGAACCCGGGTCTGACGCTCTAACCACTGAGCAAACTGGCCAGGGCCCACAATATATTTAAACGGTTTTCCCAGCGTGGTGAGTTGGCTTCCAGTTTGTTCTACATTTGTGGTGCACTGACTCACTGCTGTGCTGATAGGCGTTGCAGTCGATGGCACTTGCTGTAGCCTCTTACAGCGTTGCTCACTTCATCAGCAACATAAAGTCTCTTCTGCAGCCTGGTAGCCTTCCATCTTTCCCAGCACCAACTGTTGTCTTCTTACCCAGTTTAAACCTCGATGTACCTGAATGAAATTATAAATAAAATAACTGTTCAGCACTAAATGACGTGTTGCACTATGGATATATTTCCTCGTTCTAGTTCTGACCACGTACGTAGGAATTGGTGTTAACTCCCCAGGTAGTCGCAGCCGCCCTCGGGCATCCTGTGCTGCGGGCAGACTAGGTCTCGTGTCAGAGGTGGAGGCTGGGACAGCGCGTCCTTCCGAGAGGGATCCTTCCGTGAGCCACTGCCATGCCGGACAGTTGGGACAAGGATGTGTACCCCATGCCCCCACTGCAGGCAGGTGCCCTTGCCGTAGACCTCGCTGCCCAGCCCCATCACCTACATGCCGAAGGCCTTTGACCAGCCTGTGACCCTCATGAGACAGTTTATAGAGTGGCAGCGTGCAAAGAACGGGTATTACCATCGCCACCGCGCGTTCCACCGGGTCCTGACGTCACCAAGTCAAGGAAAAGGATGTCTGGCGCCTGCGGGAAGCAGAAATGCAGGGAGAAGACACTGCAGAGTGATCAAGAGACTGTCAGCATTATCCAGGAAGGGCGGAAGGCCTGTCGGCAGAGGCGAGGTGAGAGCTACAGGCAGAGCTGTGCCCAGGGGGCCAAGCCCTGCCGGGACCGTGATCGCCGTGTCGGGGCCCCTCATTGTGCCAGGAAGTGCCCAGCAAAGCAAGCAGGGGGTGGTTGCAGAGAGGAGCTGCTAGAGAGGCTGCTGCTGCTCCTCGAGTCCCCTCTCACGTGACTGTCACTATTGCTAAGGAAAGAGGAGTGAAACCTAAAAAAAAAAGAACTCCCAAAGAACTCCCAAGAGTTACCTTCACTTGCTCACTGGTCTCTTCCATAGTGAGGCTAATTTGGAAATGGAAATACACTCTGACAGCTCAGCCTGTGATGCTCACTAGGTTGAAATGCAGTACTCCTGCCTGCCTTTTCTTGTTACACGTTTTCTTTTCTCCTTTCGTATAGTTTCAAAGGAAGAAAGCCTTTTCCCCTTCCTGCTTATTCTGCTCCTTCCTGCGTCCTGGAGGACCAGAGCCCCACAGTCAACACTCACGCAAGAAATGTCTGAGGCCCTCCGTGTGCACCGTGGTGTTCAGGGGGGTGGATACGAGGCGCTGGCGTCCACTCCTTCCATCTCCTTCAGAGCCTCCAGCCGTGCTCCCTGCCTCCCATGTAAGTCACTGATAAAGCCTTATCTCGGCTACTTTTTCTGACTGACTTCCTGTTTATCTTTTCATGGCCAAATCCTCTGAGTTGGTATCTGCTGCCTTCCTGGCTGTACTACTGACTTCCTCCTCAACTAGGTAACTCACTGCATCTGTTTGCCCAGGACGTGGGCTCGTGCCTGACATGCTGACATGATTATCAACAGCACTTCCCTTGGCTCTTCGTGTCCCGATTTGGACACCTTATCCTTAACTTCCGAGGTCTGTCTTCATCACCCTACAGAAACTGCATCCGAAGGAGATCTGTTTTTGACATTTCCTTATTGAAAGGGAGAGACAGAGATGGAAACATCGATGAGAGAGAACATCGATCAGCCACCTCCTGCACACCCCCCACTGGGGATCAGGCCCACAGCCTGGGCATGTGCCCTGAACCGGCGACCTCTTGGGGCATGGGTCCATGCTCAACCACCGAGCCACATTGGCTGGGCTGCCCCTGCTGTTTTTAAAAATTAAAAAAATTCCTGAGATAAAATACACACAAAATTGACAAACTTAACCATTTTAAGTGTACGGTTAAGTATATTCACATTGTGGTGTATACCTTCTTTTTTTTTTTATCCTCACCCGAGGACATTTTTCCATTTTTTGTTCAGATAGAGCGGGAGGGAGAGAGAGGAAGAGAGAGAAAGAGAAACATCGACGTGAAAGGGACACATCGAGTGGCTGCCACACGTACGACCCAACCAGGGCTGGGGACAAACTGCAACCGAGGTACGTGCCCTTAGCGGGAACCGAACCCGGGTCTCTCTGTACCGCAGGCCGACACTCCAACCGCTGAGCCAAACCGGCCAGGGCTGTATACCTTCTTGTCACGATTTACACTTCTTGTCTGTAATGCCCCCTTTTAATGCTCAGCTTTCTGAATCTTAATTTTCCTTCAAGGCTTGGCCAAGCACCATCTAATCCAAGAAACCTCCCCCAGCCAGCCTGTGAGTCCACGGCCTCCCTTCCTCGGGCAGCAGTGTCAATATTACTTGTTTGGTACTTAGCTATTTCGGTCTTACCTATTTTTATGTCTAACTCCCAGGGAGAAGGTTGCTCTTTTTCTCCAGCTCCTAGTTCCTCGCACGGTTGGTCCTAAGTCACTGTTGGTGACGCTA
This sequence comes from Molossus molossus, assembly GCF_014108415.1. Classification (NCBI taxonomy): domain Eukaryota; kingdom Metazoa; phylum Chordata; class Mammalia; order Chiroptera; family Molossidae; genus Molossus; species Molossus molossus. The sequence continues at coordinate 101,850,257 of NW_023425401.1, read as the reverse complement.
GAAAAGGTGGAAAGGAAATGAGAGAGTGGAGGGTGGGCAAAGCGGCTGTGCCTCCCTGACCCTGCCAACGACCCTTTGCCTTGCAGAGCGTAGGGCACGGCCCTCCTGCAGCGAATGGCCTGGTTGCCCCCTGCCCGCCACTCACGCTGCTGTCTTTATTCCCACCGCAGTCCCGGAGCTGATAGGACCGCACAGTCGGCCCCGCTGGCTGAGTTTACTGCCTTATTTTGTTCTTGGGTTGTTTCCTCAATTAAGTTGTGAGTGTCCAAAAGTCAGTTCCATGTCCAAGGACGCTGCAGCCATGTCATCGAGAGCAGGTTTACCTCTCCTCGTGGCCTCTGGACTTTTAAATTCTGGGTCATCTTCCTTTTGCTTTTCTTGAAATGCCCTGAGCATTTCTGGCGACCAAGTTAGTTTCAGCATATATCCAGAATAAATCAGATTAAAGATGATCCTGGCCGGTGTGGCTCAGTGGTTGAGCATTGACCCATGCACCAGGAGGTCGCCAGTTCGATTCCTGGTCAGGGCACATGCCCAGGTTGTGGGCCTGATTCCCAGTGCAGGGCATGCAGGAGGCGGCCGATTGATGTTCTCTCTCATCGCTGTTTCTATTTCTCTCTTCCTCTCCCTTCCTCTCTCTCTGAAATCAATGAAGAAAAAAAATTAAATCAGATTAAAGGTGAAATACAGATGTTTATATATGTGATGATACAAGTCACTTAAATGATTATATCTGTGTACGTATTATATGTAACTCAAATGTGACTACATGTTGTATGGAGCTATGTTATGTAATTTATGTGTGCAAGTATAAATAGGTATGCTAGTACACACACATCTCAAGTCTAATACTTGAGAAGGAATTCTGTACCTGAGCTCCCAGCGGTTTGGTCTTCCCGTCAGCACTGGTATAATACTTCATATGCGTACACTTCTTCTCAAAATACCATCCTAGTCCCTACTCTGTCCCACCGCATCTTTGTAAGGTAGGCAGGGCAGCTGAGTCTGTTCCTCGGATGTGAGGACAGGCTCAGAGAAGTTAAGTAGTCTGCCCAGGGCCACACAGTCTGGTACATGATAGAACAGGGCCTAAGGCACAACCCAGGCCTTTTAACTCCACTCCAGTGTGGTTCCCATTATGCCACGGGGCCTCTTCCCATTTACTCCTGGAGGGTGAGCAGGCTGTGTGACGCTGTGCGGCTTTGCTTGCATCAGCCCCCAGGCCCGCACCCGCTGCTTGACTGCGTGCCCCTGAGCCCCTCAGGGCTGCCCTGGCACCTGCACCTTGGCATCTCTGCAGTGCCTTCTGCTACAAGTTTGCTTTTTAAAAAGCACCTCTTCCCTCTTTTTCCTGGTCCTTCTGTCTGAGACGCAGAAGGATTGCATTGTAATCTCTTCCTCCCGGTCCCCTGGGTGGGACAGGTCCACCTTAGCCAGGTCTACCTCTTTCTCTTCTTTACCGAGGTCCCTGCTCTTTTTTTTTAAAGCAGAACTCCAGCACCACACATGATTTATTTTATTTTATTTTTTAAATTTTTTTAGAGAGAGAGGTAGGGAGAGAGAGAAACATCGATGAGAAACATCAGTTGGCTGCCTCCTGCACGCCCCCTACTGGGGATCGAGCCCTCAACCTGGGCATGAGCCCCGACCAGGAATCGAACTGGGACCTCTCAGTCCATGGGACGATGCTCAATCCACGGAGCCACATGGACTGAACTTTCCTTCTAATGAAGTTTCATTCACTTTGAATGAGGCTCTAAAATGCCATTAGACAGCTTTTTACTGCCTTCTATTGCCTGCTGATGAAAGACACAATTTTTTTTTCCATTTGCCGTTTTAGAAATTAGATAAAAAGTAGCAAAGTCACTTGAGACTATTTTAAATCTTCTTTATCACAAGGAAGTTGTCATCTCATAACTTCATCATCAGTGAAAATGCTTATAAAAGGTCCACCCTGTTTGATGGGAATGTTGTTGTGGATTTTAATGGGATAATTGTATTTAAGTAAAACCTTTCATCTGAGGACTTCAAAGGCCTTCACCTTGTTTAATAGTTATTATCATGCCCTAAAGAGTGACATCAGGATGCGATCGGCCTAGATTGTGTGTAAGTGTGCATTTGCTTATTTAGTTAGCATTCTGTTTGTTTTCCTAGCCTCACCACAGGAAGTTTCATGAACCTAACAGTTTTGCAGTTGATTTCCATAAAAAAATTGCATCTAATGAATAGCATACATGCCTTGCCTTTATTTCACGGAATGAAGATGTTAAAGGGCTTATGGAATGAAGAACAACCCGTATGGATCCAGGAGGTGGGGCTGGGCGGTGAAACAGTAGAGACCTTTCCCCAAATGCCCCATAGTGTGCAATAGGTTTGATCATCGACCTACTGGTTGGGTTCCCATAGATGATGATTCTGTGAACAAGCACTGGGAGGGAATATAAGTGCCGCATAATCACCCAGACTGTCATTTAACAAAACTTTGGAAAAACAAGCCTGTGTCATGACTGAAGGAAAGGTCCCTAATTAAGTTAAAACAAGACCAAAGCCCCCAGAACACTCCCACCCTGGTCTCCGCTATCACTTATTTATTGGCTGTTGAAACAGCCTTTGGATTAAGGGATGGGTGGGTTAAGAGAAGAACCTTTTAGCAAGAGTGGGCCAAAGGAATGACACAATTCTGCCTTCCCCAACACACACACGCACACGCACACGCACACGCACACATCCATCTGTTGTGTGGCTTTGGCACAGTCTGTATAACCAGCTCATTTAATGCTGCAGGATCATAGTGATTCTAATTTATAAGGAGATTTTTAGACCAACATTTATGTTTTCCTCCTCCCCCCAAAGGAAACAGCTCACTATTAACCCTTTTCCATGTCTCCAGTCACTTGTACCTCTCGACTCAGCAGGGGGAGACAAAGTTGCAAAGACTTTGCCTGCTGTACTTTCAGCACCATAAAGTGCCACATGTTCTTTATTTCATTATTACTTTATATACGTTTGTTTTGAAACCCTCCTGGCTCGTTATTCTCGTTGAAGTTCTCAGTGACCCCTGTCCCAGCCTCCTATCACCGCTGAAGACTAATGACAGCCTGTTTTACTGGAAGACCAAGATTACCTGGAATTTATCCACTTGGACAGTTCTGTCTCTCAGAGGAATTAACTTCACTCTAAATCCCACTCGCTTTGATTAGTTTCTCTCCACTGGTTTCTTTTTTTTTTCTTTCAGTTTTTAAATTCTGTAGGCCCCTCACTTGAGACCTTCAACCATCCCCTCTATTCCTTGCAGCTACTATGTCCTCTACGAATAGTGAATTCTCCAAATGGATGTTCTACCCATGCAAACTCGATGGTCTACCCATGCAAACCTGGATGTACCCATGCAAACCTAGGTGTGTACCTGTGAAAACCTGGATGATCAACCCATGCAAACCCGGATGGTCTACTTATGCAAATCTATATGTATACCTGTGAAACCTGGATGCTCTACCCAGCAAACCCTGAGGGCTACCCATGCAAACTCGATGGTCTGCCTATGCAAACCTGGATGGTCTGTCCATGCAAACTCGATGGTCTGCCTATGCAAACCTGGATGGTCTGCCCATGCAAACCAAGATGTGCACCTGTGAAACCTGGATGCTCTACCCAGCAAACCCTGCGGTCTACCCATGCTAACTCGATGGTCTGCCTGTGCAAACCTGGATGTCAGACCCTGAGCACCTGTTTTCATTTACCAGCTATTTGTTCCCTAGTAGGGCGCTTATTCTTTCTCCTCCCCAGTGTGCAAATTCTTTTGTGTCCTTCTAACAGCCAGTCACAGCCTGGACCTGCGCTTAGAAATGGACGCATCTTGAGACAGAGGACACTCTCCTTTGTCAGGCCATTTCATTGTGGAATAGCTTAAATTGTTAGAAAATTCGTGCTCCTACCAGAGTGCATATCTCCATCATGGCTTCCATTGGTCCTAATTCTTCCTTCTGAAGCCACCCAGACCTATATTTTTCTTGGTATATCTGAAGACAACCTCGTCTCTCCCTTTCAGCTTTTTAGGCTTCCAGTCTTAAAATGTATTGAAACTGTTCCCCCAGTATTGACTTCGGATCAAACCTGGCAGGCCAGTTTTCTACTGTGGAAGTTGTTAACTACCTTCCCATTCTCTGAGGTCTACTTTTCTCTCCACTTTAATTTTCCCTTTTCCTTCTAGTTTTCACTCCCAAGACAAGTTTCCAAACAAAATTGTTTCACCCTCTGTGTTCTTAAGACTCTTGTTCATAGTCTATTTTCAGCCATGTTTTCAACTCATCTACAAAACCCTAGGAAGTCAGTACTAGAGTGTCGGCCCACAGACCGGAGGGTCCCAGGTTTGGTTCCCGCTAAGGGCATGTGCCTCTTGCAGTTTGTCCCCAGCCCCGTCTCTCTCATATCAATGTTTCTCTCTCTCTCCCTCCCTCTCTCCCTCCCACTCTATCTGAAGATAAACGCAAAAAAAAAAAAAGTCCTCGGGAGGATAAAAAGAAAAAAGAAAGTCTGTACTATGTTCTTTTCTTTCTTTTTTTTAATCCTCAGCTAAGGATATTTTTTCCATTGATCTTTCAGATCGGAAGGGAGGGAGAGTGGGGGCAGAGAGCAAGAGAGAAACATTGACGCGAGAGAGACACGTTGACTGGCTGCTTCCCACACGACCTGACCAGGGCTGGGGACGAACCACAACCGAGGTACGTGCCCTTGGCCAGAATCAAACCCGGGACTCTGGTCCGCAGGCCTATGTTCTAACCACTGAACCAAACTGACCAGGGCCTTTTCTTTTTTTAAATATACTTCTATTGATTTTTTTAGAGAGAGGTAGAAACATCGATATGAGAGAGAAACAGCGATCGGCTGCCTCCTGCACGCCCCCCACCGGGGATCGAACCCACCACCGGCACACGTTCCTTGACTGGGAATGGAACTGAGACTTCTCAGTTCATGGGGTGATGGTCAATCCACTGAGGCACACTGGCCAGGCAGTGCTATTTGTAATCATTTTGGAAAAATCCCCTCATAGAGTATGGCTGGTAGGTGGAAGGTAGAACTTAGTTAATGTTTAACTCCCTCTGTTCTACTTCCTACGCTGCCTTCGGAAAGTTCGCTTTCATATTCTAAGACCTGCAGGCGACTACCACAGATTTCTCTCCAGCCCGTTTGGTTCTCATTTCCCATCTCAAATCGCCCGGAGGTCGATGTCTGCCGGCAGCCCAATGTAATCGTGCATTTCCTCACCCCAGTGCCCTGCAAACCCTCTGCCCACGTCACTTTCTTAGTGGTCTTTATTTAATAAACTGCCTGAAATTTTTTTTTTTTAATCTTCACTCGAGGATATTTTTCTATTTGTCATCAGATAGAATGGGAAGGAGGGGGAGAGAGAGAGAGAGAAACGTCGATGTGAAAGACACACATCGACTGGCTGCTCCTGCATGACCATGACCAGGGCCGGGGATGAACCACAACCGAGGTACATGCCCTTGACCGGAATTGAACCCATTGGTCTGTGGGTCGACACTCTAACCACTGAGCCAAACTGGCCAGAGCAAAAATTTTTTTTTTTAATTCTCACCCAAGGATATTTTCCCATTTATCTTCAGATAGAGTGGGAAGGGGGGAGGGAGAGAGAAACATCGATGTAAGAGAGAGACACCGATTCTGAGGTACATGCCCTTGACTGGAATTGAACCGGCGACTCCTTGGTACACAGGCAGGTGCTCTAACTGCTGAGCCAAACCAGCCAGGGCTGCTTGAAATGTTTTTGAGTGACCTTTGGCATCAAGGCACACTCAGATTCTGACTCATTAAGTAGCTCTCTCTTACTACTGGACCACGAGTCCTCCACTTTGCCACATTTCTCACACTTTCTGGTTTCTCCTGACCTGTCAGTGCTAATACCATCTGACAGTTAAAGAGACTGTCCCCCCAGGCTCACAGGATCATCTTTGACACATCCTTCCCCCTCTCCTGTAGTCAGCGTCCAGGTGTTGCTGATTCTTTTCCAACTTACCTCTTGCTTTAATTACCAAGCCCCTTCCTCTACCTGAGCGATTCCCAACAGCCTTATTTTTGCTGTGTCTCCTTCTAGTCTTGCCCTGATCCATTCTGCCCCATGCCCAACCCCTAGAATAATCTTGCTAAACGGTGTTCTTGTGGTGGTATTCTCCTGCTCAAGTATCACAAGTGACTCTTTTGTTTACTGGTTAATTCTGAGAGCTTGCACGAATTCTCACCTCTGGTTAGAAAGTCTGGGGGACCAGAGATCTGAGCGTAATCATTGGCGACATTTCTCTCACACTGATGTTGTTTGTACTGAACACTCTCTTCCCTTGTCTTTTTTTTTTATCCTCACCCGAGGACATTTTTCCATTTTTTGTACAGATAGAGTGGGAGGGAGAGAGAGGAAGGGAGAGAGAGAAACATCGACGTGAAGGGACACATCGAGTGGCTGCCACCCGCACGACCAACCAGGGCCGGGGACAAACTGCAACCGAAGTACATGCCCTTAGCGGGAACTGAACCCGGGTCTCTCCGGACCGCAGGCCGACACTCTAACCACTGAGCCAAACCGACCAGGGCTTCTTCTTTTTTTTTTAATAACACCTTTATTGAGATATAATTTGCACATAGCATACAAATCACCCAGTTAAAAGAGTGCCATGGTTTTAGGGATAGTCACAGAGTTCTGCACCTATTCTCTCGAGAACATTTCCATCACCCCCCAAAGAAACCCCTCAGCAGTCACTCTCGTTCTCCTCTCTCCCCAGCTCCAGGCAACTACTGGTTTACGTCTTGTGCCTGTGGATTTGCCTATTTCATATAAATGGAATCATACAATATGTGGTCTTTTGTGATTGGCTTCTTTCACTTAACATAATATTTTCAAGGCTGTTCAAACTGGGTTTTCTTCTTAGATTCTGTATTTGGCATCCATTCATCGGAGGGCTGTGTTAATCACACACACACACACACATATTTTAATATGTCTTTATTGATTTTAGAGAGAGGAAAGGGGGGGAGAGGGAGAGAGAGAGAGAGAGAAACATCGATTGGCTGCCTCCTACAAGCCCTCTGTTGGGGACTGAGCCTGCAACCCAGGCAAGTGCCCTGACTGGGAATTAAACTCATGACCTCTTGGTGCATGGGACAACACTAAACCAACTGGGCCACACTGGCCAGGGCATTAATTATATTTTTGTAATTTTCTCTATTCTTTTTTTTTTATCCCCACCCGAGGACATGTTTTCATTTTTTGTTCAGATAGAGTGGGAGGGAGAGAGAGGAAGAAAGAGAGAGAAACATTGATGTGAAAGGGACACATCGAGTGGCTGCTTTCTGCAGGACCCAGCCAGGGCCAGGGACAAACTGCAACTGAGGTACGTGCCCTTAGTGGGAACCGAACCTGGGTCTCTCTGGACCACAGGCCGACACTCCAACCGCTGAGCCAAACCGGCCAGGGCAATTTTCTCTGTCTTGATTCTCTAACATATGTGGCTTCCTTGATTGGGCAGAAACTGCCCTCCCAGGCCAGCCAATTCTTAGACCTAAGGGCTCACCCTGGAGCACACTTTTCACATGCAAACGACCTAGTCCAGAGCCCACACCCTGACCAACCATTTTCTTTATCAAACTCACACACAGCCAATATTTCTCCTGTGCTAACCCAACCCCAGGCCAGTCCCAGACACCTAGGGACAGCCCCTTCCGGAAGCCTGCCAGAATGATTCAGGCTAGCCGGTTCTGAGCTGCTCACCCTGTCCTGCCTTTCCTGCAGAAACACAGCACAGGCTCTGGCTCCTCTGCCTCCCGATGAAGGCCTGGAGCTTCCCCAGCCCCACGCGGCGGTGGCGTGCCCTCCTCCAGGGGCTGTAAGTAATACACACCACTCAATGGCATCGACCTCTCTGTGGCATCACTCAGTCCCCTCCATACACTAAAATCCTGCAGGTCCAATCGAGACAAAAGCTCATTTATATTGTAGCAACAAGTATCAGCTCTTCATTCCTTATTATGACTGAACCGTATGTGTACACCACACTTGGTTTATTCATTTATCAGTTGGTGGACATCTGGGTCATTCCCGCCTTTTGGCTATTATGGATAATGCTCCTGTGAGTATTTGTGAACAAATGTTTGTGTGGATATATGTTTTCAGGTCTCTTGCTTATACAGGTAACCCTTGTTTTCCTTAAGTTCACGTTCGGCTGCTTGGCTTTTACGAAAGACATTAGTATGGTAATAGCTTTTTTCATAAAAGCAAAAATCCTGTTTGGATTTCTTTTTTTTAAATCAGAAGTGTGAGTTTATTAATTAATTTTTGTCACAGATGTTTCTCCTTTTCCCCCCACTGATTCCCCCCTCCCCCTCCCTCCCTGCCCTGTCCCCAGTTTGTTGTCCATGTCCACTGTTCATGCATACATGCATATAAGTTCTGTGGTTTATCTCTCCCACCATCCCCTCTTCTGGGGATTGTCAGTCTGTACCCCACTTCCACGTCTCTGGGACTACCCCATTTCTCAGACTGTTATGTTCATTATATTCCACAAATAAGTGAGATCATATGATACTTGTCTTTCTCTGTTTGGCTTGTTTCACTTAGGATGATACTTTCCAGGTCCCTCCATGTAGTCTCAAAGGATGAGAGATCTTTCTTTCTTACCGCTGCATAGTACTCCATTGTGTATATGTACCACAGCTTTTTTATCCATTCTTCTACTGATGGACACTTGGGCTGTTTCCAGATCTTAGCTATTGTAAATAGTTCTGCTATGAACATGGGGGTACATATATTCTTTCTGATTGGTGTTTCAGGCTTCTTTGGGTATATTCCTAGAAGTAGAATCACTGGGTCAAATGGAAGTTCAATTTTTAATTTTTTGAGGTAACACCACATTGTTTTCCATAGTGGCTGCACCAGTCTGCATTCCCACCAGCAGTGTACTAGGGTCCCCTTCTGTTTGGATTTCTTTCGGTTAACGAAAACGGGTCCCATGTAGGTCTTGTAAAGGTGAAGTGGTGCGATGTGAACTTTGTAAGATATCTGTGTCTAGTCCAAGGCCATGAAGATTGCCTCCTAAGGTTTCTTCTAAGAGCTTTATTGTTTTAGCCCTTACCTTTGGGTGTATGATTCATCTTGAGTTGAGCTTTGTATATTCTATTACCTAGGCGTCCAAGTTCATTCTTTTGCGTGTGGACATCCCAGCATCATTTGTCAAAAAGACATTTAGTGCCCTCTTGAATTGGCTTGGCATTCTTGTCAAAGGTCAATTGGCCATAAATGTAAGGATTTGTTTCTGAACTCTCAGTTCTATTCCATTGATCTGTGTGTCCACATGGATATACATATGTCTACCCTTACGCCAATACCACACAGTCTTGATTGTTATCGTTCTGTAATAAGTTTTGAAATCAAGAAGTATGAACCCCCTGGCCTCGTGCAAGGAGACACCTGGTTGGTGGTGTTGCTCTTATGTCAGCCAGGGGCAAAGCAGATGCACCATCACCCGCGGGTGATGCCTGTATTGGTGGCCAGAGCTCGTTCACGCCTGAGGCGCAGAAAAAAACAACAACAAAAAGTACGAGTCCTCCAACTTTGTTCTTTTCTTTTCAGTTTTGATTTGGTGATTCTGGGTCTCTTGTGTTTCCACGTGGATTTTAGAATTAGCTAAAAGGAAAAACGAACATAGCTGGCATTTTGAAAGAGATTGTGTTGACTCTGTTGATCAATTTGGAAAGTATTGCCAGCTCAACAATATTAGATCTTCCAGTCCATGAATATGGGATGTCTTTCCACTTATTTAGGTCTCCTTTAATTTTGTTCAAAATAGACCCAGAGACACAGAAGTAGGGATCAGACTGACAAACCTCAGAGGAGGGGGTTGTGGGGGAAGAGATAAACCAAAGAACTTCAATGCATATATGCATAACCAATGGACATAGACTACAGTACTGTGAGGGGGTGGCTGGGGGCGGGAGCAGGGAAGAGGGTATCAATGGGGGGAAAGGAGAGACATCTGTAATACATAAAAAATAATAATTTTTTTCAAATGGTGTTTCATAGTTTTCGGTGTACAAGTCTTGTACTTCTTCCATTACAGTTATTCCTAAGTATTTTGTTTTCGATGCTATTGTAAATGGAATTATTTGCTTGATTTCATTTAATCTTGTTCATTGCTATTATACAGAGATAAAATTGATTCTTGTGTATTGATCTTATACTCTACAACCTAGCTGAATTTGGTTTTTGTTCTAATAATTCCTTTACGACAGCGGTTCTCAACCTTCCTGATGCCGCGACCCTTTAATACAGTTCCTCATGTTGTGATGACCCCTAACCATAAAATTGTTTTCGTTGCTACTTCATAACTATAATTTTGCTACTGTTATGTCTTCAGTGACCCCTGTGAAAGGGTCGTTCGACCCCCAAAGGGGTCGCGACTCACAGGTTGAGAACGGCTGCTCTGTGGCGTCCTTGGGGTTTTATGTGTGAGAGTACATCATCTGGGAGTAGGGAGAGTTCACTTCGTCCTTTCCCATTGGGATGCCATTATTTTGTTTTCTTGATTAATTCCCCTGGTGGAACCTCCAGCACAGTGTTGAATAGAAGTGGTGAGAGTGGCCATTGTTGTCTTGCTCCTGATCTTAGGAAGAAAGCGTCCGGGCTTCATCATTTAGTATGGTGTTGGCTGTGGGTTTTCGTAGGTGGCCTCTTGCCTTTTCGTCATCCTACACGATCCCGTTTCTTTTTCTGCTCTCTGACTTTATAGTATAGTGGAATGTGAGCCTCAGAATCAGACTTGAGTTAGGATTGATGATTTTATGAATTCTACCAGGAAGTGTTGGGGTGGACACCAGTGTGTGAAAGACGACCCCTGTCCCCAAACTACTGATCATCAGTGAGAGACTGTCGGACGGATTAAATACTGTAGAGTGACAGGTGCTGTGGCGGGAGGATGGCAGGCAGGGAGGAGTCCAGCGATGGGCCCCTTGGGAGGAGGGGTACAACCTGAGGACGTGGTGCTGGATGCGCTCTCGAACAGCGCTAGATGGGAAGGTGGCTGGGTCCTGTGGTCGCAGGTAAGTCTGTGGGGCTGAGTGTGGGACGCTTGCGGGTAAGGGGCCTGCGGTCATCCTAGAGTTAGGGAGCATCTTCCCAAGGGCCTTGCAAGCTTCTGCAGGCTTTGTGAGGCCCGGATGTGTGCTAGAACACGTGGGTGGTAGGCAAGGAGATTAGATGGTGATGGGTGAGACTGTGAAGGGGGGACCTGGAGATAGGAAGCCACTGCCAAAGCAGGGGAGAATTGAGGGCCAAAAGTAAGGTTGGAAGAAGGGACTAGGGTCTAGGGACTCGAAGGTGGAAGTAACAGGGCATATTGCCATGGGCTGGAAGAGGTGAGAAGGATGGGTTTGGAGAGAGTGACTGGTTTCTGACGTGGGCACCTGGGCTGTTGGGTGGACTGGCACGAGATGCAGCTCTCTCATCTGTCACGTGGAAGGGAGACCTCACAGATGACAGTATGAGCAAGTCTCCGAGCTCAAGAAGACGACAGGACTCCATGAATGCCCGTTGTTCCTGCTTCCCCCATTTTGTTTCTGTCTTCCTTCCTCCCCATGCAGGTCATCGGGGAGTCCCGCCGTCAGAATGCTTTCCCTCGCTGCGTCCCAGACCCTCTGCCCCCGTGGGTAACTTTCAGATCTCTCTCGCCCTGCCCTCTCGCGAGTACTTTCCACTTGTTCTGGGCGTCTCCGTGGCCTCTCAGTCCTCACGACGGAGAGCCAGCTCCAGATCTCTTCCTCCTCCGCATGTCGTAGCCTGCGAAGAGCACTCATTGCCTAAGCCCGCTTGAAGTCATTTTGTCTCGTTGAAAACAACAACAACACATGTATCTCTGGGGGTTTCTAGGTTTCCAGTTGTCTTGATGCCTCTCTCCTTCTCTCATTTCCTCACATCCAGTGAAAACGCAGGCTCTGTTTAGTCCCGTCCATAACCTTGTCCACGCCTTTCCTGTCCCCACCACGACTGCCTCTGCTCGGGCTCAGCACTCCTGTCTGCCACAGACACGCGCTCTCGCCCCGCGACTTCTTTCCCTTTCCATCCATCCTGCAGGCAGCTGAGCTCGTGGAGACGATTTGGTCCTGCCCCTCCCCCTGAGGGTCTTCAGTGAGTTCTCCACACACGGATCAAGCCCACGCTTATACGCTGTCGTTTAAGGCACTGCATGGCCAAGCCAAGGTGCCTGTCCGGTTTGTCTCCCCACCTCCTTGTAGGAAAAAACGAGACAGTTTCCTGTGTCTTTGGTACCACCTTGTGTCTTCCCTGTGGAAACTCGACTCGTTCTCCAAGGCACGTGAATCCTGCCTGACCTTCATCAAGCCAGATACTTCTTCTCCTGTCCTGTAGGACGTCGTGCCGATATACAGCGAGTTGTGTACATACCTTATCTCTTCTGCTAGATCTAATCTCCTTGAGGGTGCCTCCGTCACCTCTGTGACCCCAAAGTGCCTTCCTCATAGTCAAGAACGATTTGTCAATGGAATTTATTAGGTTTCTCATCTTTCTGAAGCATGAGCTTTGCTTTTCCAGGTTTGCATCCTCAAGGGTCTGGAGGCAGTGGGAGGACAAAGGACAGCTGACTTTCTCCTGTGGACCCTCTCGTAATTTAGCAGAGTGGTGTGGAGCTATTGCTAAGGCACGTTCTTATCTATTCATTTATTTCCTTTATTAGTAGTTGTAGTTTCTTCTTTTTTTAAAAAAAGTATGCTGTTGTTTTTTTTAAATATATATTTTTTTCTTTATTGATTTTAGAGGGAGAGGAAGAGACAGAAACATCGATGAGAGAGAACATCGATTGGCTACCGCCCGCATGCCCCTCACTGGGGATCAGGCCCACAACCTGGGCATGTGCCCTGACCAGGAATCGAACTGACGACCTCTTGGTGCATGGGCCAGTGCTCAACCATTGAGCCACATCAGCTGGGCAGTATTTTCATTTTTAATCCTCACCTGAGGACATGCTTAGAGAGAGGAAGGGGGTAGGGAGAGAGAGAGAGAGAAAGAAATAGAGAAAGAAAGAAATATTGATGAGACAGAAATGTGGATTGGTTGCTTTTTTGTTATTGTTGTTAATCCTCACCCAGGGATATTTTCCCATTGATTATTAGACAGAGTGGGGTGCGGGGGAGGGGGGGAGAGAGAGAGAGAGAGAGAAACAGCAGTGTGACCAAGACACATCAACTGGTTGCCTCCTGCATGACCCCAACCAGGACTGGGGATCAAACTTGCAACTGTGGTACATGCCCTTGACCTGGAATCAAACCCCAGACCCTTCAGTCCACAGGCTGACTAACTGCTGAGCCAAACCAGCCAGGGCAGTTGGTTGCCTTTTGCATATGCCCTGACTGGGGACTGAACCCAAAACCCAGGCAAGTGCCCCAACCAGGAATCAACCAGCGACCCTTCAATGCACAGGGCCACACTCAACCAGCGACCCTTCAATGCACAGGGCCACACTCAACCAGCGACCCTTCAATGCACAGGGCCACACTCAACCAGCGACCCTTCAATGCACAGGGTCACACTCAACCAGCGACCCTTCAATACACAGGACCACACTCAACCAGCGACCCTTCAATGCACAGGGCCACACTCAACCAACGACCCTTCAATGCACAGGGCCACACTCAACCAGCGACCCTTCAATGCACAGGGCCACACTCAACCAGCGACCCTTCAATGCACAGGGCCACACTCAACCAGCGACCCTTCAATGCACAGGGCCACACTCAACCAGCGGAGCCACCCTGGCCAGGCTACAAAGACACGTTCTTATTTAAATGCCTGGTTGATACGGTCCACAGAGCATTTAACTCTACCCAGCTTGCATGGCTGTACATCATCATGGGCTTCATGGGAGCTGGACAGATGGCGACAAGCCCAACTGCCACACACTTACGCAGGGCTCTGGTGCCAGTCTTTTCCTTGTAGGATCTGAAACTTAAACGTACATACTTCTTGGGTGCTTTCCATCAAAATAAGTAGCCAGGTGATTCATTTGGGAAGTTGCACAAGGTATGCCCTGCCCTCCCCTGCCCTGCCCTGCCCTGCCCTGCCCTGCCCTGCCACGGCCGCTTAGCAAGGCCGCTGCAGCTGGGCCTGGAGGGAGCTGGCCCTCAGTTTCAGTTTCCCGCAGTGATTTCCAGGAACCGAGAGGGAGCCAGCAAGAAGAGAGTTACATGGTTCCTATCCTGGGCTAGAAAACCTCAAATACTCCATTCCACTTGTCTCCTGACAGGAAGACTAGAACAGAGAAACTGTGAAGGGTGCCAGGCTGCCAACAAGAGCATCCGTGTCCTTGGCAGAGCTCAGAATAGCACTCCGAGCTCTCGGTGACTCATCGGGCGCAGGCTGCCTACCCGCCATCAGACTGGCTGAGGACGGGGTGAGTCAGGCCTCCCGCCGCTTCCGCCCCATGCGGGCGCTGGCCGAGGGCGGCCCACGCTGCGGGAGGCCTGCCACAGGCAGGGGGTGTCTGCTGTGGCCCTTCCTTCTGGAAGGCCTTCCTGCTCCAAGCACGAAGCCCGAGGGCCATTTGGGGAGGAGGGGGACCCTGATGTTTGAAAGAGCGGCCGTTTTAGGGACCGATCTAAATTTGGGGCTTACTTACCCCACTGAGTTGAACCAGACTCCTTTGTCAGCCTTTACAATATCCCTCATGGTGAGATTCTGCACCTCTTTTTTGTTTGTGTTTTTAAGATGCCATGACTCTTTTTTTAAAAAATCCTCACCCAAGGATATTTTTCTATTTATTTACAGACGGAGTGGGAGGGAGAGAGGGAGAGAGAGAGAGAGAGAGAGAGAGAGAGAGAGAAACATGGATGCAAAAGAGACACGTTGACTGGTTGCCTCCCTCACACCACCCCAACCAGGGCCAGGAATGAACTGCAACCGAGGTATATGCCTTTGACCGGAATCGAACCTGCAACTCTTTGGTCCTTGGGCTGGTGCTCTAACCATTGAGCAAACTGGCCAGGGCTTGATTCTCCACCTCTTAATCTGACTGGCTTTCTGTTCTCTTTCTTTGTCCCACTTTTTCTCTTTGTATTTTTCTCTCTCTCCTTGCTTGGCCGGAATTATATTTATTTAGGAAACCACACACACACACACACACACACACACACACACACACACATCACAGCTGCTGGATTCTTCTTTCCCAGGAGAGTCTCCCACCAGGTGCGTCCACACCTCTTGGCTGGCCCTCGCTGATCGCTAGTCTAACGGAGGGGATGTCCCAGGTTCTCAACACTGACCTCCGGAGTGCATCTAGGCCCAGAGGTACCGCATTTGTCCCCCAGTGACCTACAGCAGAGTCACCAGTTTAAAGAGGATCCTAATGCCATTTTATGCTTCAAAAGGGACCATTCGTCACCCGGCCACCTGAGCCAGGCCACCAGCCTCGCGGTCTCCTTTAGCTGCGCCGCTCATTCTCTCCTCAGTGCCCAGCTCCTGCCCTGTGGCCTGCTTTACCTGGGGGCAAGGCATTTTCGTCTTTTGCCTCTTTCCCAACATTGGTTTTCTCGGATCTGCCCAAGTTAACGCTGACCTGTCCCTGTTCCTGTCTCGGAGTGGGGGCTCCTTGCTCCCAACGCCATGTGGGCAGATCACCTGAATCGTCCCAGGATGATTTATAGAAATCCAAACACAGCCGGGTTCTAGACTTGTCCGGAGTGACTTCGGCGTCTAGGTGAGCGAGTCATGGCTTAGACGTGTCCGCTGCCCTTCCTCGTGGCTGCGTACGTGCTCTGAGGGTAATGCAGCGGTAGTGACAGGGCATCCAACCCGTTCGTGTCCAGAGCTAGCGCGATGAGGCGAGGTGCCGGGCTGTGTGGGCGACACCCTGCGTGAGGTCCGACAACAGGAGGACGTGGGTGTGAGTCACACTTCACTTCTGCACAGGGGTCAACGTTGTAATAAATACGGCGTGTTCCCGATCACAGCTCATTCTGAGCCCCAGCGGATGACCCACTTGCTTCAAACGCGTTACACAACGTTTGAAAGCACAAGAGATAGTTAGCTAACCTTCATTTTGAGGGGCTAGCCACCTGGGGTGCTTACATGTGAAATGTTTGGAAACAGCTTTCGTTTTGGTCATCAGAGCAATCCCACGAATGGGGAAGACAGAGACGGAAGCCCATCTTGAAGGAAGGGCGCCGAGGCCCGGAGCGAATGATGGCTGAATGAATGGATGAGGTCACTCAGCATTCACGCCGAAGGGCGCAGGCTCGGTTAGCACCGTTGGGATTAGATGCCTGACCTGTGTTTGGTTTCGTTCACACTGCTCTCTGTTCTGGAAACTTCTTTTAGGTAAGAGATGAGACCCGTCCACCCCAGAAGGACCCGTGGTCTGAGTTGTCATGTCGAAGGGGGAACGGGTTTCCCCGAGTTATCCACACTTTCCCACCGAGCTGTGTATTTATCGGCTGGAATTTATACTGCGTCCTAGGAGCAGGCTCCCTCTGCACACCCTCAGGACTCAGCTTGGTTTCCGCCACAGCTTCCCAGACCCCTTCCTGCGGGCGTCCACCTCCCTTTCTCCGCGGGGCCGCCCCCCTCACAGCGGCTCCCGGCTTGTGGGGCAGGGGCAGCGAATGGACTGCTCCTTGCTCCCTAGAGAGGCTCCCCTTTGTCCGACGGATACTCACGGCGCCTGCTCTGTGCGGCTGTCTGCTAAGTCTGTAGGCACAAAGAGGTCCTGTCCTTGAGCATTAGAGTTTAGCGTTGGAAAAAATTGGAATTCCATCACCATTATTCCACATCCCCTTCTCCTGCAGGTCCTGAATTCTGGTCATAGCACCTGTCATGGTCACCTCCATCTGCCGACTTCAAGGGAGCTCTTCCCACAAAGAGTTTAGTGCTGGGCCCTGGCCAGTTCGGCTCAGTGGTTAGACTTCGGCCCCCAGACCAATGAGTCACGGGTTCGATTCCGGTCAAGGGCACGTACTTCAGTTGCAGTTCGTCCCTGGCTCTGGTCAGGTGGTGTGACACGGAGGCAGCCAGTTGATGTGGCTCAATCACATTGATGTTTCTCTCTCTCTCTCTCTCCTTTCCTCCCATTCTATCTAATGATAAATAGAAAAATATATCCTCGGGCGAGGAATAAAAAAAAACAAGTTAAGTGCTGGGCTGACAGTGCCCCACCCTCCTCACCGCCACCACAGCCAAAGCATTGGACATCCACGTGACTGACCGTCCAAGCATCTCACCCTTCTGGTTTTCTAGACCTCCTTATCTACGGTACCTCTTTTTGCAGGACATTTCAGTCACCTACCAGGGCAATTCAGTTCATTGGACTTCATCGTCCTGTGGGATGGATTCTCCTCCAGTCTTCTCAGCTCAAAATCTCTCTGACCCATTTCACAGGACTGGCGGGCTGAGCTCAGCTCTTCTCTCCTTTCTTCTGCCTGTGACAGACGTCACCAGTGGATGGCCAGGGCACTCGGTCCAGCTGAGCCTGTGACAGACGTCACCAATGGATGGCCAGGGCACTCGGTCCAGCTGAGCCTGGGCACAGGCTTGAAAGTCCTGAGCATAAACACTGTACCTCTTATTACATTTGGCTTAAGGGGTTACAGTCTTTTTCCCTCCCTCCTTCCCTCTTCCCCTCTTCATGACCCCCAGGCCTTAGATCTCTTCCTCCCCATTGTTCCAGGCCATCTTTTCTGTTTCTATGCAAAGTGCAGAAAACCTCCTCGTTGACCATTTCAAAGGTGCGCCTTCCATGATCAGGAGCACGTCGCGGGTTTTTATCACAGGTCCTTAGAAACTACCTGCCGTGAGGTGTTTCCACGCTCCCTGCTCACAGCCCAGCACTGCGGGCGGGGCACGGGTGGGTCTGCTGTGCCGGTGCTCTGCAGCCTCCTTGGGCCCCAGAGACACTCCACAGGCACTTGGGTCTGTCTGTTGGCTCCCTGTGTCGCATCCTGTGGCAGATGTGCCGTTGCTGGGCCACCAGAGCCACTCCTGACCCCTCCCGAAGGACACGACTTCATTTCTGAAGAATGAAGCCATCTTCCTTCCTCTCCTCTAAAAAACGGTCTCTTCACTTTCTCCCGCCCTTCTTCCCTCCCCTCCTGCCTGCACCATCCTACCTCCGCCAGGTCTCTCCACGCTGCTCCCTCCTGCACCTCCTGCTCCCTACGTTCACTGACCCGGTCTCCAGTCTGCCCCAGGCCACTGGTTCCGCTCCTTCAGTCTCCTCACCTGAAAACCACCAATCAAAGGATGCGCGAAAAACCTTCCCCTGGACACACAGCCCTCTCTCTTCACCGTCATTGCTAAATAAATCCAAAACCACTGGCACCCTGAAAAAGGTGGCCACGCCCTCTGCCCCGTCTGACCCTCCCTCCTCCCCTCCCAGCCGTCCCTGCGGATCTACTGCTGCTCCAAAGAGCCCCTTCCCAGCCCCCCTGGCTGCGCTCCCGTCCACAGCCGGGGCTCAGGCAGACCCACCCTCTCAGCTGGCCGGCCGGAGCCTCTGCCTCCCTTCAATCCCTTCTCTACACCGGCCAGTCTCAGGAACCGCTTGGGGAACTTCCTTCTGCTCAAAAGTAAGGGGAAAATTCTTGATTTGCAACATGGCTCGGGGGCCTGGCCCCCCACCTTTCCAGCTACCTCCCTGTTTGAATTCTCCAGCCAAACGGAAACGCACTCTCTAGAGCTTGACTTGTGCTGCTTCTTCTCCGGGAGCAGCCTGCCGTCCTCCTCCTTCCGCCCCATGAGTCCCCTGGTGGAACCCACAGCCAGGTGCCATCTCTGCTCTGACTCCCAGGGCACGAGTGTGCCGTCGACGGAACGCTCTGTCCTATAACTACCACCAGGCCTGTTTCTGGTCTCTCCTCTCCTTGAGGACAGGAATATTTTAACCATTTTATCCACCCTCTCCGCCCCCACGCCCGTGTCAGTACAGAGCTTTGCATAATTGCTGGGTCCTTGCTCAGTGTCCACGAGGTGTCCAGGGTTCATCCCTCTGAGCCCAAGGGCCCAGACTGGTGGTCCGCAGCTCACATGGTGACCCCTGACATGTTTTGTTTATCTACTCTAGAGGGGGCTTGTTTTGGTGGTAAAATATAAAATTTGTCATTTAACCATTTTTTCCTTATTACTATTTTTTTTAGAGAGAGAGGAAGGGAGAGGGACAGAGAGAGAGAGAGAAACATCGATGAGAGAGAACATCAATTGGCCGCCTCCTGCATGCCCCCCACTGGGGATCGGGCCCACAACCTGGGCATGTGCCCTGACCAGGAATCGAACCCACGACCTCTTGGTACATGGGTTGATGCTCAACCACTGAGCCACACCAGCCAGGCCATTTAACCCTTTGAAGTGTACAGTTTTCAGTGGCATTGATTACATCCACAACTTTGTGCAACCAAACCCACTATCTATTTCTCAAAAGTTTTCATCATCCCAAACTGGAACTCAACGACTATTAAGCAATAACTCCCCAGCCTCTGGTAACCTCTTATCTACTTTCTGTCTATGAATTTCCCTCTTCTAGATGGTTCATGTAAGTGGAATGATGCAATGTTTGTACTTTTGTGTCGGGTTTAATTTACTTAACATAAGTTTTTCAAGGTTCATCCATGCTGCAGCCTGTACCAATACTTCATTTCTGTTTATAGCTCAGTAATATTCCATGGAATATCCATTCATCTACTGATGGACACTTGGGTTGTTTCTTCCTTTTTTTTCTTTTTGTTGGTTAGTCCTCACCTGAGGATACTTTTCCATTGATCTTTAAGAGAGAATGGAAAGGGAGAGACAGACAGACATCGATTGGTTGCTTCCTGCACGACCCCCACCAGGGCTGGGGATCAAACCTGCAACCCAGGTACGTGCCCTTACCCGGACTCGACCCCAAGATGCTTCAGCCCACGGTCCGACGCCCTAACTGCGGAGCCAAGGCGCCGGGCTGTCTCCCCTCTGACCAGTGTTCACGGAGGTGCAGCTGTGAGCACACCGGCGTCTGTTTGAGGCCGTTTCCGGGCTTTTGGGTCTACACCTGGACTGGATTTGCTGGTCAGATGGTAATGCTCTGTTTAGCTTTCTGAGGAACCCACTACAGAGTTTTAAATCTCAAATTCTTTGACAAATTGAAAAAACGAGGGATTACACGTAACATTTAGGACCCCCCCAACTTTTGCTTAAAAATAATTAGAAGTCCGTCACTCTTGGGTCCCCCTCTCCGTGGTGGTATGAGTAGGTGGGGATGAGTGGGGACCACTCTCTGTAGACGGGCCACCTGGTCTTCAGCTCCACGAGGTTCTCGTCTGGCCTCCGACACTGGTACCCCTGCCCGCGCCCGTCTCCAGCCCTTGTCGGGTCCTCGCCCTGCAGTCCTCGCTCCCTCCCTGTCTGGACTCGTACCTGCCATTCCTTCCCCATTTGGGCTGTGACTGTCTGAGGGCAGCATGCGTGTCTTTTTATTTCTGCTCGGTCAGGACCCACTGGCACCTTGTCAGTACCCGAAGCTTCCGTAGACTGAATTTTTGAATTGAATATCTGAGGTTTAGCGCTGAACTAATTTGCACAGTTATGACTGAATGAGTCAACCAAGTGCTAAGTTGCATTGCGAAATGTTATATGAAAAGGGAAAAAAGTTTAAAATTGGGGAAATGAATTACAGATTACAGGCAGCGAGGGAAGGGCTAACCACTTCCTCATTTAAAATATTTCTCCATTAGGGTTTTGTTTTTTATCACTCTAGGCTAGTCTTATATAGAAAGCCATCTAGAAGGTGATTTATGGAAAACTGAGGTATAATATAGGACAAGTTTAGTGAGAAATAGAATTAAAATGTGATGTCTGTATCAACATGCAAAAGAATAATTTTGGACCCCTATCTCACACCATATATAAAAAATAACTCAAAATGATGATCACTTAATAAGAGTTAAACCATAAAACTCTTAGAAGAAAACACAGGAGTAAATCTTTGTGATGTGGAGTCAAGCAGTGGTTTCTTAGATACACACCGAAAACACAAGCCACAAAAGAAAAAATAAATCAGACTTCATCAAATTGAAAACTTTTGTGTTACAAGGGACTCCATTAAAAAGTTAATGAAGCTCACAGAATGGGAGAAAATATTTGCAAATTGTATATCTGATGAGGAACTTGAATTTACAACATATACAGAGCTTTTACAACTCAACGATGAAAAGACAAATACCCCAATTGAAAAGAAGCAACAAATCTGAAGAGATGGCTCTCTAAAGAAATTATACCAATGGCCAATAAGCACATGAAAAAGCTAAACATCATTAGTCATTAGAAAAATGCAAATTAAAATCACAATGAAATACCAGTTTATGCCCACTAGGATGGCTATAAAATCAAGAAAATGGCAATAACAAGTATTGAAGAGTTTATGGAGAAATCTGAACTCTCGTACGTTGCTGGTGGGGTTGTAAAATGGTGGGGTCACTTGGGGAAACAGTTTTTTTTATTTTTATTTTGATTTTTTTCTTTATTGATATTAGAAAGGAAGAGGGAGAGAGAGAAACATCTACGAGAGAGAAAATCAATTGGCCGCCTCCTGCATGCCCCACACTGGGGATCGGGTCCACAACCTGGGCATGTGCCCTGACCGGGAATCGAACTGGCGACCTCTTGGTGCATGGGTCAACGCTCAACCACTGAGCCACACTGGCCGGGCATGGGGAAACAGTTTTGCAGTACCTCACAATGTTAAACATATGACCCAGCAAATCTACTCTTAGGCATATACATAAGAGAAATGAAAACATACACAAGCATTAATTGTAGCAATATCACAATAGGCCCAAATTGGAAGCAACCCAAATTTATATCAACTAGTGAATGGATAAACAGAATGTAGCCTATCTATGCAATGAAATATTACTCAGCTATGAAAAGGAATAAAGTGTTGATACATGCCATGACATAGACACGTCCTACAAGCATTATGCCGAGGGAAAGAAATCAAACAGAAACTACAGATCGTATGACTCCATTGATATGAAATGTGCATGATAGGCAAATCTATATATTGAGAAAGTAGATTAGTGGTTGTCTGGGGCTGGGAGCAGGTAGGAGGGTACCAGGGAATGACTGTTGGTGGGTACAAGGTTTCTTTTTGGGGTGATGAAAATGCTCTAAGTCTAGATTGAGTGATAGTTGCACGACTGTGAATATATTGAGAACCACTGAACTGTACGAAAGAAAAAAAACTCGAGGACCCAGACATAAAATGCTATTCATTCCTTTGACATAACTAATAAAATACACAACCCTTAGAGATGACAAAAAAAGTGTTTGATGTAGTTTAGACTAAAGCATTTACAGATGAACTGGATGTGTTGAGCTTGCTTTAAAATGCTCCAGGCACGTCTCCATGCAAAACACACTCGGCTAGGAGATAGATTGAATAAAATGGGCAACATGTCAATAATGTTTGAAGCTGTGGGGTGGACACATAGGAGTTCATTATGCTGCTCTGTGTTTGTGAATGTTAAAATTTTTTTCATAATACAAGTTTTTTAAAAAAAAGGTAGCTAAGGAATCCGCAGTTCAGGAGATACACACAGTGTGTCTGTTTTCTGGGAGCTCCGGGTGGAGGGCTGTGACCGGGGCCCCGTGTGGTTATCACCAGGCACAGGTATTTATGTGGATGGAGAAGAATGAGGGTTTCCCTGGGGGGATGTTAGTTTTCGGGGGCTGCTGTACAAAGCTCCACAAACTGGGGGTGCTTAAAACAACAGAAATGTGCCTCTCGCAGCTCTGGAGGCCAGAGTCCAAGTGAAGGTGTTGGTAGGGCCGGGCTCTTTGAGAAGCTCCAGGGCAGGACCCAGCCTTGCCCCTTCCAGCCTCGATGGTGCCAGCGTCCTCGGTGCTCCTGGCTGTGGGTGCGCCACTCCACTCGCTGCCTCCGTCGCCAGAGGGGTTCTCCCTGTCCCTCTTCACTTTGTCTTCCCTCTGTGTGTGTCTGTCTCCAGTCTGGTTTCTCTGCTTATAAGGATGCCACCCCAATTGAGTAGGACCTCATCCTAACTTGATCACCTGTGCAAAGACCCTACTTCCCAACAAGGTCACATTCGCAGGTCACAGGGGTTAGGACATATCTTTGTGTGGGGGTGTGGGGGCACCCAGTTCTGCCCACAGAAGGGCACGAGGCAGAATAAGCAGAAACGTGACAGTTCTCAGCGTGCATCTCTGCTGCTGGGTCTTCAGCTGTCCACAGGCAGGCAGTGGGGGACACAGTGTTGGCCACGGCTGGACTTCACGAAATGCATCACTCCAGGGCCAACTTCATCCTGTCCAGGCTGAGACAAGCCTCCTCTGGGACCCATTTCCGCTCAGCAGCCTTGACTGATGAGTGACACGTAGACTGTTCCAGTCTGTTAGTCCCTCCTCCAGAAACTTCTCGGGGGCAGTTCTATCCCGTATTCACTTGAGAGAGGTCCCAGCGCAGGTCAGTTGCTTGCTCCTCGGCTCAGACACGCGCAGTACTTTTCATGGTTATCTTTTGAGGGGGCTGCCGAAGTTATTTTAGACTCTCCGGTTAAGTTGACCCAGAAACCATTCCTCCTTTGAAACCGCCTCTGACATGCTGCCCACTTCGACTCTAACTCAGGATTACATCGTGCCGTTCCTTGCTCTGCAATCGGACTCTGGCCTTTAACCAAGAGCAATAAAATCGGACCTCTATGTTAAATGGCACTTGAAATAGATATAATTTAATTCTAGTAAACCAGATGTCTGATAAGTGCCCTGTGCTTCCAGATGGGGCCTTGGAGGAAGTGTGAGCTCCCCCACAGCGTGCGCGGCGTGGGCGTGGAGTGCTGGCTGCCCGCCAGAGCGCAGCGGGAGGGGTGGAGGAGAGAGGGCTGGACTCTGAGCCCATGCACTCCATCAGCGCGGCCTTTACCCCTACCTCAGCTCCCATCGATGGAGTGGTTTTCTTTTCTTTTTTCATTTGGTTAATCCCCACCTAGTTTTTTCATTGCATTTTTTAGAGAGAGCGTGGAAGGGAGTGAGGGAGTCAGAGAGAGAGAGAGAGAGAGACATTGGGGCCAGGAGTCAAACCCGAAACCCTTACTGTGCACGGGTTGACGCTCACACCGCGGGGCCACACCGGCCAGGGCCAGAGCAGGGCTATTTTGAGAGCCCGTGTCTTGCCTGCATCCGAAGGGTTAGGCACTGTGCTGAGAGCTTTATGTGCGTTGGGACCCGCCAGCTGCCCTGAATTTCTGTCCTGTGTATGCACGCAATTCATTCTTTACCTTGGGTGGGCTCTTCCATTGTGCCTTTCAAAATCCGGGTTTACAAAAGATTCCCGGTTTGCCAGTAAAGCTCATTCCTCCCTCCTACCGGGGTGCAGTTAATATACTGTATGCAGTTTGTAGAAAATCTGTTTACAGAGGGCTCGCTAAGAAGATCCTTTTTCTTGAAAGCACAGAAACATGAATAACGGAAAGGCTCAGGGTCCATTGATGGTTCACTTATCACAAGCAATATGTAATGCAATAGAAGTAATTGTCCTACTAGAAAGGACTGGGTCTGAGGTCCTAGGAGCCTTTTAGAACCGGATTAAAGGAACCATACACTCACCCCCAACATCCCGTCAGAACCGCACCTACACCACAATAGAGCCAGGGTGATTTTTTTTTAACCTAGCCATTAAAAAGGATCTTCTGAGCGAGCCCATTATTTCCTTTGTTAGTTTGGATCAGAGTCTAATAGCCCTAACCAGTCCAAGTTCTTTTCCTCTTGCTATGATTGGAGTCTGTTCCTTTTATGTCATATTCTCAGTGGAGATGGCCAAAACACCGTCGCCTTCCGCCGTCCGTGTACCTGTTCAACTCCCGAGAACGCGGCTAACTGGTGCGTTTGAATAACTGGTACCTTCTCTAGGGTGTGTTCTGACCTCTTGGTTATTTTCTGTTGGAATTTTTGGTTTCTCCATGTTTCTTTTCTTTTTTAAAAAATGTTTTTTCTTTATTGATTTTAGAGACTGAGAAAGGGAAAGGGAGAGAGAGATAGAAACATCGATGAGAGAGAACATCGATTGGCTGCCTCCTGCATGCCCCCCACTGGGGATCTGGCCCACAACCTGGGCACGTGCCCTGACCGGGAATCGAACCGGCGACCTCTTGGTGCATGGGTCGATGCTCAACCACTGAGCCACACCCGCCGGGATCTCCATATTTCTTTTAAAAAGTGGCGCCTCAGCGTGTTCCCATTCTAATCTCTGCGGCCTGTTTTGCGTCTCTCTTTTCCAAAAAGAGGGAAGAGTGAGTTGTATCCATTGCTGACAACTGTAGAGACCGAGTGAAAAGGGAAGTTGTGATAACTCACCGGAGATCAGATGACAGCTTCTTGCTTATTTCAGGTCCATGCCCTGGGCCCGACTGTGTGGCTTAGTGACCCGAACGTACCTAACTTACCTGGAGCACCGAGTGGACATTCGCTGGTTACTCTACAGTCTTCATCCCAAGTTCCTGCCCAGACCCCACAACATTCCCCGGTCTGGGTGAGAGCGACTGCTCTCCAAAGGCCTCAGCCCGGATGACAGCACTGATACCACACCCTCCGGTCCCGCAGCGCAGCTTAAAGACAGGACATCTCAGCCCGGGCTGGTGTGGCTCGGTTGGAGTGTCGCCCTGTATACCAAAAGGTCTCGGCTTTGATTTCCAGTCAGGGCACATACCCGGGTTGTGGGTTTGATTCCCGATCATGGTGCCCCTGGGAGGCAGCCAATAGATGTTTCTCTCTCACATAAATGTTTTTCTCTCTCTTCCTCTCCCTTCCTCTCTCTAAAGTCAATAAAAAAAAAACACATGTAAAAATAAAAAATAATAGACCGGGACAACATACAACCCACCTGGTACCCTTTGTGAGGCTCTGAGGGACCAGCATCCCTGGGTGTCCCAGGAGGGACCCACACCACCAGGAATTCCTGGAGGGCTGCCGAACAAAATGTGAGTAGCCACAAGTCTATACTCACCTGTGAAATCTGAAAACACAAAACGAAAGAACAAAACAAGAACAAACTCATAGAGACAGAGACCCAAAGGATGGTTGCCAGAGGGGAGGGGGTGGCAGGATGGATGAAAAGGGGAAGGGAAATCTGGTCAATAAAATGTGATAAGTCTGGCCCTGGCCGGTTTGGCTCAGCAGCTGGAGCATCGGCCTGTGGTCCAGAGAGATCCGGGTTCGGTTCCCGCTAAGGGCGCGTACCTCGGTTGCAGTTTGTCCCCGGCTCTGGTTGGGTTGTGTGGGTGGCAGCTGCTCGATGTGTCCTTTTCATGTCGATGTTTCTCTCTCTCTCTCTCCCCCACTCTCTCTGAACAAAAAAAATGGAAAAATGTCCTGGGGTGAGAATAAAAAAATGTGATAAGTCTGCACAGGGACAGGGACAGATAGATGATTACCAGAATTAGTGGGGTGATCACATTGTAAGGTATAAAAATGTTGAATCACTATATTGTACACCTGCAATTCATATAATTAATATAATATTGTATAGCATCTATATCTAAATAAAAAATAAATAAAAATACAGAAATAGCCCAGCCGGTGTGGCTCAGTGGTTGAGCGTCGACCCATGCACCAAGAGGTCGCTGGTGTGATTCCCGGTCAGGGCACATGCCCAGGTTGTGGGCCTGATCCCCAGGGGAGGGCATGCAGGAGGCGGCCAATTGATGTTCTCTCTTCAATGTTTCTCTCCTTCTCCCTAAAAATCTCTAAAAATCAATCAATAAAAAAAGTAAATAAAAAAAAATACAGAAATAAAATGTAACAAGCACACAAAACCAAGATGTAAGCTTTCTTTTCAAAGGTAATTGCTTTGCTTTCCCTCTGTCTCCTTCCTCATCATTCCCTCTTCTCTCTCCCAGTGTCTTCTCTTCTCCCTTCGTTCCTCCCCCCTCCCTTCCTCGGGGTTTTAGGAGGGAGCAGAAGGCAGCTCACATGTCCTGATCATTAGTTATTGCTGGAAGGGTGCAGACAGGCTGTAAGCGGAGGCCTGGCTGCTGCAGGACCTGCGCCACTGCCCCGGCGGCTTCCCAGCTGCACGTGCGATGGAGCGACGTCCAGATCCGGTTCAGACGCGACCGGCTTCCTCGAGCTGGGTGGGGCGGCGGTTCCCGTCTAACACGCTGCCAGCGGATGCTGGTCCCTGGCCCGCACTTGGATCCGCAAGCGTCGAAGGTGTGGCTCGGAAACGCGTATTTGCAGGAGGCCAGGAGTTCTGAAACCACCTCTTTTCATCTGCAGGGAAACCAGTGTCGCCACCGAGAACGCTGTTTACCAGTCCAGCACGTCGTGCGCCAGGTAAGGAACACAAGGTGTCCTTTTCCGACCAGCGCGGTTTGTAACGAAAGCTTTTGGCTCCGTGGTTGCCAGGGTGCTGCCAGGGGAACCAGCCGCACAGAGGGAACGTGTAACCCAATATTATTGTTGGGTTAAAGTAACGAGCTCTGACCTTAGCCGGGCAGGGAGGGCTCGGTTTCGCTCTTTCGCTCAGGTGACCGGCTCGCACCCCGGGCTGGCTGGGCCAACCTGGGTGCATTTCTCCCCAGGGGGCTGCCGCAGACCCCTTCCCCTGGGGGGAGAAAAGTGGGCTGTTGAACTGTCCAGAGACATCAGTATGTTCACTTCTATTTGGTTACGAGAACCAGACCTGCCAGCGGATGAGTTCGGAGGGTTTCGGTAGACAAGCCAACAGGGTTTAGAGAACAAGCCAGCTGAATCCAATCCGACCCAGACCGAGGCCATATTCAAACTAAGAGACCCGATTCAGGGCCATGCTGTTTTAAATGAAATGACCTTGATGCTATCTCACCTGTAGAGATCAGAGAGACTCTATTGTGTGTGTTTTCCAGTCTGTGTTCGGGCAGAGAAACCCACAGAAGGAAAAGGTACAGCCAAGCCTTTCTTTTTAGATTCAGCTGCAGCCAGACACTGAGAAAAATCGAGTCCTGTTGGCACAAGGAGCCCCATGATTGCAGAATAGTAAGTGCTAAGAGGCTCTTGGGGATCACCTAACATGAATGTGCTTAATTTTGGGGGGGAGGTCATTTTACTCTGCCCCCCCCCAAAAAAAAACCACGCCTTCATAATATTTCATGTAATTCCCAGGGATTAACAGGTTCCCTAGTGGATCCGTGGATGTTAGGGGAAAAACCTGTGATGTGATATGCTTCCTTATTTTTGTAGATGAGAAAATTGAGGACCAGAAAGAAGATGCCCGACCACTGGTCTCATAGCAACACTTACGGTGAACTAATTAGACAAGAGGATTTAAGGACCAGGAATGTCCACGGGGAGCTGGGGGTGAGTATCTGCACTTCATTTATTCCTGAAGGTCCCGAGAAGCACCAGCGCCAAGAGTGTTTTGAGAGAGTTAGAACTTTTGGCTGGGAGAACCCCAATATTTAACCTAATAGCATTGGAAGAGAAGTAGAAATCATTGAGCTAGAAACTTAATTGGACCTGGATTTTATGACGCGTTCAAAAGACATACGTGAGAAGCCTGCTGCTACTTGCTGGCTGTGCTGACCTGCAGTTTGGGGTGTCTTTTAGGGCAGGTAGTAAATCCCTTTCAAAGTTTGAATTCACATCCCCGCGTGAATCTCCCACATCCCCGAGGGCACCGAAGCAGAAGCCCCAATTTGGGAACACACGTTGGGGTTCAGCCTCTAACACAATGCTCGGCACAGTCGAGGTGCTCAATAAATGTTCATTTGAATACATGGGCTTTATTCAGCATTATTACAGTTTTCTGGAGACGGGAGATGCAGGAGGCTGGAGAGAGACCAGCTCGCTGGGTACAGCGGGGCTCCTGGGGAGCGGCTTGGGCTCTTACAAACGTAATGTTGAGCAAAGAATACATGCAGTACGATTCCACGTAAATGAAGAACAAACATGGGCCAAATTATGCTGTTAGAAGCTGGAGTTTGGTTACTTCAAACCAAAGGGTCGAGCCCTGGCCGGTTTGGCTCAGCGGTTAGAGGGTCGACCCGTGGTCCAGAGAGACCCAAGATCGGTTCCCGCTAAGGGCATGTACCTTGGTTGCAGTTTGTCCCCAACCCCGGTCGGGGTGCGTGTGGGAGGCAACTAATTGATGTGTCTCTCTCACATCGATGTTTTTTTTCTCTCTCTCTCCCTTCCCCACTTCCACTCTCTGAAAATCAATGGAAAAAATATCCTCAGGTGAGGATTAGCAATAATAACTATAAACACACAGACATGCATACATACCGTGGAATAGTATTGTCTTAAAAATGAAAGACATCTATCATACTGTCTGTCATAAGCAGCAACATAGGTGAAACGTGGGGACATTATCACAGGTGAATAAGCCAGTCACTAAAAGACAAATACCGTACGAGTCCACTTATACGAGATAATGAAAATAGACTCTGAGAAAGTAGGAGGGCGGTGGCCAGGGGAGGTGACTCGGGAGAGATTCCGTTTTACAGGATGGAATGTTCTAGAGATCTGCTGTGGTCCAGTGGGCATACAGTTAACTCGACTGAAACGTGCACTTAAAAATGGTTAAGGTGGTAAATTTTAAGTTACGTGTTGTTTTCAACCACAATGAAAACAACAAGAACTTCAAGTACAAAGGAAAAAACAACAAACCAGTCGGGAAGAAGAGGCGCTAACATTTGCCAAACTGGTCTGTGGAGCAGCCCCCGCTCAGGGTTCATTCCATCCACTGCCCTCGACCTTTTACCGCAGAGCCTGGTTTTGCTGGGAATTTGCTCTCCAAGGGGCACGTGCTCAGGGGATGGTGCTTTGGGAAGGTACTATTTACTCTTACAAAGAGGTTTGCAACAGTGAGTTTGCGCCCCTGCGTGTTGTTCTGGGAAGGGACCCCTGATTGTATATGCCACTTTGGGTTGGATATTTTGTTTCTTACAGGCAAAAACACCCTCCCCACCGACATGAGCAGCTGCGCCCGACAGCCTGACCTGGAGGACAGATGGGGGGAAATCCTGCCCCGTGGGCAGCACGGGAGCAGGTCACCCAGCTGTTGCTGTTGCCTGGGAGGAGAGGTGCAGGCTGACATCAGTGCTTGGGCTCTGGCTTATGGTTCGGCCGGTGGTGAGGGACTTGGAAGAATCCTAACTGGAAAGTTGATGACGAGGAGGTCTGGGGGCAGGTATGTGGGTAGATGTCTCTGCCTGGGAGTGAAAGGGTGATCTTAGCAGAGGAGGATTTTATAATCAGGTGGAGAGATTGATCCATTCTGTGGATGTCATTCAGCCGCCTTCCCTGCCACTCCAGCCATGGCCCATGTCAGGGGTAAAGGTTATGCACGGGCTCAGCCACACGGACTTGAACTCTGACCGACAGTGGGACAAAGGCATGAAGGCCACGGCAATCAGGCGGCGCCTTCAGATGGAAGATGCTGCGGGCAAGTCCGAAGAACACAGTGCACTTTATTGTAGGCTAATTCACTTACAGGAATGTGGGGTCAGTGTGGACAGATGACCTAGCAAACTCGTCTCCACTACAGACCCCTGTTCCTGATGGTTGACAAGACAAAGGAAGAAAGAATGCAACAACGCCAGGGGCCATCCCTCCTGGCGGTCTGGTGGTGGACGGTGGTTTATAATCACACTGTCATCAGTTTGATATTCATCTCGGTTGTCATGCTGTTCTGACCTAACAAAAATATTTATGGTTACATTTATGGAACACAGACAGATAATCATCAACTAGAAGGCTTTGATAAGCTTGCTAAGGACAGTGAGGTTGGTCAGAGGTCACAGCAGGAAACGTAAAAAGGAAATGAGCCCGCCCGGGTGGCCCGTTCACCAAAAGGTTGCAGGTTCGATTTCCCATCAGGGCTCCTACCTAGGTTGCAAGTTCGATCCCTGGTCAGGGTGCATGTGTGAGGTAACTGATCAATGTTTCTCTCTCACATTGGTGTTTCTCTCTCTCTCTCTCTCTCTTGAATAAAAACATATCCTCAGGTGAGGATAAAAAAATAAAGGAAATGGAATCCAGGACATAGATGGAGTTGGTTGTGTTCACACCTACAACTACATAACTCACGGAGGCTGATCCTGCTGTAGCCACCGCGAGAGCCCAGTCTGCCAGTGGCCGGCACCTACAATCAGGTGGCACCGTTCCCCAGAGCCATCAGCCAGCCACCTGGTGACAGATGGTTACATTGGACCACTTCCTCCAGGGAAGGGAGTGTTTGGTTCTTGCGAGAACAGACACTCTGGGCATCGATCTGCCTTCCCTGACCACATGCTTCTGCCGAAATACCATCTGTGGACTGCGGAGTGTTGTGTCCACCATCCGGGTGTTCCACACAGCATCGCTGCTGACCAGAAACTCTTTCACTGCAAACGGCCCATGCTTGTGGAATTCATTGGTCTCAGCATGTTCCCCACTATCCGAAGGGAGCTGGGTTGATAGGATTATGGAAGGGCCTCCCAAAGATTGGGCTATGATGCCAGCTGGGTGGCAACACTGTTGGGTTTGGGGCGGTGTTCCCCAGGACGCTCTAAATCAGCATCTAGTATGTACAGCTGTTCCCCCATAGCCAGGATCCACCTGGCCAGGCAGGGCGGGGGAGGGGAACTGTCCCTCATTGTTCCCCCAGTGATCCACGAGGGAGAGCTTTGTTTTCTGTCCTGCAGCTGTGAGCTCTGCCAGTCCAGGGTCTTAGTTCCCAAGGAAGGCATGCTTCCACCAGGGCCACAGCGGGGATTGCATCACCCCGAAATCAATACGATCACCTGACCCCCTCGGACGCCTTATGCCAGTGAATCAACAGGCAAAGAAGGGAGTTGCTGTACTGCCTGGGGGAGTCGATCCTGACTGTCAGGGGAACTCGGGTTGCAGCTATGCCACGCGGGCGGGAAGGAATATGCCTGGAATACAGGCAGCCCCTACGGGAGGCCTTAGTGCTCCATGCCCTGTGGTTGAAGTCAGCGGAAAACCATGTGACCCAGTTCAGGCAAGACTGCTAACGGCACAGACCCTTCCAGAGTGACGCTTGGGTCAGCCTGGCAGGCAGGGAACCACAACTGGCAGAGGGCAAAGGGGATTTGGAGTGGGTAGAGGATGGAAGTTAAAAATATCAGCTATGGCCCAGCCAGTGTGGCTCAGTGGTTGAGCATCGACCCATGAACCAGGAGGTCGCCAGTTCGATTCCCAGTCAGGGCACATGCCCAGGTTGTGGGCCTGATCCCCAGTGGGGGGCGTGCAGGAGGCGGCTAATCAATGTTCTCTCTCATCGATGTTTCTCTCTCTCTCCCTCTCCCTTCCTCTCTTTTTAAACCTCTCTCAATAGAGAAAAACATATATATTTTTTAAAAAATCAGCTATGCCTACATGACCAATGACCAAAAAGGGAACTGTAACAATTATGATCTTGCTATGAATATGGTTGTATATATATAAATTAGCTCAATACTTTTGTTTTCTTTCCCTCTCTCTTCCCTTTAACATCTGACATAAGACACGTTGGTTGTAATCGATGCTGTGGCTCAGAGTTTTAGTTACCACGAAGGGGAGCGAGTTAGCTAGAAGAAGAAACACTGCTCGAAGACAAAGAGGGGTCTGCATCTCTTCTGGGGGAAGGGGTGGCGTGTTTTTGGTGGTTTACGGGACAGTTGCACATGTTGGGTGGAAGCATGACTGTGTTATTGCCTTTATCTGGAAGTTAAGTATGATTTAAAGAGGTGCCAACCTGAGAAGGAGGCACGGTGGTGACTTTATTATACGTCAACTGGTTAGGCTGAACGACGTTTCCCAGACTCCCTGTGTGACCCGTCAGAGTGGCCACCAGAGAGAGCTGGAGGGTGGAGTGAGACAGCAGCCATAGCTCCCCTGCTGCACTGACCTGCTGGCTCACCTCATGGGGGGGGCAGCCGCTGGCCTGCAGCTCCTGGGCAGGTGTGCAGCTGGCGCCACCACAGGGCACTGGCTGCTTCTGCGGGGCTCCAGGCCCTGCAGGGCAGGGGCAGGGAGAACCGACACCGGTTTTCATTCATTCCAGTTGCCTTCAGCTTGTGCTTGTGGGTCATAGCCTGTCCTTGCTGTTGTCTGTTTTACATCCATTTTCCTCCTAACTGCTTGTGGACCTCAAGCTCCAGCCTCAGACTTCCTACACGTGAAGACAATATGCATACATAATTTCTATTTTTAAAAATAAATTTAAAAAACTGATTTGAGAGAGAGAGGAAGGGAGAAGGAGAGAGAAAGAGAAACATCAATGAGAGAGAACATCGATTGGCTGCCTCCTGCATGCCCCCACTGGAGACAGGGCCACAATCTGAGCACGTGCCCTGACTGGGAATCGAACTGGCGACCTCTTGGTGCATGGGTCGATACTAACCACTGAGTCACAATTTCTTAATCAGCTCCCATAATTGGTAAGCTCAAATCTCTGCAACAAATCTTTCTCTCTCTCTATCAACTTATAGAGTAGATTTATAGGCTAACAAGGGGAATCTGAGACCAGCTTAATTTTTTCCTTCCTTTAAAAGTGATCTGTTTTTGCCCGGCCGGTGTGGCTCACTGGTTGAGCATAGAACCACATACCAAGAGGTCGCCGATTTGATTCCCCGTCAAGGTACATGCCCAGGTTGTGGGCTAATCCCCAGTGGGGGCATGCAGGAGGCGGCCAATAGATGGTCTCTCATCAATGTTTCTCTCTCTCTCTCCCTCTCTTTTCCTCTCTCTCTAAAATCAATAAAGAAAAAAAAATTTAAAGTGATCTGTTTTTATTTATTTCTTCTACCAGTGTGTCTGAACAATTTTTTTTTCTTTAGATCTTTGACACTCAGAATCTTAATTAGGACATGTCTATGTTGGTTATACTAAAACAATTTTTTTTTCTGGCAAATACACTATCTTCTCAATCTTCAGATTGCATTTTTCAACCAAGTCAGAGAAATTTTCTTGTGTTATATCTCTGAACAATTTTAAGTTCCTTTTGCTGAGATCTTTACACAAAGGACATCAATTATCCTCAATTGATAGAACGCTTTTGGCTTCTATGCCTATCACATTCTTTCTAGTTGCTTCAATCTCTTTGTCTCTTCCCTCTCCATCAACTATTATCTTCAGTCTCTCTTCCATGATGTAAATTTGATTTTTAGCCATGGTTATTTTCTTTTCTAATTAATTTATTATTATACCCGTTATCACAGTATTTTGGTTTTCAATTTATTTTGCTAGCCCTTGTCATCTCATTCTGTTCCTTTACTATCTCATTTTTTAGTTTTTATTTTATTAAATTCAATCCATATTATGTTGTTCTAGAATGCTAAACACTTGCAGAGAATCCCTCTTGTTTGGATTCTAGCCTCCAGCACTGTGAGACAATCCCTTTCTGTTGTCCAGGCTGCCCAGGTGGTACTTCCTAATGGCAGTACTTCCCAGCAAACCACGCACCTGGCCACTTCATCTAACGTGTCAGCCAGCCCCGGCACACTCTCTCTCTTCTCGTTTTATTTTTCTTCTTTACAACCTATCCTCTTCTATACGGCATAATTTTCTTATTTATTTTGTTTATTGCTCTTTTTTTCTTTTTCTTTTAAGAATGCAGGCAGGGATTTGCTCTGGTCCACTGACTTGTCTCTGTGCCCTAGCACATAGGAGAAGCTCAGTAAATAGTTGCTGAGTGAATAAATACAACCAAATCTGACACCTAGTGTGCGCTTACAAACGACCCAGTGTCAGGCCTATTGACAACTACGGAAATCACATCGACTGGGGCTTTATGATTTTTTTGAAAATGTCTTTGGATCCATTCATTTATTCATTCATTCAAAGAATATTTATTGAGCACCTACTACATGCCAGGTACTGCTCTCGGCGGTAAGAGCGCAGCAGCAAACAAACCAAGAGGGAGAAAGAGACAATAAACAAAGAGCTGGGACAGTGTCAGGTAGTGAGGGGCGCAGCGGACGTTAATGAAGCAGGGTAAACGTTCCGTAACCTGCTGTGAAGCAAACCACCAGGCACTTAATGGCTTAAAACAGCAATTCCATATGATCTCTCCTGGTTCTGTGTGGGACTGGGCTCATCAGGGTGGCTCTTGCTGGGGGGTCTCACGTGTGGTTTCATGAGGTGTTGACCAGGCCTCACGTCATCTGAAGGACAGGCTGGGTTGGACATCTCAGGTGGCTCACTCTCTTGGCTACTCTTGATGTTGGCCACCGGCTGGGAGTCCAGCTGGGCTGTTGACCAGTCCATGTCCTCGAGGCCTCTCCATGTGGCCTGGGCTTCTCAGCTTGACAGCTTGGCTCTGGAAGGGGCTCTCCAAGAGCAGGTGTTCCAAGGAGCAGGGGGCAGAGGCTGCCAGGGCAGGGAAGGGCTGTGCCCGGGGCTGGGTCTGTGTCACTTCCACCATATTCTTTTGCTTAAAGCAGGCATGGATGCCCCAGATTCCAGGGGCTGGAGAAGGAACAGGTGGGATAGGAGAATCGGTGCAGCACCTTTAGAAAACACAGTTCACAGGTAAAGGGCTGTCGAGTGGTGGGCAAGCAGGACAGAGGTGTTCTTTGTTGGGAAGGCCTCTCTGATAAGGTCACATTTGAGCGCAGGCCTGAGGGGCATGAGGCAATGACCCATGAGGTTATCTGGGGAAGAGTGTTCTAGGCCATGGCTGGCTAGTTCAAAGGCCCTGAGGCAGGAGCATGCTGGGCGTGGTGAGGAACAGCTAAGGCAAGGTGGGCGGGAGCTGTGGGACCAGCACTTATAAGACTCAAGCAATGCCTTACCCCTAGGACCGAAGGGTTCACAGATGTGTCCTGGTGTTTCCGTGGGCTGGGGGCCTTTGCGCGGCCCTTGCTGATGACTCGGCCACACCCGCTCTGTGTTGCTAGCCTGTCCCTCCCCTCCTGGGCCCGTTGGTGCTCTCACCTGTAGGTTTTTCCTTTGCTCCTTGATCTCCAACAACCCCCGAGGCCTTGCTACTGAGGAACTGTTCTGGACTCAGAAGCCTGGTGCCACCCAGCTCACCCATATTGCTGTGTTCGCTGCTGTGACACTCTGGGTCCTGTGCCCTGGGTGCCCCTGTCCTAGCCCTGGTGTCCCAGCTCTCCTGCTTCTCAGGTCAGCCCACTGGGGCTCAGGCTCAGAAATGGCCCAGGTGCCTTCTCTGTCTCCTGCCCAGCTCTGCTAGGCCCCTTCTGTGCGTCTGGATTCTCAGCCCACGACCCGACCTGCTGGCTGGCTGATCCCCGCTCCACACCATCGGATCCTCTGGAACCGTGACTGACCTCGCCAGGTTCTGGACCCTTCTGGCTCCCCTTCTGCCGGCCCATCCGTCTCACGTGCCACCTGAAGACAGCAGCGGGGAGCGGTTGCCTGGTGGTCAGGGTGCCAATGGGGGAGCTCACCCGCTTGGGTTTGGACCTGGCTCTGCCACAACTTACAGTGTGTCCTTGGACAAGTGGTTTAACCTTCCGGTGCTCTTTTTCCCCTTCAGTGAGAACTTGAATTGCATCCTTAAAATAGTAAAAAGTTCTTAAGAGTGATCTGCCATCTCGTTATTCCCGTAGCTGGACTACGCTTAGATCTTCATCGGCCTGCTGAGCTGTGCCTTTTTCAGACACTTAGGTACCATTTAAAAATGTCCCGGTATCCTCGTTTTTAACTGTTGTTGCTTGCGGATCAAAGTAGCAACCTGGATTTGGTACAAGTTCAGTGTCTTTTAAGAATTACGCCCTGGTTGGTTTGGCTCAGCGGTTAGAGCGTCAGCCCACGGACCGGAGAGTCCTGAGTTCGATTCCGGCCGCGGTTCGTCCCAGGCCCCGGTTGGGGTTGTGCATGTAGCAACCGGTCTATGTGTCTCTCTCACGTCGATGTTTCTCTCTCTCTCCCTCTCTCTTTCTTTCTCCTTTCCACTCTGTCTGAAGATACATGTAAAAATATCCTCGGGTGAGGATTTAAAAAAAAAAAGAATTAACTCATCTTTCTGGGCTTGAAATATTGAACAAACAATGCTCATGATTTATTTCTCACCTACAAAATTTCAGATTTCAACAAGAGACCCATCCTTCTGAATGGCAACGGTGATAGGGAAGTGAGCACACAGACCTCCTCTGGTAACGGAAGTGGGGTAACACCCTCCACCGTGGTCTGTACATAACAACAGACAGAGCAAACCCTGGCCAGTTCCTTCCTCCTTCCCTGCCATTTGTCAACCCAGTGCCTCTTGTCTTGTCAAGGAGACTGAGTTCTCCAGTAATGTGATTGAAGTCCCTCTGCAGGGACCCTGGGGGCGCCCCAACACCTGTGCATCCCTTCTCGGTGACACCTACATGTTCTGGAATGTCAGTGGTCTGGCTGCTGAGAATGGTCTTTGTTCTCACAGTAGATGAGCCCCAAAGAGACGGACCTCATCATCGCTCTGACCTCCCAGGATCACTGAGAAGTCACTGCGTCAGGGCGTAGAGAGGCTCAGAAGGGTTCCTGACGATGGAAGGTGTTACGTGTTGGCTCTAATTATTTTACTAGATTAGAGTCCGCGCTCCTTGGACAAAGCTCCAGACTTTTCTGTGCTGCTCCTCAGAACCAGGCCCTGCAGCTGGGCCCCACCTCGAGGCCCCTGTCCACTGGGCCTCTCAGGTCACTTTCTCCTCCCGGTTGGCCCCTCGGTCCTGATAACCCATCATGCCTCCCTAACCTGGGTCTACTCAGAGAGCTCAGGAGGCAGAGTATAAAGTCATCTTGTGATAAAAGGTAGCAAGAGTCCATCTGGATTCCCAGAGGCTGGACCATGAGACCGACAGTGCGCCTTGGCACCCGGAGACAAAGCAGAGGTCTGAGTATCGGTGAGCGTCAGAGTGGCCGCGCAGGTGGGAGCTTTGGTGGACGAGCTGCAGAGGTGGCAGAATTTCTTTTCTTTTTTTAACTTTATTTATTGATTGATGTTGAGAGAGAGAGGAAGGGGGGAGGGAGAGAGAGATAGAAACATCAATGAGAGAGAACATCGATTGGCCGCCTCCTGCATGCTCCCCACTGGGGATCGGGCCCACAGCCTGGGCATGTGCCCTGACCAGGAATCAAACCGGCGATGCTCAACCACCGAGCCACACCGGCCGGGCAGAATTTCTTTATAAGAGGCACTGGGTGCGAAGGGGGCGATGTGGTTGGGGGTGGCTAAGCGACCGTTGAGTTTTCTTAGACTGCTGTCTACCAGCATGTGGTATTTTGGGGGTGCTTATGGGTAAGTGTGGGGGTTGCAAAGTCTCTCCTGCCCCAGTGGTGATGAGCAGACATTGTAGCCTTGTCCCCATTTGGGGAACGCTGGTCCACTGAGTCAGCCTGGTCACAAAGGGGTAAAGAGAATCAAGGAACGTTTGAAGGCTATAAACAGGCTCTGATTTCTGTGTTTCTTTGCAAAAAATTATTCTTTATTGTGCGAACAAAAGCATAACAGAATTTGCCATCATAACCCTTTCTAAGCGTTCAGGAGTGTTCAGTAGGTTCACATTGTTGTGCAACTAATCTCCAGAACTTTTTCACCTTGCAAAACTGAAACTCTATGGTCATTAACCAGCTCCTGCTCTTCTCTTCCCTGGCAACCACCGTTCTAGTTTCTGTTCCCACGAATGTGACCACTCTCGATAACTCATACAAGTGGACTCAGACAGGAAGGTTTCTATG
The DNA here is from genome assembly GCF_014108415.1 of Molossus molossus. NCBI lineage: Eukaryota > Metazoa > Chordata > Mammalia > Chiroptera > Molossidae > Molossus > Molossus molossus. The sequence continues at coordinate 101,811,556 of NW_023425401.1, read as the reverse complement.
TTCCTTTTGAAAGCTTGGACTTTGTGAGACCTTCACGATGGCCCTCAGTGCATACAGTGCATACACCGTCCCCGACTCCCGGCTTCCTGTCTCCCCCTTGGGGTCTGCTGCCTGTGCTCAGCCCACCGGTGCTGCTGTCCTCCCTAATCAGTCCTTAGCCAGTGAACGCCCCTACGCTTTTCCTGGGCAGGCTCCCCAGCCACAGCTCCGGCCTCCCCTTCAGGCTTTACCCTCCCTGGGCCTCTGCTCCCGGCTCACTCCTGCGCAACCTTCGGGCTCAGCACTCCGGACAAACAGCAGAAAGAGTCTTGCAGAGCTGGCCCAGGAACCATATTTTAAGCAACACTGCTGCGTTGTAACGACCTGTTTCCTCCTCTGTCTCCCCCACTAGTGCCGGCTCTGGGAAGGTCCTCCGGCTCCTTCCTCCTGACAGCGCGGCCTCGCAGGCTTGGGGAGCTCAGGAAGCGTTTGGTGAGCGAGTGAATAAAGCAATCCTAAAGCAGCCCTGGCCGGCTTGGCTCAGCGGTTAGAGCCTCGGCCTGCGGACCAGTGAGTCGCGGGTTCGGTTCCCGCTAAGGGCACGTACCTGGTTGCTATTCATCCCCGGCCCTGGTTGGTCGTGCGGGAGGCAGCCACTCGATGTGTCCCTTTCACTTCGATGTCTCTCTCTCTCTCTCTCTCTCTCTCCCTCCCACTCTATCTGAACAAAAATGGAAAAATGTCCTCAGGTGAGGATAAAAAAAACAAAAACCCAAACAATCCTTAAACAGCTCGGTAGAAAGTGAGACCAAGGGAAAGGGTCCAGGAGAAGACAGCGATTGGCGCGTGTATCTTTCCCGGAGGAAGCCCTGCGGCAACGGCAGCCACGGGACTTAAGGACACACACCCACGCGTGGGTGCAGTGGAGTCCTCGGAAGGTACAGGCACAGCCCTGGCCGGTTTGGCTCAGCGGTTAGAGTGTCGGCCCGCGGACCAGAGAGACCCAGGTTCGGTTCCCGCCAAGGGCACGTACCTCGGTTGCGGTTTGTCCCCGGCCCTGGTTGGGAACCGGAGTCGTGTCTCTCTCACATGGATGTTTCTCTCTCTCTTCCTCCCTCTCTCCCTCCCGTTCTATCTGAAGATAAATGCAAAAACGTCCTCGGATGAGGATTAAAAAAAAAAAAGAAGAAGGTCCAGGCACAGGCCGAGTAGAGACCTCGGGAAGTGGGGGGAAGATGCGGGACGGGTCACTGGGGCCCTTAGAGGCTCTGGACTCCACGTGTCAGCTGGCCGGCACAAACGCAGTCCCCGACCCCCAGCTTCCAGTCAGGTGCCCTCGTCCTGAGTTTTCCAGCTGTACCCACTGTTCCTTAGAGGACCTCTGAACGCCCACCCGAGAGCCTGCTGGAAGAGCGCATCCCGGGAGCTGTCGCCCAGAGCGGGCGTGTTGTCCTCCCCCGACTCAGCCAGACGTGCTTGCCGCCCAGTTTTCCCAACGCCGCATGGGCAGGTCTGTAAACACAGTTCCCTCTGAAACCCACGGACGAGGAACCGGCCACGGGAGAGGACAGCCCCCACCCCCTGTGGTCGCAGGACTTCCTCTCCACGCGCCCTTCAAGCCCTGCTGGCGTCACGAAATCGGCTTCCAGAGCCCGAGGGACCAGGACCTGTGACTTCTCAGCGTTTTTTTTCCCCTGCTCGGTTCCCGGCCTTGTCCTTAGAGGAGGTAACAGTCATCCCAAGAATTCTCGATAAATGTGTATTATTTTAGCTGAAACAAAGTTTTTAAAGGATGGAAAAATGAATATTGAACACCTTCCAGAACTATCCCAAGCAAATATATGCTGGTTTTGAGCATACGATGGAGAAGTACCCTTCGAAAAAGGAGTAGAGATGGGAGAAAAATCACTTCGTGCCTCTCTTAAAACTGTTAATTCTGTTTTTTTTTTTTTTTTTTTAATCCTCACCCGAGGACATTTTTCCATTTTTTGCACAGATAGAGTGGGAGGGAGAGAGAGAGAGAGAAACATCAACGTGAAAGAGACACATCGAGTGGCTGCCACCCGCACGACAAACCAGGGCCGGGGGCAAACTACAACCGAGGTACATGCCCTTAGCGGGAACCAAACCCGGGTCTCTCTGGACCACAGGCTGATGCTCTAACCGCTGAGCCAAACCGGCCAGGGCAAAACTGTTAATTCTGTTTAGGGGATATTCTGGGGAAAGGATACCGTTCCTTCACACGTTGGGCTGCCCTGCAGCTGAAGCCAAGTTGTAAAGCTGTTTGGGACGTTGAGGGTTGGGAAAGAGACCCGCGGTGGGGTCATTTCCAGCGGTCTGGGGGGAGGGTCTTTGGAATGGTGCACGTGCTGGCTGCCCAGGGAACCAATGATCGGAAAAATAATGTCACGGGGTTTTTATATGGCCCATGGTGTCATGATGCAATGCGATTATTTTTCTAAGTTTCTGTTTTTTGCCACAGAAAAAGGAAGAAGTGAGGGAATGAAAGGGGCACTCGGATGCCTAGTTACAGTGCTTCTCTCAGATAAATCATGAACAGGTACTTAAAGAATTCTCTTGCTACCGCGAAGAAACAAAGCGGCCTTTAAATGCTTTGGATGTGAACACGTCCTAATTTCAAAAGCACTGGAGCTATATATAACCCCAAAGATAATCTTTTTCTCCCAGGAATGATTACACTGAGTGAAAAAGAAAGAAGGAAAGTAACCCCAGCTCCCCGTTCCTGGGCCCGTGGCAGATATCATTTATCAATCAAGGCAGACTTTTTCCATGGAACCTAAATGCTGGCCTAGAAATCTTCTCAACAACGTGTGCCTGACAGCTATTGTAAATAGATCTGAATCGGTGAGCTGAGCCAACTACAGAAGCCCCTGAACAGGTGGTTAAAAGTGTAGTCTGTGGCCCTGGCCGGTTGGCTCAGTGGTTAGAGCATCAGCCCACAGACCAGTGAATTGTGGGTTCGATTTTGGTCAAGGGCACATACCTCGATTGCGGTTCGTCCCCAGCCTGGTTGGGGTCGTGCGGGAGGCAACCAGTAGATTTGTTTCTCTCATGTCGATGTTTCTCTCTCTCTCCCTCTTTCCCACTCTATCTGAAGATAAATAGAAAAATAACCTTGGGTGAGGATTAAAAAAAAGAAAAAGAATAAAAATGTAGTCTGTGGAGCCAGATCTCAGCTCAACCACTTATGTTTTCTGATAAGTTTCTGTACCTTCGAATGTAGATAATAAAAGTTCCTATCTCATTGGCTTGTTGTAAGGATTAAATTAATTACCAGCTTTGAACAGGACAAATAGTAAATACTCAAGAAGTGTGTTTTTTTTTTCCTCCCCCAGAATAAATTTACTCTTTAACCCTGGAGGAAGAACTAGATTAAGATTTAGTAGTAATCTGCCTGGCCAGTGTGGCTCAGTGGATTGAGCATCATCCCATGTACCCACAGGTCGCAGGTTCAATTCCCAGTCAGGGCATATGTCCAGGTTGTGGGCCTAATCCCGAGTGAGGGGCATGCAGGAGGTGGCCAATCGATGTTCTCTCTCATCAATGTTTCTATCTCTCTCTCCCCCCCTTTGTCCCTCTCTAAAATAAATAAAAACATTAAAAAAAAGATTTAGTAGTAATCTATGAATTTGTTCAACAAAGATATATTTGACAACTATTATAAACCAGACTATGTATCAAATGTGGCTAGTAAAACATGACACCAATTTATCTAGGTGATAGATATATATCACCTATAATCCTGTTGAAAGTTGGAATCCTTTGAAATATAATGAGATACTGATAAGTTACTGTCAGTTGTTTTACATAAAAATTCTATTTAAAAGAAAAGATTAATTGAGAAGATAAATGGGCAATTAAATATGGAAAGCTACTCAACCTCATTAATAAACAGGGAACAAATTAATACAACAATGAGAATGGGGGTGCAGCAAAGGAGAGAAAAAGATCAATCTAGGCACTTAACATCCAAATAGGAATTCCAGGAAGAGAGAAGAGGCAATTAAGAGGAGAAAATCACCAAGAAAAAATAAAGATATGTCCAGACCTGAAGGGTACGTGTCTCTAGAGGTGAGGGTCCCCTGGCAAAATGAATGCAAGAGACCCTCACCGAGGATATGACTACGATCGATTCATAATCCCATGGGTGAAGAAAGATCACAACAACAAAAACAGAAGCGTGTTGGAAACTCGTTATATGTAACAGAACAAGGGTCAAAATGGCAATGGGTGTTTTGGTTTGTTTGTTTGTTAATCCTCACCCAAGGATATATTTTTCCATTGATTTTTAGATAGAGTGGAAGGGAGGGAGAGAGAGATGTATGAGAGAGAAACATCTATGTGAAAGAGACAGATATATTGGCTGCCTCCTCCTCCACTCTGACCAGGGCCAGGGATCAACCTGCAACCCAGGGATGTGCCCTTGACGGGGAATGAAACCCTTGACTTTTTTTTTTTTTTTTAATCCTCACTTGAGGATATTTCTCCATTTTTTTGTACAGATAGAGTGGGAGGGAGAGAGAGGAAGGGAGAGAGAGAAACATCGATGTGAAGGGACACATCGAGTGGCTGCCACCCGCACGACCAACCAGGGCCGGGGACAAACTGCAACCGAAGTACGTGCCCTTAGCGGGAACCGAACCCGGGTCTCTCCGGACCACAGGCCGACGCTCTAACCGCTGAGCCAAACTGCCCAGGGCGAAACCCTTGACTCTTTGGTCTGCGGGCCAACGCTCTAACCGCTGAGCCAAACCAGCCAGGGCTAAATATCTTTCTCAGTTCATTATGAATGAGGGAACCAGTATGATGTTACAACCAGTTTAAAGAAGTAAAAAAAAAAGAAATCACACATTTTTATGGAATAAAGGAATTTTGAAGCTAGTTATATGCAAATCAATATACAAACTCAAAACTGCCTTTTGTACGGGGTGGGGAGAGGAACACAGATGATTTATTTGCGTATCTTTAGATAAGAATTATTTTCGCATTGCTATCAGTTATGACAATTTACAGAGTTGTAAAATAGCTCCCAGGCAACGAGAGGCACAGAGTCTCCATAGAATCAAAATTAGGTCACTGAAAGAATGTGCTCTAAATAATGCATGGTGTTTCACAGAAGCACAACATTTTCCAAGTAAACTCCCCAGTGGCTTCTATGGGGATACTACTTCATCAACGGGAGGGAGCAAAATTGAGAGAGAGAGAGAGAGAGAGACTTGGGCTGTCCGGAATGAGGCCAGGCTGCCCATCACGGAGGGTATGACCCCATCACGGAGGGTATGACCCCATCACGGAGGGTATGACCCCATCACGGAGGGTATGACCCCATCACGGAGGGTATGAGGAGCACTTGCAGGACTGCAGAGGTGCCGGAGGGCAGAGCCCAGCCAGCAGGCTGCGGCGAGGAGAGGGACTCCTGAGAAGCTCCGGGAAGAAGCAATGGAACTGATGGGCTCCAGCACATGGAAAATATCACGAAACGGCCTTTGGCAGAGATGCTAAGGCTTTTACGGGACACGAACGGTAAGTAATAGAAATCAAGAATAAAAAACCGAGGCCATCATTAACTCCGGAATCCTGGAGGGCTGCAGGGGACGAAGCTAAGGAGCAGCAGTGAGTAATACTTGCACAGCCCTTACAGTGTAAACACCCACTATTTATTTATCCAAACAGTGTAACAGTGTGACGGGTGTCCACGTGGAAGAGGGCACTCCCCTCAGAAGTCAGTGAACAATGTCTACAAACGCGGAGTTAAGACGGAGGCGGAGGCCTGGTCTTCAGGAATATGGAGACAAATACCAGAGAAAATGGCTTTAGAAGAGTTGCCAGTGGCTGCCGGGAAGCCGACCCTGCCCTTTGAGAAAGCTGAGGACACAGAACCGCTGGTTCTTTCATTAAAAACTTACGTACGTGTACACACACACACATACACACACACACACACTTAAAATTAATCGGAGAAAGTGACTATACTTTAAAAGCTTTCATTACTAGTGCTAGGAGGCTGGGTCATCTCAAACATCACTGGTGACGGAGAAATTGGCACAGCCGTCTTGGAAAGGTCACTTGGCAGGATCTGATGAAATGCTGCGTGTACACACCCTGCAGCCCAGCGGTCACACTGCGTGGTCTTTCTCCTCAGGGAGGCACTGGCCCGCGTGCTGGAGGAAGCAGGCGGAAGGATGTTCCCGAGCATCATTGAGAAGGTAGGAAAAGATAACCCTGCGAGTGTCCACTGTGAGGGGAAGGGCAGTCCCACACGAAGCAGGGAGTCTGGGTTTATCCTGGGCTGATGACGCTGCTCTTCTTCCCTCGTGCTGAGTGGGCAACAGTCCAGCACGAACGTCCGTGCAAAATCGCAGCCACACAAAATGAAACAGTGTAGTTTTATGTGTTCACTGGGGCCAGGGATGGAACCTGCAACCCAGATACGTGCCCTTGACCAGGAGTCAAACCCGAGACCCTTTAGTCTTCAGGCCAACACTCTAATCGCTGAGCCACACCGGCCAGGATGTCTTTTTTTTTTTTAATTAAATTTATTGGGGTGACGCCCAGCTGGTGTGGCTCAGTAGTTGAGCGTCAATCCATGAACCAAGAGGTCGCTGGTTCAATTCCCGGTCAGGGCACATGCCCAGGTTGTGGGCCAAATCCCCAGTGGGGGGCATGCAGGAGGCGGCCAATCGATGTTCTCGCTCGTCGATGCTTTTATCTCTCTCTGCCTCTCCCTTCCTCTTTCTCTAAAAAATCAATAAAGAAAAAAAAACTAAAACAGGCTTAAATAATTTCAAAATAAATAAATAAATAAATTTATTGGGGTGACATTGGTTAATAAAATTATATAGGATTCAAGTGTCCATTTCTATGATACATCATCTGTATATTGCATTGTGTGCCCCAAAGTCACAAATCTGTTTCTTAAAAAGATTTTTTAAATTGTGGTAAAACATGCATTTACCATCTTACCACCTTTGAGTGTAGGGTACCATCAATCTCCAGAACTCTATTTTTTTTTTTTTGCAAATCTGAAATGTTAATATCCCTTTAAAAACTCTCCATTTCTAACTTCCTTAGCCCCTGCCAACCACCACTGAACTTTCTGTCTCTCTGAACTGACCACTCGAGTACCTCATATCAGTGAATGTGCAGTGTCTGTCTCTGTGACTGGCTGATTTCACTTAGCGGAATGTCCTCAAGGTTCATCCATGTTGTAGCCTGAATCAGAATTTTTTTCCTTTTTAGAGCAGAATTGCCCTTTTTTTAAAAAAATCAGAAGTGTGAGTTTATTAATTTTTGTTACAGATGTTTCTCCTTTTCCCCCCACTGATTCCCCCCCTTCCCCTCCCTCCCCGCCCTGTCCCCAGTTTGTTGTCCATGTCCACTGTTCATGCATACATGCATATAAGTTCTGTGGTATATCTCTCCCCCACCACCCCCTCTTCTGGGGATTGTCAGTCTGTACCCCACTTCCACGTCTCTGGGACTATCCCATTCCTCAGACTGTTATGTTCATTATATTCCACAAATAAGTGAGATCATATGATTCTTGTCTTTCTCTGTTTGGCTTGTTTCACTTAGGATGATACTTTCCAGGTCCCTCCATGTCGTCTCAAAGGATAAGAGATCTTTCTTTCTTACAGCTGCGTAGTACTCCATTGTGTATATGTACCACAGCTTTTTTATTCATTTGTCTACTGATGGACACTTGGGCTGTTCCCAGATCTTAGCTATTGTAAATAGTACCCCATGTTTGGGTTACATATATTCTTTCTGATTGGTGTTTCAGGCTTCTTAGAATTGCCCTTTAAAAAAATTTTTTTTTAATTGATTTTTTGTTGTTGTTGTTAGAGAGAGAAGGGAGAGGGAGAGCAAAAGATAGAAACGTCGATGTGAAAGAGAAACATTGATCGGCTGCCTCCTGCACGCCCCCTATTGGGGATCGAGCCTGCAACCTGGGTATGTGCTCTAACTAGGAATTGAACTGGCGACCTGTTGGTGCATGAGGTGATGCTCAATCCACTGAGCCACACTGGCTGGGCTGCTCATTTTTTATGAGCACATATACCTGTATTTTCGGTGTAATAAAAAGTAAATATAATTTTCCAAAGAAAAAGAAAATACACACTTAGAAAAATTAACTGGAAGGAAATACACAAAAATGTTATTTATATCTGGGTCAGGCAATTATGCTCACTTAAATTTTCTTTCATATATTGTTTTTTTGTTTGGGTCATGGGTTATTTTACACTAGAAAAATATTAAGATTAGAACGTAAGAAAGGAAGCTATTCTGGTTGGACGCACCACCCTGGGTGGGCTGCTGTTTGGAAAGAAGCACTGTCTCTGACTTGACGCCTTGGGGTGGGCTCAGTGGACGCTGGAGACAGGGAGGGAGTGTGCCCAAGGCCTGGCCCGTGGACGCGATCCGCCCGCGGACTGGGCTCATAGCACTAAGACATGTAAAAAGAACCTCAATCTAACTCATAACCCACAAGTGACAATTTAAAGTACAACAGTTATATTTTCCCTTCCTTCCTTCCTTCCTTCCTTCCTTCCTTCCTTCCTTCCTTCCTTCCTTCCTTCCTTCCTTCCTTCCTTCCTTTCTTCCTTCTTTTTTTTTTGCCTACCAGCTTGGCAAAGTTTGATGGCACTTTGTGTGTTGGCGAAGCTATGCGAGACAGGTGCTCTCAAACACTGTTGATGGGAGAGCGCACTGGTTCGATCTCTTGGAGAGCAGTGTCCCCCAGAATTACAAATCACAGGCCCATTGACTCAGAAATCCCACTGTTAGCAATTCATCCAACAGATAAATAGATGGACAAAGTGATGCACCCAAAGGTATGTGTTGCAGCCTTAGTTATAATAGCAGAGGTCTGGGAGCAACCAGTAGGGGACTGGTCAGAGAAATGTCCGTTGTCTAAGACACCCGGTCTGTGCGGCGCAGGATGGTGGCAGAGCGGGTGGGGAGAAAGGAGGGGAAGGAGAATGGGTCTTTATTTCACTCTCTGGCATTTTTTTCTATCTCTCTCTCTCTCTTTTTTCTTTTTTGGTACGTGCCCCTAGAGGGAACCAAACCCGGGACTCTCTGGTCTGCAGGCCAACGCTCCAACCACTGAGCCAAACTGGCCAGGGCTCTATGTCTCTTTTAGGACAAAATGCCATGCAGCAAAAGAAATGTGCCCCGTGCCTCAGTTTCCTCATCTCTGAAAAGGGGGTGATGGTTCTGACCTCTTAGGGTAATGCTTAGATCAAAGCCTGGCAGAGAGTGGGCACATATAAGCTTATTATCCAGGGTACCCTATGTCACATGATCCATCAGCCTAGGGCGGGGTCTAGTGGTCAAGGTTAAAGCCCCTTGGAGACAGACAGCAGATCTGTCAGAAAGGACAAGTGGAATGGAGAGCCACCGCAGAGATGGATTTCCCGCTGAGACAGGGCTCGCGGGCAGGGCTGGGAGCCTGTTCCTTGGTGGCTCTAGGAGAGAGCTGTCATCGCACCCCTGTGTGGATCTGGGCCGGGCCCGGGACCTGCTTTAATGAATCAGTAGCACGTGGCAGCGGGAAGTCCTCCTAAAGACCTGTACTGAGCACACTGAGGCTGAAAGCGGATGAACAGGGCATGTGCAAGGTCAGCAGAAGGAAGAAACGAGAGGAGATGGGGTGCTACGTCCCTGAGGGGAGCTCTCCTGGGGGTCCCTCACCCCTCTGCTCACATCTCCTCGGCTAAAACCTCCTTCCAAAGCCAACCTAGCTCAGGGACGCTCGAGCGATGAAGTCTTACAACGGGCAGTTCTGCCAATAAAACAGTCTCGATGAGAATGTTCTGGAACCGACCGTGGGGAAGGTTGCACAGCCTGGTCACTGAACTAGAGACCGAACTGTATCCTTAGAGATGGTGGATTATGTCATGTGGATCTCACCACAATTTAAAAAGTCAGACTTTTGTTACTAAGGAATAAGATGAAAATGATTATTGGGGTAGGCAACCAGCAGGCTTGCCATCCCTGGTTTTTGTTTTTTAATATGTCTTTTATTGGCTTTAGAGAGAGAGGAGAGGAGAGGGAGAGAGAAACATTGATGTGAGAGAGAAACATTGATTGACCCCGTGGACTGAACCTCAAACTTGGGCATGTGCCCTGACCAGGAATCGAACCAGTGACTTTCAGTGGACAGAAAGATGCTCAACCAACCAAGCCACACCAGCCAGGGTGCCATACCTATTATTCATTCATTCATTCATTCATTCATTGCATTAGGTCTCTCTTGACTGCATGGCACCAGGGCAGGGGAATGGGGCACCATGATTGGACACCCTGGGTCACGTGATCACTCACAGTTGGGGACAGGGTCTGTGACTAAGAGAAGCTGGGGGACGGGGCACTGGGTAGAGGAACAATTGTTCTGGCATTTGTCATTAGAATTTAGCTACAAAGTTCCCTCCAAGTGAGGCATACCTGTGTTGGTAACCAGAGGGGCATGGGACTACTACCCATTACCTGAAGCAGCCTGGGCACAAGCTGGCTTTGGGACAAACAAGTACCCTTCGAAGACCCAATCCTGGCCAGATGCAGGAGGACGTGACCTCGGAGCCCCCTGACGGCTCTCCGGGCGCTCGCAGACAGAGCTCCATTCTGCGGCTTCACCGTTCGGACTCTCTTCTCCATCGTCCTGAGCAGCCCAGGCCCCGCCAGGTCTTTACTTCCCAGCTTGGTAAGCCGCACCCCACACTGGGGAGTGCTCTGTCTCTGAGAACAGCAGGGTAAATTTTGTCCAGATGGGCCTGCATTTTCTCTGCACCCCCAAAATAAATGGGGTGGTCCCCCAACTTTCATGAAATATTACCTAGGGAAAAAATGGGTAAGAATAATGCAGAGACCAAAGAGGGGGGGACTGGAAAGTGGCTGAGGCACATCTGCTGCCTGCGGGTGCCCAGAGGCCTGAGTCCCGCCGCGGAGCGGGCAGGCAGGACAGGAGGGGAGGAGAGTTAAGTCCGTCCAGGTCTTTCAATGTGATGGAACCGGGTGGAGTGTCTGCCAAGAACAGGTCAGGTTCAAAACAGGAAACCCCAGGGTAGTGATAAATGAACACTTCTCTGTAGATTTTACATGGATCTCTAGGGAAAGATCTGGAACTGATCTCATGCAACATTTTTTTTTTACAGATCACATTGAAGAGGAAGTGCACAATGAGCTCCCAGGTTTGCCAACCTTGCTAATCTCTTCCAGGTGCTGAAATGCTAAGGTAATAGAGGAACTGCGGAAGCTGCTACAGCACTCACTGGGAGGGGCCGGAAAATGGCCCGTGGAGGGGCAGGGGCAGAGTTGGAAACGCAGAGCCGGGCTGCTGCCCCGGGTTGTCACAGCTCCAGCAATGTACTTCCTGGGGATCCTGCGGCTCCAAGTGTTGGTGCGGGTGGTGGGGGCAGGTGGGACAGGAGTGCCGAGGTCCCTGCCCCACCCGGGGCTCTGGTAACCACCCACTCCTTCCTGGGTACCCTCCCGTCACAGAACTCCTTGGAGAAGGGCCAGCTTGTTCTCCTCGTGCAGTGCTTGGCTCCGCGGTCACCTCCGGGGGTTCTCTCCTGCCTGCGGGAACGGTTGACCTTCCTTGGCTTCCGACCTTAACCCTCCTCTCTGCTTGAATGGCGTGTGGTGAGAGTTCAACAGTCCCGCACCTGCTGCCGCACCTCCTGGGTCCTTTGGTCTTCCTGCCCCTTCAATGGACCCGCCTCACTCTCATCCGACAGCGTGTGCTCGGAGGACAGAGAAGCCCCTCCGAAAGAGTCCTCTGGGGTTCAGGCAGGTGCTCACCACCCTGCTAGTTCTCTGGGAGGCATCGATGTCTCTCCTTCTCAGAATCCCTCTTCTCTGCTGGGAGCGTCACCCCGCCTCGGGTGCTTTCTGCAGCTTCTGCCCTACGTCCCCGGATACGTAGTTTGTTTTATTTCCCCTTGGCGCTTCCTCGCCCATCCCCCTGACCCTACAAATGGTCCTGATTCTTGTTTTTAGGCACCGCAACCAATGTTCTCCCAGCGTTTAACTTCCAGTGTTTCACTGGAAACCAACCGGTCAGACCTGAGAGGTTAGAGGATTCGTAGGAAAGAGGAAGTCTTCTGGGGGTGAGACTTAGCTTCGTCCTGTTGTGTGTGTGACTCACTGTAAGGCTATCTTTCTATGTGGGATACTTTTCTTAAGTTTTCATTGTTGGGAGGGCAACTAATGAAATGACTGATTCCAACAAGGATTGTCAATGAGTACCAAGATCATCAGTATGTTGAAGCCCTAACCCCCAAAGTGACGTATTTGGAGGTAACTTTGGGAGAAATACAGGTTTAAATGAGGTCCCGAGGGTTGGGCCCTGTTGTAGACTGCCGTTTGTGTCCTCCAAAATTCATATGTTGAAACTACATACCCCTCAACACGAGGGCATTAGGCGGTGGGCCTTGTGAGGGAATTCCGATTAGATGGGGTCACGAGTGAGCCCTCACGCATGGGGTCTGGGAGGAGCCACGAGAGAGGCGGCCTCTGCTGGCTGCCACGCGAGGATGCACGCAGTTGGCAGTCTGCTACCTGGAAGGAGGTCCTCCCCGGACACCGACCGGGCTGGCACCTGACCTTGGACTTCCAGACCTGTGAGAGAACAAATGTCTGTGGTTGAAGCCACCCCGTCGATGGTGTTTTGCTACGGAGCCTAAGCAGACGGACACCCCGAATGAAGACCCAAGGAGAAGTCAGCCATCTACGGGCCAAGGAGGCCTCAGAAGAAACGGGTTGTGCTGTGGCCTTCACCTCAAGCCTCTGGGCTCCATAACTGTGGGGCATTCCTGTCACTGAAGCCACTTCGTCAGGGCAGCCCTAGCAAACAGACAAGTGTCGCGCACCATTGTCTACACTTCCCTGAAAGGAGGTGCAGCTCTTATACAGGAAAGAGTCCAAATGAGGCAAAGTTCAAACTCGTGTGTGTTTCTGTGGTCAGGGCGAGACGGGATGGCGGCTGGAGAGAGCGGAGAGGGGAGGGGGGAGACCAAGGGAGCCACGTGGCTGCAGTGCTCGTTGGAATCTTGACCATGGGCATAGAATTTGCTTTTTAATAATGACTTCCTTTTGTTCTCTCATGATGTTAATAGATTGTATTTTAATTATTGCTTTTTTTTTTTTCTTTATTGCTTTTAGAGAGAGAGGAAGGGAGAGGGAGAAAGAGCTAGAAACATCGATGAGAGAGAACATCAGTTGGCCGCCTCCTGCATGCCCCTCACTGGGGATCGGGCCCACAACCTGGGCCTGTGCCCTGACCGGGAATCGAACTGGCAACCTCTTGGTGCATGGGTCGACACTCAACCACTGAGCCACACCGGCTGGGCTAGATTATATTTTATAACTAGACTACGAGGTGAAAAAAAGTAAAAAGGTATTTGCAACATTTGAAAATAAGGTTTTCCTGTGAGAGTAAATCTAGGAATAATCAACATTCGAGAGAGATCAGCAGTCTGAGGAAGTGTTAACCCCGAGGGCAGGTACGTGAGGCTCTTTTGTAGAAGGGGCCCTAGCTCTGCCTTGGACAGGCACGAGCTCACATCTTCCCTCTTCCAGTGAAGAGTTGTGAAACTCGTAATTGAGGCAATTTGTGTATTCCTTTGGGCCACACTTTCTTCATCTGTAAAGTGGGCAGAATACCATCTACTGTATAGAGATATTGGGAAGATTAAAGTGATTAAACACGAAGCCCTGGGCACAAGCCCGGACACAACAAATGGTAGCTGTTGTTACTGTGGCTGTTTTGTAGGAACACCCAATGAGGATGGAATGCACTGTAAGGGAAATACAAGGAAATACACAAGAAAGCTACCTTATACTTAGAGTAGTCAAAATCACAGAGACAGGAAGTAGAAGGTGGTTGCCAGAGGCTGGGGAGAGGGAGAAGCAGAGAGCTGTTTGATGGGTATGGAGTTTCAGTTCCTAAGGTGGAAAGAGTTAGGGAGATGGTTGGTGGCGAGGGCTGCACAACCGCGTGAATGTGCTCAATACCAGTGAACTGTATGCGAGAAATGGTTAAGTTGATCGATTTTGTCATGTGTATTTTACTACAATGAGAAACAAAATTAAAAAAAGAGAAAGCTATCTTACTTTATGGTATAGCACACTAGATAAAAACACAGAGAAATTTTTTTTTTAAGCCAACAACTAGGCCTGGCCAGTGTGGCTCAGTTGTTGAGCATCGACCCATACACCAAGAGGTAGCCAGTTCGATTCTCAGTCAGGACACATGCCCAGGTTGTGGGCCGGATCCCCAGTGGGGGGCGTGCAGGAGGCGGCCAATCGACGTTCTCTCTCATCGATGTTTCTATCTCTCTCCTTCTCCCTTCCTTTCTCTCTGAAATCAATAAAGAAAAAAAATTAAAAAAAAACAAAAACCCAACAACTATAAGACATAAAAAAAAAATAGAAAATTTGAACATGTAAAAATGGAACTTCTGCAAGGCAAAAATCACTATAAATGGAGTCAAATGACAAGGAACAAACTGGGAGAAATATTTTCAATTTATATTAAACAGCTCATTTTCTTGCTGAAGAAAGAGGGCTGAGTGTCAGGAGAATGGCCTGCAAGAAGTCTAGAAAAGTGAGGGACAGAGAATATGAATTCTACAGTTTCTTCCGGGATTTCCGGACGTGCCCGTGGTGTGGGACAGGTTGGCGGGACAGATTGTTCTCCAGGCTTCAGAATCTCCCAGCTCAAATATTTCTTTACATCCTTTATATCCCTTTCCTCTGAGTTTTATGCTAAGACCTCTTTGGACATGTACTAAGTACCATTAAATATTTATTGAATGATTTCATGTGTTAGAGTGTTTCTGATTCCTAGAGCTCCCGTAACAAGATATGACAAGTGGGACGGCTTAAAACAATGGGAATTTTACAGTTCTAGAGGCTAGAAGTTCTAAATCAAGGAGTCAGAATATAACATTGAATGTCAGCTGTAATTGAGAAAAAAGTTGGTTTTAAAGGTATCATCAGAGGGGTCACACTCCCTCTGAATGCTCTAGGGGAGGATCCTTCCTTGCCTCTTCCTAGTGTCTGGTAGCCGCAGGCATCCCTTGGCCTTTGGTGGCATCACTCTGTCTCTCTCTTCACATGGCTTTCTTCTCTGTGTCTCTGTGTCTTCCTTTGTCTCTTCATCTTATAAGGACACCAGTCATTAGATTTGGGGTACACCCTATACCAGGATGATGCTAACTCAACATCCTTAACAAATTACATCTTCAAAGATTCTTTTTTCAAATAAGGTCACAATCTGAAGTTCTGGGTGGGTGTGAATTTTGGGGGAAACTATGCAACCTACTGCACAGATGCAAATGAGAGAAAATCCCATCTAACTAGCTTAAACAAATAAAAGAATTGGCACAAGTAGCAGAAAAGTCTAGGAATATGTGAAACATCAGTAGTGGCTTAACCAAGGAGCTCAGTTCTCTCATTCAGATCGGTCTTTTGCTGTGTTGGCCTCATTCTTAGGATCTGTCTTATGGCTTCTGGAAACTCCAGGCTCACATCATCCCTCCTGGTAGCAACCCAGCGGTAGAGTCCATTCCATTGAAACTACACAGGCTGAAGATGGAGAAGGGGCTGTCCCCAGAAGTGTGAATGGGTACTATGTAGTGAAAAATGTACCTCCACCAGATGTTGGTCTTCCTCCATAGTCAAAGAGCTCCCGGAAGGCAGCAACTCTGGTTTTCATGTCTATATCTGGGATCCCCGGGGAGCAGCAGGTCCTCATGCAAATCTCTTCTGAGATGTTTTAAATTTTTTTAAAATTATTTTTTAAATCCTCATCGGAGGATATTTTTGTATTGATTTTTTAGATAGAGTGGGAAGGAGGGAGAGAGAGAGAAACATTGATGTGAGAGAGACACATCAATTGGTTGCCTCCTGCTTGACCCCAGGCTGGGGTTTGAACCTGCAACCTAGGTATGTGCCCTTGATCGGGAATAGGACCCAGGACTCTAAGGTCCATGGGTTGACCATTGAGCCAAACCAGCCAGGGCTGGATGTGTTGAATTTTTAACATGATTTCATCTCTGAGGGATTTATCTGGTAGAAATCTGAGACCTGGTTCCTGAGCTAGGGCGACGCTACCCCAGCAAGACACTACCCTTTAGAAAGCCCTATCTAGGTAGACCAGTTGGCCATCTGTTGTGACATTCTTAAAACTTCCCATGAAAGGGAACTGAGATAAAAGGCTCATGTTTGGGTCCACATGGCAGGAAAGAAACACAAGTGGTAGGTGAAACTAGTGAACAAAGAAATACATCTCTACCTCCCAGCTTTGTCTCAATACACACGCGAAGCTCAGTATCTGCAGGGATGGAGTATTGCTAGTCTCGTGTATCCTGGAGCCCTGGCGGAGAGAATAAGACTCAGAGTTCAGGCCTGTGTCGTCCCGTGGTTTAGGCCTGAGGTATTGTACCTTCAACACCTGCAGAGGGGCTTTGTATCCCAAGCACCAGAAGAGCCAATGTCCAGAGGGTGAAATGAGAGAGCCCTTAGCTAGATGCAGCTGGACTCAGTAACCACACTGTGGAGTTTAATATGCTGACCTAAATGTAGTTTTCAGCCCACAAAACCTCATACCATAGCAAAGCTTTTCTTGTGCTGAGACAGCTGGCCAAGCATGGTGTTGCAATGACTCAGTTCTCAGTACAGAGTCTGAAGAAATTAGGGGCAGGGCTATAACCCTATGACCACAGCTCCAAGAGACCTTCCTGTTTATTCCAGGGTGAGAGAAGGGGAACCTTCTGTTTGTGGGCACTGGTGTCTCACCAGAAGGAACAAGGCAGAGGCTTTGGGGTTGATTGGTACATACACAGTCCACACATGACGGCCAGACAATTATACTTAGACTCATCATTCAGACGACTGTGCATGCCAAAAACATTTTTGGAAAGTGGTCTTCAAACTATGTGAATCGAGTCATATTTCTCCTTGACTTCCATTTTGAAATTGGGACTAGGTTTACATGAGGAAGCCTACTTCAGTGGGACTAGGGTTGCAAACTGGGTTCTGAGGACTTCCCATCAAACACAGCAGATAGAACATGTGCGTAAGCTTTGGCTCCTCCCCAAACCCCACTAAAATGTGAGTAAAGACACCCTTTTAAAAAGCATACATCCATGGTGTTGGCCAGGGTGTCAATAAATGAATAGCTCACCTGCCAGTCAGTGGATGAACTCATTAGTGTCCAGGGAGATTTTATTTTATTTATATTTATTTATTTATTTTTTCAATCCTCACCTGAGGATATTTTTCCATTTTTTGTACAGATAGAGTGGGAGGGAGAGAGAGGAAGGGAGAGAGAGAGAGAGAGAGAGAAACATCGACGTGAAAGGGACACATCGAGTGGCTGCCACTGCACGACCAACCAGGGCCGGGGACAAACTGCAACCGAAGTACGTGCCCTTAGCGGGAACCGAACCCGGGTCTCTCCGGACCGCAGGCCGACGCTCTAACCGCTGAACCAAACTGGCCAGGGCCAGGGAGATTTTATGTGTGAGGAGGATTATCCATAACTGAGTACACTCTGTTTAAGGTCCTGTTCACTCATCTTTCACATTTATTGGGCAACTGGCATTCTTTTACCATCAACCAACACTCTTAAATATTTACATTGTTTGCATAATGAATAAAGTAACACATTAATTTAGTGCATTAGTTGTTTCTAAATATTTAACTGTTAATTAAAAACTTATTTAATTAAAATGTATTCTGAGTATTTAATTAAAATGAAAAGTTTAACATTGCCTTCTCAGTGTTTCAAAGACATAAGAAGTAGATGTCAAACCACAAAGCATGATTCCAAAATTAACTACTATAGGCTGCCATCAACAAATCATCAAACAACAAGTGTTGGCAAGGGTGTGGAGAAAAGGGGACTCTAGTCCACTGCTGGTGGGAATGCAGACTGGTGCAGCCACTGTGGAAAACAATGTGGTGCTACCTCAAAAAATTAAAAATTGAACTGCCATTTGACCCAGTGATTCTACTTCTAGGAATATACCCTAAGAAGCCTGAAACACCAATCAGAAAAAATATATGTACCCCCATGTTCATAGCAGCACTATTTACAATAGCTAAGATCTGGAAACAGCCCAAGCGTCCATCAGTAGACGAATGGATAACAAAGCTGTGGTACATATACACAATGGAGTACTATGCAGCTGTAAGAAAGAAAGATCTCTTATCCTTCGATACGACATGGAGGGACCTGGAAAGTATTATCCTAAGGGAAACAAGCCAAGCAGAGAAAGACAAATATCACGTGATCTCACTTATTTGTGGAATATAATGAACATAACAGTCTGAGGAATGGGTAGTCCCAGAGACGTGGAAGTGGGGTACAGACTGACAATCCCCAGAAGAGGGTATGGTGGGGGAGAGATAAACCACAGAACTTATATGCATGTATGCATGAACAATGGACATGGACAACACACTGGGGACAGGGCAGGGAGGGTGAGGGAGAGGGGTTATCAGTGGGGGAAAAAGGAGAAACACCTGTAACAAAAATAAATAAATTAATTGAATAAAAAATAAATAAAAAACAAAATTAACTACTATACTTAAGGCTAAACTGGTGACAAAATTGCTAATAACATGGATTTAAATTTCTTTATTATTTCTATTCTTGCTTCTTAGGATTACAATACATTTATTAGACACTAAAAAAAACAACAACAAAAAAAACAAAGCATACGTTCATAAGAGAGATAAGAGCAGCCAAGTGAAGAATAAAAAATTCGATTGATGCTTAGTAGAAATAAATTTACTTTGGATATATTAACCTATTTTGAAATATACACCTAATAATAAATTTGTTTTGTTAAATTCCACAGTTGCTAACGTTTCACTGCATTTGTTTTTGTTTTGTTTTTCCTCTCTCTAGATACACATTTTTTTGCTGAGACACCCGAAAGTAAGACACCTGACATGGGTTGAATTATGTCATGGGTTGAATGATGTTTCCCCAAAAGATGTATTGAAATCCTAACCTCTGGTACCAGTGAATGGGACCTTATTTAGAGAAATATTTAAAAATATATTTTTTTCTTTATTGAGTTTTAGAGAGAGAGAAAGGGAGAGGGAGAGATAGAAACACTGATGAGGGAGAACATTGATTGGCCACCCCTGCATGCCCCCACCGGGGATTGGGCCCACCACCTGGGCAACCTCTTGGTGCATGGGTCAACATCACTGAGCCACACTGGCCGGGCTAGAGAAAGATTTAAAAAAAATGTTTTTATTGATTTTTTAGGTAGTAAGGAAGGGGGAGTGAGAGAGAGAAACACCGATGTGAGAGAGAAACATTGAACGGCTGCTTACTGCACGCCCCCTCCTGGGGATTGAGCCTGAAACCCGGGCATGTGCCCTGACTGGGAATTGAACCAGGACCTCTCAGTCCATGGGACCACACTCCATCCACTGAGCCACATCAACTGGGTGAATGGGACCTTATTTATAAATAGGTTTTTTGCAGATGTAATCAAGTTAAGGTGAGAGCATACTGGATTGTGGTAGGCGCTGAATCCAATCACTTGTGTTGTTATAAGGAGAGAGAGAGAGATTTGATGTCATGGAGAGATACACAGGGAAGGACATGTGACCTAGGAGGCAGAGACTGAAGTTAATGCGGCCATAAGCCAGGAACACCAAGGATTGCCAGCAACCACCAGAAGCTAGGAAGAAGCAAAGGAAGATCTCCCTCTAGGGCCTTCAGACAGAGCAGGGCCCTCCTGACACCTTGATTTCAGACTTCGAGCCTCCAGAACTCGAAAGGACGAATGTGCGCTTGTAAGCTACCCAGTCCGTGGAAATTTACTGTGGCAGTTCTAGCAAACGAACACAATCTCTGAATACAAGTGTTACCCAATGCAGGGATTTCACAGTGATAAGGACATTTTCCCCATCACGAACACCATTATCACATCTAAGAAAATTAACAATAATTCTATAATAGCTATTCCATAATTAAAGGAATCCAATTGTCCTCCAAATACTTTTTGTAGATTTCTTTTTCTCTTTTGGTTAGAATTCAATCAGGTAATCTTATATTCACTTGATTGTTTTGTCTCTCTAATTTCTCTTATTCTAAAGTGATCTGCCTTTAAAAAAAACAAAACAGTCCTGGCCGGTTTGGCTCAGCGGTTAGAGTGTCGGCCTGCAGTCCTGAGAGACCTGGGTTCGGTTCCCGCTAAGGGCATGTACCTCGGTTGCAGTTTGTCCCCGGCCCTGGTCGGTTGTGCGGGTGGCAGCCACTCGATGTGTTCCTTTCACATCGATGTTTCTCTCCCTCTCTCTGTTCCTCTCTCTCCCTCCCATTCTACCTGAACAAAAAATGGAAAAATGTCCTCAGGTGAGGATAAAAAAAAAACAAAAACATTAGCTAAGTATTAAAGAAAAAATTATTCTCGCCCGGCTGATGTGGCTCAGTGGTTGAGCATCAACCCATGCACCAAGAGGTTGCTGCTTCAATTCCCAGTCAGGGCACATGCCCAGGTTGTGGGCCAGATCCCCAAAGCGGGACATGCAGGAGGCGGCCAATCGATGTTCTCTCTCATCGATGTTTCTCTCTCTGCCTCTCCCTTCCTCTCTCTCTAAAACCAATAAAGAAAAAAAAAATCAATAAAATAAAAAGTTATTCTCAAACAATAAGGAAACTTTTAGTCAAGATCATTGTAATTAGGGAGAGAGATTGAGCTCAACTCCAGATATAACAAAGACAAGTGGGGATTTAGAAGCCAAACAGCAGGATGGAGGGGTCACTGGATGGAAAAGTACTAGGAGGAGACATCAAAGGCAGGGGGATTCTTGCTAAAGACAGGTCAAGGGCACAGACATCAAGGGTAGGAAATGGGGAACTTGATTAGATATCAAGAGTGGAGGGTTGGTTTGGCAGTTTCTTTGCTAAAACAGGGCTGGGCAGGCCCAAGACGTAGGGACCAAGGTGGAAACCCTGTTGAAAGAGGGTTCAGAGGAGCCTGAGCGCAGCCTGGTCAAAGAGAGGGCTTTGTCACAGGTCAGTTGTCCTATAATATGTTCCACATTGTGAACTTGTGGTTTTGATTGCCCATATGTCCTGTAAACTAGAATGGAGGCTATGAGGCTTAATTAGATTCAAGTTCATCACTTTGGGCAGGAGTAATTCAGAGGTGGTATTGTGTATTTCAGATTCTCTCAGATCAGAAGGTGCAGTGACGCTCAGTTTGACAGCTTGGTTAAGAGGTGACCACTGGATCTCTTCATTGTAAAGGGTAACTAGTAAGCCATCCGTGAGTGACGCTATAACCTGACGTGAATATCTTACTCTCTAATAACCTTTCATCCAGTGGTTCCATTGGTGATTTTACCTAAATCACTTATATTATTGGGGCTGCAAAATAGTGGTTTCCAATTCTATCATTTCTTCTATTTTTATTAGCTGATATTTTCTTTCTTTTCCCTTGTGTTTTGAATATTATTATGGACATGTGGATTTTTTTTCCCACTGTGTTACCCATTTTAATATTCAAATTGTTCCAAATTGGGCCAGTGAGAATCCCTTCCAGCTAGCTCCCATGTCTTTGAATACTTCCTTGAATTTTAGAACAATCTGATGCTCCAGGCTCATGTCCCCTGCCCCAGACTTGAGGTTTGCCATTTCTCCAAGGGACAGAAGACACAATCATCCTTCTCAATTACCCATAAGTAAGGTGCCACTTTCCTTACCCATTGAAAGTCAGCTTAGGTGTAACTGATGCTTATTAGGTCCCGTGTGCTGGGCACAGTAAGTGTTCTCCATGCATCATCTCATTGATTCACATGCTCATTCTTTCTGGTCAACACTCTTACTTATCCCCATTTTACAGATGAGGACATCCGGTATGGAGAAGTTAGGTCGACTGCATGGGGCCGCACAGCTAGCAACTGGAGGTTAACACTGGAGCTCAGATTTTCTGATTCCAAAATCAAGCTTGAAACAGCCTGTATTGCCAACTGTGCCACAAAGAAAGAAAACGACTTAAAAAGAACTGAACTGCGTAATATTTAGAAAAAACAAACAAACAAACAAACAAAATCAGCTACGCTTTAAGATGATCGGCATTAAGCAAAACAGAAAGAAAAATGCCCTTTAGAAACCTGGTCCCTTTTTCTTCCATTCTCTATCACAGTTCAGGATAACCTGGGTCAGGCCTGGAGTGTGATCAGGCGGATTTCTTACCAGTCCACCAGAAGCCGTAGCGTGGAATGAATTGGAGCAGGGACTTTGGACCAAGTTAGTGTTAAAAGCCTTTCAAGCTTCTCCCAGCTACGAGCCGAGCAGTTTTCTCTGCTCCCAGGGTGGTCTGTTCAGAGCTGCCCAGGTGAATGAAAGGGACAGTAGGAGAGTGAGCGCCCTGATTACGGAGCTGCCCTGGCTCTCCTGGCCTGGGCGCTGGGGCGGCCAAGTCACAGGCTGAGGCTGCCTGGAAGAAGGGGTCCTTTTTTCTAATCTGCACAGAGGTGCCCTAAGGACTGGCAGAGCCCCATCTGAGTGGAGCTCTTGTAGTACAAAACGGAGTGTTCTGAGTTCAAGGGCAAGTGACTCTTTATAACCTCTTAATGAGAGAAGACTTCCTCCTCCCAACAGGAATTTCCAGTTGCAGTGATTAGCCTAGGTGTAACCTGAAGTGTAAAAGTAATTACATTTCTTGTAGAGCTAAGGTCGCCCCTAGCAACCTGCCAGAAGGAGAGTCTCTGGCTTTTCCCCTTTTCCCATTGACTTGAGTGTCCAGTCACGCCTGGGGCAGTGATGAGTGACTTGGGACACTAAGTCTCCAGCTTGTCCTCTCCTCCCCTCCTCCCTCCTGGGTCCTTGCAGGGGCAAAGAGAGGTACCTGAGCACCCGAGTGGTGATGAGGGGTATTCCAGGGAGCAACGCTGGGGGTGGGGCCATTGAGATAAGGAGGAAGAATAAACAGAAGCAGATGTTTCTTCAGCCCAGGCCCCCAGCCCGGTGCAAAACAGGAAGCTGGGACGGCAGCTGATAAGAGCCTCTGGGGCTGGGCCTGGCCTCCAGCAGCCAGGAGCAGGCGGGCTCCTCCGTCCTCATCTCCCCACTGGATCTGGTTTCCTTTCTGGGGACAGGCCGGAGCCGCTTCCTCTTCATACAATGCAGCTCAGCTATATTCACACTCTACCTGTCATCAATGCCAATGAGCCTCTTAATCTTAACAGATGTACATGGACAACCATTCTCATGGGAACTAGGAGAGTGGAGACTACACACACACATGCCAACATACATACACACATTCATGCACCTTATACACATGCACACACACCTCACACACATACACATGCACACACATCTCATGCATACACACGTGTGCATACACAAGCACCCATCTAGGCTGAGATTTCAAAGTCCTCAAGTGACTCTAGACCCCAGGAGTGATGGTCCCTCAAAACTCCACAGTTGTAGGGACCCTCGAAGGATGGGTTGTCCAAACTTTGTCAAAGGGCTCTCAGGGCTATTTTTGGCCACCCCGATTCAGAGGGATGAAGGCAACAGGAACTCTGGCCCTTAAGGGTGTGGAGAGCTGGGGCTGGGGATGAGGCACCAGCACCCCCAGCACATCACTCCACGATGGTGTTTCCCTTTGAACGGAACCATTTTGATGGACCCTGAACTGACTTAAAATTAAAAAAAAAAATTTTTTATTCTTTTTTTTTTTTATCCTCACCCGAGGACATTTTTGCATTTAGATAGAGCGGGAGGGAGAAAGGGAGGAAGAGAGAGAGAAACATCTACGTGAGAGAGACACATTGACTGGTTGCCACCCACACGACCCCAACAGGGGCTGGGGACAAACCGTAACCGAGGTACGTGCCCTTAGCGGGAACCGAACCAGGGACTCTCCAGTCTGCCGGCCAACACTCTAACCGCTGAGCCAAACTGGCCAGGGCAAACTATAAAAATTTTAATATTACCTAAATATATGGAAATTTGGCCCTAGGTATAAACTGTGTGTGCTTATAAGTACTCTGATAATCATAACATTTAAGCAGAAAGAAAAGAAGCCAGGGTCTTACCCAGCCACTCCCAACGTCAGGGGTGTCACCAGAAGGGGCTTGTTTACTCCCAGACACACCCGCTGTGGCCCAATTTGGTCCCAGCTTCCCACTGGGTGATCCTTGGGCTCGGGGAACACTGCCCTCTGTTCTGATCATCCCCCCAGCCTAGAGGGGGTAGTGGCTTTCTGCTGCTGCTCATCTCTGGGTTGCCTCGCCTTCCCCTATTTAGACTTTTGGTTTCCATCCTGGCAAGCTTGAGGTGGGGAGGCAGCGTTTCATAGAGGTGGGGGTACATGTGTCTTAGGTGGGATGCCCCAAAAGCCACCTCTGAGAGGAAGAGTTGGGTGCAGACGGCTAATGGGGGAGCACACCCAGCAGCACCCTGGAGAGGGAGATGCTGAAATGAAATGCAGTTGCCAGGTGGCTCTTGAGTGTCCCAGACCGAGGCCGCTCCCTTCAGGCAGGGCTGTTCCTAAGGGCGGGGGAGACCTAGAAGAGACCACAGTGTCCACCTCAAGTTCAAAGCCCAGCTCTGCTACCAGGAGTTATATGACCTTGATCAGTTTCCTCATGCGTGACAAGGGAAATGGTGGGGATTAGGTGAAACTGCCTTCCCTCTGCTGGCTTGCCGCCAGGAGAGCTGTGATGGGGCAGGATCCAGGACAGGGGCCAGCCACGTTTACGAGGGGTGGGGCTGCTGTGCAATAGAGGCTCCAGTGCCCAGGTGTGGCCTCCACTCCCACTTCCTGCTCCAGGGGCTGGGTGACCTTGCCGTCACGGGTCCTCAGCTCCCAGCACAGGGTGAGGCAGTGGAGCCAAGGTGCTCATCCAGGCTGCCCCCTTGCCCTCCCAAGCCTTCCTCCCAGGACCACTGGCTGGTTGGGGCTTCAGTGGGGGAGGGGAGGGAGAGCCCTGGGTCCTGGTGTCCTGGAGCCCGGAGCCCTGCCCTGAGGTGGGTGTCAGGCTTTGTGCTATGTGCCTTTATCCTCGGTGTGTGCTGATCTCCAGGAGCCCTACAGGAAGGGAGGGGTCCCCCGAATCTTACCTGTGCTCTCAGTCAAAAAGATGGAAAGAGCCCGGATAATGTGGCTCAGTGGTTGAGCACTGTCCCATGCACCAAGAGGTTGCCTGTTCGATTCCCAGTCAGGGCACATGCCCAGGTTGTGGGCCTGATCCCCAGTGGGGGGCATGTAGGAGGCGGCCGATTGATGTTCCCTCTCATTGATATTTCCATCTCTCTCTCTCCTTTTCTCTCTAAAATCAATAAAGGAGGCGCCCTGGCTGGTTTGACTCAGCAGTTAGAGCGTTGGCCTTCGGTCCAGAGAGACCCGGGTTCGGTTCCCGCTAAGGGCACGTACCTCGGTTGCAGTTTGTCCCCGGCCCTGGTCGGGTCGTGTGGGTGGCAACCACTCGATGTGTCCCTTTCACGTCGATGTTCGTCGATGTTTCTCTCTCTCTCTCCCTCCCACTCTATCTGAATGAACAAAAAAATGGAAAAATGTCCTCGGGTGAGGATAAAAAATAAATAAGTAAAATCAATAAAGGAAAAAAAAAAAGGTGGAAAGAAAGAAATAGAGTGGAGTGGGGTGGGTGTCGAAGGGTGAAGAAGCCCCCCGAACTTCTTCAGGGTCTGCTGGCATCTGGGGAGCCTGGATGTGAGTTAGAAAAGGTCCCTCTGGGGGGGACTCAGCCCCACACATGCGGATGCCCAGCTTAGCAAACAGCGTCTCTGTGCAACTAGAAACAGGCCCCAGCCCTCCCTGTGCCTTTGCCCTGCGGGGTGCAGCCTGCCCCACCCTCTGGGGTGACCTCGAATGGCTCAGGCTCCGCCTGATGACGCCACAGGCTCCTGCCCTGCCTCTGTCTGCCAGTCTTCTCAGACGCACCAAAGCGGAGGTGTAACCTGGGGTTCTGCCCATTTGTGTGGTTGATGTGTTTGGTGATGACAATCAGGTTACATGCCACAGAGCCTGTCTTCCCACACACCCAACGCCTCTCTGCCGTAGGGCCTTAGGTGTTGCTTCCTGTGATGATATTCAGAGTCACTGAGCCCGGGATCTGCAAGGGGCCCGGAGATGATTACTGCTGAGTGGCGGGGGGACCAAGCCTGTTCCCTGAGGGACAGACCTCCAGACACAGAAGCACCCCTGCCCAGCGGCCCATGAGGTCCTTCCATGTTTGTCCCCGCAGTCTCCCTGCTTTGCTCAGAGCCCATCGTAGTAACTTGTGTCACCCGTGGACACGGACAACAGCATCCTGCCCCTGAGATGTGTCTCTGGAGAGGTGCTGAGGGTAGCAGAAGTCAGCAGCCAGGTGACTTTGAGCTGGGTTTCACGGGATCTGTTTCATGCACCCGGTGTTGACCCTCATTTTTCTTTAAAAAATGGATACAGCTCAGCCGATGTGGCTCAGTGGTTGAGCATTGACCCATGCACCAAGAGGTTGCCGGTTCGATTCCCGGTCAGGGCACATGCCCAGGTTGTGGGTCTGATCCCCAGTGGGGGGCGTGCAGGAAGCGGCCAATCGATGTTCTCTCTCATCGATGTTTCTCTCTCTCCTTCTTCCTTCCTCTCTCTCTAAAATCAATAAAGAAAAAAAAATTCACTAAAAAAAAAAAAATATGGACAAAGCCACAAAGGGCCTGCACCCTTTCAGGAACACTTGACGAGCTGAGTGGTGTCTCGGGAGTGGCCGTAACGCCAGTTTTATGGGGAAGAAGAGATTATTTACTCCAGAGGCAGGCAGTCTGAGTTTAAATCCTGGGTCCCTTATCAGCTGTGGGACCTCGACAAAGTTATTTTTCTGTGTCATACTTTTCCCATCTGTCAAATAGGATGACGAAATAATAACCCCCAGTCTACAGGGCTGTTACAAGGATTGAGTGACTAAGGGCTTATGACTGCACCTAGTACATACATGTGAGCTGTGGTCATGACCACGGGTGAGTTCCCATGGGTGCAGTGACATCTATATAAAGTTGCCACAGACATCATTTTTTTTTTTTTTCAAAGAGCTATTTATTTATTTTTCTTAATCCTCACCTAAGGATATTTTTCCATTTATCTTCAGATAGAGTGGGAGGGAGGAAGAGAGAAAGAGAGAAACATCGACATGAGAGAGACACATCAACTGGCTGCCTCCTGCACAACCCGACCAGGGCCTGGGACGAGCCGCAACCAAGGTACGTGCCCTTGACTGCTGGAATCAAACCCAGGTCTCATTGGTCTGTGGGCCGGTGCTCCAACCGCTGAGCCAGACCGGCCAGGGCCACAAAGATCATTTTATTGTCTCAGGGGCCCCCAGCTCCTAGCAGTAGATTGTAGCTGGCCTAAGGAAACCCAGGATGGGAAAGTCCCTTTAAACTGTGAGGCCCCCTCTCCTGAGCCAGGCGATAGATCTTCTTGGCTGCCTAGGGTGGGGACAGCCTCGGCCCCTGGTCCTCGGCCCCTGGTCCTCGGCCCCTGGTCTTACCCAGTCTCCTGGGCGGGCTGCATGAGGGGAGGAGCTGTGAACTACCCTCATGCTCCCTGTCAGCGACTTCAAGAATATAATCCTGATATCCCGAGGCAGCCTCGTTTCCCTTAATAAGTCAGGACGATCTGTCAACAGCAAAGTTTCTGGGCATTTTTATTTTTATTTCTAGTCTGACTCCTGCTTGGGGTAATGAGTTCCATGAGCTTACCACCCACAGAGCAAAGTCAGATTTTCTCCTTTTACTCCTCAACATAATTCTCTCAGGCTGTAAGCAGAGGCCCCTGCTTCTGGTTCAGAATGTGAGGGAGTTCCTGCCCACCCTCACCATAACATTCGCGATCAAACGGAGGTTAGCCCTTCCCCGCCCTCATCTTTCCAGACGGAAGAACCCTGGACGTTTTCCTCTGTATTTTCACAGCCCCTTCTCCTTCCCTTGACGACACGGGCTGGGACGGTTCCAGTCCCTACTGTCCTTCCTAAGGTGTAGTAGGCACAAGGTCAGGGGTCCCCCTACCCCCCATGTCACACTCCATTATACTCGGAAGCACTTCCAAGTGCCAAATGAGAACGACAATTCAACACATGCAAATCACAATCATATTGTTGAAAAGAACAGGAAAAAGTGGGAACTGGGAGTTGGTGAAAGGGAGAGAAAGCAGTGGGCAGAGCACAAACAAAGGATTTTGCATCAAAGTGTGGGAACAATAAAAGAAGTTGAGGTCTTAGAACGCAGACTCGGAACTCCACCCCCTGGCTGCCTACACAGTTTGCAGAATGGGTCCTCCCCAAGGGTGCCCTCCAAGGTGGCAGGTAGGGGCTGGAATCCAGTCCCCACCCACTCACAGTGCTTCTGGGTGCTGGGCTGCATAGGACGGAGGGTGTTACCTTTTCCTTATTTGCATAAAGACACCTTGTGAACCAGCAGAAGCCCTGCCCATCCCTGTGTGGGTCAGTATGGGGGCAGCTGTATCTCATAGGCAGAATAACCTGAGTCAGAGCTAGGCACCGGGTTCTGACGTGCTCTGCCATAAAGTCTTCATAGTCATTAGCCAGTGAATATTTATTGAGCATCTACTATGTGCCCAGTAGTGTTTGGAAGACAGGGGTGAAGAAGACAGACACAGCTCCTGCTCTCACGCAGCGTCCGTTATTCAGGGGAAACAAAGTAATAAGGTAAATTTAGATGCCACAAGCACCACAATGATCTAGATCAGGGGGTTGGCAAACTAGGGCACTCGGGCCAAATCCGGCCCTTGGCCTTTTTTTGTAAGGTCCATGAACTAAAGAATGATTTTTATACCTTAAAAGGATAGTGAAACAAAGCACACCATTGGGATTCACACAAGCCTACTTATGTACTACCTCAATCTTCTAGACAGCGACTTGAGGTGGTGGTCGGTGGTCTAGTGAACACTGCTGGTTGCCTCGCCAGTTCCCATTCGCATCTCCCAAATACACGGTAGCCTTCAGATTTGGGTGGGATGGGGTCTTAACTGCCTAGGCATAATCAGGGTCCTATCCGCAGCGACTGGCTCAGGGTCATGCCAATGAGCACAATGGGCTTCTGCTGGGCTAAGTGATTGGTTAGGTGGAGTCCAGTGCTTTTCTTTGAGCATTAGAGGACAAGAAACTCTCTTTCTGGATGGGTTGGGATGTGGATGAGAGGCCAGGGACTGCTGCAGCCATTTTGCTAATGTACGGAAAGTCAGAATGAGGCTAAAGTTGACCCATCACACTGGGGCGCACCCAGAGAATCATAGAGGAAAGGATGCAGGGCCCTGGTTGAAGCCTGATTTGCTTGTGGACTTAGTTCCACAAGCCAATCTATTTAAGGCAATTTGGGTTTCTTGGTTTTTTTATCCTCACCCGAGGACATTTTTGCATTTATATTCAGATAGAGCGGGAGGGAGAGAGGGAGAAAGAGAGAGAGACACATCGATGTGAGAGAGATGTCGAGTGGTTGCCACCCACACGACCCCAACCGGGCTGGGGACAAATTGCAACTGAGGCACGTGCCCTTAGCGGGAACTGAACCTGAGACTCTCGGGTCCATGGGCTGATGCTCTAACCGCTGAGCCAAACTGGCCAGGGTGGGTTTCTTGTTTTGAATTAAAACATCTTATTATCGATGGGCAAGGAAGAAGGAGGTGATGTTTGAGCTGAGACGTAAATGATAGTAAAGATCTGAAGGGAGAACCTTCCAAGCAGAGGGAAAGGCACATGCAGATGCCCTAGGTGGGCACGAGCTAAGCACACTGAAAAGCAGGAGGGTCCGTGAGCCATGGGGACAGTGGGATCTGATGAGGCAGAAGAGTGTGGGCCACGTCTTGGTGGCCAAGGAGAAGAGCTTAGGTTTTTCTATAAATGCAACAGGAAGCCATTGTTAGTTTTTAAATTTTTAAACTAGTTTTTATTTAGATACAGCGATACAGCGCACAAGGCTTAAGAGCACAGTCTGATGAATTTCAACACCCACACGCATACACATATATCTCCATCACCCAGATCACGAATGTCTTCAGCACCCACCAGCCATGTATATTCATTTAAAAATTTCTAGTAGCCACACTGAAACCAGGAAAAAGAAACAGGTGAAATGAATGTTACTAATGCATTTAACTCAGCAGATCCCTAATACAGTTTCACCGTGTAGTCAGTGCTGAGGGTGTTAATGAGCTATTCCATTGTTTCCGAACTTGGTCTCTGAAATGCAGCCTGCACATTACACTGACCGCACATCTCAGCCCGGACAGGCCACACTTCACGTGCTCAGTAGTCACATGTGGCCGGTGGCTCCTATGGGGACAGTGCAGGTCTAGCGAGTAAGGTGTGATAAAGGGAAATGAAGCAAATGGTGTCCATTGATCAGAATGGAAGTCAGGTAGAGTGTCACCGACCTCATCTCTATCTAGAGCACTGACTTCAACATTTTATTTAGTGAATTACCATATTATTGATTATATCTTTTATGCTGCCCATTCGGTGGTACTGGAGCAGTCAGGGGGAACACTTTGTAAAATATATGGTTGTCTAACCACTGTGCTGTACATCTGAAACTAATACAAAATAATACTAGGTGTAAACTAATTGAAAAAATTTTTAAATAAAATGAATGTAGCCGTAGCTGGTTGCTCAGTGGTTAGAGCGCTGGCCCACAGACCAAAGAGTTGAGGTTTGATTCCAGTCAAGGGCTTGCTATCTCAATTGTGGTTTGGTCCCAGCCCCTGTTGGGGTCATGGGGGAGGCAACCAGTCGATGTGTCTCTCTTGCATTGATGTTTCTCTCTCTCCCCCCCTCCCACGCTATCTGAAGATAAATGGGAAAATATCCTCGGATGAGAATTAAAATAAATAAATAAATAAATAAATAAATAATTTTAAATGTGAAAATGAATTTTATTTAGTGAAAATAAGTTCCTGCTCAATCTTGGTTCCTCTGTAGTGGTTCTCAACCTTCCTAGCGCCGTGACCCTTTAATACAGTTCCTCATGTTGTGGTGACCCCCAACCATAAAATTATTTTCGTTGCTACTTCATAACCGTAATTTTGCTACTGTTATGAATCGCCATCGGAAATATGTGTTTTCCGATGGTCTTAGGCGACCCCTGCGAAAGGGGTTGCGACCCACAGGTTGAGAAACGCTGCTTTACTGCAACACTCTCTTTTGTTACAGTGGTTTTAGACGGAAACCCAAGTATCTCCCAGGTGTACCTGTAATTCGCCAATTTCACCCTTGAGCTATCGCAGACTTTTCGATGGAAGTCATTCTACCCCTGTGGGTCCCCAGCCTGGCTGGTCATCTGAATCACTTCAGTGTATTTAAAACAAAACAAAACACGCCCTGGCCGGTTTGGCTCAGCGGTTAGAGCGTCGGCCTGCGGTCCTGAGAGACCCGGGTTCGGTTCCCGCTAGGGGCGCATACCTCGGTTGCAGTTTGTCCCTGGCCCTGGTCGGTTGTGCGGGTGGCAGCCACTCGATGTGTTCCTTTCACATCGATGTTTCTCTCTCTCTCTCTCTCTCTCTCTCTCTGTTCCTCTCTCTCCCTCCCACTCTACCTGAACAAAAAAGAAATGGAAAAATGTCCTCGGGTGAGGATAAAAAAATAAAAATAAAAAACCAAAACAAAACAAAACACATTCAGGACCTCCAAGTCCAGAGAGATGCTCAGTGTGTACATTTTTAAAAAGCTCGACCAATGACTGGTGGGCTTCAGCTCTGGGAACCACTGAGGATTATCTGCTTTGCTGAATAGGTCAGATTTCAGCTGGAAGACACAGTGAGCCCCGGAGTGACAGATCCTCCAGGAGCAAAACTTTTAACACAGTCATCGCGGCCGTGGGAGGGGCGGGCGTTTTGGTTTCTTCAGGGCCAGGGTGATGGCAGTGGCTGCGGTGGAGGCCTGGAGGTCCACTGGGGTGTAGCCTATTTTAAGCAGGCAGAGGCTAGCCCATGGGACAGGGAAAAGTATCTCTGGTTGGTGACCCCTATGACAGAAGACAGAGAAGGCTGTCCAGCTAGCCTGAGGGCTGTGCATACAGAAAACCCACAGCTGGTAACCCATCTCATTCCCCTCCTTCTGTCTTCACCTCTAGACCGGCTTTCCTGGCAGTGAGCCAACGTAGTCTTCTCTTCACCCATAGGTGTGTAATGGCACAGCCGACCTGTGTTTCAGGAGGACAATTAGAAAGAGCAATGACTAAGGCAAAAAAAAAAAAAAAAAAAAAAAAGAACCCAGTCCTTCTGGGTTTTATTTTAATTGCTGGGTGTGCCCTGGGCACCAGGATCATAAAGTAGGTCTGATTTCCTTCCTTTGATGTCTCAAAGAGGCCTGGATTTGCGGCCAGGACACCTGAGTCTTAGTCCCCAAGTTGTCGCTCACAGCTGTGTTGCTTGGGCATATGATCTAACTTTTCTGAGCCTCACTTCTCCCATATGCGTGAGAATACCTGTCTCGTAGGTTATAGTGACTGCTGGGTAAGATCCCGCACGAGAAAGCAACTTGGAAACTGTAAAAGCACCACGCAAATGCAAGGCGTTCACGTTTAGAACAGGGAAAAGGACGCAGGACCTGGAACAGAAGGAGAAACCCTTCGCGGGCTGCTAAGATGCTCAGGTCAGGAAGCGCATTTCCTCCCCTCTGACCTCCTCCCCTTCTTCCTTTGCCCCCTCGCCGGCCAGGGCGGGTGCCATACAACAGCAGGTGCTCTGATCCAAATCAATGGGTGAATGAACGCGCCCCTGGTGTGTTGGCCTTAAACACACCTGCTCTGCGCTTCTGGGAAAGCAGCGCCCATGGAGAAGGCCAGGTCTTCACAAATGTTTCCAGTGGCAATTCCTCCGCAGTCCGGCAGGTTCTCATTGGTTCCGGCCCCTTGTGTCGCTATTTCATTGGCTGGCTGCCGCTGGGACGAGGGGAGACAGCTGCTCTGTGGTTCTCAGCGCAGAAGCACTCAGGGCTGCTTGCGCCTTAGTGGCCTCGTCCCCAGGCAG
Organism: Molossus molossus; assembly: GCF_014108415.1. Taxonomy (NCBI): domain Eukaryota; kingdom Metazoa; phylum Chordata; class Mammalia; order Chiroptera; family Molossidae; genus Molossus; species Molossus molossus. The sequence continues at coordinate 101,778,521 of NW_023425401.1, read as the reverse complement.
CCGGTGGGAGCGCCCTCGCCCTCGCCCCGCTCTCCCAGTCCTGCCCAGTGCTGGGCCCAGCACCTACAACCTCCGCTCCAGGCGCTCCTGGGAAACCCTCTCCGGCTAAGCCCAGCACCACTGGTACTTTATGGACATCTTTCTGGTTCCCGGACAGAGGAGGAGCGCTCCCCGGGCCGCGCACGCCAGCTGTGCCTTTGTCGCTTTCCCAGGCTCCACACCAGCTGCGTGAAAAGGTTTAGGCTCCTTCTTAACTCCCCCCGCCCCAAACACACAGGTCGGAGGGTGCGGTGGATCTCCGGGCTCCGTCCCGAAGAACGCAGGGGTTACACGCACTGGGCGCCAGTCAACAACCGAGTAGTGGGCATTTTCTCCCCAGTTACCGAAATTGTTTCCACTCCGCGGGAAGGTGTTTGCAGCTCCGAGCAGAAGGCCGGTGCAGTTAGTGCGCTTTCCCGCGGCTGCTCCACCCTCCACCCTCCACCACACGGCAGTGCTCCCGGGCGCTCCGGAGGCGACCTGCTGGCCTGGCCTGCGCTCCCCGAATGCCCCCGCCCCTGAGACCAGCCGCAGCCTGGGGGCTCACGGCACCCCGTCGGCGATCCTGGCCGGGGTGCTCCAAGGGGGCGCGGGGGCGTAGGCTGGCTGGCGCTGCCAATCAACGCGCGGCGCACGTGCCGCACGTCTCGGCATCCAGCCCCGCGAGGGCGAGGAGGGGTCCGGGGAGAACTGGGGGTGCGCCGGCGGGGGTAGGAGGTGTGGCCGCGCGCCGGGCTGGGGGTGTGCCGGGGTCTGAGGTTCTAGCGTGCCGGGAGCAGGGACGTGCGCAGGGGGGAGGAAAGTGTGACGTACAGGGGTGGGAAGGGGTGCGAGGGGGTGGGGGGCTGGGGAGTGTGAGCGTGCAGGGCGGAAGGTAGCTCAGAGGCTGGGGGTGCGAATGGCCTGGGGGTGAGCACATTGAGGGTCTTGCGGGGAGCGGGGGAGCGGGAGGAAGTCCACCAGGGATACTCCAGTGTTGGCTGAAGGGTCTGCCGCTTCCCTAGCCAGTTAGGGGAGCGCGGGGAAACTCCCCAGGGTCAGCCTGTCTCTGTCCCCGTCTCACTAAGAACTGGACCACTGATGGGTGGGAACAGGCTGTTGACCAGCCTGTCTGCTGCCCACTTAGCCAAGGGCCCAGGGCAGGAGGGCATTGAGAGGGGACCTCAACTGTTGGGCCCGAGCACCTGTTGAGGAGGAAGCAGATCATTTTGGGCACCTTCCTTACCACCACTCCCTTCACTTCCCCCTCTCCCTACCCCCTCAAAAAATGAGTGGTGTTTTATTTCTGGTTGTGGTTTTCAAACACAGAGCCGTCAAAGTGTAAGCCAAGGGCAGAAGCCCAGGAGTCAGCCGTCCAAGTGGACTTGAAGAAAGGAAGAGAGGGGGCAGGCCTGCAGGGAACCAGACAGAGCTGATGACCCACTCAGTGACAGGGTTTCCCGCTGCTGGTTAATGAAAGAGGCAAGACAGGAGGGCATGGGGCCAACAGTCTATGCACAGAGACATCTCTATTCTGGGGTGCACTGTATGGGCCCCAGAACTTCCACATCCCCTTGTGGAAGCTGGTTGTATGTAGCTGTATCTCTCTGTGTCTCCTGGACTGTACTGCCGTTTACCCTTCTTGAAAGTCTGTAAGGGCTTCTGGAAGAGTTGCTTGCTTTGGAGTGTGGGCAGCATTTTGGTTCCTCTGACTTCACATTGTCTCCTTTGATGTGGGATGACCCGGGCTTAACAGAGACTGGCTACCAGGACCAAGAGATCAACCACCACTCCAAGTTCACCTCCACCAGGACAGATATATTGAAGGACAGGTCAAAATGCTCTAGGAAGAATCCCGTTTTTCCACTTCCTGCCTTTTTTTTTTTTTTTTTAGTTAATACAGTACATATTTTTCAAATGTATCATTCAATTCTCCATTCCTCTGAAATTACAGTGGAAAATTTTGAGATGCCCTACATTACTTTATTGAATCCTCACAACTCTGTTAGGTGGGTATTATCTCCACTTTATAGATGAGAAATTATTATTAGTATTAAAACATTTTTTTTTCTTTATTGATTTCAGAGAAAGAGGAAGGGAGAGAGAGAGAGAAACATCCACTGATGAGAGAGAACATCGATTGGCCGCCTCTTGCATGTCCCCCACTGGGGATTTGGCCCACAACCTGGGCAGGTGCCCTGACTGGAACTGAACTGGTGACCTCTTGGTGCGTGGGTCAACACTCAACCACTGAACAACACCGGCCAGGCTATAGATGAGAAATTAAAGGCCCGTGTGACCCTGGTCACAGAGCTGCCTGTTGCAAACCCTCCTCCAGGCCCTTCTTTCTGAAAGTTAATTGGGTGGGTCAGGCCACGCACTACCACGGGGCCTGGTGCACAGTACCGCACAATGAAAAGTAAGCTAGTCTTTTAATCACTGTTCTTACTACAAGTAAGAAGTATAAAAGTTCTCTCTATTGCAGTGGCAAAGTCTCCAACAGCCATCCACAGCTGGCCGCAGTGCATTCTTTTAGAAACATTTAGGGTTTTGCTCGTCTCTGGTTAGAGCCGCATCCAAATGGCACTGGCGTGGAGCTCCTGAGCAAGCTGCGCCAAGACAAACTCTACGGCGTGTCCTCCCACACAGCCTTGCTCCCAGATTTGATCTGTTCCTCCTTCCCAACTGGAGACCCTTATCAAAAACATGCTGTTCAGACCTCAGCTGGTGCTTTGATGTCTGAGAGCTTAGAAGGGAATGGAATGTGTGTGTGTATTTTAATGACATGGATAAGGTAACTTGACTGTTTGAAAATTTCACAGAGCAAATCAACATTGTTTACTAACTCATTTACCCTGTAAAAAGTGTGTAAAGAGTGCTACTTTTGGAGTGGGGAGTGTCTTCCCGAAGGCCCCCTAAGTTAGGAGAGCCACTAGGAACAAGGTGAGGCGGCGAGGGGGGCTGTGCTGCAGACACAGGCCCCGGGAGACCCTGGAGGGCAGCAGTTAGGCTGAGCGCGCGGTTGGCTGTTAGCAGGACAGGACAGGGAGGGGCAGGAGCCACAGGGGTACAGATAACTGAGGTCACAGCAAAGTCCCAACAAGGGCCTCTCTGGCGGGAGGTCAAGCTCAGCCAGGCTTTGCTCTTAACAGGAAAAGATGGGAGAGGGTATAAAGGAGTAGTACGATGGTGAGGAAGATAATAACAAATGGTATCTGTTGAATACCTACTATGTTCTGAACACCGTGCTAGGGCCTCACATGCTTTGTTCACTGAACCCCATGAAGGCACTTACTCCTACTATTCCCACTTGATGGGTAGGGGAGCAGCTGCAGGGAGGTGAGTCGCCCCATACTACCCACTAGTAAGTGGCCCGGTCAAAGCTCCTGCTCATAGTGTGTCCCTCAGTCACGCGGGACACACTGTGTATTGAGATTCAGTTTACAAGTTCTTGTCATGGAGGGAAGTTGGGGACTTCTTGGTCTGCGTCCATTGAGGAGAACACACATTTGAAAAGGAGTTGGCTTCATCGGAGGGAGGGGAGAATAGATAAGGGTCAGGTGGCCACCCAGGGATCTGTGGGAGGAATTAGGGCAAATGAGACATTGGGGGCGGGAACAAGAGTGCCTTTTAGCGGCACGTGATTGGGGGAAATGAGGAGAGACGGGGTCTTTGCCGAGGTGCCCCGGGAGCGGAGGGGGGCAAGCGGGTGAGTCCAAGTATCACGGGAGGTGTCCACACTAAGAACTAGGACCTGCAGGGCAGCCAGTTTGTTTCAAAGTATAACGACACCTCGCAGCTTTACCACAGTGTTATGGGTTGAATGGTGTCCCCCTGTAATTCATAAGTCGAGGTCCTGACCCCCAATAGCTCAGAATGTGGCCTTACTTGGAAATGAGGTGTAATTTGCAGGTGTAATTCACTGTTAGAATGAGGTCACATTGGAGCGGGGGACCCTAATCCATAATGACTAGTGTCTTTCCCAAAAGGAGAAATGTGGGCACAGAAAGCACATAGAAGGCCACGTGAATGCGAAGACAGAGATCGGGGTGACGTGTCTGCCAACGATCACCGCAAACCATGGGGAGCTCAGCAAGAGGCCTGGAACAGATCTGCCTGACAGTCCGCAGCTGGACCCAGCCTGCCCACACCTCCATCTCAGGCTGGCCTCTGGAACTGGGAGACGCGTTTCTGTTAGGTAAGCCACTCAGCCTGCGGTTCTCTGTCCCCACCACCCTCGCCAAGCCATGCACGTGGCCATGTGCTGACGGCTGCCCAGCTGCGGGGCAGCCCCAGCATTCTTGAAACCTTGCTTCGTGGAAGCTGAGAGGACCTCTTTATATAAAATGATCTCTCTCTCTCTCTCTCTCTCTCTCTCTCTCTCTCTCTCTCTCTCGGCTGGAATGACAAATGCTCATCGTTTAAAAAGTGAAATGGAATAAATATATAAAAGACGTCATGAAAAGCTAACAGTCACCCTCCTCCTTTGCCCTCTGGTCTGTCCCCAGAGGAAACTCCTCGCAACTCTGTGTTAACCTCGGTGTTTCTAAATAACAAGCTTCTCTGACTATTTCTTGGTTTTTCAGTTTGGGCTGTTACCTCTTGACCTCCAGCCTGGTAGCCAAGGAGTCCCTCTCCCTGCCCTGTCCCTGTGTCGCAGCATTTATTAGAAGACCAATGCTGTGGGCCTCCGGGCCGGGAGGTGCTCTAGGCCACACCCCACTCTCCTACAACCCTTTTCTCCCCTGCAGTTAATAATAGCTTTACTTTCTTCATTTGTCTGATTCCTGAGCTCCCAGATGCTCTGCCATCTCTGCCTCACCCCGTCCACATTGTGTTGCAGGCCGTGACCTTCATTCTCTCCCAGGTGCTGCCCGCCGGCCTCCTGCTCCGGTGTGCACAGGTGGCCGAGGCCACGGAGCAGCCCAGACCCTGGGAGGGCGGAGAAGCTGTCTTTTTTTTTATTCTTATTTTCATTAAAACAATGTGTTTTCTTTATTGATTTTAGAGAGAGAGGAAGGGAGAGGGAGAGAGAGATAGAAACATCCATGAGAGAGAACATCGACTGGCCGCCTCCCACATGCCCCATGCCTCCTACTGGGGATCAGGCCCACAACCTGGGCATGAGCCCTGAGCGGGAATCAAACCGGTGACCTTCTGGTGCATGGGTCGACGCTCAATCACTGAGCCACACTGGCTGGGTGAGAAGCTGTCTTTCAAAATTTACTCGTTTTCTGGTATTCACCTTTGGAGCAAAGTCTCTGTTTCATGCAGGCCACCAGGACCGGCAGGTGCTCTGTGGTCGCTCCAGGGGAAGCTGGCGAGCGTGCATCTCACCTGAGCGCAGAGGGTGACCGTTCTGGTTTGAGCATGTTAATCACCCATCGGCTGAGCCAGATCTGAGCGGAGGAAAGGCATTGTCTGAGGCCTTGAACGACTGGAGGGCCAGCCATTCTAGACCCCCTCCTGTGGAAACTGGCATCTTTGTTGGTTGAGGGGTTTTGGGGGAAAGGGTGGAGATTTGCTTGCAGGGGATGCGGAGTGGGCGAGGTGGAAGGTGCGTTTTGTCCCCCCCGAGCACAGAATCCGCACTGTTGGGTTATGAGGGGCTCTCGGGCAGGGAAGCAGCCCCCTGGCCTGAGCCTGGCATGTCACCGCAGGAGTTGTCCGTTAGCAACAGGGGATTGGGTGCCGTGGACCTCGGCCAGGGAAGCCAGGGCGGAAGGACATGGTAATGACTGGGGCTAGTTGGGGGCCCTTTCAAGGACTTTCTGAGAGACCCAGGGAGGTTTTGCAGGGGGCCAAGGGCCCTCGAGACCACTGAGATTGGGAGTAGCAATCTAAGAGGGTCTTATTTCTACCCCAGGCTTCTGAAAACTGGTATACTTTTCTTCAGAATGGCTCACGGAGATGGGCAGGGTATTTCAATCCCTATTTTTTTTTTATCCTCACCTGAGGACATTCTCTCACCCTTTGCTCAGATAGAGTGGGAGGAGGGGAGAGAGAGAGACATCGATGTGAAAAGGACACATCGAGTGGCTGCCACCCGCACGACCAACCAGGGCCGGGGACAAACTGCATCCGAGGCACATGCCCTTAGAGGGAACCGAACCCGGGTCTCTCTGGACTGCAGGCTGATGCTCTAACCGCTGAGCCAAACCGGCCAGGGCTCAATCCCTATTTTGTGGACAGAGAATCAAAACCTCAAAGAGGCTGTGTCCGTAAGTGACAGAGATGGAATTAGACCCCTGGGCTGGTGCTTTTCCACTCCCACTGAAGAGAAAGCTGAAGTCACCGGAAGGTCACAGGGGAAATTATCGTCCAGTGTGCAGTTTACTGGTCCTGGGCGTAAAGTATTTATTGTTCACTATGTACAATCTTGTTCAATTTAAGAGGGACAAGAATAAACTAGAGTACTCCTAGATCAAAATAAGCTTCATGAAGACAGATCAAGTCTGTCCTTGACAACGTTCTATCTCCCTTTCCTGACAAGACCTGATACATTGCAGGTGCACAGTAATTACTGAATAAATGAATGAGCCCTGGGGATGATGAAAGATCTGGAAATCAAGTCATTTAGGAAGTAGTTGGAGGAACAGGAAACATTTAGGTAGGAGGAAAGCCAGGGGAACTGTCTTTAAGTATGAAAAGAAGTCCCACGCGAGTGGGTTCCTGCGGGGTACCAACTCCACACCTGTCAGCAGAGAAAACCCGGGGCAGAAGGCAAGAGACACGGGCGCAGCTGAGGCAAGGTGTTGTAGATGACACCCCCTGCGCCTCGTTGCCACAGCAACAGCTGGAGCAGAAAGAGGATGTGAGGCATAATGTCCCATCTGCATATCCAGCATCACCAGCGGGACCACCCCCATCAGCGTTAAAGCACCGGGAAGCGGAGTTCTCTGCAGATCTTCCACATGAGGGTGCCCAGTGTCGTCTCTGCACACCATACATAGCTCGGTGTTGTGGGTGAGGGTGCCTCTCGCCAGCCTGCAGACCCCCTCCAACATGGCTCATCTCCTCAAAGTCAGGTACCCTCTGCTCTTCAGCCTTTGTCATCGAGATGGTTGCATATGTCACTATGAGTTCACCCTTGTCAGGAAGTAAACTTTGTTTTGCCTCAGTTGCATACATATGGGGACCAATGCAAGAGGACTCTCTCTCATACCCCAGTCAGCTTCCCTGACCGCTGGGAGAGGGACCGAGACGCTGCTGTGTGTCTTCTTGCCGACAGGTACAAGCTCGCTATGCCCACTGCAGTCCCAGCACCAGGGCTGAGAGACTGAGGCACTCCTGGTCCAGATGGGGGCTGCATCCCGCAGATGCTGCTCATCACTGGGAAGTGGGTGGAAACTTCCTACATTCTGGTCTCTTCAGGCAGGATTGCATCCATTGCTTTAATGGGGAACCTGACTGCGGTCTCGAGAATCCCATTCTCGCTACTTGTAATCACTGTTGGATTCTCATGTCTTGTGTTCACAGATTTGTTTGGCCTCACTCACATTACTAAGTGCAACTTTCCTGAGATTCTTCGGGCAAGGGTAAGTAGTCTCTTTTCCTGACTTCTTGTGATTTTCCGTGACCCCTGTTTGGAGTTCATAATCACACAAGCTCCGGGGTTTTCTGAGGTTAAGGGTAAACAGTAGCGCAAAGGTTCAAGAAGTGGTCGGGCTCTGGGAGTTCTGGAAATAGAGCCCAGAATGGAGACTTACCAAACTGTGATGAGCCTGTATTGGCGGCTTGGATGACCTGGTCCTCCAAGGACTGAGTGGTGCTGTTAGGCTGGCCTCCAGCCTCGGGAAGCACAGTACACAGGGGCTTTGAGAACGAACGGAAAGTTGCTGGTCATACCTTCCCAGACCCAGATATGCATTCCTAGCTATACAGTCGGGAATTGTCCTCCAGGCTTAGAGAAAACAGTTGAACTTGTCTCTGATTTGTGTCAATGAGTTTAGATTCAGCTTAAGTAACAATACAGCTTAAATAAGAAATATTAAATTGCTTCTCATGCACACCGTACGGTTTCATTATGTCAGCTTCACCAACATCAGGGACCCAGGCTCTTCCCAGCACTCTGTCTGCCCTGCCTAAACTGGGTGCCTCATCCTCCTGCTCCAAATTGACTGCTGAAGCTCCAGCCATTACATCGGACTTCTAAGCAGCAGAACAGAGGAAAGGGAGAAGAGTTATGCTTTCTTTTAAAGAGACTTGTTAGAAGAACTATACTTTCCTTTTGCTTACGATTTATTAGCTAGAACTTAATGGCCAGACCACGTTGAAGGGAGGCTGGGAAAATGAGTCCTTTAGCAGGGTTCGGTGCTGCTCTGAATAAATTTGGAGCTCTGTTACTGAGGGGGAGAAGCAGCATTGCTGTTGGGTGAGTAAACAGCGAGCTGTCTCTATAAGCGAAAGCTGGATTAATAGCTATAAAATAAACAGTAATTCATTTAGCTTTGTGTGACCCTGAGCAGGCCACTTTACTTCTTTGAACTTCAGTATCTTTATTAAACACACACACACACACACACACACACACCCCAGCCAGTTTTGCTCAGTGGTTAGAGCAATGGCCCGCAGACCAAAGAGTCTCAGGTTCAATTCCGGTCAAGGGCATGTACCTCAGTTGACATTCGGTCCCTGGCCCTGGTTGGGGTTGTGCAGGAGGCAGCCAGGCAGTGTGTCTCTCTCACATCGATGTTTCGCTCTCCCTCCCTCCCTCCCTCTCATTCTATCTGAAGATCAATGGAAAAATATTCTTGGGTGAGGATTAAGACAGACAGACACACACACGCACACACACAGAGTTAGATTTCATGACCTATATGGCTGTTAAACTGTGCTCCATGATGTCCTTGGAGGCACCTCAGAAGTCAACAGGAGCATCTTGAGCTGAGCCAGGTTGGATGCTCTTTTGATCTGTTTTGTTATACAACTCAGATCTCAGCAGCCCTCATGCTCCATGGCCAGTGGAGAAACATCCAGAGCAATGGTGGAAAGGTTTCTGGGTTTCTGAGAGAAGCAACTTAGACAGGTTATGTCGGCTGAGGTTTCTGAGGTTCAGGAGCTAGAGGAACATGTTTCTATAATTCTGAAAATCCAGGCAGGTGTTAGAAAAAAAGCTTTGTCATATTTTTATAATTATAATCAGACATGATTTTCTACTCATGGACACTAGACTGTATTTCCTCAGGGCAGGAGTGAAGAGAAAATGAACTTTGGAATAAGATCCAGGCTTGTTTCCTTCTCTGCCATTTTCTGCTTGTTACTCAGTCTCTCTGAGCCTCAGTTTGCTTGTCTATAAAATGGGAATAATAAGGCCTGCTCCGAGGGCTGCTGTAAGAATTCACTGCAGTCAAGTATGTAAAGCTTAGTGGGCCATGAGCAAATGTTAGTCTACTTCAATGTCAGCTGCTCCTCAGAGGGTCCCACACACCCAGGGGGTTAAGGATTCCCAATGCTCAGGACAAAAATGATGACGTTGGAGCTCTGGGCATTTCCTTAGGCTGTGTCTCGGCCAAGCCCCGTTCTGTGGAGGCTTGGTATTCTTCATGATGTGCACGCAAGGCCTAGAGCCAACCGAATCCCACTGCCAGTGTTTACTTTCTCCGCTACATCTTCATTGTTTTCCTGCTTTCCTGGAATTTCCCCCTTACCATCAGTGAAATATTCTGAAGTCTTTCCCACTTTTAAACAAAACCCTTTCTACTTCTAGGCAGATGACTCTCGCGTTCTATGTCTTTCTTCCTTCACAGACAAGAACCTCGACCTAGTTGTCTCCATGTGCTGCCGGGCCTTTCTCTCCACCTATGCTCTCCTGGCTCACTGTGAGCATTTGTGCCAACTTCTCCACCGAATCTGTCCTTGTCAAGGTCACGAATAGCCCCAATAAACAGCCTCAGCTCTTCTAGAGAGGTTCAGAAGAACCTTTGGCCCCCCTAGGTCGCCCTTTGCTATAGCAGACGAGAGCTCAGCATGTAGGTCTAAGTACCATGTTAAGTGTGGCATGATCCCCAGCATTTCTGAGGGTCTGCCCTACCTCAGAGGGGGTATGGGTTTGTGCAGGTCTTTAAACTCTTTTTTTTTTTTATCCTCACCCGAGGACCTTTTTCCATTTTTTTATTCAGATAGAGTGGGAGGGAGAGAGAGGAAGAGAGAGAGAGAGAGAGAAACATCGATGTGAAAGGGACACATTGAGTGGCTGCCACCTGCACGACCAACCAGGGCCGGGAACAAACTGCAACGGAGGTACGCGCCCTTAGCAGGAACCGAACCCAGGTCTCTCTGGACCACAGGTCGATGCTCTAACTGCTGAGCAAAACCAGCCAGGGCTTTAAACTCTTTTTTAAAAAAATATGTTTTTATTTATTATTTTGGAGAGAGAGGAAGGGAGAGAGAGAGATAGAAACATTGATGTGGGAGAGAAACATCCATCGGCTGCCTCCTGCATCCCCCCTACTGGGAATCAAGCCCACACCCAGGTATGTGCCCTGGTCGGGACGCAAACCAGGTCCTCAGTCCATGGGATGACGCTCAATCCACTGAGCCACACTGGCTGGGCTAAACTCTCTTTTATTTTTTAAGATTTAAAAATTGATTTTTAGAGAGAAAGAAACATCAATGTGAGACTACAGCATTGATTGGCCGCCTCCTGCATACCCCCTACCAAGGATGGGCCCACAACCTGGGCATGTGCCCTGACTGGGAATTGAACTAGCTACCCTTTAGTGCATGGGGCGATGCCCAACCACCTGAGCCACACCAACTAGGGCATATAAACTTCATTTTAAATGTTGTTACTTGTCACAAAGTAATTGTAGCAAAAGAACAGAAACCCTTTCATATTTTTCCTGGTCCAGGATCTAATCTAAGATGATACATTTAATTCTTTGGTTGTTATATTTGTTTCTTCGTATCCTTTAGCCCAAAACTGTTTCTTAGCCTGTTATGGCCTTGACGTTTTTGAAGAGCACAGGCCCATTGTTATAGAACACTCTTCAGTATGGTTTGTCCGATGTTCCCTCATGATTAGCCTCAGATTATGCATTTTGAGCAGGAACATTCCAGAAGCCATGCTGTGTCCCTCAGTGCATCGTGTCAGCAGGCCCATGATGTCTACGTGACCCGTCCCTGGCAATGTTAACTTCGATCATTTGGTTAAGGTGGTGTCTGCCAGATTTCGCCATTGTCAAGTTGCACTTTTGTCATAATTAATTAATAATAATGTAAGGGAGACACTTTGGACTGTGTCAATTCCTGTCTGTCTCTAATGCTGATGTGTCCTCGGGCTCCACATCAGCCTTCCGCTCTTCTCATCCGACGGTGTTCATGGCTCGTTACTCTTCACATGCTGCGTCTGTCAGACCTCTGCCTTTGGCCAAGATAACTCCTGGAGACACAGCTCCCTCACGGGATGTCCCATGGCCTCCTTAAACTCAGCACCGCTCCTGTCCAGGACCTTGTCGCTCCCCCCCACCCTCACCCCCACCCCCACGAGCCTGCCCTTTCTGCTCTGTCCCCCGATGACAGTTCATGGCACCATCGCGCTCCTGTCCTTCATCATCCTGGACTCCTGGGCATCATTCCTCTCCCCCCCTTTCCCCTCACACTACATGCACAGTCAGCCACGGAGTCCCCTTGAGCTCATGTTCCCAGTATCTTTTTTTTTTTCATCCTCATCCGAGGATATTTTTCCATTTTTGTTCAGATAGAGTGGGAAGAAGAGAGATGAAGAGAGAGAGAGAGAAACATCAATGTGAGAGGGACACATCGACTGGTTGCCTCCCACACGACCCCAACCAAGGCTGGGGACAAACCACAACCAAGGTACCTGCCTTTGACGGGAATTGAACCTGAGACTCATTGGTCCATGGGCTGATGCTCTAACCACTGAGCCAGATTGGCCAGGGCATGTTCCCAGTATCTTTTCCTCCTCCTTTGGTTCAGGCCTTGGACCTGCTGGGAAGCCTTCCGTGGTCACCCCTTCCTGCCCAGGACCTGGCTTCCCTCTAATTCATCCTCTATCATAATGGCACAGTGAGCTTTCCATTGCCCTCAGCATACCAATCCTTCCACATGGATGGGCAGGCCCTGCTGGCCCCTCCCACTGCCCCAGTCGTGTGGACTTTCTGGTTCCCATTGTGAGTGGCTCCCTCCTTGGGCTTTTACACATGGGGTCTGGAATGCCATCCCCTTCTTGATCCCAGCGCTTGCCGCAGTTCAGAATTCAGTTTAGACTCCATATCGCTTCTGTGGAAAACACTCCCTGCACCCCTGGGCAGGACATGCCCTTCCCAGGTGCCCCCACTACCTTGGACTTGCCCCAACCCTACGGTGACGGTTCAGTGTGGAAGTGGATCCGACCTACCTCGGCACCTTCCGCTGGACTGAGCGCCCCTCGTCCGGGCGCCGTGTCTTGCCCACTGCAGGCTGGGAAAGCCCAACTAACACGTTATCTGGCCCTGAAACACGAGCTCCAGAAACACTCGTGAAGGGATCAGGGCAGTGTGTGCAGGGGCGAGGGGAAGCAGGGTGACACAGCTGCAGGGCGTTGTCAATCTAGGGGCAGTAACCAAGACTCCGGCGACTCAGAGCCCTGGGCTGAAGGGACAGGGCGGCCAGTCCTCGCAGGCCGAGGACATCCAGGAAGAACACCAGGAACAAGGTGAAATATTTCAGAGTTCGAAGCCGTAATCAAGGCAGGGCACTCATCAGATAGCCGAGGTGCCGTGACCCAGGAGAACTGGGTTTCCAGGTTGCAAAGGACTACAAAGGAGCAGGTTCCCGGCCCAGGTGACTCAGAGAGGGCTGGGCTCCGGCATCAGGAAGGGGAAACGCCAGGTAAAAAAACAATCAGCAAGGCATTCGCCCAGGTGGCCAGCCAACCACATGGCGAAAACCCGCACTGATTCGGCAGCCAGCGTAGCCTACAGTTTCCTAGGGAACCGAGGGCCAGTCTGCAGCGCAGCTCAGCATGGAGCCAGGGACAGTTTATGAGGGCCAGATGGCCAGACGCCGGATGTCGTCAGTGTTGCAGGGTGGGCGACTGAGGAAAGACCCCGCACAGGCCTGGGAGGGTCTGAGAAAGGCCACGTAGACGAGGAGCACGGGAACTGATGAGACCGGAGATGTACGTCAGTGTAGACAGGAGAGCACAGTGTAGACTCGTGAGTAGTCCAGAGCCAGCGGCTGTGGGTTTGAGAAGTCAAGAGGGCGGGTGGAGGAGGGCAAAGCGGGGATAAATGGTGATGGAAGGAGGCTAGACTTTGGGCGGTGAACACACAATACAATGTACACATGATGTATTATAGAATTACACACCGGAAACCTATATAATTTTATTAGCCAATGTCACCCCAATAAATTAATTGAAAATACTAAAAGAGAGAGAGAGAGAGTTAAATAGACTGGAGTGACCACATGGTTGGCATCTGGGTCAAAAATATTATTCTCCCCAGGAGAGCAGGAATCTTCCCTTTCTCTGCTGTAATCACACTGCCTCAAATGTGACTGGGAGCCAGAGTCACACAGATCAGACTGAGAGCCAGAACCGGGGGGGGGGGGGGGGGGGGGGACTTGAAGGACCGGTCACTGTGGCTGTTTCAGCCTCAGAGAGAGTTTCAGTGAGACCACACACCATACATATTTTAGTGTATTCACTAAGACTAATACCTACAGGAAACACAGCTCATAAAAAACTGTAAAGAAGAAACAAACAGTCATGGTCCTAGGCTGAGGTACTCGCTGGAGGCTGTGTCCCCAGCACCTGGGACACCTAGCCCAGATGGAGAAGGTGAGGACGCTGGTCGGGTGCCCAGTGGCTAAGCGGACCTGGAAGGGGCCTTCAGTGGGAAGTGGAGGGGCCAGGCACAAACCTCTAGACCTGACTTGTCCTGAGAAGGCGGGAAATGACTAAAACTGAACCTCATCACCAGTCATTTTCTGTCTTGATGTTACTCAGCAGGTACGTAGATTCAAGGACTTCAGGGCATGCGTTCTGACAGTCTGAGTTAGGCGGAATTATGTAACAGAGAGGGGAAACCGACGGTCACATGCGGTTGGAGATGGGCCTACAATGCTCCATCTGTTGGATTTTTTTCCTGATGGCAGCAGGAACGGGGAAGGAGGCGCACACATCTGGGCAGTGACTCGAGGGGCTGACAGACAGGGCAAAGGCCTGGGCTGCTTGTGGTCAGGAACGTGAGCTAGAACTGCAGGCAGCAGCGAGGGACTTTGGACCCGGAGGCTCCTGGGAGATCTGGGCAGGAAGCCTCTGCCATAGGCGGTGGCAGCTCAGTGGCTACAGGGAGGGAGCAGGGAGACAAGTTGGAAACCTGGGCGGGCCAGGTGTAGGTGGGAGGCAGGCACGAGAAGGCAGAAGAGGTGGCAGGTTCTGCTACCACCCCAGAGCCTGCTCACGGTTCCTCATTTTCTGTAACATCATAAGTGATTCCTCTTTAGGAGTTTCAAGGCTCCCCATTGCCACCGCCACCCCCATCACCTAGTATCATCATCTTCATCAAAGTACTATTTATTGGGCATTTCCCATTTGTTTAATTTCCTCATTTAATTCTCATAAAACACTGTAAGGCAGGAGGACACTGAGGTCCAGAGAGGTTAAATGACTCACCAAAGGTCATTGTTACTAGGCCATTTCCTAGCGAGTGGCAGAGCCAGACTTGGAATCAAGGTCTGATGGACACAAACTCTGTCAGATTTGCGGCTAGGAGCACAGGCTGTGGAAACAAACTCGCTAGTTGTGTGGCTGGGGACAACCCTGTGGCTTGGTTTTCTCACCTGTCAAATGGGGATAATGGCGACAGAAGAAATTCCTCGTATGATAGAACTGAGGATCGAGTGAGGAACTATACAACATAACGACCATACTGGAGGAGTAGGTTTGCCTGACTTGGCAAATAGAAACACAAGCTGCTCAGTTCAGTTTGTGTTTCTGATGAACAATGAATAATATTTTAGAACAAAAAGCCCTGCAATACTTGGGTTATAGTTATACTAAAAATTATTCTTCGTTTGTCGGAAATTCAAAGTGAACCGGGTGTTCTGTCTGGTATCCGGCAGCCCCGTGGAGGAGGCGCCCGGGCTGGCCTCGGCCACCGCGGGGCCTGGTTTGCAGGGCTCTCTGCTCCAGGAGGGCTTGTTTCCTCTCTGTTCCCCCTGCCTCCTCCCTGCCCCACGCCCTACACCTTCTCTCCCTTGCTCCTGGCCTCCCGGGCCTGCCCGTCCTTCAAGCCTCCTCCTGGGGTCTTCCGGAGTCTTCACCGCACACCCCCTTCCAGATTGCATTTAGGGTCCCTAACATATAACTGAGCCCCGAACTATAGGAGCTGAGTCCATTTGCTGCCCTTTCAGGTGAGTGAACGTGCTCTCTCTAACCGGGCTCCATGCACCTGTCACTCGGGGCTCTGTCTTCCGTGTCCCGAGCATGCACAGGTTTCAGTATAAACCAGCTGAGTGAGCAGCTGCAGAAATGGCACCGGCTACAGGGGAAGCCACTTGTGTTTGTGCTGTCAGAGTGAACCAGAAAGTCGCCGGGGCTCCAGAGCACCCCACGGCCCCCTCCGTCCGCAGCCAGCGAGTTCACTTCTCCTCCCACAGAGGGGAGTGGCCTGGGCAGAAGTTGTTTGTTTCTCAGCCAAGGAAGTAGCACCCAGTGCTCCTCCCTCCAGCTGCGAGGAGGAAATGACAGCCAGCCCCGCGACCCTTAGAACAGACAGAACAGGAGGTGGGACGCCAACAAAGAGCTCTTACAGCTTTGTCACCCCTCATACAGGTGGTATCAGGGCTGTGCTGTGTGGCAGGGCCTGGCTTCTTCCCTGCCCTGGGCCAGGGTGGACTCCCCGTGTCCTTGCATGGACACACTGACCCTCGATACTCTGTGCTTCCTGCTGTCCTTTTCTCCTTCCCTGGCCAGGTGTGGGCCCTCACAGAGGCGTGAGTCACAGGCTGTCCCCTTGCTCCCCACCTCTGCTGGGCTGTGGTACGAAGGCCGTGCTTCTCAAACTAGTGAGCCGGAGTCATGGGGAGGGCTTGTCAGAACACACACAGCAGGGCCTCAGCCCCGGAGTTTCTGATTCTGCAGGTCTGGGCTGGGGCCCGAGAATGTGCATTCCTGTCAAGTATCCCGGTGATGCTGTGACTGATGGGCCAGGACTGCACTCGGAGACCCGCTCTGCTAACGTTTCTGGGTCAGCAGAAGCTGAGGTTCTGAGAGGCATTGTTGTCCCTCAGTGCTTTAGGAAGAGGGGGACCCCAAGCCACGATGATGGCTGTCTGCATGCCCACAGATTGTGGCTGGTGTCCTTGTGGTGGGAAGGACTTAGGGTACGGCCATTGCAGGCCCCGCTGGTTAGCCTGCCCGGGAAGACCGTCACAGGCGAGGCATTGTGGGGACACTTGGAGCGAGAGGGCTAAGTCTCCCACAAGGTGGGATCCCCCCCGCACAGACCGAATGGGCGGCGCAGGCAGGGCCGCCCACTTATTATGTAGTCAAACTCCTTGGTAGTAGGTTCTGGGGTGCTGCTGGGCATGGCGGCTAATGGCTCTAAGTTGAGTCCCTTTCTAGGAACTTACCCTCCTTGCTCAAGGTCACCTGCTTCCTCTCAGGCAGCCCACATCCAGAGACTGGTCGGTGGGGGTTTGGCCCTGTTCCCCCAATTCTGAGGTCTTTGTTGTGACCACATCACAGCTCAGCCTCTCCCTCTGCCCGAAGCTGCGCCCTCCGCGCCCCATCAGGGATTGAACCCGGTCATGCCCAGTGAACTTCCTGCGGCCGGGGTCCGGCTCAGTCTGTTCATCAGCTAGTGCAGATGAGAAGCGCTTCTGGAAGTCAGAGGCGGGCCCTGCCGTCAGGACCTGGTGTCACAGGGCGGAGCTGTGGATGGGCACTGACGGCGTCCGGCGTCCGAGGGCCTTTCCCCACCCTGGCTCTGCACCGGCTCCTGGCTCTGTGCCTCTGGCACCAGCTCTGAGTCTGCAGCTTGCTCGCTCCTTTGACCTTGACCCAGCCCATCTGCTCAGCCCCTTCCACCTGGACTCCTGCCCCCTTCACATCCTCCCTTGTACTAGCTCATCTCTCAACCTTGTCTCATCCCCATAAGAGCCATTAGAGTTCATGCTGTCTTCAAGGAGAGACACAAAAAATGTATCATAGAATGATACATAGAAAGACACATAGACTGTGACACAAACTCTGTAGTGAATCTTGGTAGGGGGTCCCGTGGGAATGTGTTCTGAGAACTTATAAAAAGCAAAGAAGCTCTTTAAAGTTAAATGTGAGGTGCCCTGAGGGCTTCTAGGTGTAAGGACCATTGTCCTTGAGAAGCATGCCTTCTGGGTTCAACTTGGGGAACTCCGGGAAGGAAACAGGGTCACTAGCCGCCCAGGTGCACAGCCGACTTTCAGCAAATACCGAGTGAGTGGGAATGGGGAAGTGGTCGCGCTAGCTGACTCGTCCTGACTAATCTAAGTGAGCACCTGATGAGAACAGCTCACTCTGAGACTAAAAGTATCCCCACCATGTTCCCACGAGGCCTTCGCAGGTAGTGGGCCCTGGACTTAGAGGCCCCCAAGCCCTACGGAGCAGGAAAAGGAGGCGGTCTGGCTGGAGAGCGTATCTGAAAAGGACTCATCGGATATGTTTCCCCAAAGCTTTCCTACCCCTCTCACTAATGGGGAGACTGAGCTTCCTCTCCTTTGGATTGGGCACTGTTCCTGGAACTCTTTGGTACTTGGACTTCTTTTTTTTTTTATCATCCTCACCCGAGGACATTTTTCCATTCTTTGTTCAGATAGAGTGGGAGGGAGAGAGAGGAACAGAGAGAGAGAGAAACATCGATGTGAAAGGGACACATCTAGTGGTCGCCACCCGCACAACCAACCAGGGCCGGGGACAAACTGCAACCGAGGTACGTGCCCTTAGCGGGAACCGAATCCGGGTCTCTCTGGACCGCAGGCCGATGCTCTAACCGCTGAGCCAAACCGACCAGGGCGTGGTACTTGGACTTCTTTACGGGGGTCTCCCGCCCCAGCCTGCACATCCTCAGGCCCACAGGCCACGTGTCCTTATGTCCCTGGCTCACGGGAAGGACTTGATCAGTACTTACTGAGTGAACAAACAAATTACATATATTTGTTCCAGAATCTAGCATGGGAAAGGACTGGCAGTTCATTCTCACTTGAACAAAACTTCATTCTTCCAAAATCCTTGACGGTGATAAACATGAAACAAAAAAGCAGAATTTTTTTGTCGGTGGCAGCACCAAAAACAAGACGGATGAGAACATTGCAAAAAAGCTGTTCTCTGCCAACCTGGGTCTGTTTCATTCTCGGCTCCTTTTCTGGAAACCAGGGCTTTGTGTATCTTTTTGACACGGAGGACTTCCTTGCGTGCAGAGAACATAATGTCTTTCTTTGTTTTCCTGGGAGGCTGACTTTCTGCCCCCAGTGCTTAGATTATGTCTGGCTCTCATAATAGCAAAAACTGACAACTTGGATTCGTCACCACCTTGTAGCTGCATTCACAACACGAGTTCAAAACATGTAACCTAAAGCCAACTGGTGGATTTATAGTGAATGCTTAGGTGAGCTGTGTTCTTAGAGTTATTATGTAAACTTCTACTAAAACAGTTGCACATAGTACATTTTAGTGTTCCCTAACATCAAAGCGATTTCAGTCTTTTATTTTTTTATTTTATTTTACTTTTTTTTTTATCCTCACCCGAGGACATTTTTCCATTTTTTGTTCAGAGAGAGTGGGAGGGAGAGAGAGAGAGAGAAACATCGAAGTAAAAGGGACACATCGAGTGGTTGCCACCCGCACAACCCAACCAGGGCCAGGGACAAACTGCAACCGAGGTGCATGCCCTTAGGGAGAACTGAACCGGGTCTCTCTGGACTGCGGGCCGACGCTCTAACCGCTGAGCCAAACCGGCCAGCGCCAAAGTGATTTCAGTCTTTTAAAGGGCTTATGCATCTTTCCCATTTAATATATTTCTCTTTCCCCCCAAGTTTCCCCATTCTTTTTATTTTTTAAAAAAGTTGGCTTCTGCATGGCGGGTGTGGTTCAGTGGTTGAGCGTCGCCCCATGCACCAAGAGGTCGTCGGTTCGATTTCCAGTCAAGGCACGTGCCCAGGTTGTGGGCCAAATCCCCAGTGAGGGGGCATGCAGGAGGTGGCCAATCAATGTTCTCTCTCATCGATGTTAATATCTCTCTCTCCTTCTCCCTTTCTCTCTCTCTCAAATCAATAAAGAAAAAAAGAATTAGGCTTCACCATGTCTTCAACCTTTTATAACAATCTACAACTCTACCCTCATAATTTGTTTAAAATAAAACCAAATCATTAAAGGAGCAGACAAGGAGAAATTTCTGGAAAGTAAAATAGTAATAGCTCAGATTTAGTGAGATTTACTAAGTACCAAGGACATTCTGAACATGTCACACCTTTCCTCGTGGAATTTTCACAACCGCTTCATGAGGCTGGTGCTAGGAAACTCGGCCCCCCTTGCGCACGAGGGTCTTGCCCACGGGTGTGAGGCGCTGGGGCCAGGGTGCAAACCCCGGTGTGTAACTCTGGGGACCCTTGCTCCCAGCTCCCGTAACATCCTGCCTGCCTTCCATGGCCGAGATGAAAAAGAGGGGCGAGGAGGCAATGAGATATTATTACCTTGTAAGATGTTCTCCTGCATTTGGCAGAGCTTATTTGATCTGAGCATACTTGGCTGTCTCCAGCCTCAGGGTCACCAGTGTTTGATGTAGAAAATAAAAGATCTCTCTCTCTCTCACTGTCTCTGTTGCTATATATTTTAAGGCTTTGATTGGATTCTCATCAAAAGAGAATTTCTTCTACTTCTGCTTGGTAGACACTTGAACTTCCACCCCCAAGCCCCAGCCCCTCAATACTCCCAGAAAGCCACCAAAGGCAAGCGAGAGGTCAGAGGTCAAAGGCAGGAATCAAAGGTCACCGGCCTAGTTCCCTAAACAATGGGTGAGGGTCAAACAATTGAAAACGGAAAGGGTGACAGAAACTTCTGCATTCGTGAACTGATTAATTGGACCCCTGGTCCTGTGGACTGAGTGCAAAACACCCCAGATCCGGTCTGGGCAGAGCCAACAGATCACCTGGCTAAGGTGAAACCATCACAGAGACATAGCTTTCTGGAAAAAAGATTTGCTTCTCAGAGACCTTCTGTTATTTTATTCATATATCCCACTCCCCATTCCAAGCAGTATTCGTGGTCTGCTATCTGTGAGCAGGGCACAGTGGGAGGGAGGGAAGGGCATTTTATCCACGAAGTCAAAAGACTCAGGTGTCGTCTGGCTGGTGTGGCTCAGTGGTTGAGTGTCGACCCATGCACCAAGAGGTCGCCGGTTCAATTCTCAGTCAGGACACATGCTCAGGTTGTGGACCTGATCCCCAGTGAGGGGCACACAGGAGGCAGCCAATTGATGTTCTCTCTCATCGATGTTTCTATCTCTCTCTCCCTTTCCCTTCCTCTCTCTCTCAAATCAATAAAAGAAAAAAAAATTTTTTTTAAAAAGACTTGGTGTCCCTTTCTCCACCAGGGGGTAGTGGGTATCCCTCAGAGGGCTGAGTACCTGTGGCCTCTCAGATTTGGTCCCCCCCCCTCCCAACAGCTGTTTCAGACTAGACTCACATAGCATGAAACCAGACATCCTCATACCTTCTTTTCCTGGATGGGAGTAATTTTTGTTCTGGAAAGAGAGGCTTTGGTACCTGTCAACTTAGGGCAACTCACACCTCAAAAGCTGATCAGGTTTGTGCTCTGTATGCAGACTCTGGTTGTCCATACTCCTTAAGTGACCTTCTGAAGAAGGTCCTTGTTAAGTACTTGCATCGACTTGCTCAGTAGTGATTCGCTGCCCACTTGGGAACACGGGTTTCTCAGAGAATTAGTGCGTGTGGTCCCCAGCTGTTTATGTATTTATTTATTTTAAATTTTCTTTATTGATTTTAGAGAGAGAGGAAAGGAGAGGGAGAGAGAGATTGAAACATCGATGAGAGAGAACATCGATTGGCCGCCTCTTGCATGCCCCCCACTGGGGATCGGGCCCACAACCTGGGCATGTACCCTGACCGGGAACTGAACTGACGACCTCTTGGTGCATGGGTCGACGCTCAACCAATGAGCCACACTGGCTGAGCAGTCCTCGGCTCTTTAGCTCCAGTTCACTGGTATTCATTCAAAAGTGTTTATTGAGTTAATAATACTAGCAATAATAATAATAAATATTCATAAATGTATTCAGAAAGAGAATAATATATTCATAAAAAGAGGATGATCATACAGCCAACGGTGGGAGGTTATGTGTGAACTGGTTTATTTCTTTGTATTTTTCTGTAGTTAAAACATTTTCCGTGATAAACAGATTAATTTTAAAATCAGAAAATAAAAATGCTATTTCATAATATTGTCTATCACTTAGATGAACAACGTACTCCTTCCGGCGTGATGTAGGGACAGATTTCTGCTTCTAGCCTTAATGGAGCCTCAGGGACCAGGACTATTTTCCCACCTCAAACAATTTGAAGTCCAGGCAAAATATATGAAAGCATAGTTTTCAGACATTGTACAACAGGCAATGCAAGACAGTGATACCCGAGAGAATAGAAACAAGTGGGGGGCACCATGAAGCCCCCCAGATTACTGCCTGGAGGCGCTGTGGTCTGCAGTGCAGGGACGAGGAGCCTAGATGAGCCCAGTGGTGTCTGAGTTGAAGAAGCTGATGTCAGAGCTTAGAGAGACTATGATGGCTCATCGTATGTGTCAGCCTGGGTAGGCCAGAACACCCAGGTGGTTCTAGATGTTTCTGTGAGGGTATTTGCTTTGGACTGAATGTTTGTGTCCCCCCAAATTTATATGTTGAAGCCCTAATCCCCAATGTGATGGTGTTTGGGGTGCGGCCTTTGGGAGGTGATTGAGTTGTGAGGGGCCCTCAGGATGGGATTAATGCCTCATAAAAAGAGGCATGAGAGAGATGGTTTCTCTCTGCCATGTGAGGACACGGCAGACCAGAAAGTGGGCTCTCACCAGGAACCGAATTGGCCAGAACCTTGATCTTGAACTTCCCGGCCTCCAGAACTGGGAGAAGTAAATGTCTGTTGTTTAAGACACTCAGTCTATGGTATTTGATATAGCAGCAGGAGCTGACTAAGGAAGAATTTTTGGCTGGGATTGATGTTAAAATGGGTGAACTTTGATAAAGCAGATTGCCCTCCATCATGTGGGTGGGCCTGAAACAATCAGTTGAAGGCCTTAAGAAAAAGACTGACTTTCCCTGAGGAAGAGGAATTCGACTAGCAGACTGTCTTTGGGCTTGAGCTGCAACATCCACTCTGTCTGGGGTATCCAGCCTGTCAGGCTGCCCTGCAGATTTTTGATTTATTAAAAAAAAAGAAAGACAATTGTTAATTCAGGGAATGATGAAGACCCACTGAAGTTTCATGATGAGGGTAGCATAGATGAATAAGGTGCTATAGGAAGATGCCTTGAGCTGAATTGGAGAATTGAAAGACTAAGAGCTTGGGAAACAATTCTGGGGGTAGGACTGCAAGAATCCAGGCACGTGGTAGGAAGAAAGGAGGGGAAGGAGGGGATGGAG
Source organism: Molossus molossus (assembly GCF_014108415.1). NCBI lineage: Eukaryota > Metazoa > Chordata > Mammalia > Chiroptera > Molossidae > Molossus > Molossus molossus. Next base: position 101,755,869 of record NW_023425401.1, on the reverse strand, counting down.
TCAATGAGAAAAATGTACTTTTTTACTTTCTTTGACATTCAGTATTATTTTGTATTAGTTTCAGGTGTGCAGTACAGTGGTAGACAATCATGTACTTTATATAGCATCTCCCTACCCGCCCCCCCCCCCCCATTTCCCAGTACCCACCTGGCCCTATACATAGTTATTACAATATTATTGACTATACTCCTTACGCTGTAATTGACAGCCCCGTGACTGTTTGTAACTACCAATTTGTACTTCTTACTTTCTTTGTGTTTCAGCCCCCCAACCCTCCTCCTAGCTGGCAACCTTCGGTCTGGTCTCTGTGTCTGTGAGTCTGGGAGAAAAATAATTTTAAAGAAAGAATTCACAGGACCTGGGTAGAGACTACTTCCTATTTTTTTTTTTTTTTTATCCTCACCCGAGGACATTTTTCCATTTTTTGTTCAGATAGAGCGGGAGGGAGAGAGAGGAAGAGAGAGAGAGAGAAACATCGACGTGAAGGGACACATCGAGTGGCTGCCACCCGCACGACCAACCAGGGCCGGGGACAAACTGCAACTGAGGTACGTGCCCTTAGCGGGAACCGAACCCGGGTCTCTCCGGACCACAGGCCGACGCTCCAACCGCTGAGCCAAACCGGCCAGGGCTACTTCCTATTTTTTTGACTGAGGATGAGGGTGCCAAAGGTGAGGTGACGAGGTCCAAATAAAAACCAAAGAAGACACTGACGCTTCCATGACTGGAGGATGGGTGATCACTGCAGCAGGAGGAAGGAAGCAGGCAGCCATGGGTGGGGGCAAGACCGAGGTTGGCAGGGGTGAGCCTGAGGGTGAAGCTCTGGACAGGGGAGACAGGGCTGGGAGCCGAGGATCGGGGTGTCACCCGCACCAAGGTGAGGGTTGAAGGAGCTGAGGGGGGCTCTCTGAGGGGAGAAGATAGGGGGGTGTGGTGTTTAGAGGTGGAAAGAATGAGGAGTCAGTGAAAAAGATCGGGCCAAGGAGAAGGTGATGGAGGGAAAGGGCCGTGTGGACATTAGTTGGTATAATGATGAGGGAAACACCAGACGAAGAATATGAATTTTTAAAATCGGGGTCATCATCACCATCCACTGAGCAGAATGAGCATGGGCAGAAGCCCCCTCACTTGGCATCAAGAGGGCATCAGTGCCATTCTGGGAGCAATTTCAGTAATGGCCTAGTGGTACGGACCAGAATCCGAGGGACTGGAGAGGGATGGGTACGGAGGAAATGGAGGGATCGAAGTTCCTCGTGGAAGAAGGGGGCAGCCAAGTCAGCTCCTTGAGCGGTGACAGGCTCAGGAGCAGCTTGTCTAGAGTTGCTTCTGGTGTCATTTTCTCCACATCAGGCATTTCCTGAGCAGTCACTGCCATCAGACACTGGTAGGCAGTGCACAGGGAAGCCGGGGAAGAGAGAGCAAGAGGTTAATGGGGAGCGGGGGAGAAGGGTGCACAGAAAGGAAGGGGCAAGGCACACACCGGGTTGGTGACAGGATGGAGGGCCAGGTTGTACAATCACTGGTGGAGGGCTAGGCGGCTGCTTCTGAGTCTAGAAAAGAAAGTGCCCCGGATGGTGTGGCTCAGTGGATTGAGTGTCCTCCCATGGACTGAGAGGTTCCGGTTCAATTCCTGGTCAGGGCACATGTCTGGGTTTAGGGCTCGATCCCCAGTAGGGGGCGTTCAGGAGGGAGCCAATCGATGTTTCTATTTCTCTCTTCCTCTCTAAAACAAACAAACAATTAAAAAAAGAGAGAGAAAAAGTCTGGGAGATGCAACAAACTCCATGAACGAGGTTCAGCCTCCTTCTGCCCTATGAGTCATGAGGGTCTCCCAGAAGCATTTCCTGCCCTTGGTCCCAGGCTGTTTGGACTTGTTCCTTGGGTCCTAATCACTGGTCCCTGAACGTGTAGCTGTGGTCAGGCTACTTGTTCTCAAGGCAGAGGGTGATTTCTGGCCAGAAGGTATTCCAGGATGTGAGGGAAAGGTATGTTTGGGGTTGGAAAGAAGGCCTCATTGCAAAATTCCCTGGGGACATGGAATTTAAACTTTTGTCACTGACAGGGCTTTGCTCCTCATTTTCCTGAATGACTCAAATGTTTGCTTCAGACAATGGCAGAGTGTATCTTGCTTGAATCACTGGATTTCTGTTATTTTTGTAAGCGGTGGGTGGGCAAGATGACTCAGTATGTTTCCGAGAGATGTGAAAATTATATTCCCCATTTTGGATTATTTCATGCTGAGATCTGGAACATTTTCCTTGGATTTCAAATCTTGGAGCTTGGGAATTTTTGTTTTGTTTTACCTTTCAACCATTTCAGAACTTTCCCAGATAACATTTTAAAGGAAAGTGACTTAGCAGTAGCTCTAAGTTATGAAGTATGTTTGGGATTGGGACCTGCTCTACATTTTAAAATGAAAAACTTTGCTAAATCTAGTGGTGTGTTTGTCATCTGACTGGGAGAAAATCAGAGACTGTGGAGTTAATAGCCAAACCGTATCCAGTGTGCGAATGCCCTCAGACTAGTTTTCCAGCTTCTGCTTGGGCACCTCTCTCTGACATCTGGGTGCTGTTCAACTGCATCAGTGAAGGAGGCTTTGGGTACCAGGCATTACGGCTTCTGCACAGTACTCACACCAAACTAAACCCCGCTTCCTTGAAGCCATCATTCTAATCCCTATTGTCTATGAGTCTCTACTGAATAATTCTGTGGTTCTGATGGTAGTTTTTATTTTTATTTATTATTATTATTTTGGGGGGGTATGTGCCCCTAGCGGGAACTGAACCCGGGACTCTCTGGTCCACAGGCCATTGCTTCAACTGCTGAGCCAAACCAGCCAGGGCTGATGGTAGTTTTTAAAATACTGCTTGCCCGGCTGGTGTGGCTTAGTGGATTGAGAGTCATCCCAGGGACCAAGAGGTCCTGTTTCGATTCCCGGTCAGGGCACATGCTTGGGTTGCAGGCTCATTCCCCAGTAGGATGTTTCTCTCTCTCTCTCCCTTCCTCTCTTCTAAAAAAATCAACTAAAAAAATACTTACTGCTGCAGTCACGGGGATGTAAAGTTCAGTATAAGGAATATAGCCAATAACTCTGTATGGTGCCAGCTGGGTACTAGGTTCACTGGGGAGAACACTTTGTGAATTATATAATTGTCTAACCACTGTGCTGTACACCTGAAACTAATATAAAATAATATTCAGTGTCAACTGTAATTGAAAAATAAAATTAAAAGATGATAGAATACTTACTGCTCTATTTTCCATTTTGATAATTCAGGTCCTTTGCCAGCAGTTTTTTCACGATTAATGCTCGGACAAGAGGCTGAGGCTAGGGTCTTAGGGAGGAGAGTGTTTATGTTGAAGTCCTAACCCCCAGTACCTTAGAATGTGATTGTACAGTCAAACCTTGGATCTCGAACTTTCGGTTCTCAACCTCACAACCCTCTCAGGTTGATACATCAGCGTGACAAAAAGCGTCTCCCAGGCCACAGACAATCTCACTTGTTAAAAATCTCAGGAAACTGTATGGTGAATGTTTTTGTGGTTTTTCTTTGTTTTGTTGCTGGTAAGATAAACAATTAGCACAACTTTAAAACATAGAGGCCATCAAGAGTGTTGATGCTACTAAGGGTGTGAAAGAAACAGGGATCGCAGGCAACTGAAGTGGTAGAAAAACTGTTGTTGATTTGGATAAAGGAAAATCAGTTAGCCCAGGACAGCATTTCGGAGGCAGTGATATGTGAAAAAGCAAAGATGCTGCATACTGACCTCCTGAAAGACACCCCTGGACCAAGTGCTGAAAGTGACTCACGTAAGGCTCGTAGAGAGTAGTTCAATTAATGTGAGGAAATACATCTTTATTTATAGATTAAACAGTACATTAGAACCTGGCCGCTGTTTCTCAGTGGTTAGCGTCGACCCATGCACCAAGAGGTCATTGTTCGATTCCCGGTCAGGGCACATGCCCAGGTTGTGGGCCAGATCCCCAGTGGGGGGCATGCAGGAGGCAGCCAATCGATGTTCTCTCACATCAATGCTTCTATCTCTCTCTCCCTCTCTCTTACTCTCTCTCTAAAATCAATAAAGAAAATAAATGTAAAAACAACAACAAAAACCAGTACATTAGACATGTACTGTATATAAGAAAGGTTAAAATGGAATCATTTAGGGGTCTGAAATGGATTAATTCAATTTTCATGATCTCTAAGGGGAAAAAAAAAATGATTCGGTTTTTGAACAAATTGCTTCTTGAACAGCCTTCCAAACAAATTAAGTTCAAGAACCGAGGTTCCACTTGTATTTGGAGATGAGGTCTTTAAAGAGATAATTAAGTTATAATGAGGTCTTTGGGGTTAGGCCCTAATCCAGTCTGTCCTTAGAAGAAGAGGACATTTAAACACACAGATTGACAGCAAGGGAGCATGGGCACAGAGGGACGGGCAGCGGCCGAGACAGGGCAGCCATCTCCAAGCCAGGAAGTGAGGCCTAGGAAGAAACCCCACCTGCCAACACCTTGATCTTGGACTTCCGGCCTCCAGAGTGTGCGTAAATTTCTGCTGCTGAAGACTCCCAGTCCGTGGGGTTTTGTCGTGGCAGCCTCAGCAAACTAATACAGATTTGGCACCTGAGAATAAGAAGCATATGCCAGGCGGGAGGTTGCTTTCAGACAGGACGATGGGAAAGGAAAGTGCGTGTGTATCCAGAGCCCACCTGAGCAGCATAGAGCCGAGCACAGGGGAAACACGTCAGAGGCAAGTGCTCACTGTCCCCCACCCAGGTCCTCCAGCCCTGGAGCCAACTGGAGCCGTTGGGGGGCAATGGAGACATCCAGAAAGTTCTAGAGCAAAATCTACTTTTGATTTATCATGAAGCCAATGAAGCTTAAGTTTCAGGGCCCCTTACTTGCTGGAGCTTCTCCCAAAAGAGCCCTGGCCGGTTTGGCTCAGCAGTTAGAGCATTGGCTCGCGTACCAGAGAGTCCCGGGTTCAGTTCCCGCTAAGGGCACGTACCTCGGTTGCAGTTTGTCCCTGCTCCGCTTGGGGTCATGTAGGTGGTGACCACTCTGTGTGTCAATGTTTTTCTCTCTCTCTCTTCCTCCCACTCTATCTAAAGATAATTGCAAAAATGTCCTTGGGTGAGGATTAAAAAAAAAATTTCGCAAAAGATATTTTAAATGCAATTGGTTAAAACTGCTGTCTCTTCTCACTGTGACTTTCTTTTCATTGCACCTACCCTCCCATTGAGTGACGGAGGAATGGCCACAGGTACTTTTGGCATCCAGCTAATGGAAGTGTGAGTTGGAGTTTCATTGTGTTTGGGTTTTGTGGGACCTGTTTATATAGGATGTAGTCAGACCTGTGTATATTTATGTTATGGCTCCTGTTTAGCAACTGGATTGGTAGTGTTTGCTAATTTCTATGGTGTAAATACTCCCACCACAGCCTATTTCAAGCTGTCAATGTAACAGCACTGCCTGCAAAGTTGGGAAAACCATACACCAACATATACTATTTGCATCATAGCAATACAATAGATATAAATAACCCCAAGAGCAGAGTAATGGTAAAGTGTGATGGAAATCACTGGGAAATAATGAGTTTTGAGGGTTTATTATCTTTGCTTTTAGTAATATTTATTTAACTGTAAGTTTATGTCATTTAATTTTTAATAAGTAATGTCTATGTTAAACAACTGCCTCCCAGAATTCCTGGGAGGCTCACAGTCAGCTCCTGTGAGCCAGAATGAGCCATGTCCATCCCAATGCTGCATCCCAGGAGACTCCTCCTGCCCACTTCGCTGGTTAACCCTGTTTTATGGCATGGAGGTTCAGGCTAGAGTTAGGAATTAGATGTGAAATACGTGAGCAAGTATGTATGGAACGAAGTTTCTAAGTGTATGGAGCCAGGAGCTGGTGTGTGGAAAATTCGTTCAGTCGTTAGGTGTGTACATTTGTCCGTCTGCAGATGATTCGGTCGTCATCGATGCCTAGTGAAAATGGAAGTACTTGTTGTTAGAAATATGCTTGATGATGCAGTGTGTAGAATTAGAAATGCCTCATATATTTAAGAGGAAATTTTGATGGTGTATTAGTTACCTATTGCTGTGTAACAAATTACCCTCAAATTTAGCAGTTAAAAACACCAACATTGATTATTTCACAGTCTGTGGGTCCAGACTCTGGGTGTGGCTTAGCTGGGGATTCTGGCTCAGGGGCTCTCACAGGCTGTAGTCAAGGGGTCTGATGGGACTATCATTGGCTTGAAATGGGGGCTTGGTTCTTTTCTAAGCTCACTCAAGTGTTGTTGGCCAGATACAGTTCCTCATAGGTGTGGGCCTGTGTGCCTCAGCTTCTCATGGCATAGCCAACCCTATGAATAACTTCTCTAGTGCTTGCAGGTTTTAAAAGTAGCTTGTCCCCTTCTATCAAACGCTGTCTATGAGGCTTATTCCTGCTTGTGAGCGGCCCTTGATACTCACAGTGTGGTCCTCAGGCCAGCAGCATTACATCTCCAGGGACTTGTAAGAACTGCAGAATCTCAGGGCCCACCACAAGCCTATTGACTCAGAATGTGCATTCCCACACGATCCCCGGATGACGCGAGTGCACATTAGTTTCAGAAGCACTGTGCTGTACTCCATCTCAGGGCTTCCTCTTGCCATCTTGTTCAGAAGAAAAAACAAGTCCCTCAAGGAGCGAGTAAGGCCTGTGTGATCTGCCCACCTCCTATGTCTCTCACATCTTACGCCACAACACTCCCTTTTGCTTTCTCCACTTTAGCCACTCCGGCCTCCTTGCTGTTCCTAGAACTTCCTGGGTACACTGCTGTCCCAGGACCTTTGCACTGGCTGTTCTGTCTGGGATACTTTCCCCCAGGTATCCACATGACTGCTCCCTCATCACTTTCACGTCTTTAGTCAGTTTCTCAGTGAGGCCAAACCTGGCGACTTAATCTATGATGGCCAGACACCATCCCCCACCCCCAGGCATCTCTTAACCTTTCCCTAATTAAGGTTTCTCTAGAACTTATTGCCTAGGATGTCAGCTCCCTACACTAGGGTGCAAGTTTCATGAGGACAGTTTGTTGTTGTTGTTAATCCTCACCCAAGGATATTTTTTCCATTGCTTCTTAGAGAGAGTGTGAGGGAGGGAGGGAGGGGGAGAGAGAGAAACATTGATGTGAGAGAGGCACATCAGTTGGTTGCCTCCCTCATGTGCCCTGATGGGGGCTGGGGGTCAAACCTGCGACCCAGGTACATGCCTTTGACTAGGAATTGAACCGTGATCTTTTGGTGTTCGGACCAATGCTCTAACCACTGAGCTACACCGGCAAGGACATGAGGACAGTTTTTTGTTTTATTTTACTTTTTTTTTTTAATCCTCACCCAAGGATCTTTTCCCATTTTTCTTCAGATAGAGTGGGAGGGATACAGACAGAGAGAGAGAAACATCAATGTGAGAGAGACTGGCTGCCTCCTGCATGACCCCAACCAGTGTAACCGAGGTACGTGCCCTTGACTGGAATCGAACCTGAGACTCTTTGGTTGGTGGACCAACACTCTAACCGCTGAGCCAAACTGGCCAGGGCTTTATTTTACTTTTTAAAGCTCACTGCTGCATCCCCAATTCTTAGAAGAGGGCCTGGGACATGGGAGTAATGAGTTCTCTTAATCTACTCGTGCTGTGATTAGGAAATCAGGGAAGAAAGTCAAGTTCATTTTGCATACTGGCTCCTACTGATTCCTGTCTTTCTCGTTTCCTTTCTTGCTCAACTGATTTGTGTTTTAATTTTTTAATCCTCACCCAAGGATATTTTTCTATTTATCATCAGATAGAGTGAGTGGGAGGGAGAGAGAGAAACATCGATGTGAGAGAGACACATCAACTGGCTGCCTCCCAAATAAGCCGACCAGGGCCAGGGATGAACTGCAACCGAGGTACGTGCCCTTGGCCAGAATCGAACCCACGACTCATTGGTCTGTGGGCTGATGCTCCAACCGCTGAGCCAAACCAGCCAGGGCCTGATTTTTAATTATAGACATAATGAATGCACATAGCAAAATGAGACTGATACAGAAAAGTATGAAATAAATACAATACAATAAATATAAAAAACATATAAATAAAATAAAGGTCACTTTCTCCTTCCCAAATTGCTCCCTCAGTTCCACTTCCTAGAAGCCCCCATTATCAAGATTTTCTGTTTTAAAGTTTTATGGTGGCTATCAGAGAATCCAAAATAATTTGCTTATACCTTTGTTTCTTGATTTATCAATGATAGGAGAATAGAGAATTTAGTATATCTGTAATGCTGTCTACTTTTCCTAACCAGTTTTTATTAGATATATTATTTTAGCTCCTCTACAGTATAGTTTATAACTTTAGGTAAAACAATAAAACCTTCATTTCTGAATTGACGAAATTCAGGCAGATAGATTCAAAGAGAGTCACTAGACTCTCTGCTGTGGTAGACAGCATTGGCACACTCTCTCTTTCTTTTCTCATCTGCCTCTCATTTCTTTATTAGACTTTTTTTTTCTTTTTACATTATCAAGGTTTATGATATTCATGTTCTGTCCCATAACATTATTATATAGTTATATAGTTTTCTGTGTTTCAACTACAGATAGATTCTAAGAATAAAAATCATTTAAAAAGTCATTACAATATGATAATTATTGAAGTATTATTCACCTTTGAATGAACAGTGATCGACTCTATAGAGAAGGAATGTAATCCAATATCATTAAGTCTTTGAAGTTTAAAGAAAGCTCACTTAAGCATCCATGTATCTCCTATTTTCTTTTATCTCCCTTTACTTTAGGTCATTCTCAGCTAACACTGTCTCTGGCCTTTCAAGTCACTTTATTTCTTGGAGTCCTAGGTCATTTTCTGGAAGCTCTGTTTTTTGTTTTATTTTAGGATAGGTGTCAAGTACATTTTCCTAAATTCTTACAAGCCCCCAAATGTCTCTACTTGTCCTTCTATTTAATTGACAGTTTGAGTACAGCATTTTAGGTTCAGAGTCTTTGCTTCTCAGAACTTGAAGCAGGGCTTCCTTCGCTGGCATGAGACCTGTGCCCTCCAAGAAAGAAAGTGGCATGAGAATTACCTGGAAATAAAGGAAATGGAACAAAACAAGGGGCCCCATGCTCAGAAGGGCCCTGTGTTCTGAAGGGCCCTGTTTAAGGTTCTGCTAGTCACCATCTTGAAATTCTTAATAATTTTTGATCAAGGATTCCCATATTTTCATTTTCATTGAGCTCTGCAAATTATGAAGCTGGCCCTGCTTGGCAGGCATTCAAGCATCTAGCCATGTGGGTAAGTCTGGAGTCCAACTGATTCTTATTCCTTGGCAGGTAACATGCTTTCTTTCTGGAAACTTTCAATATACATATATATCATATTTTTATCTGAATTTTATTCTGGAAACTTTTTTTAATTGATTTTTTTTAGAGAGAGATAGAAACATTGACGTGAGAAAGAAACATCCACTAGCTGCCTCCTGCACACCCCCTATTGGGGATCAAGCCCACAACTCGGACATGTGCCCTGACCAGGAATCGAACCAGTGACCTCTTGGTCTGTGGGTCGATGCTCAACCACTGAGCCACACCGTCTGGGCCTGAATTTTATTCTGGATTTTCCCCAAGTGCATCTAGCTGTGGGTCTTATTACATTGCTCTGGCTTGACATTCAGGGAGCCCTTTCCCTCTGAAATTATTTATTTCATTCTTAAGCTTAGGGAATTTTTCCTCTGATTTGTTTTCCTTCCCTGTTTTCTTTCCTTGTGGAAATTTAATCTGATGGATATTGAACTTCCTTTATCTTCTATGTCTCACTTTTCCTCATATCTTTTATCTCTGACTTTTTGCATAATGTTCTGCAGATGTCCTTTGGTTTATCTTCCAGATCACTAATTTGGCCCTTAGCTTTGTTCATTCATTATTCCACTCATTCACTTTTTTTTTTACACTTTGGCAGTCATATATATATATATATATATTTTTTATTCTCACCTGAGGACATTTTCCCATTTTTTGTACAGATAGAGTGGGAGGGAGAGAGAGGAAGAGAGAGAGAGAGGAAAACATTGATGTGAAAGGGACACATCCAGTGGCTGCCACCCGCACGACCAACCAGGTCCGGGGACAAACTGCAACCGAGGTACGTGCCCTTAGCGGGAATCGAACCCGGGTCTCTCCGGACCGCAGGTGGACGCTCTAACCGCTGAGCCAAACCGGCCAGGGCGGCAGTCATAATTTTTAGGTTTCTTAGACTCTGAAGAACTCTGAAGGAACTCTGAAGGCTCCTTTTCTCTGGCAGCTTGCTCTTCTTGCTTGAAATTTCCCTTCAAGTTTCTTTGAGGCTAACTCATTAGAGTTAAGAAAAAAAGTGTATTTCTCTTAGGTTCCTAACTATCCTTCCTCTAGGGTGAGTTGTTTCTGTTTGTGTTTGTTTTTCATTTTAGTCCTTTCATGCTGTTGATTTCCCTCACATGCCTCTCTGTCCCTTCACATTTGTACTATTTGTCTCGTTCCTCAGTAAGTAGCTGGCTCGGGCTTTTGCTGCAGCTGAACAACAGTTCTTCCTTGAATGGGAGCCCTCGTTGTGGTTTCGGTAGCTGGGCGAGGAGTGTTTACCAGCCTTCTCCGGGTCAGGCATGTGGGCAGCAGGCAGGCAGGTTGGGGAACTTTGCGATTATTAAAGTAAGAGGGCTTTATTCTGGGAGAATAGCACCTCAGTGTATTTCTGTCCTTGTCTTTTGCTCCTCCGTTTTCTCTTCCTTCTTCCTCCTGGCATCTGTTGTGTAGGCCAGAGTTACCTTGAGCTCTGCAGCGTTCCCCTCAGCCATGAGCATCCTCCTTAAGGCTCTCTTTAGGCACGTGGCCCATTTTCTTTCCAGAACAGATCTAGCGTCCTTCCGGCCTAGACCAGCAGCATTAGCATCACCAGGGAACTTGATCGAAATGCAGATTCTCAGCCCCACCCGACACCCACTGAAACTCTGGGGGTGGGGCTCAGCAATGTGGGTTTTAAGAAGCTGAAAACCAGCTTAGGGCAAAACCACTGCTGCAGCAGCTCGGTTTCCGAGGAGGAGAGGGGTGGGTCCCCCTGCTCCATTGGTTCAGAAATTCTTCAATGAGCTGTCCTGGTGATTGTCTCATGGCTCACTCCTTTTCTTTACATGTATCTACTAGAACTTGAAGCTTCTTTGAAGCTTTCTTGGGAAGATCCACAATGACTTTTGGTGTGGCTTTCCATTCTCTTTTTCAATCAATCAAATCCCATCGGCTTTAAAAAAATTAGCAAGTTTGTCATAATAATACACGGATATAAGTAATAAATCAAATAGTATGTAGTGACTTACAATGTAAAAAGAAGTCCTCTGTTAACAGCACTACACCTTTGCTCTCCCCTACCCCCCACGCCACCCTGACCCATTCTCTACTGGTAACTACTTTGAACTCTTTTTAAAAAACATGTTTTTGTTGATTTTTAGAGAGAGAGGACGGGAGAGATAGAGCATTGATGTGAAAGAGAAACATCGATTGGCCGCCTCCAGCACGCCCCCTACTGGGGATCAAGCCTGCAACCTGGGCATATGCCCTGACCGGGACTCGAACCTGGACCCCTCAATCCATGGGATGTCACTCAGTCCACTGAGCCCCACCAGCCAGGTGTATTACTTTGAACTCTTTTAGCCACTTTTCTGTTATTTGACTCCTTATATGGCTATTTCTCAATTTTGGATATCACCTATTGACTTCCTATTATTTTATTTTATTTTTTAAACATTTATTGAGATACTTCCCACATTTATTTTTGTTGTTGTTAATCCTCACCTGAGGATGTTTTTCCATTGATTTTTAGATAGAGTGGAAGGGAAGGAGAGAGAGAGAAAGAGAGAGAGAGAGAGAGAGAGAGAGAGAGAAATATCGATGTGAGAGAGACACATTGATTGGTTGCCTCCTGCACAACCTTGACTGGGGCTGGGGATTGAACCTGCAACCCAGGTACGTGCCTTTGACCGAGAATTGAACCCAAGACCTTTTGGTCTACTGGCTGACACTCTAACCACTGAGTCAAATCAGCCAGGGCAGACTTCCTGTTATTGTTATTGAGGACTTAACTCTTTATTTCTGTCTTCTAAGTACAGTTATATTACCAAAACAAAAAGTAACCAGAGCTTACACAGGATTCACTACAGAACTCCTCTAGTAGTCTCTGATTTTTCCTTTCTCTTACAACTTTAGTTTGTCCTAAAGTTAAAATCAACTTATTTTCATTTGCTTATTTTTCTAAGTGATAGTTATTAAAATTTCCTCTAAAGCTCCAATATATCTGTCATAGTCATCATTTTCTCCCCTAATGTTAAAAAGACCATTTCAAGCAATTTATCCGTTTTTATTTCTTAATCCCTGGCGACCTTCGTGTTGTCTTTCCACCCTTCTGTCCCCTTTCCCATCTGACAGATCACTCTCCAGGCCTCTGCTCAGCTGTAATCCCAAGGTTCCCCTTTACCATTCTCCCACGTTGCATGAATCTTGGCAGGAAGTACTGAAGCGGCTCAGCATCAAGTCATCCTTCCTTGAATTGTACTTGGAATTCCTGCCCTCTGTCCTAGTCCCTGCTATTAGGTCATTCTTTTGCTACATCTGAGACAACTTAGGCTGAGTACCTAACTTTGTTCTTGCCAGTCTTCTTGCAAGAAGGTCACCCTACCCCTAACCTCAGATCCATGATGGGGCCCTGGCAGCCATTCACAAGCTTCCTTGATGCCAGTGGAAGCCTCTTGTTCTTGACTCAGTACCCTCTGGATTCCTCATTGAGTTGTCTTCAGCATCTGGAGCCGCGATTTCAGCCGATGTGCCGCAAGGCATTTTAAAACATGCAGTACCTAATTATTTAGTCAGGGGCACTGACCTCTTTTCGCTTAGATTGTCAAATAAAAATTAAAAAAATGACAATAGCCAATACAACGATAGACATGTGGTGTGAATGAATCAAAATTATACCATTTTGCCCGGCTGGTGTGGCTCAATGGTTGAACATTGACCCATGCACCAAGAGGTCGCTGGTTCGATTCCTGGTCAGGGCACATGCCCAGGTTGTGGGCCAAATCCCCAGTGGGGGGCATGCAGGAGGCGGCCAATCGGTGTTCTCTCTCATCGATGTTTCCATCTCTCTCTCCCTCTCCCTTCCTCTGTCTCTCTCTAACATTAATAAAGAAAAAAAATTTTTTTTTAAATTATACCTTTTTTTGTCAGATCAGCAAAAAATATATATTTTTGGTGTGCTGCAGAATTCTAGTAATTAGTTTTTGTGTGCCATGAGATGAAAAGGATTGACCATCGCTGATCTGGAGGAAAGACATGGACTGTGAAGTCATACCGAGCTGGGGTCAAATCTCACCGGTTCCTCTTGCTAGCTGCATAACCTTGGGCAAGTCTTATTTTTCACATTAGAAAAGCCCAAGGCTCATCTTACTACTCTTATTAAGATGGTTGCAGGGATTAAATGAAAGAATGTATATTAAGTGTCTACAGTAACTCTTGCACATAACTACTAACTTTATTTTTCATTCTCTCCTACCTTGTGTGTGGTCCACTGCCAGCAGCTTTTTGGGCATTATCATCTGGCTTTACTGTTTTCTTTGGCCACACTGACCCTTCATGCGTTTGTCCTGGGTCTGTCTCGCTAGCACCAATCTCCCCTGCCTCTCCCATATTGGGGAGCTAAGTCTAGTTTCAGATAGAGAACCGTTCTAGTCTTCCCAATCCTGCTACAGATAAGTGGGTCAAATCAATACCCTAGCCTCACATGCCATCTTTTTTAGCAGAGAGCGTTTTCCAGCTCAAACACATCTTCTGATAAGAGAGATAAAAACGAAATGGCTGTTGAGCAATTTTGCTCTATCATCTGTCAATATTACACCATCCGCCCCAAGCTTCATGCCCACACCTTCCTTGTTCTTTTTCTCCCTCTAAATATAGATTAAAGAGTCCTTTCAGTTGTCCTTCACTTACTTTGGCAAGGCCTAGTTCATTGCGTCTTTCATCTCTCTCACACCTTTTATATACGTCTGTGCTGCGATTCTGTATTTGTTCTGGGCTGGATGTCCCTTTCTCCAAGTCCTCAGAAAACCTTGGCTTTTCAGGGCCCTGTGTACCTCATGGTTAACCCTTTGCTCACTGTTTTTACTTCTGTAAATTATAAGTCTCTTATTTTAAAAAATTTTTAAATGTATTTTGGAGAGAGAGGAAGGGAGAGGGAGAGAGAGACAGAAACATCAATGAGAGAGAACATTGATTGGCCACCTCCTGAATGTACCCCACTGGGGATTTGGTCCACAACCTGGGCATGTGCCCTGACCAGGAATCGAACTGGTGACCTCTTGGTGCATGGGTCGACGCTCAACCACTGAGCCACACCAGCCGGGCTATAAGTCTCTTAAAAGCAGGAACCATTTGTACATTTCTTTTCATTTTCTCCATGCCGCTCGGCATTGTGCCTTACATGAAACAGACCTCAGTAAAGTCTTATTAACCCAACTTATTTTTGTTGCTACATGTTAAGATAATGTTTTCCCCTGTGTTTGTTAAAAGCATCTTTAAACCTGTTCTTTCTCAAACAGATGGGGATGCAAACTTCTTTCCCATAACTGGCCCTGAATATTAAGGCTAACTGTATATTAATTCCTATTTTTAAACACTTGAGCAAATTTGATAGCTAGGAATTTGAAGCTATCTCCTATACTAGGAAGAAAGGTATTTGGTGGTAATTTGCAGCTTTTTTTTTGCACTTATAAAACAAAATGAAAACTTCAAATCTCCTTTGGTTTTAATGGTAATTTCTTACTTAGGACCTATAAAGGAATAAATCTGAGGCTATAAAATTAAGTGGCAGGACCCACAATTTAATTAAATCTACAGACTTTGTAAGTTTTAAATTGGTTATCCATAGGTAAAAAGGTGTATAAATAATATATCAGAAATTTAAAGACAAGGAACAATATTTGAACTCATTACAGATATATTTAGTGCTGCAATTTTCAGGTCACAAAAAATTATGTCATTTGGGTTCACTTTGAAAGAGATTCTTTGCATTTTTAAAATATTTGTTTATTGAACACTAGGAGTGACTGCTGATTGCTATTTAAAATTTTTTTTTCTTTATTGATTTTAGAGAGAAAGGAAGGCAGAGGGAGAGAGAGAAAAACATCGATGAGAGAGAACATCGATTGGCTGCCTCCTGCATGCCCCCGACTGGGGATCTGGCCCACAACCTGGGCATGTGCCCTGACCGGGAAGCGAATCGGCGACCTCTTGGTGCATGGGTCGACGCTCAACCACTGAGCCACACTAGACAGGCAACTGCTGATTGCTATTAATCAGAAAGGAGGATGAATCACGCTGGAGATCAGAATGGAAACAAAATATATTAAGAACTCATCCATGATTTTCTATTATAGCCATTTATCCATTTTTTCTTTATGCCTGCTATATTGTTTAACATACTGCCTTGAGTGCTTAATACATGTGGTTGTTGATACACTAGAGATTTCTCCACTGTCTCTCATTCAGTCCCCTTTATTTTACTTATTTATTTATTTAAATCCTCACTCAAGGATATTTTTTCATTTATTTTCAGACAGTGTGGGAGGGAGAGAGAGAGAGAGAAAGAGACGTCGATGTGAGAGAGACACATCGATCGGTTGCCTCCTGCTCGACCCTGACCAGGGTGAGGGACTGAACTGCAACTGAGGTACGTGCCCTTGACTGGAATCGAACCTGTGACTTTTTGGTCCATGGGCCAACACTCTAACCGCTGAGCCAAACCGGCCAGGGCTCATTCAGTCCCCTTTAAAGACACACACCTCAACCTCATTTACTGAGTACTACCTTGATTATTTTGGTTCGCTTCTTATAATCTGAAAAATCCAAACACCTTGTGTCTCTACCTCTATATATCTGAACTCTACTTGAGATGGGAGTAAAACTTCCTTATACTGCTTGGAAAGTAAAATTTTAACTATTTCATAAATAGGAATGGTGAAAGACATGGGATTTCTTTCAGTGTCTGTCCTTTAGGAATGAACATTCCCGATCAACCCCAGTCTGGATCAGATGTTCCTCCAAAGTGTTGCCGCATCTCTTTGTTTCTTTTCCCCAACGCACACTTAAAATATTGTGTTACAATTTTATATTTACTGTTTATCTCTTTTACAGTGAGAGCCCCTGAGGACAGAGAATGTGTCTTTTAGCCCTGTAGTCTCAGCAACTACCAGATGTATGCAGTAGATACTAAACAAAGATGAATGAATGGATGGATGGGTGGATGAGTATGTTACTTTACTTTTAAATATTTAGCCAACCCCTCAGGCTAATCACAGGCACACATACACACATACACAGACATGCGTAATTTTCTAGACTTAATCATTATTAACAATATGTTGTTCACCCCACCAGAAATATCTTCCCAAACTGCATCGAGGTACCTTAGAACTCGGAATGGGAAACCATGACCTAGTGCCCTGCATAACTATTGGTTTGCATTTAAACACAAAGACTTTGTAGGTAATGTACACAACAGTGTTTTGATAGACAAAAGAAATATACACATTTAAAGCATTTATGATTATGCCATAGTTCTAAGCTCTAGGCACCTGAAAGATAAAACGTTGTTGTTCCACTTTAAATACTTTATTTTTTCAGACCAGGTTTAAATCTACAGAAAAATTGAAATGATAGTACAGAGTTCCCATATACGTGTAACTGTTTCCCCCTATTATTAACATCCTACATTTGTCTGATATATTTGTTAAATTTAATGGATTGATATTGATACCTTATGATTAACTAAAGCCCATGGTTTATTCAGATTTCCCTAGTTTTAATCTAATGTCCTTTTTTTCTTTTAAAGGATTTTATCTAGAATAGCAGATTACTTTTTCTTTTTTAATACTCACCTGAGGACATTTTTCCATTGACTTTTAGAGAGAGAGGGAGGAAGGGAAGAAAGGAGAGAGAGAGAGAGAGAGAGAGAGAGAGAGAGAGAGACACACATCCTCAGTGCATGACCCTGACCGATGGGGGCTGGGGACTGAACCTGCAACCCAGGTACGAGCCCTAGCCCGGAACTGAACCCGAGACCCTTTGGTCCTTGGGCCGACGCTCTAACCACTGAGCCAAACAGGACAGGGCATAGAATACCAGATAATATTTACTTGTCAGGCCTCCTTAGGCTCCTCTTGGCTGTGACAGTTTCTCAGGCTTTCTGTCTTTGTCATGATCTTGAGAATTTTAAGGAGTATTGGTGAGGTACTTTGTAGAGTGCTCCTCTATTGGAATTTGATGTTTTTCTCATGGTTAGACTGGGCACAGGTGGAGCTTTTTATAAGGAGAGTCTAACACTGAAGCTATCAACTTTTTTCCTCTCCCACACTGTCCACACATGTGGCACACACCCATGAGCAAGGTCTCTCATTAGATAAGGGTTGGCGGGGGGGGGGGGGGGGGATGAGGGCAGAGTACCGGGAGCATTTAGGAGACTCTCTGGATACACACACACACACACACACACACACACACGTGTACATATGTACATATACATACATATTGAACAGTTTTGAAGAAAAAGGAAGGAGAGGGAATATTAAGGAAGAGAATGGCAGACATGGTCATGGAGACAGAAAAATACTGGTAGGAGCAGAAAACAGAGTTTTTAGGTTGGAGCATTACTCTTCAGAGAAATGGGGCTTAAGGACAAGTGGAATGTTAAAACCAAACAACAGAGCAGCTTAGGTTTGATATGACAATTAAGAAAGAGCTGCAGGAACTGGATTGCCGGCAAAGAAGAAAGGCAGAGGGAGTCCCACAGTCATTGCCCCCCAACCTGCCATGCAGCTGGGCGTCTTTCTTCCAGAAATTTTCTTTCTGAAATTCTCTCCCTTTCTTGTTTTTGGGATAAGACTCTCCTAGTCTTTTCCCCTAACTCTCTAGGTGCTCTTCAGGCCTTTGTGTTCTTTTTAAACAGATAGATAATTATTCATAATTATAGCCAACAGCTATATGGGTTATCAAGAATGGTGGCTAGCACTTTGTTATCTCAGTTAATGCACCCAGCCCTGTGAGGTATTCTTATCATCCCCATTAAAATGAGAAGCTAACTCAGCAGTTAGTAAGTTGTCACAGAGATTATGGAATCCAAGTATATGCTCTGAATTACTATGCATGAAGCTTGTCACTAAGATTTTGGCATTATTCCGAGTTCTAGCCTTCATTCCTTTCTTCTCAAGGTCAAATCTTTGTGTCTGCAATTTCTTTTACCTTCTCTTACAGATCTGTGTTCCTCACAGTGTTTTTATTCTTGCTGATTTAAAAAAAATTTTTTTTCTTTATTGATTATTTAGAGAGAGAGGAAGGAAGAGGAATAGAGAGATAGAAACATCAATGAGAGAGAACATCGACTGGCTGCCTCCTGCATGTCCCCACTGGGGATCGGGCCCACAACCTGGGCATGTGCCCTGACCAGGAATCGAACCGGCGACCTCCGGGTGCATGGGTCAATGCTCAACCACTGAGCCTTGCTGGCTGGGCTATTCTTGCTGTGCCTTTAAAACTAGCTGCTGCCCTGACCGGTTTGGCTCAGCGGTTAAAGCATCCACCTGCGGTCCGGAGAGACCCGGGTTCGGTTCCCGCTGAGGGCACGCACCTCGGTTGCAGTTTGTCCCCGGCCCTGGTTGGTCGTGTGGGTGGCAGCCACTCGATGTGTCCCTTTCACATCGATGTTTCCCTCTCTCTCTCTCTTCCTGTCTCTCCCTCCCACTCTATCTGTGCAAAAAATGGAAAAATGTCCTCGGGTGAGGATAAAAATAAAAAATAAAAAAATAAAAATAAAACTAGCTGCGTTTCCAAACTGGAGACTCAACTAAGTAGACCAAGCAGAAGTACACTGAAATGATGCTAGTATTTTTCTCAGTGAATCCTATCAGGTGGTGCATGATTTCTTCTTCTTTTTTGTAATTGTCACTCATGGATATGTTTTTTATTGATTTGAGAGAGAGAGAGAGAGAGAGAGAGAGAAAGAGAGAGAGAGAGAGAGAGAAACATGTCTCCCATATGTGCCCAGACCCACCACCCGCAACCTGGGTATGTGCCCTGACTGGAACCCGAACCTGCCATCTTTTGGTGTAGGGATGATGCTCCAGACTACTGAGCCACACGGGCCAGAGCAGGTGGTGCATGATTTCAATTGTCCCATTACTGACAGCACTTACTTGTTTGATTAAGGTGGTGTTTGCGAGATGTCACTATAACATTACTCTAATTCTCTTAGTAATTAATAAGAATTTTGTGGGGTGATACTTCAAAACTATGTAAATATTCCAGTCCCTTTCAAACTTTTAATTTACGTTTATTTACATCTGTATGGTTTCCTATGCTATTCAATACATTATCGTTTTTAATTCTGAAGCTCAATTTGTCCCAGATTTGGCCAGTGGGACACAAGTTGGCTTGTGTCCTTTCGACATGCTTCGTTATTCTTTGAGCACATCCAGGCTCATCCTGTACTTTCTCTAGTGCTTGAATCAACCATTTTGCCAAGAAGAAAAAAATGAAGAGGAGAATGGTATTTAGAAGCCAAGATCTGGGCTTGATGTGCTCATTGTTTTGTTATTACTCCCAGACCCTCTCAGTAGACAGAGCATGTATGTACTTATACACCTGTATCTTTTTCTAGAAACAGAAATAAATTGATACCTTCATTACCAGTCCACCACCAAAAGGTTCATTCTAGTTATCCTTCCATATTTGGTACTCTTCCTCAACAGTGATAAATCTGGCTCCTATTTTTCTTAATACAGTAGTCCCCTCTTATCTGTGGGGGATATGTTCCAAGATATCCTGAAACCATGGATAGTTCCAAACCCTATATATACTATGTCTCCTCTCCACTGTACATACATATCTGTGATAGAGTTTATGTTCTCTTTAGCATGTCCAAATTTCCAGCATCACTACTCTTGAGTGTTAGGGTCATTATTTAGTGAAATAGGTTACTTGAAAACAAGCACTGTGATGGCAAGACATCAAATCTGATAACCACGATAGTACCAAATGACTACGGGCAGGTAGTTGTACAGTGTGAAGAGCTGGACAACGGATGCTTCACGACCCCGGCGGGATGAAGTGGATGGGTGAGATTTCATCACACTACTCAGAACAGTGTGCAATTTAACACTTATGAATTGTTTATTCCTGGGATTTTCAATGTAATATATTCAAATCGAGGTTGGCCGCAGGTAATCGAAACCGTGGAAAGGAAAACTTCGTACAATGGGGGCTGGTTACTGTATATTTACTTAGTGATCAATTCTTTTGTATGTAGCCAATCTCCCATCACCGCTGCTGCCTACTCCTCTGCCAGGCTGTACTCTTCTCCCTGTCCATGCTGATATCCCAAGGCCATGCTGCTATCTCCAGGAAGGTGAGGAGAACGCCCCTCACCAGGTGGCTTCTCTATGTGAATGCCCTCCTCACCAGTGTCCATCATGACAGCTTTGGCTGCCTCCCCTTCCCTGACACGCTATTGTGCTGTCTCCTGATAACATACATCTCCTACAATGTACTTTTAAAATACATTCTCTCTCTTTAAAAAAACTTTTTTTCTTTATTGATTTTAGAGAGAGAGGAAGGGAGAAGTAGGGAGAGACAGAAACATTGATGAGAGAGAACATCGACTGGCTGTCTCCTGCATGCCCCCATTGGGGATTGGGCCCACAACCCAGGGATATACCCTGACCGGGAATTGAACTGACAACCTTCTGGTGCATGGGATGACACTCAACCACTAGGCCATACCAGCCGAGCAAAAACACATTATCTCTTTTGCTTTTTATAAAACCTCTGTGAAGTAGTTATGGAAGGTATTATTATTCATAATTTGTCTCTGAACAGGTCTTCAAGGATCTAGGTTCAAGAGAAATGGAATGACTTGCCCAACACTGCACAGCTTATATAAAGCAAGCTCCTTCCACCCCACCATTCCGCTATGCCTCTCAACAAATGCCAAAACTACACTTTTCTTTTTTCTCCAGTAGAAATATGTTTTGAGCTCATTTACTTTGTAATCAACTCTGACTACCAGGTGTTTCTTTTCCTGCATAATATGTGTCAAGCGGTGGTGTAGAAAAATGATTGGATACAGAATTAAGGAAACTTAAACTTTAGCTTCAGTTCAGATCTGAGACTTTAGGCAACTTACTTTCCTCAATTATAAACAGGTTAGAATAGACCAGCGGTTCTTTGCCTGAGGCGGGTGAGATGGAAGCCACAGGGACTTTCTCAGTGATAGAAATGTCCCTGAAATTCAGGTACAAGTACTTGATTCAATAATCCTTAACATCCCTTCCAATCTGCGTACAGTACTTGATTCCAAGGCAACCTCTCTGTATTCAATATTTGTTAGCTATTTTTATTCTTATCAATCTTATCCTTCATTCAAAAGTGTTTATTAGTGGTCTATTATATGCCATGAACCATATTATTCGGTTTTTGAAGTACCTCTTTTCCGAGGTGTCACCGTCATTAATTTTATCCCTATCTTCCAAACTTGGGACTCGAAAGCATTCGCATCTAAGTCATGTAATTTATAAACTCGCGGGGTTCCTCTAGTCCTTTTTCTACCAACCACATTTCAAGGCTGGTCCCTCTCAGCTCACAGACATTAATGAACTCCTCTTGGGAGCAACCTCCATCACCTAACAAGCTTCATCAACACTTTCATTTCCTAGCTGGTCGGTGGGAATTCGGGTGGGTGGTTTTCGAAGTTTAAACGCCCCCCCCCCCAATACACTCCTGCACCCCAACAGGGCATAACCAGCTCCGAGCACTGTTAGCCCTGGGCTCGGCCCCACGGAGGTCGCGGGGCGGCTGCTAATTGCTGTAAGATTCTCCCCCGTCGGGAGGTGGCCCTGGCGGGGGCTCTAACTTCCTCGGTTCCCCTCCTCCGAGCAGAGCGGCGTGCGCGGTTCGCGGCGCAGGAACTTCCCCGGCCTAGCTTTCACTCCGAAACGCCGAAGCCCGCTCCTCGCACGCGCCCGCCGCCCTCCTGGGGCCGCGCGCCCCGCGCCACCGCGCGTGTCCTCAGGGAGCCTCGGCCCCCTCCGCCTCCTCTGCCCCGCGTGCCCTTCAGCCGGTCCCTCCGCCCGCCCGACGCCGGGGGAGTGGGGCGCGCGCGCAGGCGGCCAGACGACGTGCGCGAGACGCACGGCCCCGCGCGGAGCGCCGGAAGGAGCGGGCCGGGGCCCCGCGCGTCGTGTGCGCGCCGTTCCCCCCGTCGCCCCGCGCGCGCGCGCACTTAGGCGCCGCCGCCGCAGCCGCCGCCGCCGCCTCCTCGGCTGCTGCTCCGGCTGCTGCAGGAGGCGGCGCTGGCTGGCGGCTGCGCTCGCTCCAGTCGGCAAGCGGAGCAGCGAGCGAGCGTGTGTGTTTTTTAAAGATGGCCGGAGCGGTGGCGGCGGTGGCCGCGGGAGCAGTAGCGGGAGCTGCCGCGGCAGCCGTGTCGGTGGCGGCTCCGGGCCGGGCCTCGGTGCCCCCGCCGCCCCCGCCGGTGTACTGTGTGTGCCGGCAGCCGTACGACGTGAACCGCTTCATGATCGAGTGCGATATCTGCAAGGACTGGTTCCACGGCAGGTAAATAAAACCCCTCCAGCCCCGCCGCCGCCGCCGGCCACCGGCCAACCGCCGCCGCCGCGCCGGCCGCCTGCATCCCCTTCCGCCCGGCCGCCGCGCCGCGCCGAGCGCCCAGCGGCCCGGGCACCGAGCCTCCGGCCCGGGCAGCGGGACGCACGGGGCCCCGGGCTCGCCGGGCGCCGAGCGGGCTGAGGGGGGCTGGTGGGATCGCCCGGCCCGGCGAAGAGTCGCCACAACAAACGGGAACAAAGGGGGCCGGCGGAGAAGTTGGCAGGAGGAGACCGGGGCGAGGGGACGCGGCCGGGGCAGGCGCCGGCGCAGGTGGCGGGCGGAGCGCCGGCCGGGCCCGCCGCCCCTCGCGGCGCTCGCAGCCCGGCCGCCGCCCCGCCCGCCCGGCCACTCGCCCGGGGCTCCCGGCCCGGAGTCGCCGCCCGGCCGGCCGCCTTGTCCCGCTGGCCGCCGCGCCTGCCTTCTCGGCAGCGACCGGGTCGCCTAGCCCAGGGTGTCCAGATATCGCCCTCATCCTCTCCTCCGGCGGGTCCCCGTCGCGCCCCCTTCCCCGGGTGTTTATCAAACTTCCTCGGCCGGGGGCGCTGGGACGGGGGCGTCGGCAGCGCCAGCCCGGCGGGGCTCCGCGGAGTAAACAGAGCAACAGATGAGGCACTCTCCGGGACTTAAAAGATGCCAGTCGGAAGTTTGGGGCCGGGGGTCCCGGGCCGGGCGGCAGGTCCAATTGGACGGTGACCCCCACCCACAGCCCCAGTACACCCCGTCCTGGCGGGGGCGGAGCGGATGGAGTGGGCTGCGGGGCCCGAAGGGACAGTCTGGTCCTAAACCCCCCGCGCCGCCCCCGCGCCGCAGCTCAAACTTTACAAAGAGTGAAATTTCCCGTCGCCCGAGGGGCTGGCGACACCCAGACGGCGCGGGGCTGGCGCCCGGGGGCCTGGTGCGGGCCAACTTTCGCCGGCCGGTGGGTACTTTGGGTCGGGTGGCGGGGGCGGCGAGCGTCACCCTGTGCCTAGCCGCCGCCTGCGTTTCGGGTTTGACGTTTGTGAGAGCTCGGGCCGCCTCCGCCGCCAGGCCGCCGACTCGTGTGTTTTGTAATCAAAGTGTGAGGCTAATAAAGGGCGGCGCCACAGCCTCTTGACTCCGGCGTGGGAGGGATTCGCAGGCATTTAAACAAAGAAACTAGTTGGGGTTGGGCTCCCAAAGTCCTTATTTGGGTGTTGTGGGAAAGCCTGCGGTCACCTTTAGGTGAAGCAGGTTTCCCGAGCACCGTTTGGTGTTGAATCTTGGCGAGAGTTTGCTCATGGTTAATAGCAGATATGGTGACTGTGATTGTAGGAAGTGTCCTTTGATTGACAGCAGGACATTTAAATACAGCCTCCGCTCCCCCCTCCCCAATTTTACAGAAACACTACACGACCAGGCCAGATGTCTTAGTCTCCCTCTACTGGCCCTGGGAGAGAAAACCATGTAAATTACAGCGTTCATTTCAGTGTTTAGTGCTAGGTACAGTTAGTTTTACTTAAATTTCAAGTACCGTTAGTTTTATTTAATCAGTTTTCAGTTTGCACAGTTCTGACAGCAGCAACAGAGAAAAAAATTCAACATATTGTCACTGTATTAGATAATCTTTAACAATCTGGTCTATGCTTGGGGAATATTACTACATTCTTGCTACATGTAATTAAGAATAAATGATCCAAAGTTCTCTTTCATTACTCCACCGATATTTTTCTGCATTTCGATGATACGGAAAACTGAAATTTGAACATACCAAATCTTGCCAATTCTATTTCTACATCTTCTGCAACCAGAGGAGAGACCAGAGGAGAAATTATCCAGAAATCCAGGTTACATATAAAATAGCCAGAATCCGTGGTGATTATGTAAACACTTATTTTTTACAGAACTATTTTAGCTGCATAAGAAAGTTTTTCATTGTGAAATGTAGAGATTTGATAGGTTAAATTTTAGGCTAGAATTTTATTTATCTTAATTTGGGCCACTTAACACTATAACCATAAAAAGCGGCAGGTAGTTTATGGAGACTTGTAATGCATTTAAGTATGAATCTGAAAATAGAAGTTGAAGGGACAATAAAGAGGGCATATGTGAAGAGAGAGCAAGGCCAAAACAAGCATACTCTGTTTTGTTACATAGATTTGTGTGACTTCATATCTGTGGAAGTGACTCTGAAATATATTTTTTGAACCCAGCTTTTTGTTGTTATTTTTTTGACCAGCAGTCCTTGAGAATTTAATGTGGTTCAGGTGTCAGAAATTAGAAAATTTGGTGATAACTGCTCCACCATGCAAAAACAGTATCTTAGTAGCAAGTTTAATTCTTAATGAAGTATTGGTAATTTGGGGTCTATATGTTTTTTGTGATCAATATTTACTTTAATGTGCTTATTGTACCATGACATAAATGATTGTTATTTTTTGAACACAGCAAAATATTCCTTGTGTATTAATTATTAAACTTGCTTATGTGAGAATTGGCCACTAAAGTACTGAGGTGTAGCTTTCATTCCCATGCTCAGCTTTCCCTTGGTTTCCAGGGGTGGTGCATTTGCAGAAAAAGAAGAGAGAGGAAGTGGGTGGTTACAGAGGATTGCCTTTATCTGGATAATTTCTTGATAATTTTATTATTCAAGTAGCTTTTAAAAAACAACAAATTTTGATGTAAAATTAGGTTTACTCTGCCTGGCATTTCTGACATCTGAAAATCTGAAAAGTTTTCGCCCTAATTTGTTCTGACAGAGAAGAAGGGTTCTTCCTTGATGCTTTTCAACTATGCAGCAGGGTAGATGGAACCAGCCTCCTCCAGGTTTGAGGCTATTGTACTTTGACTGTATCCGTGGTGTTCAGGAATTCCCATTCCTCAGTCTGCCTAAGCCTTTTTTTTTTTTTTTAAATAAGAGGGGAAGGAACACTTGCTGGGTACAATGTATAATTGATACCCTAAGGGCCCTGAGCTGAGGAATTAACCGGATTTTCTGGGAAGGTTCCTTCTAAATTAGAGATGGAGTTCTTTCTTAGTCCTACCCCTGAATGTCTAGGCTAGATGTCTTTCCATAATACAGTTAATATCTATACAAAACTGCATCAGTGCACTAATTAAATTGTATTTTAATGTCCTTGTCTCTCTAGTAGACACTTTGTTATACTTTTTAGTCACATATTCTTTCTGACTGACAAAAGTAAAATAGAAAAATGTGAAGTATAGAAAAGTATTAAGAATGGAAAGTCCCCATGTCCTCCAGAGAGTACCACTATTTTAACATTTAGGGTATATGTGTGTATTAAAAACAACATGGAATTCTTTTTATGTATTCCACTGTTAACCTGTCTTCTTTCATTAATATATACTTTTTTTCCCTATATCTTTAAAGTTCTTTGAAAACATTTTCAGGGGCTGTATGTTTAATTTCACAAGAGCACAATACATTTTAAAACCATTCCCTTCTTGCTATTTTTTTTTTTTTTTTTTTACCTTCTTTACTACTTTTTCTTGTATTTCCTAATGATGATGGATGGTTGACATCATTTAAACAAACCATTATGAGCATCTCTGATTATTTCCTTGGAATAAATCAAATGAGTTAATACATGTAAAACACTTAGAAGAAGATCTGGCATATGTGAATACTCAATAAGAAATTCCTTGAAGTAGAATTATTAGTCACAGGGCACAGATATTTTTAGGCTTCTTGTGCCTATAGCCAGATTGCCCTCTAGAAAGGTTTTTCCAATTTATACTCTCACCACCAGTACCCACTTCTAGTTTCCAGCAGCCTCGCCGATCTAAGGTATTATTAACCCCATCACCCCAAAACCCAGCCAAGCAAAAAGACTTTGCCAATCTGCGGATGAGTATTTCCACCAAAAAGACATACCCAAGATAATCTGTAGAACTATTTATATTATCCCCAAATTGTAACAATCTAAATGTCATCGACATTAGATTGGATAAATTGTGGTATATTTATAAAATGGAATTCTCATCAGTGATTTTTAAAAAAGAATGCACTATTGATGCATACAACAGTATGGGTGACTCTCACAGATATAAAGTTGAATAAAAGAAGCCAAACACAAACATATGTACTGTTTGGTTCTACTTATATGAAGTTCAAGTTCAGGCATAGAGGGGTGAGAGAAGTCAGGCTAGTGCTTACCTCTGGGGCACACTGACTGAGAGAAGGCCCAAGGGAGTTTCTGAGGTTCAGCAAATGTTCTCTATCTTGATCATGGGTGGTGGTTACATGATTGTATACAAATGTAGAAATTCACTGAGCTGTGTGTGCACTGAAGATTTTTTAAAACTTTATTTTAATGTCTGAAGTGTACTTCAGTCATTTAAATGTTAAAAAAATTATAAATTCACCAAATTGGTAGCTGACATACAGTATTTTGTAATTTGATTTTGTTTCTCGTTCCTGATTTTCATGGGATTGCTGGGCGCTGTTCTTGGTGCTGGGAATATAGCAATTAACAAAACTAAGTCCTTGCTGTCTTGTAACTTATATTCTAGTGTGGGGGAGTGGGAGAGGAGGGGATAGATAAACATATATATATGACAAAAGAAGAGAAAAATTGCATTATGGGACAAGAGGGCTGGGGGCAGTATACGACTACTTTCATATTGTGTGAGTATGGAGGGCCTTGAGAAGGAGACATTTGAAACAAGCATATTTTGGATTTTACGCAGAGCAGATGGTATATTTTGAGGAATAAACAATTTGATTTAACCTTTAAAAGGTTCATTCATTTTAAAAGTTTGAGTCAGTTTGGGTAACTTATAAATGTTATATATTAGTTTTTATTTCTGAAGCTTGAATAAATGAAGAGCTTAGTTTATGAGAATGGAAGAATTTTATCTGTAATAATGCTATTGGTAGGAGTTTCTGAGCTACTCTGGAGTCCCAGGAACTCAGTCAAACACTTATTGAATGCTTTATACCAAGTGCTAGTCACTGTTTTAATTGCATTAAATGTATGTATTAACTCATTTAATTCTCATGGTCATCTTGCTGAATAAGTGTTATTGTTATCACTCTTTTACAGATTAGGAATCTGAGGGTTAGAGAGGTCACTTTCCCGGGGTCACAAAGCTAGAAAAGGTCATAGAGCTAGCATCTGAACTCAGGTGGGCTAACCTCAGAGCTCACACTCTAAACCAGTAGGTGGTACTGGGTCTCTCTTCTTCCTCGTTTGTTTCTATCCTGGGGGCGGGGTGCATTTGGTGTATAGGTAGAACAGATGCAACAGGATTCCAGAGAGAGATCTGTAAACATTTTTGTTTTTGTTCTTTATTAAAATTACTGTGTTTAGAATAAATACGTTAATGATCATAACTGCCTTGGGAACAGTATAAAATATTTATTTGAAAAGTTTTATAATTTAACTCTGTTTTCATCCTTATTGTGATGGATTTCTTATTGGAGTGTATTTTGATTTTTTATTCGGTGATGAAGATTATTTTTGAAATTTATTTTAGACACATTTCTTCTTAACAATGAAGTCGTTTAGTATTACAACATAAACTTACTAGGTGGACATATATCTCCCCATAAGAGAACAAAAAGCCCAGTTAGTGAGTTTCTCAATATCTTCTTTTGATATGACAGTTCGTCATAGGAGAATATGTAAGTATTGTCTGCATGTGTTTCACTTATAAGAGTTTTATACAGATATACTCAATTTTGCTATTTGAGCAAAATGTATTGTGATATGGGGGTCTTATCTCAGGCTTCTTGGAGGTACTGACATGTAGTTTTCTTACTAAGCTTATTATTATTTTTAAACCGGTTTGGGGCAGATTTCTGCTTGGTATGCTCTCATAGCCTGTGTTCTTAGGTATGAAATTGAGTTTACTGAACGTCCAGGGAGAAGAATGCCCTTATGTTTGATGACCCTTGGTTAGGGGCTCAAGAATAAGAATAGAACAGGTGTAGAGGAATTTGATTGTAAAACTTTGGTTGGTTCGAGCGTTTGAAATGCCATGATAATTTGCCCAGCCTTTGAACAGTTGGCCAGTGCTGATCTTGCAGCTGCTACCAAGTTCTGATTCTTTTTGGAAGTTACATTTTATTATTGTAGTGATTGTTGATTTACTTTTCCATTAATATTATTCTTTTCCCATTAATTATAGTTGAATTAATGGTAACTGATATGATTTTTGTATGTGTCTGTGTGAGCTCTGGTTCCTTTTATTGGAGAATGGTTTTTAGAAACCAAGGTCTGATACTGGATGACTCGTGGCTTCTAGTAGACAGAGCTGGGAAATATACTGATCACACATATCTGGATTTGTTTCTATTGTATCAATCTGAATATATTAAAAACTGTAAGTTTTCATAATGGTACTTTTGATTCTCATCCAATATCACAGCATTCATTTTAGCCTTCTTTCTTTCCTTACTTGTAACTTTTGTCCAACGGTGAGAAAAACCCAGCTCCCAATAGATACAATAGATTTATTTGTTCAGTCCTAGTATATACATAAAGTAGTTCTAGAATTGCTAACCCTTACCCTCATAACAAACAAATTTGCTAACTAGATTATAGTATTTGTTTATAATTCTTTTTGTCTTAAGCCTTATAATATCTAGTTAAAACATTAGTTTCCAAAGTTAGGTTAGTTCTTTTCTCCTCCACTTTAATGTGTTATATCATTTATTTGTATTACAGTGGGTTTGTGTTGCATTTTGGAATCTACCCACATCCTGGTTGGTTTATATTTTGAGTATGTAAAACATTACAGTCATTCTAAGAAGTCAGAGTTACATGAAAAGGTATACTCAGAAGTGTGCCCTCGTCATCCCTCCTACTCCTGTCTACCCCTTTCCCACCCACACCTGTAAGTAATCAGTCTCTTTACTTTCTGGCTCATCCTTTCTGTGTAGTGTTTTTTGTGTGTTTTCCCACAAATGAGCAGATGCATTTATTTTTCTTAAATCTTTTTTTTTACATTAAGGGTAGCTTATGATAAATACTCTTCATTTTGCTTTTTCTCACTTAATAGTATATACTGGAAAACCCTCTGTCAGTTCATAGAGTTCTTTTTTAAAAATAATTTATTTTTGTTTCTCCTTTTCCCCTCATTGACACCCTCCTCCTGATCCTGGCCTGCCATGGAGTTCTTCCTTATTCTTTTAAACAGCTATATAGTGTGTACCTTGTTTTACTCATCTTTTCTCTTATGTATAGGCATTTAGGTTGTTTGTAATATTTTGCAATTACAAACAGTGCTGTAATGAATAATCTTGTGCATATATATTTTCATATTGTTGGAGGTAATATCTTAAGGTTAGATTACTAGAGATGGGATTACTTGGTCCAAAGATGAGTGAGTGCATATGTTCTGTTAGGATTACCAGATTACCCTCCAAATGGTTGGTCCGGTTTGATTCCCACCAGCAGTGTTTGAGAGTGCCTCTTTTACCACATTCTTGCCCTTAGGATGTGTTGTCATATTTATAACCATTGTCAGTCTGATAGTTGGAAAATGGTATCCACGTTTTAATGTGCATTTCTCTAATTCCAAATGAGTTAGAACAATATTATATGTATTTGACGGTCATTTTGTTTCTTTTCCTTCCTTCTTTCCTTCCTTCTTTTTTTGAGAATCACTTGTTCATATCTTTTTCTGATTCTATCAGGTTTTTGGTCCCTTGTCCCTCAATTTTTAAGAGCTGTTTATGTATTAGGGATACTACCCCTTCGTGTAATATATAAATATTACCTCCCAGCTTGTAGTTGTTTTATTTTTGGTCCATAGTGATTTTTTTTCCCATGTAAATTTGTAAAAAATATTTATATAGTCATATTTATCAATCTTTTATTGGCTCTTTCATTAGAAAGCCTTTCTCTACCCCCAAGTTGTTAAAGAGTATTTTTAAAATTTATCTTTATTGTTGAAAGTATTACAGATGTCTCCGCCATGTTTTGTCCATTGACTCCCTCCACCCTGCTCCCCCAGGCCTTCACCACACTAGTGTGTTAAAGAGTATTTTACCTCATTTTCTTTTAGTACTTGTATGGTTTTATTTATTTATTTATTTATTTATTTTACTTTTAGATTTCTAATCCATTTGGAATTTATTCTTATGTATATTCCTATGTACACTAGGGGTGTGATTTTATTTTTTCCTAAATGGCTACCCAATTGTACCAGCACTACTTATTAAAAAGTTCATATTTGTCTAGTAATTTGACATGCCACCTTTATTGTCTGCTGAAATGCTGTATGTATCTGGGTCTGTTCCTGCACTTTCTATTCTATTCCAGTGCTCTATTTGTCCATGCATGGACTGCACCACACTGTTTTAATTATGGAGGCTTTTATAGTATGTTTTTAAGTCTCATAAGGCTAGTCCCAACCTTGTGGTTATTTGTTTTCAGGTGTTTCTTTGTTGTTGTTGTTATTCTTGCAGGTTTATTTTTCCATATGAACTTTGGTAGCATGTTATTTAATTTCATTAAAAAGCTTGTTGATATTTTATTGGTATTACATTAAATGTATAAATTAACTTAGAATTAACAGTTTTGTAATGTTGAGACATTTTGTTCAAGAACAGGATGTCTCTTTATTTAAATCTACTTTTGTGTCTTTCAGATATGTTTAAAATGTTTCTTTATATAGATTTTGCACAGTTAATAAGTTTATTCCTAAATATTGTATTTCCCTTTTTACTATTATAAAGGAAATTTTTCTCTACTACTTGTTTGCTAGTTGGTTATTGGTTGTGTATATGAAGACTTACTTGATTTTTGAATGTTATTTTTATATCCTGCTATCTTACGGAAATATTGTTTGAGTTAGTTGTATCATCAGTTCACTAGAGGTTCACCATCTTCTGTAAATAGAGGTAGTTTTACTACTCTTTACCTATTCTTATGCCTCTAAAGATTTCTCTTATCTAACTGCACAGGCTTATAGAAGTAGTACAACAGTTGAATAGTGGTGGAGATCGTAGATATCCTTTCTTTGTTCCTGGTTTTAGTGGAAATGCCTCTAATGTCTCCTTATTAAATAAGTTACTCTCTTATCATATTAAGAAAGCATCCCTCAGTTCTTAAACATTTTTTTTTTCTTAATTGATTTTTAGAGAGAGTAGAAGGGGGGGAGAGAGACAGAGAGACAGAGAGAGACAGAGAGAGACAGAGAGAGAGAGAGAGAGAGAGAGAGAGAGAGAGAGAAACATTGATGAGAGAGAACATTGATTGGCAGCCTCCCTCATGCCCCTAACTGGGGGTTGGGCCCACAACCTGGGCATGTGCTCTGAATATTTAAGTTGTATTTTGGTGATGCTTTGTACCTAAGTTTAAAAATATTATTCTGTGTCTAAATTTGAAAATACCACTGTTTTAATTTTTAGTAAAAGAAAATGGACAAATATAAGTGACATGGAGGAACAAACTGAGCAAGTAAATGAATATAATAGGAATCTCTAATGCATTCATGATTCAGGAATTTCTCTAAAGTAGTATTTTCTAACCTGTGTTTTGTGAACCCCAGAGGTTTAAGGTATCCTGGGAGTTCACTTTTAATTTGCCCTTAAAAAAGACAATG
Source organism: Molossus molossus (assembly GCF_014108415.1). Lineage (NCBI taxonomy): Eukaryota > Metazoa > Chordata > Mammalia > Chiroptera > Molossidae > Molossus > Molossus molossus. The sequence continues at coordinate 101,723,586 of NW_023425401.1, read as the reverse complement.
ATTGTTTTCCTTTTAAAATGCATGCGTTTGAGAGCCTCTGCGTGTACATAAGCAAGCATAGCATACATGGGATGGTTCGTGGAAGTCAGTTTTCAAGATTCAGTTACTGGGTTGGTTTGTCATTCAGTAGAATGCTGCTAGCTACCATGACGGTCTTGACTTTAGTTTTTGTTGTTTTTAGAGAACATATACAAAAGTACATGGATAGTATAATATACTCCCAGGTAACCATCACTCTGCTTCAGTGATTGTCAATTTGTGAACGATCTTGTTTCCTTTAATCCCACTTTCCTTGCTCTTGCACTTAGTGTTATTCTTCTTCTTATTTTAAAATCTTTACCCAAGGACATTTTCCATTTATCTTCAGATAGAATGGGAGGGAGGGAGGAGGGAAAAAGGAAGAAAGAGAGAGAGAGAGAGAGAGAGAGAGAGAGATAAATCAATGTGAGAGACACATCAACTGGCTTCTGCACGACCCTGACCAAGGCTAGGTACAAACCGAAACCAAGGTATGTGCCCTTGACCGGAATTGAACCTGAAACTCTTTGGTCTGAGAGCCAACACTAACCGCTGAGCTAAACTGGCCAGGGCACACTTAGTGTGTTATTTTGAAGCAAATTTGTGATAGTATTATATCTGAATATTTCAGTATGTGTATTTATCTATAAGATAAGGCCTCTTAAAAAAACTACAATACTTTTATTACAACTAAAAACAGACAGTTTCTTAATACCATCAAATATTCAGTGTTCAAATGTCCTATAGTCTCATAAATGTTATCAATTTTTTTCTATTTGTTTGAATCAAGATCCAGTTAAGGTCTACACATTGTGATCAGGTGATATGTCTTGTAAGTCTCCCTCTTTCTCTTTTTTTATGTTAATCCTCACCTGAAGATATGTTTTTTCCATTGATTCCTAGAGAGCGTGGAAGGGAAGGAGAGAGAGAAACATCTATGTGAGAGAGACATATTGATTGGTTGCCTCCCGCACACGCCCCAACAAGAGCTGGGATTGAACCTGCAACCCAAGTACGTGCCCTTGACTGGGAATCAAACCCTTGACCCTTCGGTCCTTGGGCCGATGCTCTAACCACTGGGAAAAATCGAGCAGGGCTTGTAAATCTCTTAATCTGTAGCAGTGGTTCTCAACTGGATGGGATTTTGCACCTCCTGCCCCAGGGACACTTGACAATATCTGGAAACACTTTTTATTGGGAGGAGTGGTCTAGGAATCTAGTAGGTGCAGGGCAGGGCTGCTGCTGAATATCCTGCATTGCACAGTCCCCACAAGAAAAGTGTTATCTGGCCCTAGATGCCACAGTGCTTCTGTTGGAAAACCCTGCTCTACAGCTTCACCTCATGTCTCTCTTCTTCCCTTGCAGTTTATTTGTTGCAGAAAGTGGTGGTTTATCCTATAAAGTTCTTCACTTTCTCTATTTTGTTAGTACATCCCTGAAGCATCTTTGAACATGTTCTTCTTTTTCTTGTGATTGGTATTTGAATCCAGAGAAGCTTGGTCAGATTCAGGTTTTTTCCCCAAGAATATTTTATAAGTGGGTGGTATAGTCTTCTACTAGGAAGCAGAAAATGTCTGGTTATTTCTCTTTTGGTCATGCTTGCTGTCATGGAGCAATGCCAGTATCCATTCAATTATTCATTAGTGACTACAAAATGGTGATAATTTAATTATAAAATTCCTTCTTCAATGATAAGCTGGAATACTTCTATAAAGAGAAAATTTCTCTTCATCTGTTCCTCTGACTGCCTACTGGTACAGTTGTGTAAAGGAGAAGCAGAATTAAATGCTTGATTCTTTCCCTTTATCACTAGTTTTGAAATTAATTGGTTCATTAGAATTTTCTGTAGATTATTATATAAAGCAAAATTTTAACTTACAATTAATAATATTGTAATAACTCTGCATGATAACACATGGTTACTAGATTTAGTGTTGCTATCACATCATAAGATATGTAAATGTCCAATCACTGTGTTGTACACCTGAAATGAATATAATGTATGCCAACTGTACTTTTTAAAAGGAAAATTAAAACAAAATTTTTTTCCCCTTTATTGATTTTAGACAGAGGAAGTGAGAAGGGAGGGAGAGATAGAAACATTGATGAGAGAGAACATTGGCCGCCTCCTGCATGCCCCCCACTGGGGATCAGGCCCACAACCTGGGCATGTGTCCTGACCAGGAATAGAACCAGCGACCTCTTGGTGCATGGGTCGATGCTCAACTACTGAGCCACACCAGCCGGACGAAAAGGAAAATTTTAATGTGTACTATTTATTAGCTTTAAGCAATATAAAGAAGTGAAAAAGACAAATACACAAAAGGGTCCATGTATCCTTTGGCCATATAACCTGTAATTAAAAAAAACAAAACAAGAAAATCAGGTGAGAAATTCAAGAAATATAGAAAGATAAGAAAATGAAAAGTGAAAGTCTCCTGTCTCCTTCTTGCAGCCCCCTTTCCCCACTGGTAAAATTAAGTTTTGAGTTTCTATTCAGAATGAAGGGGTCATGCTGTTTACATGATTCTATACCTTGTTCTTTTTCATTTATTAAAGTATCCTGGAGGTCTGGGAGAGTTTTTCATATCAGCATGTACAGGTATTTCATTCTTTTAAATGGCTGCTTAGAATTCCATTCTGTGGATTTGCCATAATTTTTCTGGTTCTCTGTTGATGGATTCTTCAGCTGGTTTCTCTCTCCCTTTCTCTCTTCCCCTTCACCCTGCCCCCTACTCTTTCTTCCTCCCTCCCTCCCTCCTTAGTACTTAATGCTATAATGTAAATATTTTTGTATGTGTAACTTTATTCTTGATGAACATTTATATATATACTTTTTAACCCAAGGATATTTTTTTATTGATTTATATTTAGATAGAGTGGAAGGGAGAGAGAGAAACATCGATGTGAGAGAGACACATTGATTGATTGGCTGCCTCTTGTATAATCTTGACTGGGCCAGAGATTGAACCCAAAACTGAGGTACGTGCTGGTGACTGGAAATTGAACCCAAGACTCTTTGGTCCGTGGGCCAGTGCTCTAACTGCTGAGCCACACTGGCCAGGGTAGCATTTGTATATTCTTAAGGTAAGTTTCTAGTATTACATTTTTGAAATTGTTTTTACGTGTAGTCATATTTAATATTTTATTTTCTAAAGACAGGAGCATAAGGAACACTGATACTCTAGTAGAAGTTTGGTAAGCTTAAACGTACTATACAAATTTAAGATACTTTTTTTAAGAAGTAAAGAGTCTTACTGTTATTTTTTCCATTTATTATTTTTATTTTTTATTAATTTATTTTTGTTACAATGTTTCTCCTTTCCCCCCCATTGACACCCTCCTCCCTATCCTGACCCCCCCCACACACACACACACAGCATTGTGGTCTACGTCCACTGGTTATGCATATATGCATATACATTCTTTGGTTTATTGCTTCCCTCCCCCTCATCCACCTCCTCTGAGCTTTGTCAGTCTGAATCCTACTTCCATGTCTCTGGGTCTATTTCATTCATCCTCTTACTTTGTTCATTATATTCCACAAATAAATGAGATCATGTGCTATTTGTCTTTTTCTGACTGGCTTATTTTGCTTAGCATAATATTCTCCAGGTCCTTCCATGTCATCTCAAAGGATAAGAGATCTTTCTTTCTTACAGCTACATAGTATTCCATTGTGTACATGTACCACAGCTTTTTTATCCACTTGGGCTGTATCCAGATCTTAGCTATTGTAAATAGTGCTGCTATGAATATAGGGGTGCATATATTCTTTCTGATTAGTGTTTCAGGCTTCTTAGGGTATATATTTCTAGGAGTGGGATCACTGGGTCAAATGGCAGTTCCATTTTTAACTTTTTGAAGAAACACCATATTGTTTTCCATAGTGGCTGCACCAGTGTGCATTCCCACCAGCTAAGATACTTCTTTACCAGGGCTGTAAGTTATGTTTCTCTGATAATTCTAATATATTAAAAAAATCAATGTTGGAGAACATATAAAGACATATTCAATTTGTATTTTATAATGGGGGAGGGGGAATAAAAATGCTCAGAATATATTGTGGAGAAGTGCTGAACTTAACTCTTTTGTACTTTAGAAGTGTTTCTTTGAACATAAAACACCTGGAGTTTCAAATATCTAATAGTGACTCCTATTTATCAGTTAATAATCATATTAGTGTGACATTATGTATAGCAAATTATGAAATTGCAAAAGCTTGAGGAACCTGTACCATTGTGAATAATCTGGTATTTTTAACATGTAAAAGCTGTTGTCAGATAAATGGTCACTATTTGAGAAATTGGAATGTGAAACGCTGTGGTCCTTGTGATTTATACAGTGTCTTATGGATACTTTATATTAGTAAATATAAAAAAGAAAATAAAGTGGTCCTGGAGATCAGATGTTCCCACTGCCCAGGAACCCTGACTATTGAAAACACAGGAATAGTCCTGGCCGGTTTGGCTCAGCAGTTAGAGCATTGGCCCTTGGACCAAAGAGTCGCAGGTTTGATTCCAGTCAATGGCACATACCTCAGTTGCGGTTCATCCTCGGCCCTGGTTGGGGTCATGTGGGAAGCAGCCAGTCTGTGTCTCTCTCACATTGGTATTTGTATTTCTCTTTCTCTCTTTCACCCCCACCCCAACCCACTCTGTTTGAAGATAAGTGGAAAAATGTCCTTGGATGAGGATTAAAAAACAAACAAACAAAAAAACCAAACCTATAAATAAAAGTGAGAACAATGAAACAGTTTGAATAGCATCCCAACTGATCCACTGAGGGACCAAGCATGGGAGACAGGCACCCTGGAAGCAGAGGCTTTCTGGCCAGGTCCCATCAGTGATTTCAGAAACTCTGGCAACCGCACTGGAGCTTTCTTCCCAGAGCCTGGTTGTGGGTTCGTGGGTTTTCCCTCTTCTCTGTGGGCTCCCACGGTACTTCACCTGTCACACACGCTACACCGCAGACACGCGGCCAGTCCTTTTACTTGACTCTTTTAGGAAGGAATCTTGGGGTATGTATACACTCTCTGCAGATTAGAGGACTTGTAGTCTTTGTACTTAATTTAACTTGTTACATGTCTGACTCATCTTCCTCTTACATTCTTCTTATTCCAGTACTTTTTTAAGGCTAATATTCTTTGTGCCTGGTTCTTTGCGTCACTTTCCCTTTCTTGCTTGACTGTCTAATTTTCTCTCTGTCATATGATCAACATTTCCTTAGATCCCCTGGTTACTGGGAGAGCAGAGGCCCTTCTTTTTGAATCAGGGACTTCTTTCCACAAACCAGCTTTTCCAACTATCCAAATGCCAAGTAGTCAGCACTGGACTCTGCTCCCTCATTTTCCTGTTTCTGCCTCTGCGTTTATGGGCATCCAGCCTGTGGTCAGAGAGATCAGATCCCCTGATCTGAACTTGCTTTCTCAGTTTTCCCATTTCTTAACCTCTTGTTGGAATTGAGTACCCTCCGAAAGCTCCGCAGTCTTTCACACAGCTCTTTGCTTCCGCATTACCTTGTTGGGGCATCTCTTCAGGAGTGCTCCCCAGGGAATCTCTCCGCTCACCTCCTGCCAGTCGCTGGGGGATTGTTCTCAGCCATACATACTTCTGGCCCCCGGCCTGCTGCCTGCTTCATTCACCAGCTCCAGTGCTCGGAGAGGTTCTTTCTTTTCTTGGGCAGGATAGTGGGAGACTAATACAAGCTTCTTAGGACTTGAAGTGATGCTAGGAGATGAGTGACTTTCCCTCCCTTTCTATTCCCCTCCTCTCCACCAGTGATTTTTTATTTCATCACCACTGTCACATGCCAAGTTTTCATTGACCTCCATAGTTTCTGCCATATCTATGTAACACTTGTAGTATTTTTTTAAAAAACAACTTTAAAAGGATTTTGGTTTTGTCCTAAACAGAGGTATCTGTTAAGTCATGTGTTTGTGATGCTCACTACGTATTTTAATATTTGTGAGAAAATATCTTTATTGACTTAAAGAGTCTTTATCATGTAAATTGTGCATGTGTAAGGTTGTCAGAGGGTGATGGTGGTTGATAAAAGGATGATAACAGACTCAGGGAAAGCATACAGTTTCTTTAATGGAAGTGTAAGGGATTGAAGAACTTAACCAAATGAGAATGGTTCTACAGAGCAGGAGGCCCAGCAGAGTCTGTCTCATTGGCAGACAAGCTGTCCTGGCCTTCAGTTCTCATGAACAGGCCCTGCTGCCAAGGTAGTGCCCACTGGGAACTGGATCCTATCAGGTCCAGCCATTTGCACGGTGATGATGGTACTGGGGTCTTCTGGATTCCTCCTTGTTTTGGTGGTGACCTTGCCTGCCCAGCAGGTGTGAAGAACTGCTCACAACCTCAGCACATTCCTCAGTTTTTATGGCAAGATTGGGTGACTTGAAGATCATTGTCTCAGATGTACCGTCTTCCCAAGGCTTCACGCCCTTGCCGTCTGCTCCTCCAGGTGTGCACAGCTCTGCACTTTGCTCGACCTCGCACTAGACCAATAAAAAGTAACTAGAAGGTTTGTACGCAAATCAGTTGTGGGCCTCATCAACTTGGATAATTTTGTCTTTAATTTTTGTTCAGGAGCTAAGTATTAAGTATTGCCCGTTAATATTACATAGTGTTATTTACTTAAGCTATACCTGTTTACCTATAATAACTGTATTTATTACATAACAAATGTATATACTTATTCAGTATTTATCCCTGAGAGGATGGAGGAATAATGGAGAGAAGGATGAAGAACACAGTGAATATCACGATGAGCATACGTGTACAGAGAATGACCAAGTTAAATAAATGCATGTTAGTTTGTCTAGACTAGAATTTTACATATGCAGCAGGCTCTCTAGGAGTCCTATCCACATCCCCTGGCTTTCTGGGTTTCCATCTCTATTTCTGTATCTGTCTTTATCTCTTGAAGACTTTCTTGCTGAAAGCACCTGAGACAAGTTCCGAGGGCTGTCTTAGGCTACAGGAGCTCCGCAGCTCATACTTTTGAAGCAGGTTGGAAATTCTAGAAAGTTAGTGACGCTAGGCGAGCATCTACCTAGCATCTACTGTTGTCTACTGGGAGATCGTGGATAAACACCTAGCTTCCTCTTCTTGGGTGGGACCATGCTGTGGCCTCTCCCCTTCCCTGTTTCCACTCCCCTACCAGTGCATCCAGGGTCACCTCCCACACGAATACCTGCTCTCAGATTTGTGTGTTGGGATCTGCTTCTGGGAGACTCCAACCTCAACCAGTGGGTAATTATTAATGAGAAGAAAGGTCATAAGTGAGAGATAATGGATTTGAAGGTAGAGTTTGGATTCCATTTATTACATAGCAAACAACAGCCCAGCTGGTGTGGCTCAGTGGATTGAGCATCGTCCCATGGACTGAAAGGTCCCGGTTTGATTCCCTGTCAGGGCACATGCTTGGATTGCAGGCTCAATCCCCAGTAGAGGGCGTGCAGGAGGCAGCCAATCAATGTATCTCTCTCACGTTGATGTTTCTATCTCTCCCTTCCTCTCTCTTAAAAAAAAAAAATCAATTAAAAAAATAGCCAACAACAGATTTTTTACATGATAGTCATATTTATGTATTAATGCCTGTATCATAAGTATGCTTTCATTTAGTTATATGTCTCTGCAGGTGCACTGGGAACAGGACTCTGAAAGCTGCTTACTTACCTCATAGAATAGTTTTCTGTTCCTGCTACCTTGAAAAGATGTCTTGCCTTGAAGTTTGTGTGTGATACGATTTTAATTGGAAACTACTGCTGTTTTAGTTTATTTCTCCCTTCCTTTATTTTCATTTTTTTGAGTGCCTTTTTTTTTTTCAAACCACTGGACACATTCCATAGTAAGTAACTTTGCATGGGAACAATTGCAGTGAAGTGTAAAAATTTCCCAGCTTAATTAGCATATAAAAAACTAGCTACCACTTTGCCATTTTGGAGGAATGATATGATATGGTCTACTTAAATAAGAGTTGCCTGTAACTGAAGGTTCCACTTGTGAAATGGAGCTGAGTGTCATTAGAAAAGTTACTCAGGAGATAAAATTCTTTATATGTCAACTGTTTTTAGATGGATTTTGACACTACACTATTTAATTTTGATGACTAAGGACCATAGTCTTTAGTTTTCTATGCTGTATGGGCTATTGGCATGTGTTGGACTGTTTGTGCATGAAACTGCCCCAGACCGGTGTGGATTTATTGATAGTATTTCATCTTTTTCCTTGCTATACTTTCTTGTGATCTACTTTGCCAGCACCCACTGCTGTTTCTAACCTGTGTTTTCTAAACTAGAGAAAAACTTAAGATTTCAATGGGTGATCAGACAACAAACCTTCTTAAATTGCCCACTCTGTCATCCTGAGACATTCGTGACAATAGGGTCAGCCTAGCCAAGAATGGAGGCAAGCTGTGCGAAAGGGATTTCACAATTATCACTTAAATAGGTCTGGCGGGCAAGGTTAGAATCTTTGAAGTTGGAGCAGCTTGAGCTAGATAGTAGCTTTGAATTCTTACCCTAGGACAGAAGCCCTGCCTGGTGAGTAAGGATAGTTCTGGCTCATGGGTAATTTTACTCAGAAGACAATAATGAGATGGTTGGCGTAGAGACATGGTGTATCTTGCTTCTTTTGGAGATGATGTACTTTGACAGTGTCAGCTCTTTAATATAAGGGTACTTACTGAGTCTTTAGGCGTAAGCCTAGACAGTGTCCTATAAGTACTTGTTAAGTATATCATAATAAGGGAAATCTGAGACAAACATCCACAGATTTCTCTTGAGGTTAAAAAGAGAGAGAGAGAGTTAAAGTTTTAGCATTATCACTTATTGACTTTTTTATTTATATGCATTCTGATAATGTCTGCAGTAAATGCTTGGTAATGCTGTCACTAATTTGGTATCCTTCATTGTTAAGGGAGTGGTTTTACAATATTCTTGACTTACTGGTACGTTGTATCAATTATAAAATTGTATAACATTTTTTAATTTGTAAATTTAAATTGTAAAATTATCACAATTGTAATTATAAAAACATTAAATTTGTAATAAACTTTTCACAGCTGTTGAGCCTGAAAATTAACTTCTAAAACATGTTCCCAAGGTGGAATACAATAGCCCCACGGAGGGTTTTATGAAAAAGGAAGATCTGAAGTTGACTGAAGTATTTATCACTTATGCTAGATCCCCAGCTTGGATACGCAGCATCAGCTTGTTGAATTCTGAGAAGTCCAGCTGGAAAATAAAGTGATTTGATCTCAGCCCAGCTTCTCCCAGTCTTACTGGACTGTGGACTCTTTGTGAATAATCTTAACTCCTGTGGGACAGTTTAATAAAAGCTCTTTCAGAGAATGTTATATGGCAGTCCTCACTTAGCACGGTTCTGATATGCACGGATTTCAGTTACCATGTAAGGGAATACCGTGTCTCTGCTTACAAAACTCATGACACCAAATGTGTGGATTTACCACACCAAGCAATTCTCCAGTTCTCTGTGGATGCCAACTGGTTGTCTTACAATTTTAATTCATTTCTTTCTTTCTTTTCTTTTGTTAATCCTCACTTGAGAATATTTTTTTCCCATTGATTTTTAGATAGAGTGGAAGGAGGGAGGGAGAGGGAGAGAGAGAAACATCGATGTGAGAGAGAGACATCCATTGGTTGCCTCCCGTACAACCTCAACCATGGCCTGGGATCCAACCTGAGACTCTTTGGTCTGTGGGCTGATGCTCTAACCACTTAACCACACTGCCAGTGCTAATTCATTTCTGACAGTTACTATCGGAAGCCAGTGCAGACCTCACAGGATAAGAGCTCAGTGCCACAAGACTGCCCTACTATAAACACCAGTAGCAGACGGTGGGTTTACGGGTTACCTGCACTTTTGTCTGACTTGACTACAAATTGGGAGTTCCCCTGGTTCCCCCTTCAGGTTTGATAATTTGCTATAATAGACACACTTGACTTACTATTACCAGTTTATTATAGAGGATATTATAAAGGTTACAAATGAACAGCCAGATAAAGAGGAAGTACAAAGACGAGGTCCACAAGGGTCCCACATTAGGAGCTTCTGTCCCTTTGGAGTTTGGGATGTGCCACCTTCTGCCATGCGGAAGCATTCACCAACCCCGAAGCATTCGGAACCCTTCATTTAGTGTTTTTATAGAGGTTTTATTACTAGGCATGATTGATCAAATCATTGGCTATGGGTGATTAACTCAATCCCCAGCCCCAAACCCCACCCCAGAGGTTAGGGGGCAAGACTGAAAGTTCTAACCCTTTAATCACCTGGTTGGTTCCTCTGGCAACTAGCCCCATCATGAAGCTGTCTAAGGGCATGCTCAGTCACCTCATTAGCATACACTCAGGTGAGATGGAAAGGGGTTTGCTGTGAATAACATAGATGTGCCTTTCACCCTTCACTCAGGTAATGATAAGGATTTTAGGCACTCTTTTGCCAGAAACCGGGGATGAAGACCAAACATATCTCTTACTGTTACAATATCACATGGTTTAAATAACTAGTCCTCCGGTAACATGATTCAGATTTTTGTCACCATGATACATTAGCTTCATAAAGTACAGAGCTGGCCACTAGCGCTTCAGTGTGCAAGTCTACAGATCAGCGTGTGAGTGGCAGGTGCACATGTGCTCCTCAGTGCGCACACAGACCGGGAGGCGCGTCCCTGTGCTGCCTCCTGGTCTCCCAGGAATGAACCACGTGACATTTTACAAAACTGGGCAATCAAAAGAGGGAAGTGGCCAATAAAGATGAAAGTGCAGCAAAGAAACAAAAGTGGTGATTCTGGAAGTGAAATTTAAAGTGGGCATAAGTGGAATAATGACTGCCCTTGGAATGCTGACCCCGCCGCCCTTCAGAGCCTCCAGAGCTGCAGCCGGAGCCACTCAGTGAGGGCGCTTACCGCGTGATGTTTAAAGTACAATGTACTGTATAAATATTAGTTGTACTATTTTTCATTTCTCTATACATTGTAACCAACAGTGAGAGAGTTTTTAATGTTTTGACAAACATTTTTAAAGGTCAGTAAACTGTAATTTTCCCACTGATGATTGAGATAGCTTTGTATGGTTTCAGCGCGCGTGGTGATTGTTGTGCTCCTGCACTACCGAGCTGAGGGAGGCCTGCCGGTCTTCCACCAGCTGACCTCTGCTGGAAAGTAAGATTACAAAATGGACTTCGGGGGAACTTACAATAAGTTGTTCTTTATAAAAACACAGGTTTTTAATGTATGTGTGAGTAGAGGTTATATCTTTAAAATTTATTTTTCAGTTACAGTTGACATGCAATATTATATTAGTTTCAGGTGACAACATAGTGATTTATCTTTTGAACGAATCTAGCACAAATAAGTAAAAAGTCCTTCTTACATATCATGCACTTTATGTATTTGCCCTTGTATGATTTGAAATAGGATGGTCCATTGTTTGCTGTTGACCTTTTCTGGACAATTCATTGCTACCCATTTTGCTTTCGATGAATACTTCTGATTTGTAATTGTATTGAAGTTCTTCGAGATCTTGTGGGTAATGCATATGGTTCCATGTAGGGATATTTATTAAGGATTATGTCAATATTTCTGTAGTCCAAACCCCTACTCTTAACTCATCTTCACAAAGAATGATGAAGCCTGATAAGGAGGTAAATAGTCTCCTTAGAATGCTACATTGGTTTCCATCCCAATAGACAGTTCTCTGAAGAACCCTTTCTCTTGGCTTAGCTTGGAATGTGGTCTTTCCCCTCAGATGCCAGCACTGAAGACTACTTATAAGCTGAGAGGGGTTATTAGGGAGCCAGATTTGCCTGAGTTGGCTCCTGTCCTTTATAGATGGATCGCCGTTAAGTGTCCTCAATATAAAAGTTACAATTTACTGTTATCTTTTATCCCCAGGGTGTGATCTCTTAGCCCTGAATATATTACATATTCTGTAAGTGTCATTAGACCCTAGCAAATACAGCTTTCCTTCCCATGCTCATGATGGGAAATAACATTGTTAACTGGGTTGAAATGAGTCTGATGGCTATTGGTTCACTTTCTAAAAATCTAGTAATTTCTGTTTATAATCTATTTAATCTATGTATTCTTTTAATAGACACCCTATTTGGAAATTCCAGTTAAGATAGGGACACTTAGGAGCTACAGAAAAGGAAAAAAAGATAAATGGGTATAATGTATAAATCTGTAATGAATAGGAACCCTTCCTGTACAATAGGGTTTACCTGTGACTGAACCTAAGTGGTCAAGAATATTGTCCTGGCTCTGGCCAGTTTGGCTCAGTGGTTAGAGTGTCGGCCTGCGGTCCAGAGAGACCCGGGTTCGGTTCCCGCTAAGGGCACGTACCTCAGTTGCAGTTTGTCCCCGGCCCTGGTTGGTTGTGCGGGTGGCAACCACTCGATGTGTCTCTCTCATGTCGATGTTTCTCTCTCTCTTCCTCTCTCTCCCTCCCACTCTATCTGAACAAAAAATGGAAAAATGTCCTCTGGTGAGGATTAAAAAAAAAAAAAGAATACTGCCCTGGTCGGTATGGCTTTATCGGTTGGAGCATTGTCCCATGCACTGAGAGGTTGCCAGTTTGATTCCCGGTCAGGGTACAACCCAGGTTCTGGGTTTGAGCCCCGGTGGGGGCATGTATGGGAGGCAACCAATTGCTGTTTCTTTCATACATCAATGTGTCTCTCTTTCCCTCTCACCCTCCCTCCCTCTCTCCCTCTCTCCTTCCTGCCCCCTCTAAAATCAGTAAAAACATATCCTCTGGTGAGGATTAAAACAAAACAAAACAACTGCATTATTTTGCATTGACAAAATGTATGGACATTTCAAAATAAGATTTTTAAAGAAAAATGTATCAGTCATTTTTCCCCCTCACATTTATTTTCTACCTTTATATTTGCAAAATTCATACTTAAATAGGCTTCTGGATAGCAGTCCAAACTAATGCCGCCTTACTGTGCTTAGAATTCTTTTTTTTTTTTTATCCTCACCCGAGGACATTTTTCCATTTTTTGTTCAGGTAGAGTGGGAGGGAGAGAGAGGAACAGAGAGAGAGAGAGAGAAACATCGATGTGAAAGGAACACATCGAGTGGCTGCCACCCGCACAACCAACCAGGGCCGGGGACAAACTGCAACCGAGGTACATGCCCTTAGCGGGAACCGAACCCGGGTCTCTCAGGACCGCAGGCTGATGCTCTAACCGCTGAACCAAACCGGCCAGGGCTAGAATTCTTGCTTTGTGTCAATCAGTAAGTATTTTGTGAGCATCTACTGTGTAATTAGCTTTAGGTAGATCTGTGGGGAATTAGGAAATTCTGAATTATTAAATATTACTGATGTCTTTAAGGAATTTAAAAGTCTTAATTGGAGTAATAAAGTTTTCATAGAAACTACTGTGATTAAAGTATTGTGCCAGCCTCTATGCTAGGGTTTTAGAGCAATCATTCTTCAAATGCCACTTCTCTGCCAAGCTGGTTGTAAAAAAAATCACCTGGGGAACTTATAAAAATAAAGAGTACTGCCCTGGCCAGTTTTGCTCAGTGGTTAGAGCATCAGCCTGTGGACCAAAAAGTTGCGGGTTCGATTCTGGTCAAGGGCACATACCTCGGTTGCGGTTCATCCCCGTCCCTGGTTGGGGTTGTGCAGAAAGCAACCAGTCGATGTGTCTCTCTCACATCGATGTCTCTCTTTCTCTCTCCCTCCCTCCCACTCTGTCTGAGATAAACAGAAGAATATCCTTGGGTGAGGATTAATAATAATAATAATAAATAGTACTGGGCCACACCCATTAACTTTTCCATGTAGATCTAAGATGGGGCTCAAGAATGTATTTTTCTTTCTTTTCTTTTTAAAAAAATAAGCATTGCATAGTACAAATGATGTACTAGAAGGTTATATGGTGAAAAACAATTATCCCTCTGTATTCTGCATCCATTTAGTTTTCTTTCCCAGGGGCAACCACTTTTACCAATTTTTTACATATTGTTCCAGACACATACAGTGCATGTACAAATGTGTGTGTGTGGTTGGTTGGGGGTGGGGAGCATATTACACAAACTGTTCTGCACCTGGCTTTGGTTTCTTTACCACATATCTTGGAGATCTTTCTGTCTCTCTCTACAGAGTTGCCTCATTCCTTTGAAAGGCTACCTTATAGCAGCTTGTAAAAGCTCTGCAGGGGATTCTACTGCACAGCCAGGTTTGGGAGCCACAGGTAGACTGAGTGTTAAAGGAGTTTAGAAAAAGTTTTCTTGAAATGTTAATTCCTTAAGTCTTGCATTTCACAGCAAGGAACTGGACGTAGGAGAGCATTTCATGCACTTCTAGATACCATTTGCTTTAGAACAAATATATATATATATTTTTTGCTTTTATCTTCAGATAGAGCAGGATGGGAAGAAGGAGGGAGAGAGAGAAACATCCACGTGAGAGAGACACATCCACGTGAGAGAGACACATGGAGTGGCTGCTACCCACACGACCCCAACTGGGGCCGGGGACAAATTGCAACCCAGGTACCGTGTCCTTAGTAGGAACTGAACCGGTGACTCTCCGGTCTGCGGGCCGACACTCTCACTGCTGAGCCAAACTGGCCAGGGCTAGAACAAATTTTTGCATAATGTTTCGTCTTCTTTGTTAGTTATTAGGTAGAATTTATCAGTAAAAAATACCTGAAGGCATTAGTGTACATATTGACAACATACTTTTAAAAATTCCTTCCTTTATTATGTTCTTAAATTCTCACATAACATTCATTTGGGATGGCATTTATTTGCTTTTCACTGGGTATAAATAGAAGTTTGGTCTATCTCCACGAACTAGCACATTTACTGGGCACTGTTTGCATTATAGCTTCCCTTAGTTTCTAGTATAGACATATCCCATAGACGGCTGGGCAGGCAAAGTAAATTGCTAAAGAGGAATAAGAAGAGTATTAGCTTGAGAGGTGAATGGCTAGTGGAATGACCACAGGATAGTGAAAAGCACACGCGTTTAGCTTTTTGCATACTTTGGCATTTCTAACACCTTTTTTTCCCCTTACAGCATTCTAATAGAAATAATTTACCTTCATGAGAGAACAGTTTATGCTTAATCATAAAGATTTGTTTAATCTGTTCACCCTTTACATTGCCTGCTCTGTGTACTTTGGTGTCACTTAGACAGTGACAAGCAGAACAAGCATGGTTTCTGCACTCAAGAAGCAAACAGTTTAATGTATCAGTCAGCATGTAAATTATACTTGATGTCTATATTTCACATATTCATCTTGGAACAAATTTAATTTGAAGTTCATCAGTAAGATTTTCAGCTTTTAAAAAAGGGGTCATATTTTGTGTCAGTAAGCACACCTATTGGATCTTCAATTGCCCCTTATTTTACTCTCATGCTCTTTGTTCAATTCCTCGTTTTATTGTCTTCCTCCCTCACCCTTATTAACATAGATGTTTGTAGTCAGATGGTTGGAAATAACTCAGGAAGCTCTGGGACGTTTGGAAGCTCGAGTCAGCTGTTGGAGGTTGAAAAAGTGTCTAATTTTCTAAGATTATTATGAACTGAAGAAATTTGGTTCAGAGTCTGTACTTCATTCAAACCCCTTGTTAAATAGTTAGCACATACTATGTCAATAAATAGCATTAATGTGTCAAATGTAGACTCTTCACAAAAATTGAACTATACTATACTCAACTTATAAAGAACAGCACCTGATTTTATGGAAACAGTTTTATATTTTAGCAAAATAACAGAAGTTGGGTATTTCCTGAATCACAGACTTAATCATAAATCACTAGTTTGATTTTCATGGAAAATTTTATGTATGCAATTATAATTTTTACTTTAGCTGATATCTGTTAATAAAGTATCTCAGGGTTAAAACACTGCATAAAATGTGATTTAAAAGTGAAAATGCCGCCCCGTCCAGTTTGGCTCAGCAGTTAGAGCATCGACCCGCAGATCAGAGAATCCCAGGTTCGGTTCCCACTAAGGGTACGTACCTCGGTTGCAGTTTGTCCCCGGCCCCGTTGGGGTTGAGTGGGTCGCAGCCAGTCGATGTGTCTCTCTCATGTCGATGTGGCTCTCTCTCTCTCCCCCTCCCACTCTATCTGAAGATAAATGTAAAAATGTCCTCGGGTAAGGATTAAAAAAAAAAAAAGTGAAAATGCCTGTTGGCATCTTAGTACTTTTAGTAGGAATGTCAACTTATTAAGCCAACACTGGAAGGGAAAATAAGGTTTTTGAACTATCAAAACTGTTGTTTTACAGTTCCAGTCCAAGCATTTTATGTGTAATAAATTAACTTTCTTAACTCTTTGAGGGAATACTGTCATTATCTCTATCTTTACAGATGAGACATAAAACAGTCAGGGAAAGAAGTTACCCAAAGTCACACAGCTACTAAGTGGAATAGCCAGGATTCTAACCGTAGGTACTGGCGTCAGAGAACTCAACCATCAAAAATTAATTAAATATTAAAAACAAATTCTCTTTTTTCCTCCTTAAAGAATGGCCATTTGAGTATCTAATTAAGTGTTCTCTGAGGAGACATCATTGAAGAAAAAATATTAAGCTTAATCATAAAGCCAAGTTTCCTGCTGAGGCTCAGATCTCTTATTATCTTACAGGTAATAAACCCAGAGCTATATGAGTAGTTCCTAATAGAAACATGATAATAGTAGTGGCTGCCATTTATTAATCTAGTTACTGTGCCAAGCCCTGTGCTTTATATATTTATATTTGTTGTCCTAGTTAATCCTAGGGGAACTCCTGCTCAGAGAGATTAAGACATTTGCTCAGTCAGAACTAGCAGAGCTAGAAATAAAACCAAGCCTTTATAGTTACAAAATCTACACATCCCACTGAAGCCAACTGACACTTGTTTACCTAGTGGCATGGAATTATGCTGGGTGGGCCTTGCCTGGCTTATAGCTGTCCCAAGATCTCAACTGACACCAGGGTCCAACACTAGGAAAGGAGATATAAGGAGCAGGTTGTCAGCTGTCCTCTATGCTCTGGAGTTAATTCACCTCAAAGGCCACTCCCCACCCCATTGATGAGGTTAGTCTGGGCTTTTGGTGGTGGTGGTGGGGAGGGGGGTCACACAATGATTCAGTCTTCTCATTATGAGGAAATGGAGTAGCTTGGTGTTTGGGGCGAGAAGGTGAACTTTTGAGAACATGGGTGAAAACTCGTACTAAAGCAAAATTTAAAATGGGTGAGTTCTGTTACCACAGCCTCTACCATCTAAGGAAAGATAAAAACTAGCTGATTTATATATTGAAAGACCTTTCCCTTTTACCACTGTTGCCTTTAATTTCTATCTCATATTCTTACAAAATTCAAGCTGAACAGACTTCTTAAAAAGTTGCTTGTACCTTTATCACAACGTATCTATAGTCAAATAAGTTCTCAGCACAGTTAATCAACAGGACTTTACTGGGGTCATCGTGTGGAGGGGGCACTGTACTTGGTGCCGAGAGAGGTCTTGAGCTCAGTTCAGGAACTAGGGTATATCAAATAGCTCAGGATTAGACATAAATGAGTGGAAATGTGTATCAATAAAATGTGGAAGGACTTTCTGTGGGGTGAACAGTGCAGTCTTACCGCAGACGAGGAATTTGAGTTGGGCAGGATTGGTTGGTGAAGAATGGAGGAAGCATTTGAAGCAGGAGGAATGTCCAGGGGAGTCCGCTGACAGTAAGCCTAAAGAGCTTGGCGACCCACTCTTCTAACACCAAGAGCAGAGAATGTAAACGGGAGCATTATCTGAGAGGGAAAAAGAAAGTGTTTGGCAGATCCTAGGGAATTCTGGTTAGTCATTAATTCAATTGTGCTCTCATCAAGTGTCAAAAAAATGCCAGCTAAGCAACAATTTCAGAAGATTAAGACAATAGAAAGTGCTCAAGTCGACACTGTCTCTCACTCACCAAACAGTATTGAAGCTATTGATGGAAACTGTTCAGCAAAGGTCAAATTGGTGCCCCTGTAGGGACCCCCCCTCCACAGGGTCTCATAAACATTGAACGTTTTGCTGTTAGGAAAAAGTGGGGTGATTTGTATATGAAGAAGGGTTTCATAGAAATAAATGAAGTAGGAGAGACTAAAGAAAGATTGAAAGCTATTCTTACAAAATTTGCTTTCAGAATTCTGCATTTCATGTGCCCTGCTGTGTTTGTTCTTCTGTTAAAGCTCTAGTGATTCTAAAATTCTTTTACTGGAGGCCAGGGGTGGGGCAAGTTATCCCACCCTCTGAGAGAGAAACCAAAATGTACATAGTAGTTCCTTCTAGTACCCTTAAAAGATCTGAAATAACCTTGGTTTAGGAACATTTAAATATTATGTTTAATTTGATTTTTTTATGAAACTGATAATTGGGCTTTTAAAAATGGTATTTTTATATGGTTAATTTAAAGGACTGTTTTTTCAGACTTACTAATTTATCAAATTTACTGTTTTTACTAATTTACCATTAAGTTCTGAAATTTTCAGTGAATGTAAGCTGTAAATGTTTTGCCAGTTGATTAGAATTGGTCAAAACCTGAAGATAGCTCTGACATTTGGGTAAAAGTATATAGGGTAAGAGAGGGGGTGGTGAAAAGCTTAGAAACTGGAGAGAGGAATCGTGGATTTTTGAGGATTATTAGCTAAGTTTTGCCACGTGTCCTTAATTAATTGTAATGTCCATATTTTCTCTTTCTTCCATAAGTCTTGTGGCAGTCACCCTTATTTATATGTCTTGGTAGTAGGGACACATTGCGACTCCTCAGACCATCTCACCATCTCTTCTCACGACCTTCTCCTGTCTTCATGCTTAGATTTCACAGTTTGTCATCATAGTAACTCCCTTGTAAATATCCTCGGCTCTCTTTCTAGTCTTTGCCTGCAAAACCCCAACTGTGGCTGGACCCACAGGGTTGAACATCACTGGAAAATAAACAAAACAGCCACACAACTGTGCAGAAATGGTTTCACTTGGAATTCATTCTCACAGACCTCCGGGGACTCTGAACACTGCCCAGCAGCGTTCCTGTTTCTCGGTCTTTCCTGTTCTCGGGTCAGCTATTTTATATGTTCTCTCCTCACACCTTTCTGCCACTTTCCAAACTCAGCTGATAGTTTTACACCAACTAAACTGAGAAAACAGAAGCCTTCGGACTGCGTTGTGACACTCAATTTATTTAATTTTACTTTTATCTCCTTTGCTTTTCATGTATGATTGAAGAAACCTTTTTTTTCATTCAGGAACGTGAAGATTTACTCGTATGTTTTATTTGAGGAGTTTTATAGTTTTAGCTCCTATATTTAGATATATGCTCCATTTTAGTAAATTTTTTATATAATGTGGGGTGGGAGTCCAAATGCATGGTAGGTACGATATTCTATAAATGTCCATTAGGTCATTTAATCCAGTTAAGTAGGGGTGACATTGGTTCACAAAACCATACAGGTTTCAAGTGTACAAGTCAACAAAAATCACTTGCACACTGCATTGTGCACCCATCACCCATAGCAAGTCTCTTTCCATCCCCATTTATTCCTCCTTTGCTCACCGTACCTACCCCCACCGCACCCCCCTTCCCTCTGGCTATCACCACACTGTTGTCTGTGCCTGTGTGTTATATATATGTGTGTGTGTGTGTTATTGTTTTTTTGCCTTGTCCCTTTGCCTTCTTTCACCCAGCTCCCCAACTCCCTCCCCTCTGACAGCTGTCAGTATGTTCCATATAACCATGCCTTTGTGTCTGTTTTGTTGTCAGTTTATTTTGTTCATTAGATTCCACATATGAGTGAGATCATAATTGGTATTTGTCTTTCTCTGACTGGCTTATTTCACTTAGCATAATATTCTCCAGGTCTATCCATGCTGTCATAAAAGGTAAGAATTCCTTCTTTTTATGGCTGAGTAGTATTCCATTGTGTAAATGTACCACAGCTTTTTTATCCACTCATCTACTGATGGGCACTTAGGATGTTTCCAGATACTGGCTATTGTAAGTAACGCTGCAGTAAACAAAGGGGTGCATATATTCTTTTGAGTTAGTGTTTTGGTTTTTTCAGATGTATTCCCTGAAGTGGGATCACTGGGTCAAAAGGCAGTTCCATTTTTAATTTTTTGAGGAAACTTCATACTGTTTTCCACAGTGGCTGCAGCAGCCTGCATTCCCACCAACAGTGTACAAGGGTTCCCTTTTCTCCACATACTCGCCAGCAATTGTTTGTTGATTTAGTGATGGTAGCCATTCTGACAGGTGTGAGGTGGTATCTCATTGAGGTTTTAATTTTTTTTTTTAATTCTTCAGAGTGGGAGGGAGAGAGAGGGACAGGGAGGGAGAGAGGGAGGGAGAGAGAAACATCGATGTGAGAGAGACACATTGACTGTTTGCCTCCCACATGACCCCGACCAGGACCAGGGATGAATGGCAGCTGAGGTATGTACCCTTGACCAGAATTGAGCCCGCAAGTCATTGGTCCAAGGGCCAAGGCTCTAAGTACTGAGCCAAACTGGCCAGAGCTCATTGTGGTTTTAATTTGCATCTCTTTGATGATTAGTGATATTGAGTATTTTTTCATGTCTGTTGGCCATCTGAATGACCTCTTTGGACAAGTGTCTGTTTCTTAATTGGGTTGTTTGTCTTCCTTTTGTTGAGTTGTATGAGTTCTTTATATATATATATATATATATATATATATATATATATATATATATATGATATTAACCCCTTATCAGATGTATCATTGGCAAATATGTTATCCCATTCAGTGGGTTGTCTTTTCAATTTGCTGATAGTTTCTTTTGTTGTGCAAAAGCTTTTTAGTTTGATGCAGTCCAATTTGTTTATTTGTTCCTTTGTTTCTCTTGCCCGAGGAGATATATTGGCAAAAAAATTGCTACGAGAAATGTCTGAAATTTTACTGCCTATGTTTTCTTCGAAGATTTTTATGGTTTCTTGACTTACATTTAGGTCTTTAATCCTTTTTGAGTTTGTGCTTGTGTATGGTATAAGTTCGTGGTTTAGTTTCAATTTTCTGCATGTATCCAATTTTTCCAAAATAGGTCATGGTTTTTAATCCTGTAGCTCAAATTTATATATTTAATAGATTTTTGTTTTGCCTGTTTGTTCTATCACATACAAAGAAAGTTGTCAAAATCTTCTACTACAGTTCCCATTATATCCTCCTGGTGAATTGAAATTTTTATCATTATCAGAGAACACGTTTATCTCATTGTATTTTTGCTTTATATTCTATGTGGTTTAATATTAATATAGCTATTCTTTCTTTTGATTACAATTTTCATGGTATTTATTTGCCCATCCTTTTACTTTTAATCTTTCTGTATCCTATTTTATGCATCTCTCTTATAACTGGCGGATTATATATTAAGTCAGCTGGATAATGTCTTTTAACTGAAGCATTTAGACCATTTGCATATAATGTAATTAAATATATTTTAAAATTTTTACCTCCACTTTATTTTGCTTTTTCCAGTTTTATCCCCTCTTCCCTTCTTTTTTTTGTATTAACCACCCCTCCTTATTTTTCCTGCAACGAGTTTAAAATTTGTACCCTCTGTTTCTATTGTTTTAGTTGTCCCCCAAGGATTTGTAATAGGCTTCCTCAGCTTACTGAAGTCTAAGGTTAATTATTACCTTCCCTCTTCTGCCAGTACAAATACCGTAGGACTCTGTGACTCCATTTGTCCTCTCCTGACTCAAGTGTTGCTGTTGTCATGGGTTTTAGTCCTTTATATGTTTTTAAGTCTCACATGACATTATTTTGTTTCATGTAGTTAGTGTTCATGTAAATTTACCCACATATGTATTACCTTTCTTAGCTTTTCTTTTTTATTTCTTGTATCCCAGACCTCTTTGTGGTCATTTTCCTTCTGTGAGAAGTACATCTTTTGGTATTTCCTTTACTGTGGGTTAGTTGGAGGTGAACCCTGTTCTGAGATGTCTACAAATACCTCCTTAATTCTGTGTTAGTTCTGTTTTGTTTCTTTTTCAAGTACAAATTGTGGTTGTGTTTTTGTTTTATAACTTTTTGGGAGTACAAACACTTACAAAAATTTTACCCAAATAAGTTACTTGGAATGTGGCAAAACTGCTGGGGTTTTTAAAAATATTTTCAAGATGTCACTGATATAGCTTTTTCAGTCCCTAGTTGGTTCCCCTAAACTTGACTCAGGTGCCACTGTTGTATAGTCCATAGGAGAGCGTATTCCAAGTACAGTGCCTCAAACTAACTGAACTGGTTAATGAGGGCTCTGAGACCGACAGCAGAACTGTCAGGACTCGGCGCTCTTACCATGCCAGTGATGTCACCCAAATTTACTAACCACCTCTAGCTAACAACAGCCATATTTTAAAGTTAGTTTGTATCTTAGTTGTCTCGGGTTGCCACAGCAAAATATCACAAAAATAGAAGACCTTAACAACAGACATTGATTTTCTCTCAGTTCTGGAGGCTGGGATGTTCCAGATCAAGGTCCACCAGGGTTGGTTTTGGGGAAGGGCTCTCTTCCTGGCTTGCAGACAGCTACTTTCTTGCTGTGTATTCATACGGCTTTTCTTCTTTGTGTGCATGCAGAGAGAGTGGGAGCTTTTTGGTCTCTCTTATAAGGGCACTGATCCTATGAGATCAAAGCCCCACCCTATGACCTCATTTAACCTTAATTACTTCCTTAGAGGCCTTATCTCCAAATAAATACAGCCACAGTGGATGATTACAGCTTCAGCTTGTGTATTTTGGGGGAACACAAACATTAAATCCATAACAGGTGGCATTTACATGTTGGTTGAGGGTCTTATGGCTGATAATTGCATTACTTTTGATGTCTCTACTGCTGCTAATGGTGAATCACTTCCCATGTATTTGGATATATTTTCCTCCACAATTATTTAGCAAGTGTGTAGGGAAAAGAATAAAATTTATCCTTGCATATGTTTCTGTACTCTACAAATTTATTGGTGAGGTTGGTGTACATTTCTCAGGTAAATTCCAGCCAATCTAATATAGTTAAGTTAAACTTCTTTACATATTGGCTTTATTTTTCTTTACCTTAGCTGTGTTGGAGTAGAAGAACATCATGCTGTTGACATTGACCTGTATCACTGTCCCAACTGTGCAGTTCTACATGGTTCTTCTTTGAGTAAGTACTAGATACTTAAATAAAAATTGGAATTTAGCACTTAATGTGTACCTGATAATGCTTCTATTTATCAAATCTGGTCATCATGTTGAGTATGACCTGGAGTCCTGCCCCAGCCATCCTCTCTGCTTGAAACCAGTTCCCAATAGTCCCACCCAGAGGAAGACCAAGGGTCCAGACCAAGTCTCTGCTGATACTTATCTTCCTGTGGGGGCAAAGCACAGGCAGGGAATGTCCCATGTCTTCTGGAGGGAACCAACAGCACATAGAAGATGATATTTACTTTTAGCTTTTTACAAATGCTTCAGAAGAATAGATCAAAATATTGTTGTGCAAATGTCAGAGTAGAGATTTTAAAGACTTTGGGATATGTTATAACTACTTTTTTTCTTTAAAATCTAGACTGCAAACTAGTGCTTTTATATCCATTAAGCTAAAGGGAAAAACTTTAGACTTAGTCATTTTAGAACAGAAGGGAACTTTTTCCTGAATATGCCTTGATAAACCCTTGGGTCAAATATAGGTAACCTCTATATACAACCTCTTTATTTTGAATATAGCACTTTTTTCTAAATAGAAATTTTGTTCTGAGGTCATGGGCAAGTAATTTTTTAAAAGAGACTTACTAGTGCCCTGGCTTGTTTGGCTTAGCAGTTAGAGCGTCGGCCTGCGGACCAAAGGGTCTCAGGTTTGATTCCCAGTCAAGGGCAAGTACCTGGGTTGCAGGTTCAATGGCCCCACCGTTTGGGAGACAACCAGTCGATGTGTTTCTCTCACATCGATGTTTCTCTCTCTCTCCCTCCTCCCTTCCATTCTATAAAAAAAAAAAATGAAAGAGACTTACTAACAACTGACTGCTCATATGTTTTGTTAGAAATGTTAATAATTTACCAAATTTCTTAGTACGAGATTTAGAAATGTAAGCTACATGAATGCATTAAAATATTTCCTTGTAAAATACAGAGTGTCTATTTTACTGTTATTACACACTATAAAATTTGAGGTTAGCAGGTTACATGTGTAATTGGCTAATTTCTTCTCATAAGTATTTTTAAAGGTTTTTATTTTGTATAGTACTGAAGTATATGTACTATATCACTTGTTATAATTATTGACTGAGTGTAATTCTCGAAAGAAGTAAATAACACTGAGTTGTTATTTGAA
This sequence comes from Molossus molossus, assembly GCF_014108415.1. Classification (NCBI taxonomy): domain Eukaryota; kingdom Metazoa; phylum Chordata; class Mammalia; order Chiroptera; family Molossidae; genus Molossus; species Molossus molossus. Next base: position 101,699,230 of record NW_023425401.1, on the reverse strand, counting down.
GAAGACAAACAGAACTAAAATTGCTAACACTTTTAGTTTAGAATTTAAACATATAATCCAAAGTGAAATAATTTAAATTTAATTTTTATGAAATATTAAGTGGGTTATTATGAGGCAGAATAATGAGGTATTTAAGACCCTGCTACATGTGATGTACCCTATTTTTTTCTATATGATTTAATTTTTTTAAAAGCTTGTCATGCTCACTAAATTGATTTCATAATCCATAATGGATTGCGACCTGTACTTTGAATAATGATGCATCAGAGAGAGTCTGTATTACCTGGTCCTTCATGTGCTTCTCATCCTTGAATAACAGATCAGGCATAGGCTCTCTTCTGGGCAGAAGTCCAACTCTGAGAACCCATAGGGAAAATGGCCAAGAACTAGTAATCTCTTTTATCTTGATTTAAGGCTCGCCTTCCCCACCCCTTACCCTCCACCCCCAACTTGGCTAATCTCCTTGGTCCCTTTCCCTCTGCTCTTAAGCCTTTCTTGCTTGCCACCCAGGGTTTCCTGTTCCTTCTGGCGCTCCCCAGGAATCCTGGTTATTACAGATACCATCTAGACATGATGATACCCACCTACTGTGGTGAATTTAGATTTTATTTACCCTCTTATGGGAATTAAGAACTCTATTTGAAGACAGTTATCAAAAAACAGCCTAACACTTAAACATATCTTCTCAGTGATCTTCAGGCACATGCAATCCAAACTCAAAATTTTCTTTCTTTCCCCCATGAACACTACTGAAATATTTCTTCATCAGCCTCCTTCCTTTAAGAAGTTAGCCCTTGCAGTGGCTGATTTTATGTGTTAAACGTGTCAGCCCAACCAGGACAGTTGTAGACGTCTGTTAACATCCTCCAACTCAAACATTTCAAAGGAAATCTTAGTAATTGGCAGATTATTGGGTGCTAGGCACTAGGCTAATTAAGTACTTGACCTATGGTATCTCCTTTGATATTTACAACAACATAATGTGAAAAAAAATGACCTAATAACTCTTTCACTTAACTATTTTGAGTCTTCTAGCATTTCTAGGAATTTATTCCAAGGAATTAATGGGGGAAAGAGATTTATGTATATGAATATTAATCCCAACTTTGTTTGAAGAAAGATTCAGGATGAACTAAGTGCTTAAGAATAAAAAAAAATGAGCCCTGGTCAGTTTGGCTCAGCGGTTAGAGTGTCAGCCTGTGGACTAGAGAGTCCCGGGTTCGGTTCCCACTAAGGGTACGTGCCTCGGTTGCGGTTTGTCCCCAGCCCTTATTGGGGTCGCGTGGGTGGCGGTCACTTGCTGTGTCTGTCTCACATCGATGTTTCTCTCTCTCTCTTCTCCCCCTCTCCCTCCCACTCTATCTGAAGATACATGCAAACGTGCCCTCGGTGAGGATTTAAAAAATTCTCTTTAAAAAAAAAAAGAATAAAAAAATGATTATAATATGCATCTACATCTATATCTTAAAATAATTCTAAGCCAACTTAAATTGCTTTTGAATATTTAGTAAGGAGAAAATGGTCATGATGTAATAAGAAAGGTAAGCAGAAGTATGATCCCAGTTGAAAAGAAAATGGGTGTGTGTATCTATATATATGTAAGGAAAAAACCCTGAAATTAAGTACTCTTAAATTTTAGAAGTGATTTTAAATGAGAAAAAAATAACACAAAAAGGATGTCTTAATGGGATTTTCTAGGAAGATTGCTTTATGATTCTCAATTTTTCTCATGAGATTAAAAAAATGGAATTTATTGTCTTTCATATTGAGGGTCTGACTGCCATAAATTACTTGGGAATCTTGTTTTAAACTCTTACATATGAATAAGTCCACCCCTGTTGATTAGTGTGACTTCTCCTTATCCATATGAGGAATCAGCATTATTATATTATTATCATCTTTGTAAGATGAAAGTTTGGTAACTTAGGCTCATAGAGTTTGTCCTCCATCCAACATTTTGTTATGAGAACATTCAGATATATAGGAAGAGTTGAAAAAATTTTACAATGAGTACATCTAAATACACCATCTAGGTACTACTATTAACATTAAAAAATTTTTTTCTTCTTTATTGATTTTAGAGAGAGAGGAAGGGAGAGGGAGAGAGAGATAGAAACATCGACGAGAGAGAACATTGATTGGCCGCCTCCCGCATGCCCCCCTGGGGATCTGGCCCACACCTGGGCATGTGCCCTGACTGTGAATCAAACCAGTGACTTCTTGGTGCATGGGTCGACACTCAACCATTGAGCCGCACCAGCCGGGCACTACTATTAACATTTTATGTTATTTGTTTTACCACGTATCTGTCCATGTGTAACTATCTCACTGTCTATCTTATTTTTCTGATGCAGTCTAAGTTGCAGACATTAGTACAAAGCTTAAGAGTGCTTTTCAAACTTAAAAAACATATATGTATATGTTTAACTGAAATCTTGCATTTATACCACACAAACGTTGTGTAGACGGTGCCACCCCGGTGAAAAGAGGAATGGGGTCCAGAGCTCTTCCCTCGGCCTCTTCCCCGTCTTCTCCTTTACTACGGTTCCTCAGCACAGCTGGAAATACAACACTCGTTCCCTTCGTTTCCCTTTTGAGGGAGCTGGAGCCAGACGTGGTTTTTTTTTGTTTGTTTTTTTAATCCTCACCCGAGGGCATTTTTCCATTTTTTGTTCAGATAGAGCAGGAGGGAGAGAGAGGGAGAGAGAGAAACATCGACGTGAAAGGGACACATCGAGTGGCTGCCACCCGCACGACCAACCAGGGCCGGGGACAAACTGCAACCGAGGTACATGCCCTTAGCGGAAACCGAACCCGGGTCTCTCTGTACTGCAGGCCGACGCTCCAACCGCTGAGCCAAACCGGCCAGGGCAGCCAGACGTGTTTAAATGACTTGCCCAAGGTGGCAGAGTGCGTTATGGTTGGACCAGGAGTCAAATTCACGTCTTCTGGTTTTGGTTGCTGTGACTATTCAAGATAATAGCCTCCTGGAGCTAGGCGTTAGAAGTAACCATAAAGTTATTTATTCTGTGATCCCACTCTAATTATGACACAGCCACCTGCTCTTCTTTGTGTCAGTCTAGCCATGCTTAGTAGGGAATAAATCTGACGTAAGAGAGAAGGGAGCTGTACTGTTCAGAATAGATTTCTGATGTGGGATCAAAGGCCCTATTCTGAGAGAATGATTTGGATGAGCTATAAAAATCGTGTTATGACCTAATGTCCTAGTGAAAACCATGATTTTAAATAATTCTGAGATATTATAATATGTGTAAATGGAGATCTTATTTAAGACTCCTGCTCATTTAAAATTCTTATTTAATTTTAAAATTATTGTGAAATAAAAAGTAGATTTTTTAAAACTACAGTTAATTACCTATAATTGCTGTATTATATAAAGTAAAATTTACTTCTTCAGCCTAAAAATGCATTAAAAAAAGTGAATATTTTTATTGTACTTAATAATTATGTCTGATTATATAATGTTTAGAAACTACATAGCATCAATAGGTACCAAAATGTTTCTTTTTTTTTTTTTTTCAATCTAAAAATCCAGTGAAAAAGAGGAGGAACTGGCACAGGCATGACTACACAGAAATTGACGATGGTTCCAAACCAGTGCAAGCTGGAACTAGAACTTTTGTGAAGGAATTACGTTCTCGAGTCTTCCCAAGGTATGGAAACCTGTTCTGACCAAAGAAAACAAGAACGTTGCCTGATAAACTGACATTATCTGAAGTAACATTTTCAAATACCAGGTTACAACCCATTATTATTCTCAGCCAAAAAATGAAATGGAGCCCTGGCCAGGGGGCTCAGTTGGTTGGAGCATCATCCTGTACACCAAAAGGTGGCAGGTTCGATCCCTGGTCGGAGCACATACGGGAGGCCACTGATTGATGTGATGTTTCTCTTTCACATTGATCTCTCTCTCTCGCTCTGCTCTCTCCCCACTTCCTCTCTCTAAAATCAGTTATAAAAAGTGAAATGGAAAATATTGGTGCATTGCAAGTTATAGGGACTAAATGAGCAAAGTTTCATGGAGCTTCTGTTCTGTGCAAGCGTACTGGGTCACTACGTAAAAATACATTTCTTAACTGTGGATCCCAGTCCGAAAAAGTCTGAAATACAATCATCTAAGGCAGTTGTTTCAAGTACTTGGTTCCTTACAATAGCAGTTAGTGCTTCTTTGTCACCTCACCTACTCCTATTTTCAAACTCTCTTTTTTTCTTATGTTATTTTCACATCTATCTCTGCCCTAAGTCTACCAGAAGTAGCTTTAACCATTGCTCAGCCTCTCTGGTGGCAGCAAAACTGGGCTTTTTGAGTTTTTTAAGATAATGGAAAGTATTTGAGTCACCTGTGGCTCAAAGAGAGTCAAAAGTATTATACAGCATTTAATCATGCTAATTTAGATTATTTCCTACACACTGCCTGACATCTGTTTAAAGTGATAATGCTTAATAAGCTTTTACACAAGATGTATCCAGGCTTGTTAAAGAGAGGAAGCGCATTTTAAATTGAAATCACACACATGCAGCCTATTTGGGAATTATTTCAGATCCTCTAACTATAAAACCCTTTTCTTCAGTCTTTAGGGTTCCTTTCTCCACCCCCTTTATCCTTAAACAGAAACATACAGTATACGCAGCTACTGTTGGCTCCCTCGGGTCTACTGAGAGAAAGAAAACATTGTTAACGCAGTGGTTTCCATATGATTTTTGTGATATTAAAGGCCCTATTCTCGAATATTTTCCTCTATCAGTTTCAAAGTCATTGGAGAAATGTGTTTGTTTTCCTTGGTGGGTTTGGAGCCTAGGGCCAGAATTTTCAGCTGAATCTTGTGAGGCCCCTAAATTGTATAAATAATCTGTTGTCGATGTGGGCATGTGCATTTTTTCAGGGAGAGGAGCCATAGCGCTCATTTTTAATAGATTTGTGACCCAAAGAATAGTGTTAAAAATCCTGGCCTGGCGATTCCTGTGGCTTCGCTGCCAAAGTAGACACAGGTGAGAGCAGGCTGCAGCGATGATCACACATGTCCTAACTGTAATTGCCATTAGTTACAGGACTTCGGTTTTATTTGTTTAACTCTATAAACCTTTACATCATCTAAAAACATAGTGGAGTGAAGATTATTAACTACATCACACCTACTTGATGTGATGAACACAGGAGAGTGTAAAATAAAGCGAACAGGTCATCGTTCCCTCCTGTTTTAAGACTTAGTGTAAATCTTTTGAGACTCTTCTCTACATAAATACTATTTTAAACATATCTATAGATGTATGGATGTAATATACCTCTAAGTTTTAAAAAATAAAGAGTTATGCATATGTTGTGTAACTTGATGTTTTTAAAAAAATAATTGTATTGATTTTTTTTGGAGAGAGAGGAAGGGAGAAAAAGAGAAACATTGATATGAGAGAGATGCATAGATCGGCTGCCTCCTGCGAGCCCTGTACTGGGGATCAAGCCCAAACCCAGCCATGTGCCTTGACCGGAAATTGAACCGGGACCTTTCAGTTCATGGGACTGTGCTCAATCCACTAAGCCACACCGGCTGGGCTAACTTCATTTTTCACTCTGTTATTTTTCATAGATGTTCTTTCATATGTATATAAAAAGTTATATCACTCCTTAACAGCTGTTTAGTATGCAATAGTGTATAGTGTATATGTACTGCAGTTTACTTAACCATCCCTCTATGATGTATGTTTAGTCTCCAATTTTTTTCTCTTGAAAGTATTGAATGGCTTCTGATCTTGTTAATTCTCTTAAATTCAACCACTCATTACAACTAACTGTAAGCATCCTATTTTATTATCTCTTCTAGTGTAGTTTATGTAATACATATTTTTACTATAAACTAATTTTTTTCTCTTTTTATAGTTAAAGTACTTTAATATATATTTTCAATTATATGTATTGAAGTAATTTTGAATTTTACTTTAAAAGGGGCTTTATATAAAAACATTTGTTCTAAAAAGAATTAGGTATGACAGGTTGAGAACCACTGATACAGATAAGATAATAGTATAGTATATGAATTAACCCATTACCAGAGTTTTTTCTTAAATGGAACTTAACAAAGATGACATTTCACTCTTTCATTTTCCTTAGTGCCGATGAGATTATTGTGAAAATGCATGGCAGCCAGCTGACACAGAGATATCTGGAGAAACATGGATTTGAAGTCCCTATTATGGTCCCCAAGTTAGATGACCTAGGACTCAGGCTCCCTGCAGCTACTTTTTCTGTTATGGATGTGGAACGTCATGTAGGTACGAACTTGATTCCTTTAAGTACTTGGGAAAACATGATAAAAGTAAAAATGATACTGACCTAACGATATTAAAAGTTGAATGAAAAGAGGTTTATTTAGTTTCATTCCCTGAGTCGGGAAAAGTACAATTCGAAATTACCTATGTTGAACACTGTTTTTTTCTAAGCAGACCTACCATTGTGAGAAAAACAGAACAAACATTTTGCCTATTCTTATTTCCTCAGACTCACCCTGATACTTTTTTAGTTGTCATCAAATTTTCTGGTGCTTGCTTAGGAAAAACTGTGACTACGGGGTAGCTACAGGTGCTGGGAAAAGACAATGGGAAATTGGATTGGGTCTAGGCCTCTAGCATTCAGTGCAAGGTTTCTGGACCTGCATTAGTGACCTCCTGCTGCCAGGAGAAAGGCTGTGTGAAAGAACACGTATTTCAAACCTGTTTTTATATTTATGACTTGGCCCCATTGCCTTTTAATGATATCTGGACCTAATTTGTTGTTTTGAGGCCCAGAAAAGTATTAAGAAACAAGGGGAAAAGCATTTATCTGTTGCAATACTGTTGACATTTTTAGTCATCTTGTTTATTCACATCATGGTATTTATAGATAAAGCTGACTACATGTAGATCTCATTCCTTGTCAGCAGTAGATAGAGATTGCTTGAGGATTAGATCTCAAATCTACCTTGACTTAGAACTGCATGTCCATTACAATACATTACCTATCTGAGAACTTGTCCTTTTATTGAGCCTTTGGTTTGACAGTTCTCAGGGATAACCATTTCACAGAGGAAATTCGGTGAAATGTCATGACTTCACATTCAGATGATATTGACTATTTGATAAATTAGGGGATGAGGCTAAGGTTTAACCTAACCATGTTTGCCTAGATAGCCCAGTAAAATAAATATAGTGTAATGTAAGTATAGGGGAAAAAGTTCAAACTATTTGGTAGTTAACTTTTTATTACTGCAAAGCCCTTCAGTTAACAGAATTGTCTTGCCTCCTAAGTATAAAATAAAGTCTACTAGGCAATACTTTTTAACTTCCATAAAGTTACATTAAAATTTCAAAATGGCATTTATTTTTTAATTTCAGATTGGTTAAATATTGCTGTATTTTGAATTCTGTCTTATCCTGTAGGACATTATACTTCCAGTGGTGTGCAAGCACCACCTCATGGTTTCACAGGAAATTTGTAAATTAATCTCAATTCAGAACTCATTCCACAGAAACTAGTATGAACTGATTTTGCTTCCTAACCACTGTTGTTTTCTTGAAGCAGACTATTAGGAGAGAAGACACCACCAGGCAAGCAGAAATTGTTTGTCCTAGTTAACGTGTTCCCCAATGATTGATGAGTTTTTCAAAATGATAGAATCTTAGGTGTTATAGAATTGAAAGGGAAAAGTTAGTCCCCCTCTTCTAGGCACGAGGAGGTTGAAACCCAGAGCATGTGGCAGTTTCTGCACACCAGTCTAATGCATTTTGTCATTATGAGCTGCACACGAGAAAGCATTGGAATATAGAAAGCTTTGCAAACTTGCAAGTTTTTATGTTCTGTTAATTATGCAGCTCTGTCTTAATTACTTTCTTTCCTTCAAAAACCATCTTCTTTTTCAAAAGTTCCAGTTGGACTTAGAAATTAAGGATATAGGAAGACTCTTTGTCTAGGCTATGTATTTTTGTTTAGGGCATCTATTGATGTAACTTTGAAGCCCAATAATAAGACTATAATTTTTCTCTGCAGGTGGTGACAAAGTGATAGATGTCATTGATGTGGCAAGGCAGGCAGACAGCAAAATGACACTTCACAATTATGTTAAATACTTCATGAATCCTAACAGACCAAAAGTGTTAAATGTGATCAGCCTTGAATTTTCAGATACAAAGTGAGTAGTTCTGGACATTTTGGGTTAGCCTTCTGAGTGTTAGCTAAATGTAGTTAAATGATGAACTTATTTCAGTAAGAAACATAATTGCAACTTCTTAAATGGTCCAGTGATAGCAACATTGTAAATTTTGCTTTGGCATGCTCAGAGAATGTTTAGAAAGTGTAGTGTGTTTTAAACTTTAAGTATTGTTGTTATCCTTGACTTCCAGTTAATCTCTTGGTTTGGGTTAAGATGGGAGATGCCATTTTAAGAAGTTTTAATTTGCATGATGTGGGTGGGTGTGTGTATGTGTGTTTTTTTTAAAGGATGTCTGAATTGGTGGAGGTCCCTGACATAGCCAGAAAACTTTCCTGGGTGGAAAATTATTGGCCAGATGATTCAGTCTTTCCCAAGCCATTTGTTCAGAAATACTGCTTAATGGGAGTTCAAGACAGCTACACAGATTTCCACATTGACTTTGGTGGAACTTCAGTTTGGTACCATGTCCTCTGGGTAAGATGGGGGTATTTCTTTGTTCTCTTATTGATAAAAACACGTCATCCTATTTTTTCCCAGGGGTGCATTCATTTGTTATAAATGACATTTGTAAAGAGGGAAATGTTTGTACTTTTTAAGTGGGACCTATCATTTTACCTTTAAGCATTATGATTTTTTAATTCCAAGTAGCAGAGGAGCCATGAATTCTTAAATTTTTTTTTTTTCCACGATCTTATGAGTTGGTCTTTTGTAGCCTTTTGTCTCTTCCCCCTAGTCAGTTATCATTTAATCCCTGTATCAGGACCTGAGAAGGAGCAAAACTACAGTAATAACAATTGCTTCTGACCTTAAGATTAGGATAGAAAAGGTAGTTGGATATATCAGGAAGGTCCAGAAAATACTAATTCTTCTTGGCAGTTTATATTCACCTTGCTTTATCTAGAATTATGCTATTCAATACAGTAACCACTAGCCACATGCGGCTAAATTTTAAATAATTAAAATGAAATATAATTTAAAATTCAGTTTGTCATTTGCACCAAAATTCAGTTCCTCATGTACTCAGTAACCACATGTGGCTAATGGTTATTGTATTGGGTAGCACAGATATAAAACATTTCCATCAACATAGGACATTCTGTTGGACAGTGCTGATCTGGAACCAAATCTTTGTCTATATTAAATGCCTGTACACCAGCAATGCTCTGTACTGTAGTATTTGGCAATGTGTCCTTGAATTCTTATTTTTTTTTCTCCATGAGAAAGCCAAGGGCTAGTTCATTAAAGGAAGTTGATTTGCAAGTCTTTACAAATAATCATTATATTATAGATCTTAGGAGAAAGGGCAACATTCACAGAAATGACTCTCTGTAATCTGGGGTCTATTACCATGAATTTACTTCCTTACCTTGAAAATGAAATCAGTAGGATGTTTGTGATTTTTTTTACCCTCCTCTTTTGTAACCGTTTCTCCAGTACTACTTATTGACTTACCATATTTGGGAGGGGGAGACTTAACTCCTGTGAAGACACTTGTTAAGGGCAATAGCTTTTGATCAGGTATGTGAAATATGTCTTTTTGAGCCTAAAAAAATCTGACAATTATCTTATTTAATTTAGGTCATTGTATTGGGAAGTCACATCAAGGTAGGCCATCCTAAGAATGGCCTTTTCTTTTCAGTAACAGTGTGATTACTTCATTTAGGGTGAGAAGATTTTTTATTTGATAAAGCCAACAGATGAAAATTTGGCACTCTATGAATCTTGGAGTTCATCTGTGACCCAGAGTGAGGTGTTCTTTGGAGATAAGGTGGATAAATGCTACAAATGTGTGGTAAAGCAGGGACATACTTTATTTGTTCCTACAGGTAAGGTTTTAATCCTGTCTCCGCTCCCCATTGTTGATATTCAGTCACATGGAGTGAGCTTTTAATTAGAAACTCTGGCTTTAACATGTTGGAAGAGTAGCTTTGCACAGCCTGAGATCTTATCTTGGACTTTTTACTTCTTTGTCCCTTAGAGGGCTTCCCTTATTGTTTGGACTTGTTTTATGTCATTTTCCTTCATTTTGATATTTGTTCAGATAAAGTTCACATACTATAATACCCTTTTAAGGTATACAAGTCAATGGTTTTTTACCCTTGATCTTAGCCAAAGAGAAGTGATCAAGTCAGTGGTTTATAGTATATTAACAAGGTTGTTCAACCTTACCACCCACCTCATTCTAATTTCATCACCTCAAAAGCAGCCCATATCAGTTAGCAGTCACATCTCCATTCCTCCCTCTTTGAGGCCCCGGCACCTACTAATGTGCTTTCAGTCTCCGTGGATTTGCCTAGTCTGGACATTTCATACATGTATGTATATGGCCTTTTGTATCTAGCTTCTTTTAATTAGCATAATGTTGACTAGGCTCATCCTTATTGTAGCACATATCTGTACTTCATTGCTTTTTATGGCTGATTAACATTCCATTGTACAGATAGACCACATTTCATTGATCCATTCATTAGTTGATGGATATTTGGGTTGTTTCCAAATATTAACTATTATGAATTGTGCCTCTTTGAACATGTGTATAAAAGTTTTTGTGAGGTATTTCATTTCCCTTGGCTATGTACCTAGTACGGAATTGCTGGGCCATATGGTTGAATGCCATTTAACTTGTTGAGGAACTGCCAAACTTTTTCCAAATGGCTGCACCACTTTACACTCCCCCCTGCAATGTACAGTGTGTTCATGTCTCCACATCCTCACCAACACTGTCATTATGTTTTTTGTTTTTGCCATTTTAGTGGGTGTGAAGTAGTGGTATCTCACTGGTTTTGCTTTGCATTTCCTTAATGAGTAATGATCCTGAGCATTTTTCTTGTGGTTATTGGCCATTTGAATATCTCTTTAAAGAGAAATGTCTATTAAAATCCTTTGCCCACTTTTTTTTTTTTAATGATTTTTTTTTTTTTTTTTTTTTGGTATCTGCCCCTAGCAGGAACCGAACCCAGGACTCTCTGGTCCTCAGGCCAATACTCCAGCCTCTGAGCCAAACTGGCCAGGGCGTTTGCCCACTTTTAAGTTGGATTATTTGTCTATTTATTATTGAGGTGTAAGCCTTCTTTATATATATTCTGTATACTAGATCCTACCAGACATATGATTTGCAACTAGTTTCTCTCATTCTGTGAGTTGTCTTTTTACTTTCTTGATAATGTCCTTTGCACAGAATTTTAAAATTTTGATGAAGCTCCCTTTCACTTTAACTTGGTAGCTCTACATTGCTGTGAAAGCTCAAGCCAGCAGTAAGAACCTGGGCTGTTGTCCTAGGACAGTTAGGAGTGTGCTTGAGGGACCTGAGGAAGGGACTGAGTACCAGACTTAGCTGTAGCTTCAGTATAGGTATCAAGTTTGGAGATGTGATGGAATGCAGGGCTCTCCGGGCCAGGGGTTTTAGAATTGTGTTATTCTGATTTGGGTGACCACTGCAGGCATTGCCTTGTTTCCCAAAGCAGTTGACAACTGATAAACTTCCAAACAGGTTTCCTTCGATTTACAGAGTAGTTGTATTCCTGGAAAATAATGCCAAACCATGCAAAAATTACTTTGTTTACATTTATAATGGAGTTACAGTTTCTGGGCTCAGACAGTTCACAGTAGACTTTGTACTAAATGAATGCCCAGCGGTAATTTCTAAGTCCTGAGTATTGCAGGGCAGTTTCTTACTGTGTGGAACTGTCCTGCATTTTGCACCCCTGACTCCCACTCACAAACTGACAGTAGTACCTCCTGATCATTGTGACACTCAAAAGAAGCCCCCCCAGACTTTCCCAAACACCCTCTATAGGCAGTATGGCTTCTGCGAGAGCCACTGATTTATAGGATTTGGAGCTGACAGACTTCTAATATGTGATTTCAGGTTCAAGCCCAAGGCTTTGTGCCTTTGAGCACGCAACTGGGCACTATTTGAAAGTCAGTCTTAGAGGAGTTTTTTGATATTGTGTCATAGCACAGTGAGGGGTCAAAAGATGAAACAATATAAAGAAAATGGGGCCTATTTTAATAGCTGATTTTTACATGTATATGTATATATTTATTTATACTTACATGAAGTCTATAGACATTTTTTTGAAAGCTAGGCATCATCTCTTAGAAATGTTTCTCACTTTGAAAATATTTTTGTGGGAAAATAAGACACATCATTTTGATTGCCAACATTTATATTTATAGGCCCAAAGCCCTCCATAATGAAATGTGGAGGTGTCCGGTTGAGTTCCACTGATCCTCCTGTGCTTAGCGCCGAGGCACTCAGTTCAGCATCTAGGGAAGCTGCACTGAATGGAAATGTGCTTGCCTCATTCTAACCAGATTTGACTGGTCTTGGAGTAAAATCTTTTATACTAAGTGTGCTTTTTTTTTTTTTTTAATAAACTAAAACAGCAACAACCACTAAAACCTTCACCTATCTTGTTCCATGATTTTGTCTAATTGGATCAATGCATTTGTTTCCTCAAACTCAGCACAGAGCCTGGTATATAACAGGCCTTTGATAAATATTGGGATCTATAGGTTTTATAGACATTAACTTTTCTAGCACTATATTATAAAGTAAACTGATGTTGATGTTTTGAGTTTCTTATTTCACAGGTAGACATAGCATTTGTTTGGTTTAAATATTGAGAAATCACTGATTTATATACGTTTAACCATTTCAGGGTGGATTCATGCTGTGCTCACTTCTCAGGACTGTATGGCTTTTGGGGGGAACTTTCTGCACAACCTTAATATTGGCATGCAGCTCAGGTTTGTGACATCAGTATTTATTAAATAGGACATTGTTTCAAAGTTTCAAAAAGCTAAATTCAACAACATATTTTAATTGAGATCTCATGGAAATAGTCCCTGAAAAATTATTAAGAATAGGAACTTTTAGCCCTGGCCGGTTTGGCTCAGCGGTTAGAGCGTCGGCCTGCGGTCCAGAGAGACCCGGGTTCGGTTCCCGGTAAGGGTACGTACCTCAGTTACAGTTTGTCCCCGGCCCTGGGTGGGTCGTGCGGGTGGCAGCCACTTGACGTGTCCCTTTCACATCGATGTTTCTCTCTCTCTCTCCCCCTCCCACTTTATCTGAACAAAATATGGAAAAATGTCCTCGGGTGAAGATTGAAAAAAAAGAATAGGAACTTTTAACAGAAGTATTGTCTTAAAATTTTGTCAGGGGGACATTTTGATGCATTTAAAATCTAAAATAAAAAAATAATAATTTATTCAGTTTGAGACTAAACATCTCAGATTTCAGAATTTTATAGAAATGCATGGGCTGTCTCTCCTTGGGCTGTTTTTACAATGAGGGAAATGAAGTAAATCCAGTCAGGCTCAGGAATGACATATGGTGTTGGGGATAAGAACCCTAAGCTCAGGTGGCTATCAGAACACCTTTTTTATGTTTTAAAAAATACTTTAATTAATTTTTAGAAGGAGAGCGAGTGAAACATCAATGTGAGATCGAAACATCAGTTGACTGCCTCCTGCACACCCCATACTGGGGACCAAGCCCACAGCCTGGACATGTGCCCTGACTGGGAATCGAACCAGCAACCATTCAGTGCAGGGGATGATACTCAACCAACTGACCCACACCAGCCAGGGCACACCTCCTTTAATTTTACTATGGGGAAATGATTAACAGCTCTTTTCCTTTCTGTGTCAGAGTTTGACCTTCAGCTAACTCTGTGCCCCTGGTAGCCTAATGAGAGGAGAATGTTATTAGGCAGCACTGCTTATGGTGAAATGAGTCCTAGTTGATAAACCACATCAGGACTGGGAGGACGAGTACCTAGTAGGAAGCCATGTATTTGGGCTTTCCTGAGTGTGGTGACTGTTGGAGCTTGGCTTGCCCAGGAGAACCCTGGATGCTATGCATCTGTGGAGTCATTATAGGGAGTACCAGGCATGAAGCTGTAAGCCAGGATAGCTCCCACACTGCCAGGCGTGAATCTTGTTTTTTGTTGTTAGTCCTCACCCGAGGATATTTTTCCATTAATATTTAGAGAGAGTGGAAGGGAGGGAGACACACACACACACACACACACACACACACACAAACACACACACAGAGAGAGAGAGAGAAACATCCATGTGAGAGAGACACAGACACATTGATTGGTTGTCTCCTGCACGACCCCGACCAGGGCTGGGGATCAAATCTGCAAGCCAATTACATGCCCTTGACTGGGAATCAAACCCCAGACCCTTCGGTCCTTAGGCTGATGCTCTAACCACGGAGTCAAACCAGTCAGAGCTGAATCTTGTTTCTTTATACCTGAGTTGTCCCTGGAGGAAAGGTGTCTCCTGGCTCTGTGGACTATTGCAAGGACTCCCACAGAAGATGATCACTGTGGCAAGCTGTGGTTCCTGTCTCTTCCCCCTGACCAGCGCCAAGTATGGTCTTGAGCTTGAATGCTTAATAGAAACTAAAGAAAGCCTGATCGGGTGTTGTAGTGTTGTCCAACACATGGAGTTGACTTGTTAACATATTGTCTAATTTACTTTAGTGGAACCCTTGTTACATTCTTTCCAGTAAGACTAGGATAAAAATCCTAAGGTATGATCTTTTTGAAGGCCCATGTAATTCTTCAGAATAGTGTCAAATTTGTTAAAGTCAGACCTGGATAAGATCACAATTAAGTCTTATCCAAATGTTGTATTAATATACAGTACTTGATTGTTGTTACATGTCACTGCCTGCTTATTTTATTTTTCTTAAGATGGTTGCCTTCATTTAACTTTGAAGTAAGTGTTAATATTAAATTTCTTCAAATCATATTTATTCAGGTGTTATGAGATGGAAAAAAGGCTGAAAACACCAGATCTTTTCAAATTCCCTTTCTTTGAAGCCATATGTTGGTTTGTAGCCAAAAACTTGCTGGAAACCCTGAAAGGTAATTAGTAATCTGTTCATCTTGTTGTGTGATGTGATGCATGATGTTTGTAAATTTACTAAAAGTCACTGATAGAGAGACCTGTTTGTGGCATGGTGTTGCTGATTGCCCCTATTTTGTTTTTTTAAATCATGATTTCTCCCGTCAAGAACCTTTTTAGCAAATTAGAATCTCTAGTTCATAACCTTAAAAAACATATATGAAGAGCTGCGTCTAAACAAGTAATGTTGAAAATGTGCATTTCACCAGGGCCTTCGGTGGCCTGCACACACTGTCGGGCACGTAAAAGTGCCTCACTTGCAAAAGTTCAGTTTGAGCGAAGAGACTGTTATGTAACATGTGTTCCCAAATATTTGCTTTTAAAACTCAAGGGCATACGCTTCATGTCCTGAGAGAATCAGGTAGTACCTGTGCCATTACTCTTTATGCCCATTGTGCTGGCCAGTCTTGTTAGCACAAAACTGAAATGTCAAGCTATGGTCTGTAGTTGAAGAAAAAGGTTTGTTTGGGTTTTTTGTTGTGGAGGGGTTGAAAGGGGCAGAGTTGTTCTTTCTTTTTTTTTTTTAAATCCTCACCCGAGGACATTTTTGCATTTATGTTGAGATAGAGTGGGAGGGAGAGAGGGAGGAAGAGAGAGAGAAACATCGATGTGAGAGAGACACAGTTGCCACCCACA
Organism: Molossus molossus; assembly: GCF_014108415.1. Lineage (NCBI taxonomy): Eukaryota > Metazoa > Chordata > Mammalia > Chiroptera > Molossidae > Molossus > Molossus molossus. The sequence goes on along the minus strand of NW_023425401.1, from coordinate 101,683,469 downwards.
GGACCCCAACTGAGTTGGGGACTAACTACAACTGAGGTACGTGCTCTTAGCGGGAACCGAACCCGGGACTCTCTGGTCCACGGGCCAATGCTCTAACCGCTGAGCCAAACCGGCCAGGGCAGAGTTGTTATTTCTTTATTTAAACTTGAAAGCTACCGTTTTTTTGGTGGAATTTCAGATTTGGTGTTTTATCTTTTGGTTTAATAACCTTTGATCAGTCAAGTTGGAAATTGAATATCACTTTTCCTTTAATCCTTTTTTTTTGCTTTTCATGCATTCGTACCCTTGAGAATACAGTTACCTGATTTTGTGTTGTCTAACTTCTCCAGTCCATTTGCAAATAGTGCTACTATTATAATTAACTCCCAGAAGAAACAGATATAAACAGTAAAGTCTATTCTAAACATATTTCTTTTTCCATTTAAAAGTTACACAAGAAGAAAAGATGAAAAGAAACAACCAATAACTTACTTCACAGGATAGCATGCACAGAACTAAATAAAACTCATTTATGGTTTCTTTGCTAAAAAAAAAAAAAGGGCTCACTGTCTCTAGGAGAAAAGAATAATAACCCCATCCCACACCTGCCGCACAGTGTAGAGGGAGAAGTCTTTTTGATGCAGGTGTCTGATGGAGGAAGGAGCCCATGGATGGGGAAGAACAGGTGCTGTCTGCACAATACCAGTCTCTGCTCTAGAAATACATCCTTATCCTAGTCCCTGACTCATTCAGTGTTTTCATGGCTGCAGGAATGTCACAATGGACCATAGAGTTGCCATCTATAGTTTCCAGTAAAATTCTAGACATTAAAGTTCATAGTCTCCCATCCAAGTAGAAGCCTAGAGAAATAGGAACACTTTTAACTACTTATAAAAGTGTTTACAAGTATTTAAACACTTACAGATATTCTTGTTTTCTGGAAATAAAACCCAGTGACTGCAGCCTCCAGATTAGAGATTGGCAATTCAATACTCAGTAAGTTCAGAGTATTTTTACCATCTTTTCTTTTCTTAGCAGCACATATGCACACACACTCCTCAGGTGATACTTTCCCCTAATGTCTGGGGCATCTATCAACTTTATAGAACAAATTAGGAATTTATCTGAAAGGCAAAATCTTTCTCTTCTTGCAGCCACAAGCAGCAAATTGCTCAGTCTTAGAATGATTTAGCCATTGAGAATTGAAAACTATTGAGGTCTGGTTGAAAACATACCCTATACATTAAAGAAAAGAAAAAGATGATTGTAAAAGGATATTTGCAGGTCAGGTTTTAAAGTGTTTTTATTTAATCAGCCAGATCAGTAGAGGGAGAATACCTGGCAATCCTAGTGTGTCAATCCCACTGAGGATAGAGCCAAAGGACCATTATCCCAGTGCCATCATCCTGGGTATTCATCCTGGAGTCAGGAATGGTGGTCTTTTTACCCCACCTTATATTGTCCTTTCATCCCTGATCTTTTAACTTTCCACTGTGGCCATCTCTCAGACTGTTAATAGGCTTATATGATGGGTTAAATGAGGGTGGGTTGTATGAAATTCTTAACTGAATTTAGTGTCAGTAAAGTAAAACAGTAAGTAAATTAGCCCCAGGGAAAAAGTGAAATCTTTCATTTTTGCTTCAACTTGCCTTAGTTGTAGACCACATCTCATGTATGTTTAATGAGGTTTAAATAATCAATTTGGTTAAAAAACCAAGAGGGGTGTGTGTGTGTGTGTGTGTGTGTGTGTGTGTGTGTGTGTGTATTTTACAATAGTGAAGTATTTCATGCCCACAGTCAAGTGTAGGGATCACACACAGCGTACACATATACTCTTGTACAGTTTAAAGAATTATAAGCTGTCTCTTAGGACACCTGTACGCAAAGTGAGCAGAAACAGCTTTGTCAGTGCCCTAGTCATGCTCCTTATTTTTCCCATTGCACCCTCCTTCCCTTTGAGAGAACCACGATCCTGACTTTCATGGTCATCCTTTTCTTCTGTTTATCACCTATGTCACAAATTAAAATAGTTTAATTTTGTCCGTTTTTAGGCATCATATGAAAAGTTTCATACTGACATTCGTTTGTGACCTGTCTTTTACTCAGCATTGTATTTGTGAACTTTTTTTTTAACTTGAGCATTTAGTACAATGACATTTAATGAAATTGTTTTTTTTTTCCTTTCTTGCTTTTTCAGTCAATTATTCTTTTTTTTTTAAATCCTCACCAGAGGATATTTTTCTGTTTATCTTCAGATAGAGTGAGAGAGAGGGAGAGACAGGGACAGAGAGAGAAACATCAATGTGAGAGAAACACATTGACTGGTTGCCTCCTGCAAGACCCTGACCAGGGCTGGGGATGAACCGCAACTGAGGTACATGCCTTTGACTGGAATTAAACCCGTGACTCATTGGTCCACTGGCTGATGCTCTAACTGTTGAAACAAACTGGCCAGGACTATTTATTCACTTTTATCCTTTCTATTAATTTGGAAGTTATGCAACTGTTACTCAGAAATCTAAAGTTAATCCAGTTATCTTCAAAGCACTAAACTCCTTCCCCTCCTCTTTCATCACCACAGAACTGAGAGAAGATGGTTTCCAGCCTCAAACTTACCTAGTACAGGGCGTGAAAGCCCTGCATACTGCTTTAAAATTGTGGATGAAGAAAGAGGTAAGCTGTTTTCTTTGGTGAAGTAATTGTTATTTTTTATGGTAAGGTCAGGAGAATAGAGTCCTCAAACTGTGTGGCACAAGTAGCTGCAGTAGAGGGACTAGAAATCATGCTTTCAATTTTAAATACAACCTGTATTTTATTCTACAGTATATGCAAATGCACTGGTTTATGTTTCTAGGAGAGTAAAGTACCTCAGTATTTCTTTCAGTTGGAAAAGAAAGTAATTTAAGTATATCTAGGGTATTGACTAAGAAATGAACATGTAGATATAGAATAATAATAAATAACTACACTGTCATAGTGTGCTCACCACTATGCTTAGCCTTTATATCCATAAACTAATTTAATCCTCAAAGCGACTCAATGAGGTCTGGGTGCTTGTCATCCCCATTTGCGTGTGGAGGCTGAGGTTCAAGGAGTTCGAATAACTTGCCAAGAGAACTGGCGGAGCTAGGACTTAAGTCTCGGTCTCCGGGACTGTGAAGCCCATGCTCTTCTCTCTGCCAGACTTAATGTAGAAATGCAAGAAGAGGAGGTCAGGAGCTTCCGTCCTCACTAAAATGTGCCCAGGACGTCATCCAAGAGGTCATCTGGATCTCCATTTGGAATGGGTGTGTCCTTCCCCGGTGCTTGCATAGCGCCTTTCTTGTGCCGTGGCCTAGGGTGAGCTCAGCGCCTCCGGTGCCCCTGCAGTCCTTATGTGTTATGCATTAAATGTTAGTTTTAATTATTCCTTTACTAAGGATAGCAGTAGTTAGACGTAGAGTTGGCTGTGAGGTTTAGAGTACAAGGTTACTACTCAATATAAAGCAAAATTCACTGTGAGATAAGTCCATCTTTAACTCATTCTAAAAGGATTTTATGTTAATGAGGATCTCCTTAGAAGGTATCACACCAATTACATGAACTCTGAGACCTGGCTTATTAGTATTTAACTGTGCCTATAAAATTTGGAGAACCCCAAAATTGGTTTAATAAATTAGTTGTTTTACATGTTAAAGTGTAAGTAACTTTGGTTGTTTTGTCTTTGTTAATCCAAATACAGCTTGTATCCGAACATGCCTTTGAAATTCCAGACAATGTTAGACCTGGACATCTTATTAAAGAACTTTCTAAAGTAATTCGAGCAATAGAGGTAAGAGTAGAAACTGTCATCTAAGTTCTTGGTTATTATCTGCATTGAGAAGCAGATAGATCTTCCACCGCACTACACACATCAGAAAGCTCTTATGCACTTAGAAAAAAAATAGAAAGAGCCAAGTCTTAGAAACAGTCTCATGTTCCTAGGTTCTTAGAGTCCTAGAGGGAAATTTAGAGGGTTATATCATAATGAAGTAATAAGGAACTAGTTCCAGGTTACTCCAAAAAAATTAAAAATACAGAATAAACAGAACTTTCAGATCCAGTTTGTTTCAGTTATGCAGAGATGAATGCTTCTTTAGTAATTAGAAAAAGAGAGGAAATGTATGGTGAGTGAGTAGAGAGCTAGGGGAAGCTGTGTTGGAAAGACACTGTGTTAATGGGGTGGGGGCAAGGAGATCCACTTGATTGGAAATACTGGAACAAGTTGGTTAGGCAAATACCCTCTGATAAAAGCCCACAAAATCTGAAATTAGGTGTTTTAAATGATCAGTTAGGAGGTGTTTTAGGTATTAAAGAAAGGAGGTTTTAATTAAAATAATTATTCAAGAAGGTGGTTCTGTTAGTGTCTGGCTTGAACTGAAAGGAAAGTTAGTGGAGGAATGGAGGCTAATGGGCGTTTAACAGCTGAGATTAGGTCTGTGTTTGGGGAATGGAAAGCAGCACACATCTAAGAAATTAAAGTGGTGGGTTTAACATCCTTGGATAGGATAGTTCATGTAATTCTCAATATGTTCAGATACATTCGAATTTTTTTAATTATAAAGAGCAATAGTAATTGCATAGATTTTTAATCAAAAGTCACATATATAATCTTACATATGTAGATGTATAAGTATATAAATCTCATAGTAGATGATAACAACCCTAAGAATAAACTTAATGAGAAAGGTGAGGGTCTATATGAAAAACTATAAATCTTTACTATCGGAAGTAAAAATAGTTGAATAAATGGGAGTGTTATTTCTAAAATATATCAACTTCAAATTAATATTATAAATTTCAAATAATGAAATGTACCTGAAAGAATAATTGGACTAAAATAGTCAACATAGTATTTTTTTTTTTTATTCTCACCTGAGGACATTTTTTTCATTTTTTTGTTCAGATAGAGTGGGAGGGAGAGAGAGGAAGAGACAGAGAGAGAAACATCAACGTGAAAGGGACACATTGAGTGGTTGCCACCCACATGACCCAACCAGGGCCGGGGACAAACTGCAACCGAGGTACATGCCCTTAGCGGGAACCAAACCCGGGTCTCTCCAGACCGCAGGCTGATGCTCTAACTGCTGAGCCAAACTGGTCAGGGCCATAGTATTTTTTTAATTGAAGGATAGCAAGATGGCCTTTAGAAAAATGTGCAAATAAAATATACAGCCCTGGCTGGTTTGGCTCAGCGGTTGGAGCATCGGCCTGCGGACCAGAGAGTCCTGGGTTTGGTTCCTGCTAGGGGCACATACCCCCCCCCCCAAAAAAAGAAAATATACAGGTATTTCACTAAAGAATGACCAATAAATATGAAAAATAGTCTTCAATATGTGAAAAAGTATTCAATTACATTTTGCCAAATAATTTATGATTTCATATGATCATTTATTAAATTGACAAAAATAAAATTCCATAGTCTATCCCTGATGGTAGGAGTATAAATTAGTTTATGCTTTCTAAATGGCATATTCCTTGACCTAGCAGTTTTACTTTAATAAAATAAAAAAGAGGATTTCAGTTAAACTTGATAGATTAAACATATGTGCTTACCACTGTCACCTCTTGGGACCAACATGATAGTAAAAGAATAAAAAAAGATATCTCCGAAGACAAAGAGAAGAGTAGAGATGAAGATTCCAACGAAATTTTGGAAGCTGGAATGGAAAAGTACCAGTGCTAACTGACTTAGCAGACCGAGAACTAAAACCTATGTGGGCAGTGGGGGAAGACCAGGAGCAGGTCTTATTTGTCCTGAATCTTCAAAAATCCTAGAGTTATTTGAAGGACCCTCTGAATTTGATAGTGGAGGTAGGGTTGAAACAGGATTGATTGAAGGTCTACTTAACAAATGAATTGATCTCCAAATTCCTGCCTTAATACATGCAGAAAGCTAAAGGTTTAATTGTTTGAGAGGTTGAATTTGAGTGTGGACAGTGGAACACTGAGCCCGCGGGGAGATGGGTGCCATACTGAAACCAGAGGATTAAGTGATAGTAGTGAATGCCGCTGATTCCACTTGGCTCCTAAAACCCTTCCCAGCCCAAGAAGTAGATCTGTTGATACTAACAACTGGTGAAACCCACTAGTTAACAAAGCCCCACTCACAGAGTTCCCAATTGGCTTTTTTTTTATATATATACAATGAAATGTACAATCGTAGGAAACAATTTGAGTTTTGACGGATGTATACACCTGTTAACCAATACTTTAGTCGAGATAGAAATCATTTATATCACCTCAGAAAGTCCACTCTTGCCCCTTTCTAGTCAATCTTTGACTGCCACACCCCTGTTCTGGCCTCTGTTGTTATCATAGATTAGTCTGTTCTTGAATTTCAGATACAGGCACTCATATGGTTTGTACTGTTTTGGTGTCTGGCTTCTTTCATTCACATTATGCTTTTGAGATTCATGCATGCTGTTGTGTGTGTCAGTTCTTTTTTTATTGCTGGGTGCTATACCACTGATGAGTATGCCACGCTTTGTCTGTCCTTCTTCTGTTGGTGGCTGTTTGTGTTATATGCAGATTTGACCATTATGAATAAAACTGTTATGAACATTCTTATATGTCTTTTGTGTTAAATATAAGTTTTATTTTTCTTGGATGAATACCTGGGAATAGAGTTGAGCCATAGGGTAAGTAAATTTAAACTTTGTGAGAACCTGCCAGTTTTCCAGAGTGGTTGTCCCTTTTACACTCTCACCACTAATGTGTAGGCATTGTAGCTATTTTGTATCCTCACCAATATTTGGTGTTTTCTTCTTAATTTTTGCTATTCTGTTGAGTATGAAATATTATTTCATTGTGGTATTAGCTTCCATTTTCCTGAAGATTACTGATGAGCACCTTTGTGTGTGCTGGCATTTGTATATTTTCTCTTAAGAAGTTTTTGTCCATTTAAAAATTATGTTGTTTTATTATTGATTTGTAGGAGGGCATTATATATTCTGGACACAAGTTCTTTGTCATCTGGCATGCATATATATATATATATATATATATATATATATATGTATGTATATATAAAATAACTAATATTTACCCACAGGCTGTGGCTTATCTTTTCATTTAATGGTATCTTTTCATGAGCAGAAACTTCTAATTTTGAAGAAGTTTATAGTTAGTTCTTTTACTTTTCATTTTATAGTTACTGTTATTTGGTGTCCTCTGTAAGAAATCTTTGTTCTCTAGGTATTGAAAATACTTTTTTTTTTTTTTTCTTTTTTCCAAAAGCTTTTACAACTAGGTAAATGGCCAGTCTTAAATTTTTGTGTATTGCTTAAGATAAATCAGGACATTTCCCCCCATACATTTATCTAGTTTTCTTAGCACCACTGATTGAAACCATTAGCTCTTTAATGCTTCCTTTTTAAAATGCATAGAGAGCTGAGAAGAGTTTTGAGACAAAGACCAAAAATAAAGCAGAAAAAGGAAAAGTATTCAAAGGAAACAATCAATAAATAAGTCGTCAGCCCAAAATCCAAATATAATTGATATCCTTAGGAGAGAAAAGAGTAAATATTGGTTCTATGAAAAAAGGACTAGAGGGTGTAACAAAGGAACAAAGAAGAAAGAACAAGAGTTCTTGGAAGTTAGAAACGAATAGAAACAACATTTAGTAGAATGGTTGGAAGATAAAGTTGGGAAAATCTCCCATAAAGTTAAAAAAAAAAAAAAAAAAAGACAAATAGGACAGAAAAATTAGAAGGTCATTTTATACAGTCATCATCAAAATAATAGGAGCTCTAGAAAGAGATAATAGAGAAAACAAGATTACCAGAGGAATAATCAAATGAAGTTTTGAAATTCAAGGATTCATCTGCCCAGATTGATAGCCCTTCAAAATGCCCAGTACAGGGGGTGAAGAAGACCTAAGGCAAGACACATGATATATGTAACAAAGTACACCCAAAAAAGCATTAGGGAAGATAGTATGGGTCATGTACAAAGAATTGGGAATCAGAGTAATATAAAATTTCTGAATAATAACACTGCAAACTAGAAGACAGTGGAGCAAAGTCCTTAACATCCTGGGGTTGGGGGATGCCAGCATACAATCTATATTCAGCCCAGCTATAGATCAAATATGATGGTAAAATAAAGATGTCAAATAGGCAATTTCTCAAAAACCGTACCTGCTATGAGCCCTTTCTCAGAAAACTAAGAGAATGTGCTGTTCCAAGAAAGAAGAATAAACCAAAAAAGAAGGTTCCCTGGAATTCATTCTTTCAACAAGTACTGAGTATCTGCTGCATGCTCTGTACCATCTAGGCTGGACACAGAGCAGTGAACAAAGGTCCTGCCCATGGACCTTAGTAGTAAGAGGCTGGCCGTACATATTTTAGGATATCAGGAATTGACAAGTGCTATGAAGAAAAATAAAGGAGGGAGAAAGGACAGGGAGTGACAGCCTGAGGTGGTGGGTGTTGCAGTTTTATGTAGTGGATTGGGAACGGGTCAGGAAAGGTCAGTGATGACATGAGCAGGCCCAGAGGGCAACCTGTCCAGGGTGGATCAGGAGAATGAAAGGCTCCATATTTGTTGTTTATCTGAAATCCAGACTTAACTGATGTCTCATACTTTATCTGGCCATCCTATCCAGGAGGGGTGTCTCCAAAGAAAAATATAAATTTGAGTAATTACCTAATGTGTTTGGATGTTTGCATTCTTCCAGTGGAGAATTTTGGGATTATTTAGTGATAGGTACATAGAAAACAAGCTGAGGGAAAGTGAGGCAGTTATAAACTCGGGAAAGAGCAAAGGATGGAAAGGAAAGGAAATGTAATAAAGTAGTGCGTTATGTGGCACTGGGTTATAAATATTTTTACTGAGTTCAATTTAAATACTGAGTGTTTATAGAAGAGCAAGAAGCTAATGAAAGTAATTTTTTAAACAAACAAACAAACAAAAATAAATACTGAATGTTGAAGGAAGGAGAAGTATGGTACATTTAGGAGAGGATGCCAGGATTAAAATTTCATCTTACCTAATAGGAATTCAGTGGTATAGCTACAGGTAAAATAACAAAAACAAGAAATAATAGTATAAACATGTTTTTTAGAAATTTGGAGGCAAATAACTGAAAGAAAAAAGCCTAACAACAAAAACAGCTACAGGAGTCGCAGGTACTAGGTATATACCCCAAAGCGTTGAAAGCAGAGACTCAAGCTGATAAGCAGATGAATGTTCATAACAGCAGTATTCACAGCAGTCAGAAAGTGGGAGCAACCCAAGTGTCTGTCACTGGAGAAGGGTAAACAGAATGTGGCCTGTATATACAGTGGAATATCATTCACCCTATAAAAGAAGGAAATTTTCACACAACATGGCTGAACCTTGAAGACATTATGTTAAGTGGAATAAAACAGTCACAAAGGGACAAATATTGTGTGGTTCCACTTATATGCGGTTCCTAAAGTAGTCAAATTCATAGAGACAGAGAAGAGAATGGTGGTTGCAAGGGCCGGGGTAAGGTGGAATGGGAAATTGTTGTTTAATGGGTACAGAGTTTCAGTTTGGGAACATTTTAAAGTTCTGGAGATAGGTGGTGGTGACGGTTGGACAACAGTGTGAAATGTACTTAATGCCACCGATAAGGTTATAATGATAAATTATGTATCTGTTACCACATACGTTATGTGGCACAAAATTATATGTACGTTACTACGATTTTTAAAAAAGTTGCAAGTGGTTACCTCCAGAGATTGGAATCAGCAATCCAGAGATTGCTACTTTTCATGATATGCTTATAGAATTTTAATTTCTCAAAATGACATAGGTGGGTGACTTTGCTTTAGAAAGCAGTTATTGAGTTATGCAACTACGTATGTGAAAGAATGTACATCATAGGAAAGAATTGGAAGCAGCCTAACCAGTAACTTCTAAGTCAATAAATCATGCTCTAAGTATATGCTGGAGTACTACACAGACTTTAGAATGATATTGAAGATCCAGGAAATATGTTCACGGTATATTATTACGTGAGGGAGAGAAGAAAATAAAGGTCTCAGCAAAGCTTTATCTTATGATTTGGTCTTTTTGCTTATATAATTAAATTGAATGGTTTTTGTTTCCTAAAATATTTTTATGGCTGATTACTTAGGTATTTATGTAGCCTTGTTATAAAAATACTTTGAATTGAATTCTTAAAGGAGGAAAACGGCAAGCCAGTTAAATCTCAGGGAATTCCTACTGTGTGTCCAGTTTCACGATCCTCAAATGAAGCAACTTCCCCATACCATTCCCGACGAAAGATGAGGAAACTTCGAGATCACAGTGTCCGAACTCCTTCTAACCTGGACATCCTAGAGCTCCACACGAGGGAGGTCCTCAGAAGATTAGAGATGTGTCCATGGGAAGAGGCAAGTATTATGTTTCATGATTACAAAGAGTGACTTGGTTGTTCCTTAAAGTTCTTTAAAAGGGTACTGGAAGGAGAACAGTCTGACCGTTCTCGTTATCTCATCTTCCGTTAGCACTGTCAGGGTCAGCAGTGCTTATTGCCGTGCCGGGACAGCAGGGGACAGTGCTTCAGCTTTCAAGCATCAGCGCAGACGTAGGACGACTGTACCTCATTTATTCGCTGACGCGTTTACTGAGCGTTTACCGAGGCCATGCTCTTACAGGCTCTAGAGAAGATACCAGAGTGAGCAAAACTTAGGTCTCTGCCCTCATGTAGCTTCCACCCTAGCTCAGGTCGGAAGGATGGGAGACAGACGTGTGTTAAAATAATATAATTGAAAATAATAAGCATTATAAAGGGAGCTAGACATACTAGAGATAGAATAAAGGGGATTGGGGTGGCCAGCTACTTTAGCTAGGGTGGTCAGCGAGCCTCAGGCGGTGACATGTGAACTGACACTTAAGTAATGGGAAGAAGTCAGATGGCCACGCAGGTCTGAGGAAGAGTATTGCTGACAGGCAAGAGCAAGTGTAAAAAGCCTACCCTGGCCCAACAGCACCAGCATGGGTGACTGTTAGAATAAACCCATGAAAGTTTGAGAAATGCTGGCCTAATGGACAAGGGGCAGTAATCTGATCAGTGCAGGGCTTGTGAGACATGGTGATGCGTTTGCCGTGAGATCTGTGTCGTCCGTCATTTTACATCTTAAGTAGAGGACAGGCAGCAATTTAAAATGAACAAAATAGAGGTATCTCTGAATTAAAACATTTTTAAAGTTATATAGAAATTTTAACTTTCTTTAGTATTTTAAATGGTATAACTGTATTTATACTGTTTTAAGGTTTTATTGTTGTTCTAAACCCCCTTAACCCATAGCCATCTGGGAGATGATTGAACACATTATAAAAGGTTCTATTTATTAATAAAGAAGAAATTGCCACAGAAAGGAATTATTCTTTATGTATTAAAAACCACCTACTGTGTGCCTTATGTTGCCTGGTGGCCTTTGTTCCCGGTGATAGCAGTGTGGTGAGCTACTGCCAGTGCCTGGTGGTAGATGGGGGATTAGGTCAAAGGTAGGGTAACTACTTTGGCAGCAAGAAACCAGACAAAGAGAAGGCAGTGCTTCTCCAGCTTTCCAGCTTTCTGCAGGAGTGAAATAGCTTTAAATTTGCTTTATGTGAGTTCCTCTTTAATCCTCACCTGAGGATATGTTTATTGACTTTTAGAGAGAGAGAAAAAAAAAAACGTCCATCAGTTGCCTCCTGTATGCAACCCAATTGCGGTTGGAAACCACAACCTAGGTATGTGCCCTGCCTGGGAATTGAACCCAAGACCTTATTGTTACATGGAATGACGCTCCAACCAGCTGATCCACGTGTCGAGGCTTACTTTATACAGTTTTACATCTTACTTTAAGAATGTGCGTTACTGTCAATGGCCCTACAGAGGGCCATTCCTGCTTTGGCTTTAGGAACCATTTGGCTTTAGTAACACATCACCTTTGTCCCTGGCCTGAATGGCTCCCTAGCCCAGTTTGAGATGCAAGGCCAAGTGGGGAGGTCATGGTACACTGTCTTCCTTTAGTCAAGAAGGTACATCTGAAGGCAGAGATCAAGTAAGTTCTGTTTTTATATTTTAAGGACATCTTGAGCTCTAAACTGAATGGCAAATTCAACAAACATCTCCAGCCATCTTCTACCGTACCTGAGTGGAGAGCGAAAGATAACGATCTACGATTACTGCTGACAAATGGAAGAATAATTAAGTATGTAAACCTAGTCAAAGTATCCAGCTGAGTAGCTTCCAGGGGAGTCCCTCTGGCAGGGTCAAAAATATCCAGCCTGTAGGCTGTATAAGGCCTATGACATCAATACCAGCGAACCTCACAAACCTCACCAAATTAGCCTGACCAAACATAGCAGGCTACTTTTTAAGTTGTAATTTTGTATGGCCCATGAATGATGTTATAAATATCCAAATGGCCCTTGGCAGAAAAACATTCCCCACCCCTGGTTTACTGACTCTCCAGTCCGTACTGCTGCTCAGCTGACTGAAACGGGACAAGTGGCTCCGCTCCCCATGCCCTCCGTAAGCGAAGGCGCGGAGGGCACTGTTTGGCTGCACACATGGCACTGCTTTCTGACTAATTTTTCCCTCTATGTACAGAGACGAGAGACAGCTCTTCGCAGATCAGAGTCTTTATACAGTAGACAGTGAAAATGAAGAGGATAAGAGAAGGACAAAAAAGACAAAAATGAAGATAGAAGAGAGTTCAGGAATAGAAGCTGGGGAGAATGAAGAATCTCAAAAACCACTTAACAGTATGTTTGCTTTAATGGTCATTGTAAAGATCTCTTTATTACTAATATGATAATATGTGCAGTAACTTGCTAACTTTAAATTTTTTATATTTGTACTGGGGTTGAAAATGTTTTCGTTTCTGATACTCTTTAGAGGAATCTGGAGTATTTCAGAGTAGTTCATCCGTTAGGGAAATACTGAATGCGAATGACCAGAGGCGTGTAGAGCCCAGGGGAGGCATTATTAATAATGAGGACGTGTGCAAGTCAGTGATGCGCTTGTCTAGTGACAGTTTTTACAAGAGTCACATGAAAGCTCAGGCATTTTTATGGGCCTCTAAATAATAAAATAGTTCCAAGTTTAATGCGATTTCATAAATAATTTTAGCTAACGTGTATGGTTTTCAGAATTAGGAGACATATATAGTTGGCTGACCTGAAGCTATTAGTAATCCATGTATTTTTTTTCTTGGTTACCTGTTGACAAGAGGACCTCTACTTGGTTATTAATCAGTTATCATCAGTGTGACAAAGAGCAACACTTCTCCTTCTGGAGATCTTCAATTTATTAGAAGTAGTTAAATATTTTGGTATTTGACATGTAAATGTTCCAGATAATTAACATTATTTAATTCATGTTGAATACCTTAATTACCTTAATCCCTGCTAATTTCAGGTAAATGTGATTTACTGTCATTGGTAACTGTGTGTGTTCACGTGCTGGGGGAAGGCAGCCACTCCCTGGGCTCATCAAACGTGTGCTCTGTGGCCGTGCCCCAGGGAGGGAGGCAAGGAGCGGTGGTGCGGAGGCCAGCGTAGGAGCTGTTGGACTCGCTGTCTACTTGAATGCTTTCTGGGTTAGGAGAATTATCTTTTGTTATCCGTTGAGAGAAATAATGCAAAAGGGAACTTGAACAGCTTCTTGTAGCTCATGTTAGTGTTGGAGGCTTTTTTCTGGAAAGAAATATTTTTAAAATTTTCAATTAAGGAATTTATGATTATGTTCAGTAAATTCCAAAAGTGTTTCTAGAATACACTTCAATCTGCATTTTGGTCAGCTGGGGAGAAAGTCCTGGGGGAAGAAAGAAGGAGGAGGTAAAAGCAGAAAAGAGGATAGAACAGGAGTGACGGAGACGTGGTGAAGCTGGACGGACTGTAGATAGCACCCTGTTCACAATTTTCTCTTTGCCTCCTTCCCCTTCTCAGGGTTTTTTACAAGTGTGAAATCAGAACTCAGGAATCGATCATCAGAATATTCTGATATTTCTGATTCGGAAGACTCTGGACCTGATTGCACTGCACTGGTATGCCCAAAGCCTGTGACTGGGGTGCTATTTGATGTAAAAACACCCACTTTCTTCACCTGTCTCTCTGACCTTTGTAGCAGTGTCTTTCCCTCTGGTGATAATCACATTCACACACACACACGCACACACATTCACACACCCACACACCCATGTGTTAAATGTAGCTTTGACTTGTTTTGGAAATGGTGGAGGGAGATACTGTTCTTCTTCTCATATTTCTCATAGGTTATATTTCATTGCACCTTAAAGAAAACCTGTACTGCATATTTTTTACTACATAATTACGTTACTATAGTTAACTAGAGATTTTCACTTTTTCATATGAAATACAGAAATAATTTCATGTTACTTGAGATTCTAACTTTCCCTAGGCAGATAGTATTTTTTGTTAGTTTGTATAGACTTGGTCAGATTTCTTAATAGCTTTGCTTTCATTTAATTATTTATTATCTCAGAAAAATAATTTCACCACTGAAGAGTCAGAAAGTTCAGGAGATGAAAAGAAACAAAAAATAACATCAAACTTTAAGGCGGAATCTAATGTGACGAGGAACTTACTTCAAAAGAACCGGAAGACATCTAGAAGTGAGATTCTAGTTAAAAGGTAGGTTTGCTTGTCGTAGTAGTCTCATGACATTGTGATATAAAGGATAGGAAAATATTTTTTTTTAGTTTAAAATTTTACCAGAATGCCATTAATAGACTCTTGTCTTTTTGGTTATCTTTTTTTTAGGGAATGTCCTACCTCGACGAGCACAGAGGAAGAAGCTATTCAGGGCATGCTGTCCATGGCAGGCTTGCACTATTCCACGTGTTTACAAAGGCAGGTACAGAGCACAGGCTGCAGCAGTGGAAGAAACTCTCTCCAGGATCCCAGCAGCTGCCACAGCAGTAACCACGAGGTTAGGCAGCTGTATCGCTATGATAAACCAGTGGAATGTGGTAAGAAACATACATGATCAGTCTCTAAAAAATAACCCATGACCCTCGGTTTAATAGCTCTATAATCCTATGAGGTTAGAGATTATAAATAAGAGCTGTTTATTGCATATTTTTATAATTTTTTTTTATCCTCACCTGAGGATATTTTTGCATTTATCTTCAGATAGAGCGGGAAGGAGAGGGGGAGGAAGAGAGAGAGAGAGAAACATCGACACGAGAGAGACACATCAGGTGGCTGCCACCCACACGACCCCAACTGGGGCTGGGGACAAACTGCAACCGAAATACGTGCCCATAGTGGGAACCGAACCTGGGACTCTCTGGTCCACAGGCCGGCACTCTAACCTCTGAGCCAAACCGGCCAGGGCTATTGCACATTTTTAGTTGGAAATGGTGCTAAACATATTGGCCAAAAAATATGTAATATTGACAAATTACGTAAGATGCAAATAGAACTCAAAATGTAAATGAACTGGGATTGAGAATCATGCTCACAAGCATAATTTTATCATTGCTGTTGAACGATAGTGTTCTTTCCCTTTTGTGAATTGATCAGAGTGGAAGGAATGTTTGGTGCTTTACATGGTCTGCTAAGCTTGAACAATCACCCTTTTTTTCTTTTATGGGAGGGAAAGCAAGTTTTGAACTTTCTGACTGGGGTGATTCCCTTTCCGTCCTGAAAAGGATCAGAAAGGATCAGAAAGGAGAGGAGGATGGCAGCATCTGTGATGCCGCACCACAGAGAGCTTCCTTCCCTCTGCCTGTAGGGGGATTTTGTCTCCCTGAACGACTGAGGAGGATTGGGGAGAAGCTGGTATTATGTTGAAACCAAATACTTATTATAGCAATTGTGTTTGTTCTCATGTAGTTAAATGTCCACTATGTACCAGGAGTTTGACACCCATTTCACATAATTCTTGAAACAACATTTTGTTGTAAGTGATAAAACTTTACAGGTAAAGGAAATAGACTTAATGAAGTGAATTTAACTTACATAATTAGTATTCACTGGTGGTGTAATTTGAACCCAGGACCGTTTGATCCCTTTGCTTATTATCTAAGGGAAAAACTGAGGTTTAGAGAGATCAAATAACTTTCCTAAAGATGCATGGGTAATGGAGGAACTCAAATTCAAATCCGTTTGTCTGTTCATCCATTATACCATTCTGTCTCGCTATAATCTGGTCCCTTGAAAAGAAAGCTTCTGTATAAATACTGCAAAATTCAGGCAAACATATTTATTCTATATGGAAAAAGATATCATTTTTAGAGCGTATGTATTACCTTTGGTTTTACATCTACAACAGATGGCTCTAGGATTTTATTCTAGATCTTCCAGCATCTGGCACAAAACCTGTCATATAATGACAGCCTTTGAGAGGGTTGAAAGCATTAGCATGTTAGACAGTGAGCTGGTGACTGTTTCGTTTTTGAGAGGGAAAGAAATGGTAACATATATGAATAAATAGTTAAAGAATTAACATATTCAGTTGTTAATAAAATGCCAACACAAATTTGCTTTCAGTTTTAAGCATTTGGCTAAGTTTGTTCTTTAAGATCAAGTTGGTGTGAAGATAATGTAATTAAAACTTCTCTTTAGGATACCATGTCAAGACTGAAGATCAGGACCTGAGGAGCTCTTCCTGGATTAAACAATTCGATACAGCTTCCAGATTTAATCTTCAGGTATATTCAAAGTTTGAAATATTAAAAGGAGATTTAGAATTATCATTAACTTTGTTTTTGCTTTCTTTCTTTTTAAAAAACTGCTACTAGTCATCAACCACTAGATCTGGGAAGGTAAAACATTACAATTAAATGAACATTTGAACAACTATCCATATTTAGAGATTCTGATATAATGACTAATTCAAAGCTCATGGATATACAGTACTGTGATCTGGAAAAGAATAGTTTATTCAAGGAAGTAGTTAAAAAATATTGGCTGCCAACTCCTTTAGGTTATGTCCAGTTAGAATGAAACATGAAAGGAAAGTACAAGAGGATCTCTTGTTAATCTCTGACATTGCTGCTTGAACATTTTTAGATGGTTATGATAAATACTGACTTGCTTACTTTTTCTTATTATTTGTGCCCCACCCCCATCCCAGACCACTCAGTGACTCCAAATTAAGAACCCCTGCTCTAAGAAAGTATACTTCATTCCTTAGGATTCCAGCATATTAACGCTCATACCAAACAACATGAACCCAAAGTAGCTTTAAAAAAAAAAAGTTTTCATTGATTTCAGAGAGAGGAATGGAAGGGGGCGGGGGAAACATCGATGTGAGAGAGAACTACCAGTCACATCCTGCATGCCTCCTACTGGGGATTGAGTCCACAGCCCCAGCTGGGAATGGAACTGGTGACCTTTTGGTGCATGGGATTATGCTCAACTAACTGAGCCACACCAGCCAGGACCCCGAATAGCTTTTTTAAAAAACTCCTCAGCCTACGATATTTTTCCACTTATCTTCAGAGTGGGAGGGAGGGAGGGAGAGAGAAACATTGATGTGAGAGAGACACATAGACTGGTTGCCTCGACCCTGACCAGGGCCGGGGACCAAACTGCAACCGAAGTACATGCCCTTGACCGGAATCAAACCCGAGACTCTTCGATCCCCAGGCCAGTGGTTCAACTTCTGAGCCAAACCGGCCGGAGCAAAAAATAGCTTTTTAAAAACACAAAATTTTTACCAATTGTACCAAGCAAGGAAAGCAGTATGACCTTTTGCTGCAAACCTTGGAAAATGACAGCCAAAGAAAGAATCAAAATTCTCAGGGGTCCCTAAACCTCTTAGACCCCAAGCATATTCTGAGTAGTAGATTTATGGATTTTTATTTTCTTCATTTGGCTTCTCAATTTTCTAAATACTCACCAATTGCTTTTACAAGAAAAAAACGCCAATCGCCTCTACAAGTTCTTTTAATAGAAGAATTTGCTCCAGAATCAAAGGTCAAGTATGAAATCCTTAACTGTTATAATTCACTTATTCAATGTATGATTTTATAGTGCCTCAGTGTAGCTGGTCATGAAATTTATAACTTTACTATAGGATTCAGTCTTAAAGCAAGCTGTTATTTAACTCTAACTGTTGTTTTTATAGTTGTCTTAAAAATAAAGAGTAGAGCCCTGCCCGGTTTGGCTCAGCGGTTAGAGTGTCAGCCTGCGGTCCACAGAGACCCGGGTTCGGTTCCCGCTAAGGGCATGTACCTTGGCTGCAGTTTGTCCCCGGCCCTGGTTGGGTTGGGTGGGTGGCGGCCACTCGATGTGTCCCTTTCATATCGATGTTTCTCTCTCTTCCTCTCTCTCTTTCCCGCTCTATCTGAGTAAAAAATGGAAAAATGTCCTCGGGTGAGGATAAAAAAAAAGAAAAGAAAAGAAAATAAAGAGTAGAGGATAGGTGATTAGCATGATCACCTTAGAGACAATTAAATTATTTTGCTTATAATCAAGAGAGAGATTATAGAGGCATGTCATGCTCAAGCATATTTTTAAGATAATTTAAAGAAAGTCTGGGTTTAATGCTGATTTTAAACTTATTTGACCATACAGAATCAGAGACATACAGAAAGTAAGGTTAAAAAAAAGGATCAGCGATACATTTTATATCACACACATAATTAAGACTAGTTTTGTGAAACATCACATCTGCAAGTATGCTCTTTCTTTTCCAGTTTGTCTTTTCCTTTCTCTGTTTAATTCTGGTCACGGCCCTCTCTGTTGATTGTAAGACCCACCAATCAGTAGCATGGTTTATTTGTTTTTTTTCCTGACAGGTCACTAAATAATCTTAAGAGACTGAAGGAAGAGTTGTTATAGAAAAACTAGACGCAAGGCTCAGGATCTAGAGGGTGTGTGTGTGTGTGTTTAGTAACCAACTTAAATACAGAAGAGATGAACATTACAGAAATATGTTTTGAAAAAGAGAGCACCTTACATCATGGAGATGTGTGGAACCTGGGACGTGCTGAGGACGCAGGAGGTCCACATCCCCCATCTCGGCTTCCTGTCATAGCACATGTCCACTGAGTTGATGGCTTGTTGAAATTATGTTCTTGTTTTCTCTCTCTTCTTCTCTTTCCTCTCTGTTAATCCCCACCCCCACCCCATCCATATATATTGCTTCTTAAATTATGATGCAGCTTCAAGACTGGAATCCTTCAGCGCTTTTAGGTTTTGGAATGAGATGGCCATCTTGAAGGGTAGTCTCCTGTGGTTACTACATGTTAAGAAAAACCAGCCCTGGCCGGTTTGGTTCAGCGGTTGGAGCATCGGCCTGCGGACCAGAGAGTCCCAGGTTCGGTTCCTGCTAGGGGCATGTACCAAAATAAAAAAAATAAAAACCAAAGTTCAGTTATCTGTTTCTTCTCTCTCGGCTTGCTAATGTATAGAGAGGTTGAATACTTCACTTATCTTAAAGGTACCCTAATAATTCAGCCTTATTTTTGTTCTTTAGGATCTAAGTAGAGGCCATAAATGCATCAAAAAGGAAGGTTCATCGGAAATCAGTCAAAAGGTACAAAGCAGGAATTCTGTGGACAGCAGTGGCTCAAGCCCTCAGAATGGAAAGTACACGCAGAACTCAAGCTTGGTTTCGGGAGCATGCCAGATAAGGAATGGCAGTGCAAGCCCGGAAAGGCCAGTTGGTGAAACTTCCTTTTCAGTGCCCCTGCACCCCACTAAGAGACCTGCATCAAACCCACCACCTATCAGCAACCAGGCAACAAAAGGTAACTTTTGCATGTTCGTAGGTTAAGTATGTTTCTGACTGTGTGATGGTGAAGAGTGGCAGTGCAGATAGAGGTGGTATCTGCACTCAGGTTGCCCACAGCCTGATGCACCGTGGATGCCACAGGGATAGCACTGCGCACGAATTACTGTGGGAACAGCAGGACACTGAGTCACCCCTGAGGATCAGGAGTGGCCTTTGGGAGGTGGAGGTAGATCCTGAGAAAGATGGTAAGAAGGAAAGGAGATACTGTGGCCCACGGTCCAAAGGTGAGAAATAGCACTTCAGTCCGCTTTGCTGCCCAAGCAGTTTGCTGCAGAATATGGTGAGAGCTCATGCTGAAGAGGCGGGTGGGGTCAGACTGTGTGAGGGCCACGGTGTCCTGTGTCCCTCACGTGGGAGATGGCATGGTTGAAACAGCGGAATTCCAAGATTGTGACTGCACATTCAGAACACCTGAAAGGCTTGCTCACCAGAGTCCTCCCTTTGAGTCTTCCAGGTCCTAGGTGCCAAGTATGATTTTCATCATTATTTACACTGCTCTTGGTATTTTATAGGTAAACGTCCAAAAAAGGGAATGGCGACGGCCAAACAGCGTCTTGGGAAGATCCTTAAGTTGAACAGAAATGGCCATGCACGTTTTTTTGTGTGACGGAGCTGCTTTGGGGCCACTCTTACCTTTGGAGACCAGTCTCGGGGTGGGGGAGCCCGGGGCCCGCCGTGCATGTCCAGCGGAGAACAACGTGAACTGCCTGGAGAACAACACGAACCTGATGCTGCATTTTCACTGTGCCACACCCACTCAGCAATAACCATTTTGGACCTGGTGGGGGAGAGGAAGAAGGAGGGTAGAACCTTAAAAGGAGACCTTGAACTGAAAAGGGTCTCTTGTCAGGGCTTGAATTTCATTTTATTGGTAGTGTCTTGATTTATTTTCAGTGGTAGGGTAAAGAATTATCAATAATTTATTTAACAGATTTTTTTTTAAAAAAAGTTAACAGCTTTTAAATTCTTTCTTTTTTAAAGCTATTTATTTGGAAGATTTCTGGAGAAATATCTCATTAATTTAGATTTAAGAATGTGAAGGTTTTTAAATTATTTTTGATAGTGTGTGTGTTACATGTGGGGAAAGAGCCACAGTAACAGTAACTAGTCTGGACTCTTAAATTTGATATTCAGGTTAAAGTCTTAAACAGGGATTTGATGCATTAATTATTTTAAATTAAGATGTATATGAAAATCATTTTATTTTATATATTTCATGTTTTTTATAAGCTATTAGCTTCGCTTTTGCTAACATCCAAGGTGCATACTGTTATCCAGGTTGATGACCTTATATCCCACCCCCCTCTGCACTCTGACATTTGTGACGACACAACAAGAATCTTCTCTTTGCAGGGAAACATTTTCATAGCCAATGTGTTAGAACTACGTAAAAGACCCCACATTTCCCATTTCGTTTGACATTGCGATTTTCTTATAAATATGAAAGGCTTCTTGCATTTTCATTTTTGCTGATGACCTGGGTCCCAAAGAGAACAGCTTTAATATCTTTTTCCTATTTATGGGAAAAGTATTATAAGTTTGGTTAAATTGTCATATTTCTAGTTTTTCAAATGCATTTGTAACTACAGAGGGCCTTCTTCATACTGCTGGTGTTGGCATGTAGGACAAACACCTGCCGCAAAGGTTATATTTTATGACGCTTTTATTCTGTGTACCCAGTTTGTTGGAAAATAAGATTTGACTTAGTCTGTTCAACTCTGCATAATAAGCCGTAATATAATAGGACTATACTATATTAATTGTGTAGAAGCAAGCATGTTGGAGTAGATCTTTTGCAGTGTGTGTGTGTGTGTGTGTGTTTTGTTTTGTTATTTCTTAACCTTCTAAAGAATTATTTAAGACATGGATTTGGAGTAAAAGGGGTGCTTCTTGCAGTTTCTTCCATCTGTCCTACCTTAGCCAGTGCATATTGAGGTTAAGTATCTGATTGAGCTTTAAAGTAATCATGTATCTCTTTTATGCACAATTTTTACTAAATGCCAGTTGCTAATAATAGCTAATATTT
Organism: Molossus molossus; assembly: GCF_014108415.1. Classification (NCBI taxonomy): domain Eukaryota; kingdom Metazoa; phylum Chordata; class Mammalia; order Chiroptera; family Molossidae; genus Molossus; species Molossus molossus. The sequence goes on along the minus strand of NW_023425401.1, from coordinate 101,661,708 downwards.
TTTCTTTTTTTTCTCCCATGGCTTAAAAATAAGTGGTTTTGGGGGAAGGGATATTTCCAATTCTGACAGGAGAGCATTTTACAAGTTCCTACAAAGAAAATACAGTGAATAAGATCAAATTTATTTTTATGGAGAAGAAATATGGCCATATTATGGATAGCCTTTTTTTTATTTTTATTTTTACTCAACAAGGTAGCAGGACTCCCTTCTATATTAAGTATCATGTGTAGTGCTAAGAAAAAAAAAGCTATGCCATCATCTTTCATGATTGCATTCAAGTGTGTATTTTCAAAGAGATGTTTCTTACTCTGTCTCTATTCCAATATTTCATGGAGTTAATGTGAAATAGCTTATGAATTAGCCTTTTTGGTCCAAGTGACTGGATGAAAGTCTGGATCATATCTGGTGTCAGGAGGAATTTTATGGAAATACTAAATGTCTATAAGTGTCCTACTTAAAACTCTCTACACGATGCCAAAACTAGTTAGGAGATGGGCGCCGTCAGTCGTATGATGGGTGATTGGTTCTCAAAATGTAAAAATCTTGGTGTGACAGATTCTGCCGTCTTCCCTACACAATATATTACTGTGGTGTTTTGGTTTTCTCTAGACACCATATTAATGTTTTTAGAACATGTTTTTGTTTGGGTTTAAGATATAAGAGCTATAATTATTTTTCCATTACATCATAATCTGGGTTCTTTTTTTGTTTTCTTTACATTTTCACAGCTCTAAGTGTTTTTAATTACCTGAGTTTTTTTCTTTAGCTATACAAATTAAAATAAACCTATTTATTTTTTATGAATTAAAATTGTGGCCAGTATCCACCCTGTGTACATAGGCTGGTAAATACTAATTTTAAGTAGACAGTATGTGGAACTTTTAAGTGAAGGTACTGTGGAATCATTTCTGGCGATTTTAGCCCATTAACTGGCTATGTTAAAAAAAAACACACCAAAACTTTCAGTGAGGTAATAAATATAACCACTAAAACAGAACACATGTATCTTCTTTTGAATTGGTACCAATTCAGCCACTGACCCAGTGACTTCCCCAGTCTTATAAAGTTACTGGCTCTGATGCAGCCCCTTTATCTCAGGCAAATGACTGCAGCCAGTATCTGGACTCAGCTGTACTAGACAACCTTTGTCTTTCCCTCTCTCTAGTTTATAAACAATATTACTGCACAGATACTGCAGCGTAGGAAGACAGCAGTGGTGGCAGGTAGCTAGTTATAGGCGAACACAAATATGTAAAGCAGAATTATGATTCAACGTATGCAATTTTAATTGTAGTAGTAGATGAGTTTCCTATATTGATTCAAATAAGTAACTTCTGTTAACCTAGTATTCACTGTACTGTAATTCATAATGTAACATAATATAGTGCTCTCCAGTATTGATTAGTGAGTAAACAGTACAAAGCTGGCATTTATAATAGTTTGGTATTCTAGAAACGCATTGAACTTTTATAAGCATCAGTTAATTTTTAAAGCATACAAAACTGAAAATTCTGACTGAAATCATCTTATAAGCTCAGAGAGAAAACAAACCCATCTTTATTACTACTTAAATACTTAGCTTGAATACTGTTCTGTTTTGTAATAATCCCAATTATTGCTTTTTTAATGAACTCTACTGTATTTATTCTTATGAGATCAGCAGGTATTTATCAAACACCTACTGTGTGCTCAGCACTACTTAGTACTTTGGGGAAGTACAAAGTTGAAGTGTGGTCTCTGCCCTTGAAGGTATCTTCTCCAGGAAATAAGCAGTATTATTTTTACTTCTAAGCAAACTTAAGCAAAAGAGGGCCCATTTATTTAAAAAAGCATAACTTCATTCATTTCAACTGAGATATACTATACTATGTAGAAGTGGAAATAACATTTTTTAATTTTTAAAAATATTTCAGAAATTAATTTAATGTTTGCAATAAAAGATCATGGTTTAACATGGAAGGGAATAGAAGACCTGCATTTTGTCCACGTTCTGCCATTTTTTATATCAGCTGTGTGACCTTGAAAAAGTCACTTATTCTTTCTGAGTCTTAGTTTTCTCATTTGTTAGTTTGGATAAAAATGTAGTTAAGAAAACATAGAAAAGCATTTAACACTTCATACTTGCAGTTAATTTATCATAATTTAAGCTGCAACTGATCATTAATGAGTGCACATTTACAAGCATTTTTAAACTAAAACTGTTATTACTCATAAAATTTAGTTTTATTTCAAATCTGTGCCCAGAGCACGCTACCTAAAAAACCTGAAGAATCTCTAACAAGGTGCTGAATTAAAATCCAAATTAGTGCTTGAAGTGAAAGAAAAAGTGAAATAGTTTATGGATAAGAGTGATAATGTTTATCCTCAAGTAAGTAATGTTTATTCTCAAGTAATCATTAAGATGACTTAAGGTCATTGAAAGATAGTTTTAAGTTTTTCTCAAAGAGGAATTTGGATGGTACTGCTCCACAGAGTCTGCTTACTCTCTAGGCACTAGACAAAGGTAAGATAAGTCATGGAATTAAAAGGATTTAGCAACAACCTGTGGAAACGGGGTAAAATAAGGTGGTTCCAAAGATGGGAATCAACAAAGACAGCTCGGAGTTGGCTAATGACAGCTGGTTGGGTAGAGAGACAGTGTAGTGTAGGAAAGGAACATAATGGGACATCTTCAAAAGGAAAGATTCTGCTTTTTAAAGGATGCTTCTATAGTGACAAGACTGCTCCCCAAAGAGTTCATGAATAACTTCCGCCTGGTGTACCACTGCCAGAAGTAACAATTGCAGTGTATCAGCATTTTACAATTTCACATTGAGATGAAGGCTTCATTAATGTCAATCTGAAATTTTTTCAAAAACTCATTTTTCTCATTAAATATTAAGCCAATTGCTCCCTCCAAAAAGAGAAGATAAGGTTACTCGTTATTTTTGGATGCCCTAGACTTTAAAGCAATCTTGAGAAGGTTGAGCATCAGATCCTTAGGAAAAACATGTTGCTGGTAAATAAAGGAGACAAATGAAACCCAGATAGGGCAGTGATTTGCCTGGGGTCACAGCGAATCCTAGACCTCTGGTACCTTGCTTCCTACCACAGCCCCTCTCTGACGCTGTGCGGCCTCTGCTGGTAGTGTTGCGGGTGATATTGAAATGCTTGCTAGAAGCCAGTGGAAAGAAAGGAGAAGTAATATACTCACTGTATTGCTGTTGGACTAAAGTGATTTTGATACTGGAGCCTTACTAAAAACCTTGCCCTTACTTTCATTTGTCCTTCAGTGAGCATCATGACATAAAAGTCAAATATTTTATATCCCTTACATAAATTTTTTAAAATTAAGGTCAAGAAGCAAATGCCTATTTCCAAAGCAATTAGCTTATCATGTTAGACTGTGGTTTTACTCTTTTATACTGTTTTTCCCCCTTTAGTGGGTAGGGGAAAATAATGCTTATTTACTTGCATTCTACCCCATAGAGTCTCCCTCTCGTCCTCGGTGCCCTCACTAGTGTCCTAAAGCTTTGTCTTAACACATGCACCATTAAATTTTTGTTAAAGCCCTTTTGGAACTGTTTTCAGTGATTCTTCCAACAAGTTGATCTGCTCTGCACTATTTCACTAATAAACCCTGGCTACCACGTAGCCCTTGACCTCCAAGCAGTTTACCTATGCAAGACCTGTGACATTCTGAACTCACTTTTTCTTATTTCAGAAAGCCGTCCTAAGTGGAACTTAATCATAAAGATAACCTTGCCTCCACCCGGTTTTATTTTGGCCTTTTTCTTTTCAAAATGTCAGCTATTTTCCCCCAAGGTGTTTCACCAAAACAATGATCATAATGCTGGAATATATCATATTTTGCAGGAATAAAGTAACCCAGACATACTCATATTTCTGTGGTAGATTTTGGTTGGTAATAGTTACCTGTATTAAGTGGAGTATATAATGAGTTAATTCCTTGCCTAGAATAATTTCTTTCCTCAAAGATTCATAAGTAACCTTTTATTTTTACAAAGCATGCATACATACATATAACTTCCACATTATAGTCAGGGACCTGAGGTGTCACTTGCTAAGTGAACCCCAAGGTTATTTTATCTTGCAAAAGAAACTTAAACCAAACTAAGGGCCTTACATTTATGGTTAGACTGAATCAAAAGCTATAACCTCAATTTTTCCCCAAATAGCTTCTGACTGCAAACACAAGTCATGCAGTTGTTAGGTAAGAAATAGCACTGATCAGGAAATGCATGTGCAACTTCGAAGACTGTGTTTCCTTCCGAAAAGACTTTTCTACTTTTAATGTAAATTAAGCCATAACAGTTTCATGCTGTGGAAAGAGGGTGAAAGGTTCATTTGAAGAGATTATATAATATGAATTTTCACATTACTGTGAAATGTCTAACTTTGCCAGTGCTTCAGCAGGTGTTTTTTGTTTTTTGGTTTTTTGTTTTTGGAGGGGATAGAGGGAAGTGATAGGGGAGGAGTAGTATTGATTTTAGGGGTTTCCAATCTGTGAAATTTGAAAAGGGGACAGTTGTTGGCTATGGTATTTACTAGTTTTGTAGTAATGTTTTGCTAGCTTGACTGACTTTCCTTAACTGATTTTTATGCCCATGGTCCAAGGTGACTGGTACCCTTTCTTTGGGGTTTCTGCGGAGTAGTGTCTTGTCTTTTTGTATAGGCGGGTCAGTGTGTGTGCACATGTGTGTCCTTTGAATACAGAAGCACACTGTGTGGCTACAGAGTGGGGTGTGGCTGGGAAGCGGGATGCTGAAGCTTTAAAGAGCATTTTTTTGGACTCATAACAGTATTTCCCATCTTTTGCCTGCAGGCAGGGAAAGTGTACAGTATTTATTTTGCTTCTGTTTTAAATTTGTAAGTCTTTAAATAGTTTAATTGGTTATTAGAGGGAGGACAAGTAACTTGTTTAAAGTTGTATTTGGTATTCTTACTTTCCAATTTCTGTATTTTAAAATATTGAAATTAAAATTGTATTACTTCTGTTTTGATTTATTTTAGCGCTCGGTGTATTTTTGGCTTATTTTGTTTGAAAGTATAAATGTTGGAAATTGTATAAAATGTGTCTTTGAAAGAAAAAAGTTTGAATTCTATATCCAATTCTGACTTTCTGTTTCCTTTTTCTGCTATTAAATCATGGGGGAATTATTGGAGTATGTGAAAAACTGCATCAAACTCAGGCTCCTTACTATTTCTGAAGATTTAAATGTGCAGAGTAATGTGTTATATAACTTTATTAGATGTGTTGCTGGGGAAGCCATTGGTGAAAGAGGGAAGAAGACAAAAGGGCAATTAATTGGTAGGATGAGACTCTGCTGTGGCCATGCATGCAGGTGCTACTGGTGGACACTTAAGAGCATTTGTTGTCCCCAATCTGGGCACCCCACAAACACACACTGAGCACCTGCAGTATTCCAGGCCTTGTTCTAGCACTGGAGCTACAAGAGTGAGCAGGACAAAGTCCCAGTCCTGCGGGAACGTATGGTAGATCTGAGAGGCCAGGAGAACAAGGTGTGCTATGACCTGGCTGCCTAGGGAAGGCGGGAGTGGAAGTGCAAGTTCACTGAGATGAGTTCAACTTGGACATGGTGCTTTCAAGGGTGTGAGAGCCAGGTCTGGGATGAGCTGAGCATGGTGAGAAATTGGGCCTGGGAGAGAGAAGCCATGGACCAAGGAGGAAGAAGCACCTGGGGCAGCACTTCAGAGCAGAAGAGGAGCCTGGGAAGGGGCAGGAAATGGGTGGAGGGTCTGCTCCGGAGAAGGAGCCCGAATGCAGATTGATGGAAACCAAGGCAACAGAAGGACCAATGGCCTCTACTCTTCATGTATTAATACCTGCAAGAGAGTAGGTGTCCAGAGTGCACCACTTAAACGCACCTCCACATTTGTTTCAAGAATGGTACCCAAAGCACGTTCACATCTCCTCTTTCTTACTGGCCTGGTTATTCCAGCTGATTGAAAACTAAATCTGAATAAATCTGTTCTGTAAAAATCCACATGCCATCTGTGATCCCTGAGGGATGTTTACCTTTTCTCTAGTTCATCTGTTGGCAATTAATTATCAGGACCTACACTCCTAGACTTTTAGCGTGACCTTTGTGTTTTCCACCAGGCTGTGAGACTGAGGTCATCACTGTGGAATGTGGGTGTTACCCACCCCTCATTTAGAATGGGAAGAATGGGGTGCTGTGCTGCAGACAGGCTTTTGAATAGACACCCTCACTGTCTTTATTTCCCATTTGAGTACTTACAGCGTACAGGCATATTTTCATTTCTTCCTCACATCCCAACTAGGTAGGTGCTGTCCCCACCCTGCAGGTGAAACTGAGGCCAGAGACAGTAAACATTCCAGGTTCACACTGCTGCTAAGTAGGACTACGATTTTAATCAAAAGCCTAACTCTAAAGACATGTTATTTTGTGTGAATTGTTTTCCTCTATTCTTTTAAATTTTTTTTTTTTTATCCTCACCTGAGGACATTTTTGCATTTATCTTCAGATCAATCGGGAGGGAGAGAGAGAGGAAGAGAGAGAGAGAAACATTGATGGGAGAGAGACACATCGACTGATTGCCACCCACACGACCCCAACCAGGGCCCGGGACAAACCACAACCGAGGTACGTGCCCCCAGTGGGAACCGAACCCAGGACTCTGGTCTGCAGGCCGACGCTCTACTGCTGACCCAAACCAGCCAGGGCTTAAATTTCTTTTTATTTTCTTTCCATCACCTTTTATCCCCTGATACCCTCTTCCACCTCCCCAACAATAAGTTCTTTCTCTTTTTTTGCTCAATCCCTACACCCCTCCTAACACATCCCCCTCGCCCCTTCGCGTTCTACCTGCTGAGTCTAATTGTGTTACACTTTGTTATTAAAAAGGTATAGGTGGTCGTTAGGAATGATTAGTATTCTAAAAATTTATAGGCATCCATTTTGGATTGAAAATATATTTTTTTGCAGAAGATTTCTGTCACTTAAGTTTGAATCTGTCCTTTCCCTGGGTCTGGGTATGTAAGAAAGAATGCTGTTTATCTTCTAAGCTTCCCACCTTCTAGTGAAGAACCAGCTGCAAACAAGGGATATGTGATACTGTTAGAATATATGAGCCTAACACGAGTTCCCAAAGTCTCAGAGCTAGGCCATGCCTAGTGCACCCTTCCACTGCACATGGCCCTGCAGGACAGCAACCTCTTCTGCCATCATTTTCTGCCCCTCAGCTCTGGTAAATGGATCTGCCCAGATAAGGAAGGAGAAAGAAGTCTCATTCTCATTCTCTCTCTCTCTCTGCCTCTCCACCCCCCTCCCTCCCTCCTTTTCTACCACTTTCCCTGCCCATCCCTCTCCCTCCCTCCCTCTCCCTTCCTCTCTGGCAGTGGGATGGGGTGGGATGGGGAGGGGGTTGGGGAGAGAAGGTAAAAGAGAAGAGCAGAATAATGGGAAAAGAACCCTTATACAATTTTAGAATTCCATTTCTGTCAACTATTAAGATCTGTAGAAACTCATCAAATATAGTGTTATAAAAAGGATGGATGTTTCAAGTTTCTTTACAATAAGAAAAAAGCTAGAATAGGTTTTTCTTGAATAAGCTAAACTGTGTGATTATATAGCTCACTTAGAACCTAAACTTAAAATTTTATTGTAATTGATTTGTGAAAGGAGTGCTTGCTTTAATATAGAATATAGTCATGGTTAATGTATAAAACTACAAGACAGATTAATTAGGTGCTGCCTAATTATGAAAGGATTTTTCCTACCTAAAGAAAAGAAAAAGGTGCTTCCTGAATTACTTGATTTCCCCCAGCAGTATTTTCAGAACTATGAAGCAGGACCCTACATGGGTGCTGTTGGTCTATTTTAATTCCTGGACAATGTGCTGCTCAAGGAAGGAATTGTTCAGGGGTTCCCCCAGGATACGGCCTTTAATAGTCTGCAATAACCACCAATTGTAATTCTCCCAAATTCTGAGTTAAGAATAACTGGAGAGCCTGGCCGGTGTGGCTCAGTGGCTGAGCATCGAACCATGTACCAGGAGGTCACCGGTTCGATTCTCTGGTCAGGGCACATGCTCTGGTTGTGGGCCCAGTTCCCAGTGGGGGGCATTCAGGAGGCGGCCAATCGATGTTCTCTCTCATTGGTGTTTCCATCTTTCTCTCCCTTCCCCTCTGTCTAGAATCAATAAAGAAAAAATGTTAAAAAAAAAAACACACAAAAAACTGGAGAATAAGCAAGTCCATTACAATACTGGGGTGTGGGGTGTGTGAAGGTGGACTTTAGCCAGGGGTTGGCAAAGACTTTGATCCTACTCCAAACACTGATCCCTTCTGAGGTTTTGCCAAGGGGAGGCAAAGCTGTGCCCATTCTCTTTGGTTTGGGGGCTAACTACTGGTATAAGTTTGCTAAGGCTGCTATAACAAAGCATTACAGCCTGCATGGCTTAAACAACAGATTTGTTGGAGACTAAGGTGTTAGCAGGGTTGATTCTGTCTGAGGACCATAAGGGAAGGATCCATTCCAGGCCTCTCTCCTCAACTTGCAGATGGCCATCTTCTCCCTGTGTCTCTCACATTGTCTTCCTTCAGTACATGTCTGTATCCAAATTTATACCCTTTTTGTAAAGACGCCAGTCGTAATGTATTCAGGCCCACCGTAATGACCTCATTTTAATTATCTCTTAAAAGACCCTATACCCAAATATGAGTATATTCTGAGGTGTTGGGGGTTAGGACTTCAACATATGAACTTCGAGGAGGGGGACACAATTCAACCCATAACACTACTGGATCAACTCATACATGTACAAATAATCTCAGTGAGCCATGTTTATAAATCCATGTTTAAAAAACTTACTACCACATTATCTTCTTTGAATCCCCTGAACAGATCAGTGGTGACCAGTGCATATGAAATATGCTCCTTTACAGACTCATTGGCCCATTTATGATCGTTAAAATGATCCCTTTACCTTAGGCCAGATGAAGTTTGGGGGCAGGCTTCTAGCCCTACACATGTCCAGAGCAAATCCCCAGGGATGAATACAGTTGCATGTGGGTGGTTGGATTATGGGTGACATTTGCTGTCTTTATTCCTTTCTCAAACATTTATTGAATATCAGATACTGGCTAGACTCTGAGGAGGTCAATAGGAACAAGAGAGGGTGTCTTCTGCCAGAATGGGAGGGGTGATAGTCAAGGAAAAAAGCACTGTGCTAGCATTACAACAGCACTGCAGACTGGTCTGGGGTCATGTGCTGTCACATGCCTGGAGTCCAGCCAGGTAAGTAATGCATACGTCCTCTTTCCTCTGTGAGGTTCCTGTGACCTGAGCCACAGAATGTGCCGTGGACACCGCTCTGCCCAGGTGCTTTTGGATCCCTTTTACCCTGTTTGGCCATCTGCAAGCTTTGCTATGGAGCCATATTGCGCAGGAGCAGCAGGTAATGAGAGTCAGAAGGGCTTGGGGCTTTCCTTCCACCCCTGCTCCCCGCAGGTCTTAGCTAGTGCCTGAGGATGATGGTGCAGAGGTCTGACAGCCCAAAGAAGGGCCACACTCTGGGCAGTATTTATAACCGATCCTCGATATTCAGATTCCATATTTGCAAATTTGCCTATAAACTTAAAATTTACTTGTAACTCCAAATCACTGTGTGGTACTTTCATGGTCATTCAAGGACACACACATAGTGAGGCGACACACACTGCCTCTTGTTTCAGCTCTCAGAGTAAACAAGTGTTCTTTTTGTGGTCTATTAAGTGCATGTTTTCCACGTTCTGGTGCTTTTTGTTGGTGATTTCACTGTTTAAAATGACCCCCACGCCTTGGTGCTGAAGGGCTGGCCAGTGTTCCTAAGAGCAAGCAGGCTGTGATGTGCTCTGTGGAGAAAATCTGTTATGTTAAGTAAGCTTTGTTCAGACATGAGCTGTAGTGATGTGGGCTGTGAGTTCAATGTTAATGAATCAAGAAAATACATCGGTGTCTTTAAACAAAAACACACATAGAGCAAGGCTGTGGATTAATCCAAATTGCCAAAAATGTGACCAGGGGCTTGCAGGAACTTAACCGTGCAGCAGGAGCGGTGATTTTCTCTTCTCTGATTCAGGCTCACGGTGACTTTGCAGAACATAACTACCTCGGCGAGGAGAACCCGCCGGGAGGCATGCGCGTGGCTTTCTAGATTCCTGGAAAGAAGCTGGAGCTTTGCAAAGCCCCAGGAGACACCTCATTCTTCAGCTCCCACTTTTAAGCTTTTTGGTTCGTTTACTGTTACCCATTGGCTCGACCAGCCAGGATGTTAAAGCATTTGAATGGTGAACAACCTGAGGAGGGACGCCATCAGGGTTGATCTAGGCGAGATAAAGAAATACCAGCCTTTTCAGGAAGTCTTCCCCGGGACCCCCACACTCAGGTCAAAAGGGGACTTATTTGGGAGGAGGCTGTGAAAGAGCCCCAGCCCGGTTCTGTTCTGTCTGGTGCAGGTCCCAGGAAGGGCGCTGTGAGTCTGCTTTCCGGGCCGGGGAGCAGGGCAGGAGGGGTGCGACCAGAGTAAGCCGGATGCCCACGCCTGATGTTCCAGCCCACGTCCATTGTCCTTCACGAAAACCTGAGTGGGCCGCTGCGAGACGAGCAAGTCACAGCGCTCTGCACACGTGCCTTCCACCGTCGGGGCCGGTTTCACTGCTTGTATGGAAGGCCCAGCTCTCTGAGGGCCTTGCTCCAGCCCTTTCCCGGGCGTCACACTTCGTCGCTCTCAAACCTGTTATCTTATTGTACAATAATATTAAACCCGGAATTAAACTTATTTTTTTTAATTTAAATTTTTTGTTTGTTGAATGTCCCCCCCCCCCCATTGACAGCCTCCTCCCATCCCCCACCCCCAGCGCGGTCGTCTGCGTCCATGGTTACACATACATGAAATAAAAAGGTCGAACAGGAAAATTGTTCCACGCACACTGGAGAAAAAAAAAAAGGAACTCCAAGAGAAAAGTTGCCCCTCATCCCACCCCCTCATGCAGTCACATTCATCTTTCCACGTTCCTATGGGCTCGTCATCCGCACGCAGTGCATTGTTACATTTTTGGTAGGAATCGTATAAATCGAATTTTATGTTCGTCGATACAAGACTGCCTTCTCGCCACCATCTTTCCACCCCTCCTCGTCCTTCCCGGTCCCCAGGCGCTCCCGCCCACGCGGCTGCCGACGGCGGGGCCTCGCCCGCGGCCTCCCCGCGCCCTTCGAAGGCCCTGCCACGCGCACGCGCACCGCACGCGCACGCGCACGCAGCGTTCTCTCCGCTCCGCGGTCGCCGTGTCCGCCGCGTTCTCGCTCCTATCGAACGTTCCATGGACGCTTCTCCGTCAATGGAAGGCGATGTAACACACGGTCGTGCGCGCGGTCCACCGGGCGGACGACGGCCAGCCCTTGTTCCCCTCACCCCACCGCCCGTGCGTGAACAGTGGCCCCTGACCTCGGTACTGTTCCTTTTAGTTCTAGAAGGTTCTCGAAGGATTGCTGGGTCAAAGGTCACACGTACGGACAAGGTGGCCAGCCCTTCCCCGACTCGCCCCAGGGCTCTAACAGTGCGCACGTCCCTCCGCAGCGCGTCCCGGGCTGCGAGCGGCCCCTGACTCTGCTCCCTCGAGTTTCCTCAGCGAGGGAGCGAGACGGGCGTTGTGGGAGAGGACGCCCTCCTGTTGAAAAGGAGGCGAAAGCAGCGCTAACGACGCCCTCGCGCTTCGGGGGACGGAGTCGGCTGCGCTGGGAGCGGGGCGCGGGCGCGTCGACGGAAGCCGTCGGGGGCGCGGGCGCGTGGCGCGGTTCCGGCCGCTTCCCAGGGGGCGCCGCAGCCCACCTGACGCACGCGCCGCGCGCACAGCCCTGCTCCCGCGCCCTCGCTCGCCCGCTGCAGCGAGGAGCAGCCCGCGCTCCGGCGACGCCCCGTCGGCCTCGAGGTGAAGGGCTCCGCGAGGCGCCCGCCCTCCCAGCGCCCCAGAACCGCTTTGCGGGGCCGGCACGCCCGCGGCCTTCCGACGGCGCAGATGATGTCCTGGTCGGGCTGGGCGGCCGCCTCGGCCGGGGGCGCCGGGGGCGCCGGGGGCGCCGAGGCCGCCTCAGCCGCCAGGCGCCGAGCCCCGCTCAGCGGCGGGCCCGGGGGCGTGGCGAGGCCGCACAGGTTCTGCTTTCCCCCGAGCCTGGGCAGCTTTCGCTTTCGATTCCCGCTGGCGTCTCCTCCCCGCGGGATCCACCCCGCCAGCCGGCGGCCCGACGGGCAGTGCGCCTCCGTCGCCGCCGCCGTGGCCATGGCCCAGCCCGCGTCCGTCGCCCAAGTGACCCAGCTGCTGTGCGCGGCCGGGGGCGCCCTGGAGCTGGAGGAGCTGCGGCGTCGCCTGCGGGACGGCGGCGGCGCGGGCGCGCTGGAGCGGCTGCTGCGGGAGCGCCGGCACTTCGCGGTGGCGACGCGGGCGGACGGGGCCGCCGCCTCCCAGCGGGTGGTGCTGGCCGTCTCGGCGCTGCGCCTGTGCCGCGGCCACCAGGGCGCCAGGGCCACCTGCACCGGGCTCTGCGGGCAGCTGCACTTCTGCAAGTTCATGGTCCTGGGGGCCTGCCGGTTCCAGAAGACCGGGTGAGGCGGCGGCCCGACGGCGGGCCCCGGGGGCGGGCGGGCGGGGCGCGGGCCCGGGTCCCCTCCTCTCCGGCCCGCCCTGAGCCCTTCCAGTCCGGGAGGCGAGTTGGTGGCCGTTCCCCGTAATTCTCCCCAGCGTGCATTTATGGAGCGCCTGCTGCACGCCTGGCCCGGGGAGAGGGCGGAGGCCCGGGTGGGGGTGGGGTGGGGGACTTTCTTAAGAACGCGCCGCGCCTGGTTTCCGGGCCCCGCACGACGCCCTGTCTGCTGGGCTTTGAGGGCCGCACGCCGGCGGCTTCCTCAGCCCCGCACCGGAGACATCTTTCCAAACCGCTCAACCCCGGTGCTCACCGGCCAGCAGCCGGTGGAGGCTTCCGTGGCCTTTGGAAGGTGCACGCTCCTCATCGGCCCAAAGGCCCTGGGGACGCGGGCGGGCCGCCCCAGCCCCGCCCCCCGTCCCGTCGGGGTCGGGGACGCTCAGCCTTGGTCCCCCTGGTGGCCTTTTCTCCGCGTGGGACGCCTTTCGCGTCTGCCCCGTGAATCCTGGCCGCAAGTCAGACCGCACTTTCCTTTCTGAGCCCTTGTCTTCCTCTCCGTCACGCCGCCCGGTTCTGTCCCCTGAGCGCCTGCCCACGCCCCTGCCCGGGGAGGGAAGCGGGGTCTCCCACGCTGCAGCAGCAGGTGCTCAGGGAGCTGGACCTCACCCCGAAGGTGACAGGAGCCCGTGAAGTGGCGGGAGAGAGCTTGGTGTGGATGCTGATTTACAGGCTGATGTGATGGGCACCTGATTGGAAACGAGTCCCCTTATCTAAAGAATTGTGCCTTTTTCTTCTATCCCCGTTTTATTTTTGTTGGTTTGGGTTTTTTTTGTTTGCTTGTTTTAGCTTAACGCAGTAGACATTATTTTTTGCTCCTGTCCGGGGCAGCAGTCCGCATAGGTAGGGCCTTTCATCCCTGCGGTCATTCGGGGAACCCAGGCTGGCTGACCTAGACTCGACCCTGCCTCCTCAGCCCGGGCTCTTCAGGCCATCCTGGGTATCCGGTTCCAGGAGGTAGATGGAGAAGACACAGAATAGAGGGCTGGAGAGAGGTGTATGTGGGCCAGGTCTAGAAGAGGTAGTCATTCTTCCACCTAAGTCCTCTGGACCACAGGGACCTCATGGGCTCACCTACATAGGGCTGGATGTGTGTGTGTTGGGGGGGATATGTAGTTCCTGGGAAGCAGCTGCCCAGAAATCTCTAGATCGGAATATCCTAAGGCCCAGGAAAGGCCTGCAGAAGAAGGGATGTATGTGTGAAAAATTTGGGAGAGGTGGGAGGTTAGTGGTGGTGTGGTGACAATATGAGGGAGGTGATGACTCAGATTCCTGTCAAATTGCTGACTCAGAGATGACTCATACTTTAATTTCTTGTTGTTGGTTGAGAGAGCCAGGGAGGGTTTTGTTTTGAAGTGTGCCCGGAGGCCTGTACCTTGGGAGGACAGCCAGGGCCCTGATTGGCTGGTTTGGGAGTTGGTGGTGGTGCAGGCCCTGTCTCCAGGAGTGGGTCAGATCCCAGGTGGGGTCTGAGGGTGGAACCCTGAGGAAATTGGGCTTCAGGGACTGGTGGAGAAGAGGCACCTCAGGGGAGAATGAGGAGCAGCAGTGAAGAGGAAGGTGGACACAATAAATGGTGGATAGATGGATCAAATTATGGGGGTAACTGGTGGATCTTGTTAATGCTAATATCTGTTTTTGTTTTTGTTTTTTAACCCTCAACAGAGGATATTTTTCCATTGACCTTCAGACAGAGTAGGAGGGAAGGAGAGGGAGGGAAAGGAGGGGAGAGAGAGAAACATTGATGTGATAGAGACACACCAACTGGTTGCCTCTGGCATGAGCCTGACCCAGGCTGGGAAAGTGAACAACCACCAAAGTACGTGCCCTTGACCGGAACCGAACCAGCAACTCTTTGGTCCTCAGGCCAACGCTTTTACCACTGAGCCACATCGGCCAGGGCTAATGTCTGTATTTGATAAGATAAAGATGGCAGCCCTATTCTTAGCCTACTTCCCAAAATTTGGGGTTAAATTTTACTTGTCTTGGAAATCTGGACATCTGCTGTTTACTGGCCTAGATGATTCTGAATTTTCTTTTTTTTTTTAATTGAATTTCTTGGGGTGACAATAGTCAATAAAACCCACAGGTTTCAATTGTACAGCTCAGTAATGCATCATATGCACACTGTATTGTGTGCTCACCACCCAAAGTAAAGTCTTTTTCTGTCCTTATTTATTCCCCTTTTCCTCTCTTCCACCTCCTCCCATCCTTCTTTCCCTCTGGCAATCACCATACTGTTGTCTGTGTCTAGGTGTTGTTATTACTTAGTTTTTAAAATATGTTTTGATTGATTTTGGAGAGGGAGAGAGACATTGATGTGAGAGAACTATGGATTGGTTGCCTCCCGTACACACCTGAAATCCAGGCATGTGCCCTGACTGGGAATCAAACTGGCCACCTTTGGGTGTACCGGACAGTACTCAACCAACTGAGCCACACTGGCTGGGGCTATTATTATTATTATTATTTTTTTTTGCTTAGTCCCTTTACCTTTTTTACCCAGCTCCCCAAATTCCATCTCCTCTGATAGCTGTCAGTTTGTTTTATGTATCTCTGCTTCTGTTTCTATTTTGTTTGTTAGATTATTTTGTTTATTAGATTCCACATCTTTATTCTTCACCTTTTCCTTTTCCTTGAGGTTCACACAAGAGTTTCTTGCACCTTCCTTCTCTGACTGTTTCTGGGTCATGCAGGGAGAGTGTATGTGATCAATTGTATTTTTTGTGCTTTTTCCTGACTGGTCTTCCTGAACCCCGCAGGTCAGCTGCTTCAGAAATAGATTCTCACTGCTGCTTCTCACTGGTGACAGCTGGGAAGGGCCCCTGGTTCCTAACTTTCATTCTGTGCTTAGGGGGGCAGTTAGCATTGTGGTCAAGAGCACAGCCCGAAGGACAAGCCTTCCTTGTTCCAGTCCTGCCTCTGCTCACTGCTAGCTGAGTGATCTTGGGCAAGTTACTTTATTCATTCATTCATTCATTCATTCATTCATTCAGTTACTTTATTTATTTATTTATTCATTCATTCATCCATCCATCCATCCATCCATCCATCCATCCTCACCAGAGTACATTTTTCCATTTTTGTTCAGATAGAGTGGGATGGAGAGAGGGGAAGAGAGAGAGACATCCACGTGAAAGGGACACATCGAGTGGTTGCCACCCGCATGACCCATCCAGGGCTGGGGACAAACAGTAACCAAGGTACGCGCCCTTAGCAGGAACTGAACCCGGGCCTCTCTGGACCACAGGCCGATGCTCTAACCGCTGAGCCAAACCGGCCAGGGCTAGTTACTTTATACCTGAGCCCCATTTCCATCATCTGCAAAATGGGGATAATAGTGCCACCTACCTCAGAGTTTTTGAGGACTAAATGAATGAACTCATAAAGTGTTTGGGCAATCCCCAGTTTCTTGTAAATGCTCAACAGGGTTCAGCAGCCATAATCATTATAATGATTAGATAGATTTTGCTTTGATTAGATAGATTTGGCTCTGGCAGCACCAATTATTAGAATGTTCTTTTTTTCTCTCCTTGCCTACCTCCTCCTCAACCCTAAGAATTTGGCTCAGGTTCTTTCTTGTTTGCTTCCCCACTTCTATCACGGTCAGGTGTCCCTTCTCTCCACACTGATGTATTCTGAACACAGCTGATCTTGCACTTTCTACTCCATTTTTGAATCATGTCTGTGTCTTACACCTCCACTAGATGAGAGAAGGGGAGGAATCAGGACTCCAAAGTTTTTGGCCTGTACCATAGAAGAGGGAAATGACCTTTTACTAAGATGGCAGAGCCTGTGGGAGGTGCAGATTGGAGGAGTTGATCAGGGGTTCAGTTTTCTTTTGAGATGCTTATAATCATGATGTATGAGATACAGCAGTGACTGAGTTGAGCAAATGGTATTTGCCTGACTCTTCCGGGTCATGTTGATCCAGGCAATCAATTGAAGTCTTTGGATCATTGGGGCATGGTGCCAGTGCCTGGCTCACAAAGAATGTTTAACAAGGGTTTGTTGATCAAAAAAATGGAGGAGGGGAGGAGAGAGGGCTGGACTTCAGGGGTGTGTGTGCATGCTTGTGTAAGTCCTTATAACCATAAGGCATCCACACTTATTTATTCAGCCATTGTTTAAGTGTCCAGTGACTGGTATGCTATGACTCTTCTTTGTGGACTGGACCTGTCATTCTCATTAGATACCTGCTGAGAGGCACTATTCTGGGTTCTAGAATTCACAAGTTACCATCTTTTCCTTTGTAAATAAGCTTTATGTTTTATGGTTGTGTAGAAATACTGTTTTTTCTCCAGTGTGAGAAAAACAATGTAACTGTTCTTGTAAAATTATCTTAAGGACCGATTTCACTAGCTCTCTTAGCTTGCTTGGGCTGATGTAACAAATTACCACACATTGGGGGGGCTTAAACAACCGGAAGTTAATTTTCTTACAATTCTGGAGGCTAGAAGTTAGACATTAAGGGTTGGTTTCTTCTGAAGCCTCTCTTCTTGGCTTGTAGATGGTCATCTCCCTATGTCCTTACATGGCCTTCCCTTTGTGCAAGTCTGTGTCCTAGTCCCCTCTTCTTAAAAGGAGACCAGTCAGATTGGATTGATCCCCCTACAGTGACCCCATTTTAACTTAATAACCTCTTTAAAGGCTCTGCCTCCAAGTACAATCACTTCTAAGGTACTGATGGTTAGGACTTCAACTTTAAGAATTTTGTAAACACAGTTCAGTTGTCACCATGTCTGCTCCTTTGCAGGAAGAACTGCAGTCACACCTTGACAACAGAGCACAATCTGAGTGTGCTGAAAACTCACAGTGTTGACCACCTCAGCTACAGTGAACTCTGCCAGCTCTTGCTTCAGAACGACCCTTGGCTTTTGCCGGAGGTGAGTGCCAGGAGGGGATGGGTATGTGAGTATGTAATTGGGAAGAGGCAGGAAGGTTGGAAGATAGGAAATACTATGGCAGAAGAAAAGCCAAACCCCCCCATCATGACCACTGGGGTCTGCTTGCAAGAGACCTAGATTGAATTCCTGGCTCTGTGACCTTGTGCCAACATTGTCCCTTGAAGCCTCCTTTCCTTTTGTATCAGTTGGGCTTGTACCTCCTTTCCATGGCTTCTGTGAGGTTGGGGCAGCCTGTTTGGCCAGTGGTTGCAGCAAGACGTTATTTACACAGTTGAGGGGGTGAGAAACTCCAGCCAGCCCCTCGCTGTCTAGCAGGACTTGGAACCATGCAGACATCGCTGGACCCAGTTGGGTCTGTGGAGAAGCTTTCTAGGGCTGCTGACAGGCAGATGATCCGCTGTCTACTAATTCACTTGCACCTAGGATTTTGAACTTTAGTTGATGTGAATTCTGATGTTGTATTTCCGGTATTAACCACATGTTTCAAAGCTCATTGCAATGGTTATGTAAGACTTTGGGTCCTCCTAGAAGCAGACACCAAGATGGGATAATAAGTGTGAGAGATTTATTGGGGAATGAGCAGAAGAAGTTGGGGTGAGCCTTCAGGCAGGATGCAGGTCTGACATCTGTGGCAGGAGATGGGGAAGGAAGGGGACTGGACAGAAAGATATCTTGACTGTAACCCACTTCTAAGAAAACTTCGACTTGACCAACGGCAGTTCTGAGCTAAAGCCTTCACTGTTGGAGGTGGCCTGCATCTTCTCAGAATGTCAAGCTCCATTGTTGGCTGGGAGCATCCGCAGGAGTGTAGCCTCTGTGTGAACAAGGTAGTGGCTCCAGAGGGCAGCAGCAGCTGGGCTTGAGAGTTAGCTGTGCTCTGCAGCACATCTGAGCAGTTCCTTCTTGTGGCTAGGGTTGTGTGGGATGCTCTGACACTATTTCTGCAATGAGGCAATAGTGATTAGATTGGCATATATATATATATACATATATATATATATATATATTAATCCTCATCCGAGGATATTTTTACATTTATCTTTAGTCAGAGTGGGAGGGGGAAAGAAAGAGAGAGAGAAAGAAACATCAATGTGAGAGAGACACCTTGACTGGTTGTCACCCACACGACCCCAACCGGGGCCAGGGACAAACCACAACCGAGGTTATGTGCCCTTGGCTGGAATCAAACCTGGGATTTTTTGGTCCGCGGGCTGATGTTTTAATCACTGAGCCAAACCAGCCAGGGTTAGATTGGCATATTTTAATGAAAATTCTTCCATATGATTCAGTTAAAATCACCCATTTGAGAAAGGTGCACAGTGACTGGCACATAATAAGTATTAACTCTTTTGCCTTTTGAAAATTAGTATTGATTTAATTCAACTAACTTTTATTGACTATCCTCTATGAGTCAGGCACTGGCGATAAGGAGATTAAAAAACCCTGTTCTGCCCTTCCAGGAGGCACATTTACTGGGTCAGACAGACAAGTCGGGATAATTGTAAGGTGTTGTTTTAGATGCTCTAATAGAAGCATGCTCTGGTATTGGGGGCACAGTTGGCGCTGGTCAGGGCATCCTGGAGTAGGTGGTGCCTGCTGAAGGATTATTGAAGGATGAAAGTCCGGGGAAGGAGACACAGAGAGGAGGGAACTGGGCATGGTCAATCAGGAGACAGCACCTGGATTTAGGGTTAGAGAGGGGAGAAAAATAAATGGGTGGGCAGAGACTCATTCATGCAGCCTTCTATATCACAAGGAAGGAGTTATTGGGGGAGGGGTTTGTGTTTGCAGAGTGGGCATTCCCGTTTTGGAGAGACCATCTTGTCAGTAGTGTGAAAAATGTGCCAGAATGTGACCAATCTGGAGTGTATAGCCTCTGTGTGCTTGGATGTACAGATTGGTTCAGAACACAATGCCAGCAAATGGGAGCTAAGACCATAAACTTGGACCCAGTATGCATTTCTGCGAGGACTTCTGCTCTCAGGCTAGACTCCTTATCTGATGACCAGTTGAGGGCCATCACCATGATTCGAACATCCACTTGTGTTCCAGGCATTGTATTAGCCACTCCTTGTATTTCCCATTTAATCCTCACAGTAGCCCAGCAATGTAGGTGGGATTATTCTCATTTTAGGGAATTTAAAAACTGAATCTCAGAGCTGATAGTGGCTTGCTTAAAGTCAGGCAGTGGCTTGCTTAAGATTATAAGTGGCAGAATCATGGTTAAGGCTCAGTCTTCTCTGGCCTTTCCCTTGGGGACTTCTATCCCTGGAGTGGGGTCCCTGCCAAATCTTGCCCAGTGTAATGCCTATGAGTTTAGTGGGGGCCCTTAGTGGTCTCTGGCCTGGTTTGCATCTACAAGAATTCAGGGTATAGAGAAGAAGGAGCAGTTGATTCAAGTTCTAGTCCCAGCTTTGCCAACAACCCAGTTCAATAGCCATGTATGTGCCAGATTGCTGTGTGACCTAGGGCAAGCTGGTTAACTTCTCAGAGTCTTTTTGCTCCTTTGAGAAACAGAGGGCTGTATTTGGCCTTCTCCAAGTTGCTTTAAATCCTCAGAGCCTCTTTGACCTTGAGTTGTAGAAAAAAGGGTTGGGAGAAACTGGGGCATGAGTAGGGGAGAGTTGGTGAATCAGGGGGAAAGGTGTAGGTAGAATATAAGGGTGGTTAGAAGCTGTTTCACAATTTACATTAAAATGTCTCCTGTGAAGGAGTAGCTCTGTTTGAAGTTCTTTGGCTTTTCCCAGTGGGGGGGGGGCTTGTTCTGAGAAGTCTGTTGTCCACCCTGCTTCCACTTTAGCCAAGGGCATATGTTAACAGTTATCCATTTAGAGTGAAGGATATTCTCATTTTGTGTGGCCTATATGAATGAAGGAATCACAGCAGTGGCTATGTCTCTAGGGGAACCTCTTCTAACCAGTGCACTGGTCAGTGGGAAGATGGTGTAATGTGAGGGCTTCTAAACTCTGTCTTTTCCCTTCTCTCTCAACAGATCTGCCTTCACTACAACAAAGGAGATGGACTTCATGGCTCTTGTTCCTTTGGGAAGCAATGTGTCAAACTCCATGTCTGCCAGTATTTTTTACAGGGTGAATGCAAGTTTGGCAAGGGCTGTAAGAGATCCCATGATTTCTCTAGTTCTAAGAATCTGGAAAAATTGCAGAAGTCGGGCATGAGCTCAGAACTGATGAGCAGGCTGCCTTCCATTTATAGAAATGCTCATGACATCAAGAATAAGAGCTCTTCTCCGGGCCCACAGAGGACTTCTGGTAAGGTTCTGGGCTGGGGTCCCTGGATTCAAGCTGGACATTAAATGGAATGTGTGACTTTGGATAAGTCGGTACTACTTTTAGTAAAATGCTATGAGTGATTCCTTTCTAGCTAATGGGGGTTATGAAGATGAGTTGAAATCATGGCCGTGAATAAGCAAGACATTCTACAAAAGTGCCAGTTGGTGTTGACAGTGAATGAATTCCCTCCAGGCCTGAACTACACTGAGATGGGAGACTGCTTCTCTGTGCAGTTGTCCCTCTGTCCCCTGGAGAGCTTGCCTTTCACTGAGGGACCCCAAAGTTAAGAATGCCATGCTGCACAACTCTAGGGGCATCCTTTGCATTGCATTCCATTTTGATTGTTTTAAAAATGAGTGAACAAAGCATAGAGGAATGTTGGTTCTCTTCTTGAGATGAATAAATGAAATTTTTTTTAGTCATTGTAAATTCACTTTGTTCACTGCCCATCTCTGGCATCTGGGCAGTGCCTGGCCCATAGTAAGCACTCAATTTATTGAATGAATGGCATGCTAGGATAATTACTATTTTTTAAAAAGGAATGTCAGGCTTAGTGACAGGCATATGGAGAAATTCTGAGTAGAGATTGTTTATGTAATAAGCATTTCTTGAGTACATCTTGTGTGGGAAATAAAGACTGTAGTCCCTGCCTTGCTGTTGTGGCTTAGTGGTTGAGCGTCGACCCATGCACCAAGAGGGCGCCGGTTCAGTTCCTGGTTGGGGCACGTGACCAGTTTTGTAGGCCAAATCCCCAGTGTAGAGCATGCAGGAGGTGGCCAATCGATGTTGTCTCTCATTACTG
This sequence comes from Molossus molossus, assembly GCF_014108415.1. NCBI lineage: Eukaryota > Metazoa > Chordata > Mammalia > Chiroptera > Molossidae > Molossus > Molossus molossus. Next base: position 101,639,987 of record NW_023425401.1, on the reverse strand, counting down.
TTTCTAGCTCTCTCTCTAAAAGAAACCAACAAAGAAAAAAAAATTTAAAACAAGAACATGGTCCTTCACAAAGGTCATGATATATTGGTGTCCCTTGCATTTCACAGTATTGTCTGTTGGCTGGCCATTCTGGTTATCCATTGTTTTATTCAACAAATTTTAGTGCTTGTCGTGTGCTAGTTACTGTCCTGGGCCTTGGTTATGTCTTGGTGACTATGAGACACTGCTCCCTCCAGGGATGCACAATCAAATCCACTTGTTTGCAGTAATATCTAGGATTATAAATAGACCCCTTCCTAAAATATCAGGTGTCAGGACTACCAGCAGACAGACTTATCATGCTAATCTTATCTGATTTTTATATGTAACAATTATACTTGCCATATGTGTGTTTTCTTCACATTTTGTTTGATTAATTTTGGTTAATTTCCTTCAGTAGTAGGAAGCCTAGAAGTAGACAGGTTTTGCTTTAAATAGACCTTGAAGAGTTCAATTGGATTATGACCTTGTTGGCAAGGGAGGGAAGGATATCTGCCCTTGGGGATAGAGGGAGGTGACCTCCAGGGTCCCATTGGTATAGGTTTTGAAGCCCAGCCTATGGATGTCTTAGGGGCACATAAAAAAAAAAATGAAGACGAATAACAAGATGATAGGTGATACTAAGTAGAGAGGGTTTGCTATATGCTTGCTTATATGATGGTAGGTGGGGAGTATTAAATATAACTATTAGGTGTAAAGGCTCATTGTAGCACTAGTAAAGGTAAACTTTAAAATCACATGTCCTTTTTATATTAAAATTATAATTAACCTAAATTAATTGAGGTTTTATTTTGAGAGGTAGCCTTTCTATTAATTGCTTTTTCCTTGGTATTTGTACCTAATTCTAATAGTTCAGTCACAAATATTTGCTATTAGAATTAAATTCAGTGGCTGATGATATATACCCTTATGGTGTTTCTTTGTAGAGAGAAGAGACAGTTCAGGTTCTGTATCCTCAACGACTTCTAACCAAGAGGAGAGTGATGAGATCTGCTTGTATCATATCCGGAAAAGTTGTAGCTTTCAAGGTAAGTTACAGGGAACCCCTTCATCCACGTGTGGGTGGGATAACTGCTTCTCATTCCTGGAGCTGTGTTCTGAGACTACCCACAAAGTCTTCTCCCAGTCTAGAGAGGGTCAGGCCTTCTTAATCATGAGCTGGTGTGGTATTCAGCCAAATTAGTTCCGAAGCAATTTTGTTGGGGAGTTGGGGATGGTATAAATTATTCGAGTTTCTAAAACTCAAACTGTAGAAGATTTTGGGGGCCATAATTGCATAACTCTTTGGTTCATGCAGTGAGTGAATCCTTGGTCAGCATAGCGTGAAGTGCACGAGATACAGATGCCTAGTCTAGTGGGAACAAAGGTAAGTGTCCTTCATAAAGGATGGTCATAGACTTAGAGATGCCTTAGAAACTGGGAAGGCCCTTCCTGAGGAGGTGGTAACTGTGTTTACTCTTGGGGGATGAGTAATTATTAAGTTGTGGTTTTCTCTCCACAGTCCCTCTTTTATCATAAATAGCAATTGTGTCTATGCTGTGTTTATATTTTTACTAAACCTTTGTTTTCTGTTTGCTGCTGACCTGGGCTTTGACTGAAGAATGAGTCTTTCTCAGATTTGATCGGTGACTCCTCTTAAAAAACAAACACCACAACTTCTTGTTTCATTTTCAGTCTTTAAAAACTACCCAAGCAATTTATAATAGTACTACTTTGTAAGAGAGTCTAATAATACAGAATAAAGTCTGAAGTTCTTCAGCTTTCCCCAAAGGTAAACACATACCATGTTGTCATGGTATTTGTTTTACATAGTTTTCAGTGGATGGGAACATGTGACATATTATTGAACCTGCTTCCTTTACATGTGTCTTGGAGGTTTTTTCCATGTTAGTTAGTACATGTAAGTTCACCTTGTTTTTAAATACAGTTGTGTAATATTCAATTGGAGGGATGTTCCATTGAGCATCTGAATATACATGTGTATTTCCTTAAATAGGTTCCTAGAAATGGAATGTCAAAGGATATGTGTCATATATACATATGTATGTATACTTTAAAAATCAACACTGAGATCTAATTTATACACAGTAAAATGAATCCATTTTAAATGTACACTCTGAGTTTTGGTAAATGCGTATGCTCTTGTAGCCATGACTCTAATCTAGATATGGAACAGTTCCCTCATTCCAAAAATTTCCCTTATGCACCTTTACAGACAATCCTCAATATTCCAACCCCAGGAAATTCCTGATCTACTTTTTGTTGCTGTAGGTTAGATTTGCCTTTTCTAGAATTTCATATAAATAAAATCACACAACATGTATTCTCCTGTACCATCTTCTCTCACTGAGCATGTTTTTGAGGCTTGCTCATGCTGGAATATCCATACATTGTTCCTTTGCTGAGTAGTATTCCGTTACATGGATTGACTACAATTTGTTTATCCATTCAGATGTTGATGAACATTTGGGTTTCCAGTTTTTGGCTTTTTACAAATAAAGCTTCTATAAATCTTCATGTACAAGTTTTTGTGTGGATATATGTTTCCACTTTGCTTTGGTAAAGACCCAGAAGTGTAATTACTGGATCATGTGATAAATGGGTGTTTAATTTGACAAAAAACTGCCAAACTGTCTTCCAAAGTGGATGTACTACTTTACCTTCCCACCAGCAATGTATGAGCATTCCAGTTATTCTTGTCAACACTTGGTATTGTCAGCCATTTAAATGTTAGCTATTCTGCCCTGGCTGATTTGGCTCAGCGATTAGAGCGTCAGCCCTTGGACCAAAGAGTTGTGGTCAAGGGCACATACCTTAGTTGGGGTTTGATCCCCACCCTGGTTGGGGTCTTACAGGAGGCAACCAATCAACGTGTCTCTTACATCGATGTTTCCCTCCCTCCCTCCCTCCCTCCCTCCCTCCCACTCTATCTGAAGATAAATGGAAAAATATCCCCAGGTGAGGATTAAAAATAATAGTAAGTAAATAAAATAAAAAAAGTAAATGTTAGCTATTCTAATAAGTGAATAGTGATAGCTCATTGTAGTTTTAACTTGCATTTTTTGATGACTAATGTTATTTAAAATTTATTTTCATTTGCTTATTGGCCATTTGTATGTATTCTGTGAAGTATCTATTTAAATCTTTTGCCTGTTTTTAACATAATAGCTTTATTGAGATGTTGAGTATAACTCACATACTATCCAAATCACCTGTTTAATAGTTTCTTTTTTTTTCTTGCTGTTGTTAATCCTAACCCGATTCATTAATTTTTAGAGCGAGTGGAAGGGAAGGAGGGTGTGTGTGTGAAAGAGAGAGAGAGAAGAGGGAGAGAGAGAAACATTGATCTGAGAGAGAGAGAGACATCAATTGGTTGCCTCCCAAATGTGCCTTGAGCAGGGCTGGAGATGGAACCTGCAACCCAGGTATGTGCCTTTGACCGGGAATGGAACCCGTGATTCTTCAGTGTGCGGGCTGGCACTCTAACCACTGAGCCACACCAGCCAGGGCAATAGTTTCTAATGTCAAAGCATTGGACAACCATTATCACAGTCGATGTTAAAATATTTCATCACCTCCAAAGAAGCCCTGTATCCATTAGAAGTCACTCTTATTCTCCCCTCCCCTCCAACTTCTGGCAACTGCAGACTCACATTCTATCTCTGTGGATTTGCCCAGATATTTCACATAAATGGAATACAATATATGGTCTTTGTGACTTTTTGTGATTTTGCCCATTTTGGGGATGTTTGATCTCGTTAATGAGTTGCAAGAGTTTTGAATATTTATATGTCTTTGCCAGATATAAGTATTGGAAATATATTCTCTGTGTTTTCATATTCATTTTCTTCATGGTGTCTTTTGAAGAGTATAAACATTAATATTGATACCCATTGTAATATTTTTTTAATGGTTTGTGTTTTTGTACCTTAAAATCTTTGCCTATTCTAAGCTCACAAAAAAATGTTTCTCATACTTTTTTTTCCAAAAGTTTTATAGGTTTAGCTTTTAATATTTAGATGTATTACTTTTGATTTGTTTTCTCTAATAATTATTTTCTTAGGTATTGATTATTCTGTGTGAGTTAGCGGCCTGGATGTGTAAATTTTTCTTCTGTGTGACTCTTGGTTGTCTGCTCATGTTGGTAGAATCTCTGTGCTGATTCTGATGCCAGGCTCAATGGGGGAAGAGGCAGTATGTCTTGCTTGGTGGGTAGACTGCTAGCATATATCCTAGGACTGGGGGCTTTAATGACTCTCTCATAGGCTTCTTTCTGCATCCCTTATATCTACACTCACATGTTTCATGGGACAAATAGCAAGGTTGCTGAGCACAAGCAAGGCACTGAGGGAATGCCTGCTCTGGAGGGTCCCAGTTACTCTCATTGTAATTGCCTGGGTGTATTCCTTGTTTCTTGTTACATTGAACTTTGAGTTTGTGAAGCCCCCACACCCTTCCCACTTCTGTGGTAGCTCTCTTCTGCATACTTTGTGTGTGTTTTTATTCTGTCTTTATCAGTTTGATTCTGTTTCATATTTTTAGGAATTCTTCAATAAATCTGTTCTTTTGATGGAATGGTTTATTGTTTTCTAGTGCTTTAGGATTTATTCTTTCTGTGGTCTTTCATTTCTAGGGCTGTAGAGAGAAAGGGGATGTAGATGTGGGTACTCTGACAAATTGATTGGTTTCTGTGGCTCACCTTTTAGAAAGCCTAGACTCACTAATACCGCAATGAGGTGGGGAACATTTGAAGTAGGGAAGGAAACTGAGAAAGGGACAGGAGGACCAGGGCAGATGTGGCAGAGAAAGCTCTCATGCCTCCATCACTGAGCCGGCACTCAGCTTTTGCCAGCCACTGTGGTGACCTATGTGGCACCTTTCTTTCCTGGTGCCTTCTTACTTATGAGCACTGGGGACTCCATACTTAGCTCAGATTAAGAACCAGAAGGCTTGAACCTGCTGTTTGACCATAATCTCTTCCCTTGGCCCACATATGCTTCTCAATGAAGCATCAGTCTGGAAGGCAGTGGGTGGTGTGTCTTCCCTGGAGGTGCCTTCTTAAAGAGAAAATCTTTCTTTAGGCCATCCAGATTTTACCTGTGCTAGGGTGTATAGATGCATTTATTGAGGGTCATTTCCCTTAATGCTCCTCAGGAGGAAACAGGAAATCTTATTTGGTTGTAACCTCTGGACCACAGTCATGACCTCATCTATCCAGGCCAAGTCTTCATTATCATTCTTGTACACACTCCTAGTCAAGAGTCCAAGAAGCTCTAACTCTGGACAAGTCAGGATGTCCTGAGTCCCCAGTGTGGCTATTATCCAACTGTGCTTATCTCAGAGGAGATTCCCTCAGTTGAGGCCTCTGCTCTTGTTCTCTGTCCTCTTAGTCAGGTGCTCTCTTCTGCCCAGTTGGCTGGGCCCCAGGCCTGGCCTTTGACAAGTCCAGGCAGCCTCCCCACCTTCCTCAATGGTGGTCCTCACACCACAACCTTTTGTAGAATCTCTGGGAAAGAAGTGCTAGTGAGACTTACCTGAAATAATGCTTAAAATTTTAGAAAATTATAATTATTGTCAAGTGTCACATTAGCCAAGCTTCATTGTTGCTATTTTGAAAGGTGAATTTAAAATGTACAAAGGACAGTCAATAAGAAAGGTCTCCTTCACACCTCTTTTTCCCAGTAACTAGATTGTCTCCAGAAACTCACTATTACTAGTTCCTTTAATATTCTTTCATAAAGATGGTTTTTTCCCGGCTGGTGTGGCTCAGTGGATTGAGTGTCGTCCCATGGACTGAGAGGTCCTGGTTCAGTTACTGGTTGGGCACATTCCTGGGTTGCAGGCTTGATCCCCTGTAGGGAGTGTGCAGGAGGTAGCCAATTGATGCGTCTCTCTCACATTGACGTTTCTATCTCTTCCTTCTTCTCTCACTAAAAAATCAATATAAACATATTACAATTTTTTTCTTTTTCTTTTTTTTTGTGTGTTAATTCTCACCTGAGGATATTTTTTCATTAATTTTTTTTTTTTAGATAGAGTAGAAGAGAGGGAGGGAGAGAGAGAAACATTCATGTGAGACATTGATCAGCTGCCTCCCGTACCACCCTGACAGGGGCTGAGGACTGAACCTGCAACCTGGGTATGTGCCCTGGACCAGAAATCGAACCTGCGACCCTTCGGTCCTCAGGCCAATGCTCTAACTGCTGAACTGAACTGGCCAGGGCTCACAAAGATTTTATACAGGCACAAGTGTATATGTCTAGTCTGTTACCTTCTTTCACAGGCACACTACACACATTGTTATATCTTTTTTTCACTTAACTCGATATTTAATTTTTTGGCATATATCATACATACCTTGGTTCAAAATTCAAAAGGTGCAATAAAACCCCAGAAATTTCTTCATAATTCGGTCCCAGCCACCCAGTTCCCCCTGCAAGGAATAATATGTGCATAGATGTGTATTTAGTGAAAATATTTCTACTTTTTTTTTCTTTTCTTTTTTACCCCAATATATCTTGGAAGTGGGTCCATAGGAGAGTGCCCAGAGCTTCCCATTGCTTTTTTCCCCTGTCTCTCTGTCCTCTCACAACATTGCTCTGTATGGATAAAGCAGAACCTCATAGAGGATATTGATAGGTAGAGGTTGTGGGCTGCATTCTGGGTGAGGCCCTGGGGAGCACAGGGAAGGCATGGGGGAAGTCAGCTGAAACCTATAGACCTAGGCCATTCATTATGTGTATATCTGCAGGGACAGAGCAGTGTATAAAGATCTTCAGGGGTATAGGGGTGTGTGGAGGACAGGTGATTGTGTTAGCAGCTGGAAAGATCAATGTGTATTAAAACAACACTTCTGACCCACTTGAGATCAAAAGTGTCTGGGGATGGGATGGTAAAGCTGGCTTCGTTTTTAGTGTGACTACTACCTGTCCACCTGCTACTTGAATAGCAGTAACACATAGTCAGACTTCCACCTGCTAGGATGAGCATTTGACCTTCTTGTTATCAGTTTCTTTACTATCATGAGATGAAATTCATATATAATGTAGCCTACCAACATAAATTATTTGAAAAATCAGTGTAATGGTCTCTTGAAAATGTATATGGTAAACTACATAATATTTAAATATCTAAATGCATAGATATGACTGTACTAAAAATAAACAACTCTTCTACAAATTTCCAGAATGTTCCCAGGTCAGCACTCAGCACCACACTCACTGAGAACCATGGGACTAGGTCATGCTGTCTAATGCCAAAATGTCTACTTTATATTTTTATTTTAGATAAGTGCAATAGAGTTCATTTCCATTTGCCTTATCGATGGCAGTTCCTGGATGGAAGCATGTGGAAGGATTTGGACGAAATGGAACTTATTGAAGAAGCATATAGCAATCCCAGTAAAGAAAGGTAGGAAATATGTCACATGTGTCTGCTTTGTTCCTGGGCTTTGATGTGTGGTGTGGGAAGTTTAGACACAACAGGGCTTAGTTTTGATGACCTTCACACACTCATATACTTAGTAAGCAGATTGGTCTGGAAGTGGAATTTCTGTTCTGGGAATTGGAAGTTAATGTTCATACTGGAGGTTTGGTGTCTCTGTTCTCCCACCTTCCTCTCCTTTCAGGCAGAATCTCTGGGGGATGGAGGTGGTGGTAACAAGTGAGTTCTGAATTATTTGTTGTTGGGACTGATCATGTACGTATATCCTCACTGATTTGTGAAGAAAAGCGAGAGGCAATAAGTTGTGAAATTTTAACCTTTGCCTGTGAAGTCATATGGCTGAACTACTATTTATCCAGCCTTTAAATTCTTTATTTTTCTAAATGTGTCCCAGTATTTTCACTTAGTCAATTCAGAGTAAATGGGCAAGTCCTGAGTAGCTTTTCTTTCGAATACTTATGTCTTGAATTGAGCTTGCTAAAATATGTTGCCAAGAAGAGAATTTGAGCCTATTTTTTGAGTGAATAAAATAAATTTGTGCTTAGAGTACAATTATATGCAAATTGCTACTGCAAAGTATATGAAACAAATGATTTCCCTTAGGAGGATTAAATGGCTCACAAATCACCCTGTCTCTCTCTCTCTCTCCCTTTTATTCTGAGGCAAAATTTATACACAGTAAACTGCACAGATATTAAGTACATAGTTCGGTGAATTTGACAAATACATACACTTGTATAGCCAACACTGATCCAGGTGTAGATCATTTTCATCACCCAAGCAAGTTCCTGCTTGTCCCCTTTTAGTCAGTGTCCACCCCCATAGGCCACCGATGTTCTTATGTCTATCACCATAGATAGTCTTGCCTGTTCTTGACCAACAGCTAAGTGGAACCATAACTTGACTGTTGTGTCTGGAGTCTTTCTTTCAGCATTCTGTTATCAAGACTCATTCCTGTTGTCTTGCCTCTTGGTTCACATGTGCACAGGCTTCCACAGGGCAGATGTTCAGGGATGAATGGCTGTGGGTAGGCTGGGTTCATCCTCAACTCTGCCAGGTGATACCAAATTGTTTTTCAAAGGGATTGTGCCACTTTCCACCACCAAACAGCTCCCTAACATTTGTTATTGTCTGCCGTCTGAACCTTTCCTAGTCTGTCTGTCCTAGTAGTTTGTTCATTTTGGGAGGGTAGTGGGGGGGAAGGCTGTGTTGTGTTTTTGTTATTTTCGTTTTAGGAATTTAAAAAATTTTGTTTATTAAATGTGTATTGAAATTACACTCTTCCTGTCAGATTATAGTTTTGTTTGTTTTTTAATCCTCACCTGAGGACACTCTTCCATTTTTTGTTCAGATAGAGTGGGAGGGAGAGAGAGGAAGAGAGAGAGAGAGAGAGAAACATCGACGTGAAAGGGACACATCGAGTGGCTGCCACCCGCACAACCAACCAGGGCCGGGGACAAACTGCAACCGAGGTACGCGCCCCTAGCGGGAACTGAACCCGGGTCTCTCTGGACCACAGGCTGACGCTCTAACCACTGTGCCAAACTGGCCAGGGCCAGGTTATGGTATTTGATCATAAAGAAATTTTTCTTAAAAAGTCTTAAGGACTGTTTTTAATTTCTCCCTGCGTGTGGTGAAGTATGGGTTCAGTTTCATTCTTATGCAGATGAATGACCAGTTTTGTCAAAGACCACTTTTTAACAATGTATTTAGTTTAAAAATTTACAAATTGTGGTAAAATATACATAATGTAAAATGTACCATCTTAACCATTTTTAAGTATACACTTCAATGGCATTAAAAGTACACTCACATTGTGTGTGAATTAGCCATTTCCAGAAGTTAATTTAGTTTTAAACCAATCAAAACTGAGCCAAATTTGGCAAAATGTTAACACATTTTATAGCTTATTTTCACTCTCAGCTGGCAAATATTACTTTTTAAAAGTAGGCCATCTCTTCTCCACCAGTTTTCAATGCTGCCTTTGTCAGGTGCCAAGTTAGCAAATACATACCCAAGTCTGTTTCTAGCCTCTTCTGTTTCGTTGGTCTAGTTGTATCAATACCACACTGTCTTATCTTGTAATGCTTTTTTAATTGCATCTGGTGAAGCAAATCTCCACCTTGTTTTTTTCATATTATCTTGATTCTTCTTGGTCTTTTGCTTAGAAATTTGAAAATCTCCTCGGTTTTCACAAAAACAAACCCTCTGTTCTCTGTTGTGACTTTTTAAAATTGAAATTGCATTAACTACTGTCAATTTGGGGAGAATTGACATCTTTATGATGTTGAGACTTTTTTCATATATATAATGGCATCTTATTTATTTAAATCTTTAATATCTTTTAGACTTTTTTTTTTTTAGGGATCTGTTAACTCCTTCACTTAAAAACTTTAAAAAAATTGGCGTGGCCTGTGTGGCTTAGCAGTTGAGCCTTGACCTATGTACCAAGAGTTCACTGGTTCGATTCCCGGTCAGGGCACATGCCCAGGTTGTGGGCTCCATCCCCAGTAGGGGGGAGGGCATGCAGGAGGTGACCAGTTGATGTTCTCTCTCATCAATATTTCCATCTCTCTCTCTCTCCCTTCCTCTCTCTCTAAAAATCAATAAAGAAAAAAAATTGTTTTAAAAACTTAAAAAAAATTGTATTTTATTTTTTTCTCCAGTTTTATTGAGATATGTTGACATACAACACTATATAAGTTTAAGGTGCACAGCATGACTTGACATACATGTATATTGCAAAATGATTACCACAGTAAGTTTAGTTAACATCCATCACCTCATGTGGTTATAAAAAATTTTATCTCCTTGTGATGAGAAATGTTAGGATCTACTCTCTTAGCAGCTATCAAATATGCTATACAGCATTGCTAACTAGTCATCATGTTGTACTTTCTATCCCAGTTAAAAAATTTTTAAAGTTATGTTTTCTTTCTGCTGATGCATGGAAATGTAATTGACATTTGTATAATCTTATATCCTGCAACTTTCCTAAAATATCTTAACTCAGAAGAATCTACTGTTAATTTATGCAAATTATATATATAGTTATATATTCTAGTAACTGTATGTAAAAATTAATATGATTAGTGAATATTTTTATTTTTTTGTAATTCTTATCCATTTTATTTTTTATTATTGCCTTATTATAGTGGCTAGGATGTCCTTTATCATACCGAATAGGGGTGATAATAGCTAAACTATTATTAATTTCATTCTTTTTTCCTTAATTTTAAAAGTAGTAACTTTAAATGTTAAAATGGTACTCAGTTAAGCATGAATAAATATTTGAAATCTTTGGCCTTATTAAGGAATTCTAATTTTATTCCTAGTATGCAAGGAGTTGTTTTTTAATTGTATATGGAAATCGAAGTTTATTGAGTGCTGCTTCTGCACTGATAAGGAGCCCATGTTTCATTAATGCAGTGAACTACATTAATTTTCTAATGTTAAGTTCACTGCATTCCTGGACTTAAGTCATACTTAGCTGGAATACACACACTCACACTCACACTCACACTCACAGTGTTGAATTTGATTGCACGTACTTAGTTTAATATTTTTGCATTTATGTTTGGAAGATTGGTTTATAATTGCCTAGTTTTTTTTGTTTTTGTTTGTTTTTTTGTTAATCCTCACCCGAGGATATTTTTTCCATTGATTTTTTAGAGAGGATGGAAGGGAGGGCGGGGTGGAGATAGAAACATCAGTGTGAGAGAGACACATCAATTGTTTGCCTTCCACACGCACCCCAACCAGGGCTGGAGATCAAACCTGCAATCCAGGTTTGTGCCCTTGACCAGGAATCAAACCCAGGACCCTTTGGTGCAGGAGACCAACCCTCTAACCACTGAGCTACACCAGCCAGGGCTTTGCCTAGTTGTTTATTATTATTATTATTTTTCCTTTATTGATTTTAGAGAGGAAGTGAGAGAGAGAGAGAGAGAGACATTGATGAGAGAGAACACTGATTGGCTGCCTCTTGCATGCCCCCCACTGGGCATCAGGCCCACAACCTGGACATGTGTCCTGACCGGGAATCAAACATGCGGCCTCTTGGTGCATGGGTTGACATTCAACCCCTGAGCCACACCAACAGGACCCTAGTTTTTTTATCTTAAGAAGTTTCTAGCCTTCTGAAAATGATATTGGGATGATTCCTTTTCTGTTCTCTGAAAAAAATTTATGGAAAATTAGACTTCTTTTTTTCCTTAATGATTGATCATAAGAATGTCTAAGCCTAATGTTTAATTCATGGGGAGACTTTAACCTACTGACTCAATTTCTGATAATTGTTATAGGACCAGTCAGGTTTTCTATTTTTCCATGAGTCAATTTTGGTAAGTTTATTTCTAGGAGTTTGTTCATTTTATTTATTTTCAAACTAATTGTCATAAGGTTACTTGTGTCTATGGAATCTTTAATTGTGTACCTTTTACACTTCTTTTTTTAAAAATTGATTTTAGAGAGAAAAAGGGAAGTGGGGGAGAGGGAGGATGGGAGAGAGAGAGCGAAACACTGATCTGTTGCCTCCCTCTCCTTGTTTTTCTTGATTGATCTTGTAGAGATTTATTAATTTTACTAATTTTTTTTTTGAAGATCCAACTTTTATCCTTTTTTGATCTCATATTTTATGAGATCTCATGGTTTATTTCTAAGTGTATTTTAAAATTTGTTTATTTAATTTCAAATTCTTTTCATTGTAGTCAGAAAGTATGGAGCATATAATAACAGATTCTTTGAATTTTGTTGTGACTTGCTTTATGAGTGTAGTACATGGTCAGTTTAAGTAAAAGTTATGTGTATGCTAAAAGTTTTTTGGATATAGTTTAGATGAAGTATATTAATTACGTAGTTCCAATCTTCTATATCATTATTGATTTCTTTGCTGCTTTAATCAGTTACCCATAGAGGTATGTTAACACTATAAATTTGTCAGTTTCTCCTTGTAATTCCATAAATTTTTGTTTCATGTATTAAATAGTGTTGTAAAGCATTTACAGGTTTAACATTTTTCTGTCCTTTAGGAATTTGAGCCTGTTAGCAATGTAAAGTGGATGCTTTTTGTTTCTAGTAGTTATATTTGCTTTAGATTTGTTTTGTTTGTTTGATAGTAATATAACTATGCCAGCTGCTTTTATTTATTTTAATTTTTTTCTTTATTGATTTTAGAGAGACAGGAAGGGAGAGGGGAAGAAAGATGGAAATATTGATGAGAATGAACATCAGTTGGCTGCCTCCTGCATGCCCCCGACTGAGGATTTGGCCCACAACTTGGGCATGTGCCCTAAGGGGGAATCGAACCAGCAACCTCTCAATGCATGGGTTGATGCCCAACCAATTGAGCCACACCAACTGGGCCGTGACAGCTACTTTTAGTTTTTACTATTCTTTTACTTTCAAGCTTTTTTGTCCTTATATTTTAGATATATTTCCTGTAGACATCATAGAACTTATTTTTTCAGTTTGACAATCTGTTTTTGTTTTTTTTTTTTAAATCCTCACCCATGGACACTTTCTCTATTTATCTTCAGATAGAGTGGGCGGGACAGAGGGAGGGAGAGAGAGAGAGAGACAGAGAGAGAAAGAGAGAGAGACATTGATGTGAGAGAAACACATCGACTGGTTACCTCCCACATGACCCGACCAGGGCTGGGGACCAAACCACAACCAAGGTACCTGCCCTTGACCAGAATCGAACCCACAACTCCTTGGTCCACGGGCCAACGCTCTAGCCGCTGAGCCAAACTGGCCATGGTGACTGTCTGTCTTTTAATTAAACATTAGTTTACTTGCATTTCTTGTTATTACTTATATATTTGAATTAACTTTTTTTTAACTTAGCATTATCGTTGGATGTTTTACAGATGTCCCCCATTTTTGCCCTCTCCTCCCAGCTCCCACCCCTCACCTGCCTTCCCCACACTATTGTCTCTGTGCATTGGTTTTGCATATGTGCATAGAAGTTCTTTGGTTTATCTCTTCCCGCCCTTACTACCCCCTTCCCTTTGAGGTTCATCAGTCTAACAACCAATTTGTACTCCTTAATCCCTTCATCTTTTTCAACCATCCCCCTAACCTCCTTCCATCTGGCAATCAACAAAAAATTCTTTGTGTCTATGAGTTTGTTTCTGTTCTGCTTGTTCATATGGTTTGTATATTCAATTGTTGATAGATACATATTTATTGCCATTTTATTCATATTTTTGATCTTCTTCAAGAAGACCCTTCAACATTTCATACAATACTGGTTTGGTGGTGATGAACTAACTCCTTTAGCTTTTTCTTGTCTGGGACACTTTATGTCCATCGATTCTAAATTGACAGCTTTGCAGGATAGAGTAATGTTGGTTGTAGGTTGTTGCTTTTCATCACTCTGAATATTTCTTGCCACTCCTTTCTGGCCTGCAAAATTTGTTTTGAGAAATCAGCTGACAGTTTTATGGGAGCTCCTTTGTAGGTAACAAACTACTTTCTTGCTGCTTTTAAGATTCTCTCTTTGTCTTTATCCTTTGGCATTTTGATGAAGTGTCTTGGTGTGGACCTCTTTGGGTTCATCTTATTTGGGACTCTCTGTGCTTCCTGGACTTGTATGTCTGTTTCCTTCACCAGGTTGGGGAAGTCTTCTGTCATTATTTTTTCAAATAGGTTTTCAATTTCTTGTTCTCTTTCTTCTCCTTCTGGCACCCCCAAGATGCTACTGTTGGCACTCTTGAAGTTGTCCCAGAGGCTCCTTACACTATACTCATTTTTTGGATTCTTTTTTCTTTTTGCTGTTCTGATTGGGTGTTTTTTACTTCCTTATATTCCAAATTGATGGTTTGCTCCTTGGCTTTACCTACTCTACTATTGATTTTATATAAATTATTCTTTAGTTCAGTTAGTGTATCCTTTATTTCTGACTGGTCCTTTTTTATGTTGTTAATGGTCTCACTAAGTTCCTTGAGTATCCTTATAACCAGTGTTTTGAACTCTGCATCTGATTGATTGCTTATCTCCATTTTGTTTAGTTCTTTTCCTGGAGTTTTGTTTTTTTCTTTCATTTGAGACATGTTTCTTTGTCTCCTCATTTTGACTGCTTCCCTGCATTTGTTTCTATGTATTAGGTAGCATTGCTATATCTCCTAGGTTTTGTAGGGTGGCCTATTGTTGTAGGTGTGCTGTAGGATCCAGTGGCACAGCCTCCCTGATCACCCCAGCTGGGCCCTCGAGGTGCACCCTTAGTATGGACTGTACACCCTTCTGTTGCAATTGAGTCTTGATTGCTGTTGGCATGTCGATAGGAGGGATTTACTCAGGCTGATCAGCTGCAAGGACTGGCTGTGCCCACTGGCCTCTGACTCCCTTGGAGGATCAGCTGTGTAGGGGCCCACCACACAGAGCAAGACTTACTTCAGCAGGGTTCTGGTACCCACTGAGTTCACTCACTGAGTGTGTCACTTGTGGAGGTGGTTGAGTGGTGGTGTTTCGATGTAGTCTGAAGCTGCCCGCTGGGTGTGCTAGCTCTGGGCCAAGGTCAGCCACTGCCTATGTTCTACCTAGAGCCACCAGGCATAAGCTATAAAGTGATCTGCAGATGGCTGCTTCTTGTGCTGGGCTTGGGGGTGCCCAGGAAAAGCCAATTTGTGAACCAAGGCTGGCTGTTTCTAGTGCCAGGCCTGGGGGACTTAATGAGAGGTATGGTGCTCACTGAGACCAGATGCTGCTTGTTTGAGAGATTTTAGGAAAATCTGAAGCAGGATCCAAGTTAGGCCAATCCTATGGTAAAGCCATTGGGAGCAGCTTAGGTAGGCCCAAAAGTTGGGTGGGGCAGGGCCTCAGAGAATCACCAGGGCGGGGCAACCAGTGTGAGCCAGGTTGTTGGAGTCCCAGATATGGCTGCCACCTGCCGCCCTGGGGAAGGGCTCACCAAAGGATCAACGGCCTCTGACAGCACGTCTGTCCAGGAGAAAGCTGCCTCTCCAGCTCTTGCCTGATGCCAAACAATTCAATTCTTCTCCATATATCTCTGGTGCCTTTCAAGCTGCCTTCCCCAGGCTGGAGCCTGTAGGGTGGGGGTTTGAGTAAATCTGTATGGGCCCTTTAAGAAGAACTGTCTGGGACTCTAGAAGCCTCAATCCCCACTGTTTTTTTTAATCCTCACCTGAGGACATTTTTGCATTTTCCTCAGATAGCAGGAGGGAGAGGGGTGAAGAGAGAGGGAGAAACATCGATGTGAGAGAGACACATCGACTGTTTGCCAACTACATGACCCCAACCAGGGTGGGGACAAACTACAACTGAGGTATGCGCCCCTAACAGGAAGCGAACCTGGGACTCTGGTCCGCAGGCCGATGCTCTAACTGCTGAGCCAAACCGGCCAGGGCCCCCACTGGTTTTTACAGCCAGAAGTTATGAGGACTTCTCTTCCTGGCACTGGAACCCTGAGCTGGGGTGCCTGGTGTGGGAATGGGAGGAGTGGACCTTCCCAGCCGAGGTTTTCCTCCTGATTTTTGCCTGTCTGCACCTCCGCCCCTCCTATCAGTCTCAATGTGGCTGCTTCTTTCATTTTGTAATTGTAGGACTTCCATCAGCTCAATTTCAGGAGGTTCTGAATGATGGTTGTTCTGTAGTTCAGTTGTCATTTTGATGTGGTTGTGGGAAGAGGCGAGTACCACATTTACCTACACTGCCATGTTGACTGGAAATCCCGGAAAATCACATTTGAGTTAATGTTTACTGTCCACCTTGATTTTTTGCTCTATGACCTTTTTCTGTATTTCTTTTCTCTTTTTGGTTTTCTTTTAGACACTTTTCCTCATTTGATTTTTTTTTTTTTGGTCTACTAATATGTACTGAATATATGTTCTTTTACTGGTTACTCTAGAAACCTAAACAGGTTATTTAACTTAGCAAACTTGAACAATTCAAGCTAATGTATACTTTTAATCATTCTCTCCAACTAGAAAAGAAATGTGAATTCTGGGGTAGTGCTATTCAAATTTATTTACTATTTGTTTGAGTTTGGGCAAATTACTTAACCTTTCTGTGCCTCAGTTTTCCCATATGTCAAGTAGATAAAAATAGTTTCTATATCAAAGGATTATTGAGAATTAAAAGAGTTTAGTATATGTAAAACACTCAGAAAAGTGCCAGGTATATAAGATATGCTATGTACATGTTGCTTCTATTCTTTTAGTTCCAGAAGTTGGAAATTAGCATTGTTTTATATAGTCAATATTTGCTTCAACTTACACATTTATCATTTTATTTTGTGCTCCACATTCTTTTGCCATATATTTCATCTTGGATCATTTTCCTTTTTAAGTTCATCTCCTAGACGTTGCCTTACTAAGAGTCTAGTGGCAAATGTGTTTTTTTGTTTGTCTGAAAATGTCTTTATTTTATTCTCATTCTTGAAAGAGTGTTTTATTGGTTATTTTATTTAAACTCCTCAAAGATTATTCTGTTGTTTTCTAGCTTACACTGCTTCGATTTAGAAGTTAGGTATGAGTTTAAAGGCAGGTATAATAGTTTCCTAAGACTGCCTTAAAAGTTTACCACAAACTTGGTGACTTAAAACTAACAGTAATTGATTCTGTCACAGTTCTGGAGGCTAGAACTGAGGAATCAAGGTGTCAGCAGGGCCACACCTACAGAGTAAACACTCAGCATATGTTAACTATTGTTGTTTTGGCTTCTAAGGATTTCCCTTTCTTACCACCTCAGCAGTGCATTAAAAATTTTTTAACCAGCATTTTCTGTGCAGTGAAAAGAATGTCATGATAACGAGTTTGATTTTATTTTTGCATGAAAAAACAGATCTTAAAAAGCAGCTCTCCCCTCCCCTCTTTGGAAACATTTTTTAAAAATATGCATGTCGCCCTGGCCAGTTTGGCTCAGCGGTTAGAGCGTCGGCCTGCGGTCCTGAGAGACCCGGGTTCGGTTCCCGCTAAGGGCACGTACCTCGGTTGCAGTTTGTCCCCGGCCCTGGTTGGTCGTGCGGGTGGCAGCCACTCGATGTGTCCCTTCATGTCGATGTTTCTCTCTCTCTCTCCCTTCCTCTCTCTCCCTCCCACTCTATCTGTACAAAAAATGGAAAAATATCCTCGGGTGAGGATAAAAAAAAAAAAAAATATGCATGTCACATTTATGTTCACATCTACCAGCTGAGTGTCTGGAAGACCATGGATGGAAGCTGGGGGCCTATGTTCATTTGGCTGGTGAAATTTTAAGTGTACCTTTCACGTTCTTTTGCAGGATCCTATGTGCTGATTTGGTCAGTATCTTTCATTCTGATTATCTGAACTTTAACTCTATGAAGTTTGGCACTGCCCGGGCTCGCCGCCTCTCCACAGCCTCCTCGGTCACCAAACCGCCACACTTCATCCTCACCACCGAGTGGATTTGGTACTGGAATGATGACCTTGGTTCTTGGCAGGAATACGGTAAACAAGTAAGTGTGATAGAAAGAGGGCAAGTGATTCCTCCAAACGGTTCATATGGAGGAGCCCTTCCAAACAATGGGCACAAGGATTGTTCTGGAGGGAGTCATCAAAACACCCAAAGATTTCCAGATCTCCTGACTTACCTGCATGGTCTCAGTCTGTACCATCAGCAGGACTACCTCATGAGTGACCTGTCCATTCTAGGCCTTCCTTTCCCACACACTTCTGGTGTCATCTTATATTTATATTTCTTTCTTAGTTTTCTGCTAATTGCCAGTTTTCTCTTGATTCTCAGAAAATCTAGGTTCTTTTCTGCCTGAACTCAGGATGTGCCCCTGAATTTCAGGTTCAAATTGCTTACATTGTATTAATTTTCCAGGGCTGCCATGACAAAGTACCACAAACTGGGTGGCTTAGACATCAGTGATTTATTATCTCACATTTCTAGAGGCTGGAAATCGAAATCAAGGTATTTAGAGGCCATGCTCCCTCTGTAACCTATAGGGAATCCTTTCTTGCCTTTTCTTGGCTTCTGGTGGTTTGCTGGCAGTCTTTGGTGTTCCTTGTCTTATAGATGCATCACTCCAATCTGTCTTTATCATCACATGGTGTTCTCCTTGTGTGTCTTCATATAGCCATCCTCTTATAAGAGGATTAGTTGGATTAGGGTCATCTGCAATGACTCTGTTTTCAAAAAAGGTCACATTTTTGAGGTACTGGGGATTAGGGAGAACAATTCAACCTATAACCTAATCTTGTGTATAAAAGAATTACTGTTCTTGGCCCACTAAGTTTCCTGCATTAAACTTGGAAGTCCATGAGGTGTTGGGCTCCAAGATACATCACCCCAAGCTATGTTTTCGTTGGATTATTTTTAATAGGCTTCTCATGTCAGTTTACCTTTTCCACATATCCCCTTTCCTGTGATCTCTGCTTTGATCTAAAAGCCCTACAATTACCTTCATCCTTTTGTACCTAAACAACCCATCCTTCTGCGTGGAAGGAAAGAACCCCATTTATTTCTCCACTTGCCAGAATCTGACTTCTATTCCCATTACTGTTCATCTGGTCTCTATTCAGGAGGTGGGACCCAGCTAGGTACAAATATTGACAAGGAGCAGAAGGCTTAGTTGCCAAATCCTATAGCATTTCCAGCCTTTGCCCAGAGTGATACATATTCCTTCCTCACTTTCCTGGCATTCCTGCTTCTCCCCCATGTCCTTCATGGGCTTCTTCTACAGTACCCTTGGTGAATGTTGGGGTTTCCCAGGGTCTAGCCCACATCCCCATTCTTTACACTGTGTTTGCAGTGGTGATCACATCGATTCTTCTGACAGTGGTGTCCATCTTGAGTGAGCTCTATATCTCTTGGGGGAGGCATGAAGGGAGCCAGGGATATGGCAGGAGAGGGAGGCAAGGATTCTTCTTCAAATATCAGACTTGTGTGTCTAGACACCTGCCTGATATTTCTGCAATACCTTTGCTTTTTGTTACAGGCACTGTGCTAAGTGCCCCGAATGTCTTATTTTAATTATTTGCCAATCCTCTGCAGATGGTATGATACTATTGTATAATGATATGAGTATGATTTAAGTAATGTTATTATTCCTGTTATAGAGTTAACTAAAGTTCAGAGAGGTTAAAATAACTTGCCAAGGTTATAGAGTAAACAAGTTTGGGACCAGTCCATCCCGAAATCTTAGATATCCTATAGGTAATTGGAATGAGGATGAGAGATCAAAATGGATAATTGAAAAAATAGAAGAGCTCTCTAAGGGATCAAAACAAGAAAACAAGGAGGACTGCCCTCTGATAAAAGGATGGCGGGAATAAGACTAGATGGACAAGAGGCAGCATTGCTCAGGCCATCTAGTTAAGCAGCATTTGATATTCAGTGTTGGCGTTTACCTTTCATTTGAATGCTGTATCATCCATTATGAGTAACTGAATGCTCTGTCCTCCATTGTTCCCACTGTGGTTATCTTGGTTAGCAGCACATATATTTACAATCTTCTGTTTTCCCAGGCAGCTTTTAGGAAGCAGTTGTGTTGGCTTCTGCTCCTTGCCCCTCTCTCCTGCCATATCCCTGCTCCACTCATGCCTCTCCCATGACAGTAATACCACTGTGGGCTTGTCTGCAGTGTGGCAAGGATAGCAGCAGTGTCTGTCTTCGTCATTGTAGATTCTTGCCTTCGTGAACTGTCTGTTTTTCTTTTGCCTTGCAGGGCTTGGAGCACCCCACAGCCTCAGTCAGCAGCAGCGATTTGGAGAAGGCCTACCTGGTATACTGTAATCCAGGGTCTGACAGCCAGGCAGCCATTTTCAAGTTCCAGGCTGGAAAACACAAATACGAGTTAGACTTCAGAGGTACTTCCTGACCCACTGCCCTCACCCAGCAAGGCCTGGCCATCTGTTGGCTGTGCCTTTTCCACATAACCCTGGATGAGCTCTGTATACATATTGAGGGCCAGGAACAAAAAAGAAGGGTGATTTCTGCTCTGAAATGGTTCCCATCTGGAAGGGGAAACAGACCTGTAAACAGATAATGCCAGTCTAGTAGAATCAAAGAGAAGCCGAGTCCCTCTGTGTCAGAGGATTAACCTTAGTCCCCAACAAGTGTCACAGTGGTTCTGCTGTGCAGCTTTGCCTCATACTCCCCAGCATGGCAACATTAATATAATCTTTTCTATAGGCGCCTTTGGCATAAATGGGCTGCTGGGTTAAACATGTGGTAGATGCATACATTAATTAAAAGTTGTTGGGGAGCATATTTTTATGTGTATGTGGTAACCTAAAACTGGGCCTTAAATGACTTGTCCTTTTTGCCTTGACAGATAGAAACAAGCCAAACACTCTTTGGCCAGATCTTCCAGTGACCAATTTGTGGGGATTTTTATTTTTAAGTTTTAGTCTTTCTGTAACCTCTCTTAAGCCATTTTCAGATGGATTTATCAGTCCAGCCTTGTTTGATTTATTTTTGCCTTTAACTTCACATTTTAAACTCTGAATCCTCTGAATATTCAGCATTTTAAATTTTTATTCTTTTTGTAAATCCTCACTTGAGGAGAGAGATATATATATATATATATATATATATATATATATATATATATATATTTTTTTTTTTTTTTTTTTTTTTTGATAGAGTAAAAGAAAGGGAGGGGGAGAGAGAAAGAAACACTGATGTGAGAGATACGACCCTGACCAGGGTCAGGGATTGAACCCGTAACCCAGGTAGTGCTCTTGACTGGGAATCAAACCTGTGACCATTTGGTCCACAGGCTGATGTTCTAACCCCTGAGCCAAACCGGCCAGGGCTGTTCAGCATTTTTAAAGGGAGTTAAAGCCCTGGCCAATTCTGCTCAGTGGTTAGAGCATCATCCCGCAGACCAGGGAGTCCTGGGTTCGGTTCCCGCTAAGGGTATGCAGTTTGTCCCTGCCCTGGTTGGGGTTGTGTGGGTGGCAACCACTCGATGTGTCTTTCTCACATCGATGCTTCTCTCTCTCTCTTCCCCTCTTCTCTCCTTCTCTATCTGAAGATAAATGCAAAAATGTCCTCTGGTAAGGATAAAAATAATAATAATAAATAAAATAAAAAATAAAGGGAGTTAAAGTGGGCTTTCTTTGAAACACAGTTGACTGTTTTCTCTATTTTTGTGGCCCTTCATTCTATGTAGAGGGCAGCAAAGTGTCTTTAGTGAATTACACGAAGGCCACTATAATTGCCTGTTTTTAGCCAGTTGTTTTTGCTTGTGGTTTTGTAGCACTGGTGGTTTTGCTTAAGGTAGAATGGCTGCTGCCTCACTGGACCCTTCTAGGGATAGTAAAGTGTCTACTACTCTTGGGTGAGAACTGCTTACCAGCCTTTAGCATCTGCAAGCAAACACCAACCAAACCAGTCTGATGAATGCAAGTTCCCCAAAAGAGACAGTGAGAGACATACAAAATAATAAAAGTCAGGACTTTCCCGAAGATCAAGTCTATATAAATATCACCCATCTGATGGCTGCTGTTTGAAATATTTGTTAGAATATGTGGGGAATATTAAAAAAATAAATAAATAAAAAATGTCAGATGCAACCTTGATCACTCTCAACCTAGGCCACACTTCCAGGGGGCAGAACAGAAAGTCAGGTAAGGGTGGGTAAGAGCACATGCATGCAAGTTGACTGCAAACTGCAGGAAAATTATGTTCACCACAGACTGCCTCAAATTCATCTTGGTAAACTCAGTTTTTTGTTGTTAGATAACAGTAGTCAAAGAAGAAACTTGAGATGAGTTAACTTCTTACCTCATAGCCTCACTACTAGGTATAATGAAAGCAAGTTTCAGATCTGCCACTCACATTTATTAACTAAATATTATTAGGAAGCAAGTACATTTAAGAAACACATAACAAGCCAAATGACTTGTCTGTATGATCAGGGAAGACATGGCTGTCTTTTAGGGACTCTTGTCACAAATGAGTCACTCAAGGCAAAAGCCAAGATTCTAGAGGTGGAATTCTGACACTTGTTAGCTGGCATCAGTCAAGCAGAATCCCCACAGGCAGGGCTTGCTTAGAGGCTTAACCTGGTGTATCCTCTTTAAGGGTAAGTCAGAGAAAAGGCCTCACTCTGCCCTATCCATGGGAGGATAGGGATTGATTCTCACATATATTTAGCCAGTCCACATGTCTTGAATAACTTTTAATTTCACTAGTGAAAAGCCCACTTAAGATTCATCACAATGTCATTAAACAGGTAAATAAAATTTGTATGGCAATTAACAGTATCAATGAGAGGTTGAGCAATGGGTAACAGAAGGGGTTGTAGCAGCAGGGTCTGGATTATGGACTCCCATTAGAACATAGGGGAACTCCAAGAGTACCTGATCTTGATGACCACCTGGATAGTAGCATAGGGGACACACACCACAAATGCAGTAAGATAAGTTACAGATATATACAAATTAATACTAAAATGCTTTTTAAATGAAAAAAATATCTTTGTGCTCTAGTTACAGAAAGTAAGACTTGACAAGGTTTTCTTGGTAAATGAGGACATGTAATTTAACTCATAGGAAGTAGTCATGGTTTTTCAACTCAAAAGGTGGTGTTTCTTTCCCCTCAGGATGAATCTGAGGATCTCAGGGATGGGCATGGGACAAGAAATTTATTTATTAAAGATGGTTCGGGTTTCATAAGGCTTAGAAATACGGTACTGCTTACAGAGTCAGTTTACTCTAAGAAAGAAAAGTCATAAGAGTAAAATTATTATATTAACTCTAAACCCCACTGGCTCAAGATGTGATAATTCGGTCTCAGGCTGGGCTGAAGCTTTTTTATATCCAACCTGGGAAAAATTGCTAAGCAAAATAATAGTTTAAATAAGATTGGAGGGAACAATTTAAAAGCACTCATGTATAATTGATATGTCAATTACTAATCATTCATCTATTCATTAAACCCAGTCTCCTAAGGATTCCTATTTTCTTTATGAATATTTGAAATGGGTAAAACTGCCTTATTTTTAACAGACTGATTCTGGGTTTTGTACATTTGAATTAGCTTACCAACCCATTTAATTTGTTTATAAAACACTGCCATCCTGTGTGGCTTTTTTTTTCTTCCAGTTTTTATTCAGAAAAACGTGGTATATGGTACATTTAGAAAGGTTTGTCGCAGACCCAAATACGTGTCTCCTCAGGATGTAAAGGTGAAGCAAACCTGGTAAGTAGTATTTGGGGAACTTGTCACTTACTGTGTGTATCAGTTGGGGTGTACTGTGCTGAGTACAGAAAACCCCAGACTAGCTAAAGCATTGACGAGGTTTGTTGGCTGTGTAACTAAGTGCCCCAGCACTCTCTGTGTCTGAGTATTCTGATCCTGGCCCTTGATCTTTTTTATTTTTGCTATTATAACACCACAAAGGATGATCTGGTGTATGTACTGTTTCATATTGTAGAGGTGGGTCTTCAGTTTAGAGTCCTAAAAGGTCAATGCAGGTTCCTCTTCATGGGGTTGAACCATTAGGCACTTGTCCCAGAATGCATGAGGTGCCAGTTTCCCTTGGCTTTGCCAACAGAGTAGTCAAGCTCTTAGATTTTTGCCATTTTCACAGGTGGGAAAGGGTATATCAGTGCATTTCAATTTGCTTTCTCTTATAAGTAAGGCTTACTGTTTTTTCCTAACATGTAAGGGCCATTTGCCTTTCTCTTTCTGTGGAATATTGATGTTTTTGTCTATTTTTCTTTGAACCTTTAGGTATTTTTCTTAAATAGAAAAGCCTTTTTTTATCTATTAGGGAGCCCTTTTTTAGTTAAAACGTATTAGTCTCTTTTATGTATTGTTTCTGGATTTGGACTTTTGGTCAACTATGACTGCTTCTTCTGGAAGTCACTTTTTTTTATTCTCACTTGAGGACATTTTTTTCATTCATCTTCAGATAGAGGGAGAGGTAGAGGGGTAGAGAAATATCAGTGTGAGAGTGACACATCGGCCGGCTGCCACCCACACGACCCCAACTGGGGCCGGGAACAAACTGCAACCAAAATATGTGCCCTTAGTGGGAACCAAACTTGGGTCTCTCTGGACTGTGGGCCGACCCTCTTAACCACTGAGCCAAACTGGCCAGGGCTGGAAGTCATTTTTTATTCTTTCCCTCTCCAGGACCTACCCTCGCCACAGTTTGAAAAAATCTGTCTTTTTTCTGAGACTGGATCTCCCTCTCTTTCTTCTTTTTTTGGGGGGGAGGAGGTTAATTCTCATCCAAGGATATTTGTCCATTGATTTTCTAGATAGAGTAGGCGGGAGGGAGGGAGAGAGAGAAACATCGATGTGAGAGAGACGCATTGATTGGTTGCCTTCTGCATGACCACAACTGGAGCCAGGGATCTCACCTGCAACCCAGGTATGTGTCCTTGACTGGGAATTGAACCCTTGACTCTTTGGTCCACAGACCCATGCTCTAACCACTGAGAAAAATTGGCCTGGGTGAGACTGGATCTCTTTTGTCATCACTCTTAGTCCTCATGGGGTCATGAGCAGACCCACACATCAGAAGTAAAAGTGGTTATTTGTTCAAATTCAGACCTAAGAAATGAATGATTCAGTCTGTCTATTCTGTAACCTGAGAGTCATACATGCTGATTTAGTGATGTGTGGTTCTTCCCTCTAACCTGTGTGACAGGAGCTGGTTGTCATAACTCCAGAGGCAAATCTGAGGTTTGGTCACTTTCAGAAACAAGTTCTGTTTCCAACAGTTAACAGGGTCACAGTTGTTTAATGGAAAGTTCAAAATGGCATTTACACATCAGGTATCTGGTTTAGTTCCTTACTGTCCTTCTGTCCTCCATGAAAATGTTTTATTCATGTGACTGGGCCTTATTTTTTCTTTTATTACTTTATTTTGAATATTTTAAAAATTTCATTATTTCCCCTCCACTAGTTTGGAAGTTATACATTGTATTACTATTTTTTTTATTATTATTATTTTTTATCCTCGCCTGAGGACATTTTTCTATTTTTTGTTCAGATAGAGTGGGAGGGAGAGAGAGAGAAGCATCTACGTGAAAGGGACACATTGAGTGGCTGCCTCCCGCATGACCCAACCAGGGCCAGGGACAAACTACAACCACGGTACTTGCCCTTATTGGGAACCAAACCCGGGTTCTCTGGACCGCAGGTCGGCATTCTAACCACTGAGCAAAACTGGCCAGGGCTATTTTTTTAAAAGGTCACACTAGAAATTACAGCATGTGTTCTTCACTTAGGTATAAGTCAGTCAATTTTTTTGCCCTCCTGTTTACTAATACAAGGACTTTTACATAGTTTATTTCATTTACCTTTCTCTTGACTTCTTTTTTAATTTAATGAGGCACTGTTATTTTATACTATGAATGTTTCATTAAATTTATTCACATTCTTACCAGTTTCTTTGTCTTTTCAAATTTTTTTAGATTAAGGTCTATTGGGAAACGGGGGGGGGGGGGTTTGTTTGCTTTGTTGGGGGTGGGGTTTAATTCATCTGTTTTTTAAATTTTTTATTTTATTTTATTATTATTTTTTTCATCACCATTTATTCCCTCTTTGCCCTCTTATACCTCCACCTACCTTTCTCTCCAGCCATAATCACCATAATGTTGTCCATGTCCATGAGTTCTCTCTCTTTTTTCTTTCTTTTTTTTGCTCAGTATCACCCCTCCTAACCCCTACCCCCACCAGAGCTGTCTGCCTGCTCTCTATGAGTCTCTCTCTATTTTGCTTGGTAGTTCAGTTTGTTCATTAAATTCCACATGAGTGAAATCATATGGTACTTGTCTTTCTCTGACTGG
Source organism: Molossus molossus (assembly GCF_014108415.1). Classification (NCBI taxonomy): domain Eukaryota; kingdom Metazoa; phylum Chordata; class Mammalia; order Chiroptera; family Molossidae; genus Molossus; species Molossus molossus. The sequence continues at coordinate 101,613,762 of NW_023425401.1, read as the reverse complement.
CTTATTTCGCTTAGCATAATACACTATGGGTCCATCTGTGTTGTTGCAAAGGGGGAATTTTTCTTCCTTTTTTACAGCAGAGTAATATTCACTGTGTAAATTTACCACAGCTTTTTTATCCACTCATGTACTGATGGACACTTGGACTGCTTCCAAATCTTCGCTATTGTAAATAATGTTGCAGTGAACATAGGGGTGCATATATTCTTTCGAATTAGTGTTTCTGTTTTCTTTGGGAGTGGAATCACTAGGTCATAAGGCAGTTCCATTTTTATTTATTTTATTTATTTTTAATCCTCACCCAAAGATATTTTTCCATTGTGGGGGGGAGGGATAATCAATGTGAGAGAGACACATCAACTGGTTGCTTCCTGCATAACACTGACTGGGGCCAGGAATCGAATCTGCAACACTTGGGTCCACAACTGATGCCCTATCTGCAGAGCCAAACTGGCCAGGGCAAGGCAGTTCCATTTTTAATTTTTTGAGGTACCTCCATACTGTTTTCCACAGTGGCTGCACCAATCTGTATTCCCACCAACAGTGCACGAGGGTTCCCTTTTCTCCACATCCTCCCCAACACTTGTTTGTTGATTTATTGATGATAGCCATTTTGACAGGTATGAGGTGATATCTCAAGGTGGTTTTAATTTGCATTTTCCTGATGATTAGTGATGTTGAGGATCTTTTCATATGTCTGTTGACCACCTGTATGCCCTTTTTGGAAAAGTGTCTATTCAGATCTTTCACTCAGTTTTTAATTGGATTGTTTTTTGGTGTTTTTTTTGGTGTTGAGTTTTATATTCTAAGTTCTTTATACATTTTGGATGCTAACCTCTTATCAAATGTATCATTAGCAAATATGTTCTCTCATTCAGTGTATTGTCTTTTCATTTTGTTGATGGTTTCCTTTGCTGCGGGAAAACTGTTTTGTTTGAATATGTTTTTATTTTGCCATCAATATTGAAAGATATTTTCACTGGATATAGAATTTTTGATTATAGTTATTTTCTCTTAGAACGTTGATGATGTCATTCCACTGTCCAGTGGTTTTCATTGCTGCTTTTGAGAAATCAGCTGTAAGTTTAACTGGCACTTCTTTGACTGAATCACTTTTTTCCCTCTGGTTACTTTTAAGATTTTCTGTTTGTCTTGGTGTTAAGGATTCTCACTATGGCATGTCTGGGTATGTGTTTTAATTTTCCTGTTGGAGATTCTTTGGGTTTCTTAAACCTGTGAGTTGGTGGATCTCATTAGTTCTCTTTGAAGATTGCCTCTACCCTGTTCTCTGTCCTCTCTTTGGATTTCAGTGAGGTTCTGACCGGATTCAGGCCTTCTTACTTTCTTCTTTACGTCTCAGCTTCTTCCTCACATTTTTCGTCTACTTATTGCTCTGGACCATATTCCGGAGAATTTTATTTCCCATAGCATTCAGCTTACTCATTCTCTCTTCAGGTGGTCTGATCTGCTAGCATGTCCATTGAACTTTTGTATTTTTTATTTCTAGAAGTTCTATTTGTTATTTTGAGCTCCTCCAGGTCATTTTATAGTTTCCTGTTGCTTGCATATGTTTTTAGTTTGTGTTTTATTTTTTTAAACATAGAAAGAATAGTTGTTTTATACTGTGCCTGATAATTTTAACAATTTAATTCTTTGTGGGCCCGTTTCTGGCTGATTCTTGCCCATGGGACCTTGCTTAGTTATTTTAAACTGTGCTGTTTTCCTAGGAATGTTATTTGTGGGAGTTCTTTGAGGCTTAGGATGAAGGTCTCATGTCAGCAGAAACAGAAGGTAGATCTAGTGTAGGAAGAACAGGGCATTCTGAAACTGAGTAATAATAATTTAGAATTGGTTTCCCAGTCCTTGTTCCTAAACCCTTTGGGCCACATGTCTTTTAGAACTCAGCTTTTATTTGTTTTTATTTTTAGAAAGATCATGTGCTGCTTGTATTGCATGACACCTGTAAATAATATTTCTGGAGTGAGAAAAAAAACATAGTCACTTTAGGAAAGATATAGAAGAGACCACAAGTAGACTCTGGCGGTTCAAGTCAAATTTCTACTGCTAAATGAGTTTTGACATCAGTTTTGTTTTTATATGCTAATAGCACCTCTTTGAGGCTATTTTAATAATTCAGAGCTCTTGAATACAAGTTTCAAGCTCTTTGAATTTCGAAATCATGGTTAAGGGGTCTGTGTGTGCTGCTTTAATCAGACTCTCTCCCTTATGTGCAGGAGTTGGGATACAGGTGAGAAATGGATCCCTCAGGCCTCAATTGTTTTAGTTTGGGCCACTTAGGCAAAGAAGAAAGTGCTCTCACAAGGTGGATAGTGTGCTTTAGTGCTTTCTCTCCTTCCCTCTGCTTTACAAAATGAGATATTGAGACTCGAGATGGGTGGTACTGACTAGTGGAGGCCACCTGTGATAGTCTGCTTGTGTCTGAGAACTAAATGTCTCAGTATTTTTTGTTTACATTTTGTAGCAGTGTCAAGTTTCAAGGCCCAAAGAGCATCCCAGACCATTGGGACCCAACAGCCCTGCCAGACCCCGGCTTTAAGGTATGGGACTTTGTGTTGCCTTGGGTGGGGGAGGAGAGTGTTCTTTGAGATAGGTGAGTACGAGCAACTGTGCCATTTCCTCCACCACTGAAGAAGCTGTGAGGCCAGGGCTTGTGAGGGAGGAGGGAAGAGAGATGTGTGGGTTTGTTTTTTTTTTTCCCCCAGGTCTTGGGGATTTTAAGGCTAGAGACCACTCAGGAAATGGCTGTGGTCTTGAGGGGAGAGGATGTATTGTGGATGGAGGACGGTGAAGAAATATTCCAGAAAGGGTAGAAATAAGGAGCGTAAAAGCTGGGCTCGGCTAATATAAATTAGTTTTACTAAGCAAGAAAAGAAAAAGAAACCATTGAGTATGATGAGTGACATCTAGAGGGGAAATTTCTGTTGGAAGGTGGTAGATAATAGAAGACAAAAGAAGGAACACTTAATTCAACAGCTCCTTTAGGGCCTGTCAGACTTGGGGAGCTGTGCTGAATTCAGTTGAGTCCTTAGGCCAAGGTCTGCCCCATCTATGTGGGGCACTCACACTGGCTTCTCATGGCGGCCGCCTGCCAAGCATGTTGCAATCCATCTTTTACAACTGACTATGACTGCCCTGGGAGGATTCATCGTATCGAGCTGTACAAAGCTCACACAGACACCAGTAGCACAGGCAAGACGTGGATGGGTGGGGTGCATTGACAGCAGCAGTGAGATGTCAGAGGATGAGGTGACCATATTGAGGCGATCACAGAAGGCGTTGCTGGGTCCACATTCTAAACGATGGCTGATGTTTGTACAGGCAGATGTGGGAGAACATACAGGTTGATGGGAACCACATGCGAAGCAGTCCAGGTCAGGACGTGGGGTGTCAGCATATCTTGGATGGAGGGTATGCATAGACGTGGGGAGCAGGAGAGAGGTCAGGGCTGTGCTGTGCAGTGCCTTGGTCATGGGGTTGAGCAGTGGCCGTGACAGGTATGGGAGCCTATGACCATCTCTGGTCTGGAAGGGTCAGGGCTGGTTTCTTTACTTGAGGAAGAGGAGTTTGGTGGCTTACATGAGATGGGAGCAGGGAAGCCAGAATCAGGATTTGGGTTGCAGGAGACCCATGGACGTGCATGGCAAGCCCTGATTAGGGTCTTTGGGGCAGGGAGTGAGGTGGCCATTATAAGATTGTACTTGGGGTGAGAGAAGGGGGTGGTCTAAAGGGACTCTTCAGAGTTACCCACATGGTCTGTCACTGGGTCAGGCCTCATGGCACTGGGAACAGGGAGGCTGATTTTATGGTCTGGGCTGCAAGTATGGGAATTTATGCATTGTCACTGTGCTGGCTGCCCTTGATCAGGGTGCCCTCCTGGCCCATCAGAAGTGTGGTTTCCCAGAGCAAGAGGCTAAGGGAGAGGTGGGCTCAGCTAGGAGGGCTGCAGTGGCCACGCTCCTAAGTTGCCATGTGCCCTTCTGCCAGCCTGGCCTTTCCATCAGTGCTTGTGGTATGGGGTGTTCACACAGCGCTGCTGTGCCATGTTCACACATGGCAGTGTTTGCCCTTTCTCCACCAAATGTATTCCTTCCACATTTATTGACACCAACTCTGTGGGCTTGTAGACTATATACTCTGCTTTATGTGGGGTCAGAAGAGCAGGGACGTCTTGGGGATACCTAGGATGGTGTTGATGTAAACACCCCATACCTGTCCTTCAGGCAGGTTTCACAGTGAACATAAATTGCATACATTCTGTGCCTGAAGAGACTGCCCCTTGGGGCAAAGGGGAGAGCGATCATCACTGTCTGGGCTCGCTTCTGCAGTTCTAGCATTTTAGGAGTAGCCTTGGGAAGAGATTGATCTATATTCTACACTTTGATGATGACATAATAAAAATCTTTGCCTCTTGCAGCTGATCACCCTCAGTTCTTCCTCAGAAGAATATCAGAAGATATACAATCTTTTTAACCATACACTGCCCTACTACTATGTGGAGAAGATTGAGCGAGTCCAGAACCTGGCTCTCTGGGAAGTCTACCAGTGGTACGTCAGAGGCTCACTTTGGGCAGGCTGGTGACTTTGTCCCCTCACATTTGTGCATAGTAGGGTAGCTGCTCACCAGACGTGCCCTGGGCTTCAGGGACAATCCCAGATAGCAGCCACTGCTTTTCCAGTGCTGCTGGAATAGGGAACTGTGTCCCTGTTTTCTTATTTATCTCATCATCTTTATACTTAGTGTTGGATGTCCCCTCAGAGAGACAAGAGGATAGAGACTTCCGTAGTGACAAAGCCAGCACTTATTCTTGTATTCTGCCTGCCTCCTTGAAGATCAACAGGATGGTTCAGTATAAGCCACTCACACTCTGGAGAACATAAAGCTATTGATAGCCAGAGAGCAGGGGCCTTATTTTTGTGCCTGAGGACCAGCATGTTCTTGGGCAGGTGTCCATATGGAGAGGAGATTTGCAGCAGGTCACCATGGCAGGCCTGGGGTTCTGCTGACCTGTCCCCACAAAAGGTTGGAGCAGTCTCATCTATGCGGTGGGCCCAGTGATGAAATCAGGATAACTTATGGGAGAGGGGAGATGGAGGCGCCCCCACTGAGCAGCATCCTCAAGCTCTTCCAGCTAAGCTCCATTAGGAAGCAAGGTGGTAGGGATGAAGCGTGCCTCTCTTCCCAGGGCTGGTCTGCTTTGAGAGTTCAAGTCGCTGCTGGAGGCCTAGAATTGTGGAGGGAAAAGCTTCCCTATGATTTTCATCCAGGTACTGTGCTCCCGCTTTCCTCCCTCTGGCCCATGGAGGAGCTTATGGACCTGGATCCATGTCACCTGGCCTCATGACACTTCTGATAAAATGTATTTTCTTGGGTCAGGTGGCCTATATTTGGTGGTAAGTACCCTCTGTCTCCAGTGCACATTTTCCTCCTGTGATTCTAGGCAAAAAGGGCAGATGCAGAAGAGAAACGGAGGGAAGGTGGTAGATGAGAGGCAGCTGTTCCATGGCACCAGCACTGTTTTTGTCGATGCCATCTGCCAGCAGAATTTTGATTGGCGGGTCTGTGGTCTTCATGGCACTTCCTATGGCAAAGGTAAGGGTGAGGGTAGCCTCTATCAGCAGAAACTGGTCCTGCTGCACTGTCCAGGGCCCAGGAAACCATTTTAAAGCAACTGATGGGGTGGGGTGGGGGGGCATTGTAAGCTGATGAGCCAGTTCATGTTGAGGAATGGCCCTAGCAATCTGTGGGGATGCCCAGCTGTTGGCACCCTTCCTCTCACTCCTCTGTGTGCAGCTAGGAGCCTGACCCCAGGTTTAGTATGGGCAGTCCTGCTTAGGCTGGGGTTTGGCTTCCCTAAGAGATGGGCCTGTGTCCCTGTGGAGTGGAGGTCTCGGGAGATGGTGAGCATGAGCTGGGAGAGGAAAGGGGGTGCCTACCCAATCCTGTGCCTGCACTGTTTTGTAAGAATAAAAATATGAACACCTCGGAAACACTCGTGAATATGTCATTCTAGCTGTATGGTGGGTTACTTGAGTGTTTTTCTTGGTTATTTTAAAATTTTATTTGGAAGTAATTTCAAACTCATAGGGAAATTGCAAGAATAATATTTTAGAAACTCCTGTGTAAATTTCTGCATGCATTTACCTAGATTCATCCATTTTAATATTTTGCCATGTTGGCTTTATCACCCCCCCCCATTTTTTTTCTGAACCATTTGTAAGTAGGTGGCAGATATATGCCTTCATCCTTTAACACCTCCTAAGAAAAAGGACATTATTTTGTGTCATCACAGCACAGTTGCTAAACTGAAAAAATTTCATAATGATGCGGTAGTAAAATCAACAGGCCCTACTCCAGTTCTATCGGTTGTCCGTCAGTTAGCCTTAATCCAGCATGATGACTGGGGTCAGGATGGATGAGAGCCAGTGGGAGGGTGGCAGCTTCCAACTCAGGTTTCCATTAAACAAGTTCATAATTCTATGTTTTGGGCTGCTGGTGTCTACAGAGTGGTTCCATATATGGGGTTTTGGGCATGAGAGCCCCATTTAATGGCTGAGGAAACAGGTTTGGGGGTTAAGTATTGTTATGCCCAGAGAGCCTTATGATTTGAGTGACAGATTCAGAATGTGAAAGGATTTTTCTGTCTCAGGTTGGTGTCCCCTCTGACACCCTTCACGAGGGAAGGCTGGAGAAAGAGGGAGGGCAGGAGGGAGATATAGTAACAGAGCAGCAGAGGCCATTGGCATTGCCTGGTTGGCAGAATGCTGGAGCCCCTCGTCCCCGGCTGCAGCTGTCCTCCCGTTGCCCAGCTAAGCCTGTGCATGTCCTTGCAGGGAGCTACTTTGCCCGAGATGCTGCATATTCCCATCATTACAGCAAATCCGACTCGAAGGTCTACACAATGTTCCTGGCTCGGGTGCTGGTGGGCGAGTTCACCCGAGGCAGTGCCTCCCTTGTCCGCCCCCCAGCCAAGGAGGACCAGAGCAACATCTTCTACGACAGCTGTGTGAATAGCATGTCCGACCCTTCTATCTTCGTCATCTTTGAGAAGCACCAGGTCTACCCAGAGTATGTCATCCAGTACACCTCCAGCAAGCCTGAGGCCGGGGCCTCTTCCACCCTGTTCTCCCTGGCATCCTTTTTTGGAATACGGCAGTGAGCATGAGGAAGTTATTTTATGCCTTTTAGGCTTGTCTTCCTTGAAATAGCTATTTAGGAAAGTTTTTTTTTTTTTTTTTTTTTTTTTTTTATCAAAAAAGCTTTTAATGAACTGTTAACATTGACTTCTCAATGAAGTTACAGTCTTAGTCTCTCTCACTGATGATAGTTTTCGGTTTTAAGTCACTTTTGAGCTCGAAATGGGCTAACTAGTAGTGATTGTAGTTGAGTCCATTATTGCTTTTTACTAGGGTAAGTTTTATCTTTTCTTCTTTTTTTTTTATCCTCACCTGAGGACATTTCTTCCATTTTTTGTTCAGATAGAGTGGGAGGGAGAGAGAGGGAGAGAGAGAGAGAGAAACATCGATGTGAAAGGGACACATTGAGTGGCTGCCTTCCACACAACCCAACCAGGGCGGGGGACAAACTGCAACTGAGGTACGTGCCCTTAGCAGAAACCGAACCCGGGTCTCTCTGGACCACGGGCTGTTACTCCAACCACTGAGCCAAACCGGCCAGGGCTTATTTTTATTCTTTTTGTCAACTTTGCTACTGATAGGCAGCAGGCACAGAGTTTCTAGATAGTATTTTATGGATTGGTTTTAATTTTTAATAATTTCTGTCTATCTCAGTGATTTGGTTTTTCAGGGTCTTAGTGGTATCTTGTTTCATTTTTTTGTCAGAATGACACACAGTACAGAAAAACTTGCCTCATGGCCTAGGGAGGGGTAGTCATTGTGTCAGTTGCACTGGCTCTAATCCAGGCAGCTCTTCTGCTTCTCCTGGGCTTCTGGCCTTGGAATTCACCCATATATCACATTGTCAGACAAGTGGCCACTGTAGGGTGTCATTGAATCCTTGCTGGTTTCTCTTTGTCATGGGCCCAGCGTGTGAATGCTCGTCCCAGCATCTCCTAAGTGCATTGGACATCCTCTGAATGTGGGTTTTATGTCTTTATGAGATTTGAATACTTGTGCTACAAATGTCACCATTAGAGTATAGAAATAAAATAATATTTATCTCAAATGGGTGATGACTGAACTTATTCTTCAACATCGTATATTGTGTTCCTGCTGGCACTTTTCTGGGTATTGGAAAATAACAGAACTCCTATTACTGGTCTTGGGCGTGTTGTGGCGCGAGAGAACCGAGAGACCACCAGAGCCAAATTAAAGCCAAATAGAGAGCAAAGCCGGCCAGCGACTGATCCCCAGTTCTTGGAGATCAGCCCCGACTTTCAGCTAATTTTTTATTTTAAAGGGAGTTTGTTACAAACTTCTGCAACTGGCATTTCTTGTTGACCTGGGGAAGAGCAAGCAAGTACAGAAGCGGAGGCATTTAGCGATAAGCGGGAAGGAACCGGAGGTGGGAGGGAGCTGAGGCGAAAGGGAACTGGGTGAACTGGGTCAGCACACATCTATCCTGCTGGTCATTCTATTTTCTAAGTTCTAAAAACTAACACATTCTCTTAGAGGACAAATTCATTTAGAGGAGTATCAGGCCAGCTGGTACTCCTTAGTTTGCCTCTGAAAGCTTCATAATTGGCCTTTTGTTTATTTAATCAGGACAAAGTGATAGTAGCAGGCCAGTGTGTGTAGATTTATCATGAAGCCAATGAAGCTGAAGGTTAAGGGTCCCTCATTTGCTGAAGCCCCTTCCACAGCCCTAGGAGGGGCCCCAGCTATGTGGCCACATGGTCATACAGTTTCGTTAGATTTGCAAGAGTTACATCTTGGTATTTTTTTCTTTCGCCTAACTCATACAGGTTCCAAGCCCCACAAAGCCCAGAATCACTGTTGAGCAGACTGTTGTAGACATGGAGGAGGTGGGTGTGTCCTTCACACACAGCAGGTTATAGAGTCTGGTAGGCGCTGGCTGGCCCTGGGCCAGGGGCAGAGGGTCTGGTAGGGTGGCTCCACGTTATGAGGCCGACTGCCCCTTCCCAGGTACTGTGTTTATTGGCCTCCAGGTTCAGTCCTCAGCAACAGGCTTCTCACCTGCACCATTCTTCCCCACCTTCCTAGTACAGGGTGTTCACTCTCCACACAATGATTCCAGTTCAGTTCGTCCTGTAGTTGTTAGATCCAAGCTGTTTTTCCATCCTTTTTTTTTTTTTAAAGCAAAAATGTATTGACCACAGTGAAACAGGGAAGGGCATAGAAGAGGCAACAGGAGAGCCTAGGCTGGGCTGCTTTGGCTCACTGGGAAGTCAGAGAAAAGGGGGCCTTGGAGGCAGGTTCAGGGGTTTAGCCCTAGACTAGTTGCTGCTACCCATTGCTTCCTCGGTTGCAAGTCTCCTGGGGTCTCTTAGAGTTTAGGAGATACATGCCAGGGGAGGTGAAGGCATGCTCCTGGAAAGGGGGGGGGGAAGGTGAAGGGAAAGGGAGGAAGGGAGGGAGGGAGGGAAGGAGGAAGAGAGGGAAGGAGGGAGTTAGAGAGCAAGTGGTGTTTTTCCATCCTTGAAGAAAGGATAGTGATCTGGAACTTCACACAGGTCAGTGAATCAGCCCAGAAGAGAACTGAGTTAAAACGACCGGAAAAATGAAGAAGCAACAATACTACCTTATCCACCGGCAATACTACCTTATCCACCGGCAATACTACCTTATCCACCGACAATTCTACTTTATTCACCGGCAGGACCTAGTTGTGTGTAGTATGATTTTCAGAGTTCTCAAAATATTTCCTCCATATCCTGTCTAATCCTGGTTTCATTCATTGCTTTTTGATGAGGTCACTGGTCCTACTGACATGTAGGTGGAAGGCTTGAGGGGGTCAGAGAACCATTAAATAGGTGCTTGCCTGCTAAGTCTTTTTTTTTTCTTTAATTGATTTTAGAGAGCGCAGAAGGGAGAGAGAGAATCATTGATTTGTTGTTCCACTTATTTATGCATTCATTGGTTGATTCTTGTATGTGCCCTGACTGGGGATTGAACCCACAACCTTGGCATATTGAGACAATGCTCTAACCAACTGAGCTACCCAACCAGGGCTGCCTACTAAGAGTCAAATGTAGATGTACTGACCCCATGCTTTTTAAGCATTTGGCTGTTGGGAGCTGAGGAGCGGGAAGCAGGAACGGTCTGTTTGGGAATGTAGGTGGGAAGGGTGGCAAGAGGAACCCGCGGTGGGAGATTATCAAATGCCTGGGACAAGTCAAGTGAGCTGTGAAGACTGCAGACACTGGATTTGCTGACCTTTGGGAAAGTAAGTCAGGAAGAGCAACTACTTGGACGGGAAATTCAAGAGGAATGGGGCACATGAGACGAGGTTGTGGGGTGGGGGTGGGGCGAGCTGTTCCTGTGGGCACAGGAAGGGTTGGGCGTTGTGATGGGAAGAAGTCAAAACGATCACGATTCTCAGAATGTTAATGCGAAGAGGAAGTGGGACCTGGGGCGGGTGTGTGTGGTAGCCAAGAAATCGGCATGAAGGTCCAGCTGGGATACAGCCGAAGGGGTTTGTGGGGGACCCAGTCAGTACTGTTTCCTGCCATTTCCTGCCTACCATGTGAGTTGGCGTTGGGTGTGAACAGTGGGATTTAAACAGCTAGGGGATGTGGGTAGAAATAGCATAAGGGCTGGGAGTCCAGTGATTCTAGCACATTAGGAAGCCTCACTGCCGTGTCTGGAGATGGGGACCACCTGGATGGAGAAGGTGAGGGGAGTCAATCAGCTGATGGGCTGGGGCACTAGGTGTGGACCTGCACCTCAAGTAGGGAGCCAGGTACTCTTCTGGGCCTTTCTACAGGATGAGGTTCTGTGATGGCCATGTGCGGTCAAGGGCTGAGGGGAGGCAGTCAGGGGAGGTAGCTGGGTCACCAGGAATGGGAATGGATGGCTTTTCCCAGTGAGTCTGAGCCCTGGGCTGGGTATCTTGAAGGGGCTGGGTTCCAGAGATGAGCAGGTGGTGAGCAGCAAGTGTGTGACCAGGCCGTGATGAGCTGGCGGCACCTAGAGGATGCGCAGCAACCAGGGCCGGGACAGTGCTGGGAAACGAGGCTGCCTTCCTCTCTCTGGGCGACTCTCCAGGGTGCCCTTTGGGTGACGCATGGGGTGCTCGGGGCTGGAGGGGGAAGACCTCAGCAGAGGCAGCATTTCCAGCCATGGATACATGGCAACCTGTTCTGCCAGCTCACCTGAAACAGCCTGAACTCTTGAGGTGGCTCAGCACCTGGGCATCACATCATGCTCACAGATTCCTATTATCTGTATGGCATTCAGCCCCTTAACACTGCTCAGGTCAAAGAGAGGAAGGAAGGGGTCTTTGATCTGGGCCAGCCTCCTTGCTTTACAGACAAGGAAACTGAGGCGCGGGGGGTGGGGGGGGTGGGGGGGGGTGGAAAGATCAGCAGCCACACCACACGGCTGATGGTGGCAGATCTGGAATTCAACTTGCAAGTTCTTTTTGACTTTGATCTCAGCAGTACAATAATTACTTTTACTAAAATTCACCTCTGTATTTTGATTCTTTGATCAAAATTAAGAAAAGATATGATGCTCTTAAAGAGAAAAAGTACACTCAGCCTCTGTCACTTTCCTGTGCGTCGACTCTTAGGAAGTCGATCTCACCCTAGAAATATCAAAGCATAATAAAGCTTTTGAACCACTTTTGAAGTTGAGCTTTTGATGCAAGTTATTGTCTAAGTCAAACATTACAAAGCACCAGAAGCTGAAAAGGCCTATAAGCTGGTACCGTCAGGACAGCTCACCAGAGCGTCCGTGTCCCCTTCCTGTAGATTTCTTCCACCCTAAGGCCAGGACTTCCTTCAAAACCCCAAGTTCTCAGGCGTTTTGTCAAAATACAGTTTTGTTTATTTACCAGCAATTCCTTATTGAGAGGTGGATCTGTGGTTCGCACACCATTGGCAAAGTCAAAACGGAGTGTAACAAACAAACGTTTATTCAACATTTGGGAAATGTTACGTAAATGACCTCTTTTATACTTGTATGCCAGGCACCCTTTCAACGACTTAGGTGATGTTTCCCCATAAATTCAAATTTCCACGAGGGTTTTCTTTGAATTAGAAGGTGCTCTTATGACATTGTGTCAGCGGGCAACAATCTTGATGTAGACGCCATTTTTTGGACCTAGGGCAGATTTGGATTCCAGCTGCAGTGGTACCTAAAAGAGAGATTACAATATTTGGCTCAGTTAATCACACGTAGAGGAAAACTTCCTTGGAACCGGGCCTGGAGCAGGGTTGTAGAAATTCGGCTGAGGGCTGAGGGCCAGCGGGGCGGAGAGTGAGCGAAGCAGCCGGCCTCCCACGTGGGACCCCGTGGGGTCAGCAGGGCTGCCTCCCCAGGACTGGGCAATGCCCCCGCAGCACGGATGCTCCTTCCCTTTCCCGTGTTAATAAAATCCTGCAGGTGACGAGGGCATTTAGTTTCCCATTGATCTCCCAAGAACCCTGCAGAAGGGGTGGTAGTGGCTCACGTTGCAAATGAAGAAATGAAGGTTCAGTGAGGCCAAGTGACTTGTTCAAGGCCACGTGACCAGAAAGCGGAGAGCAAAGCCTCCCCCTCCTCTCGTCTATCCATCTCCCTCCCTGTGCCCAGCCAGAAACGGAGAAGCCCCCTTTGGGAGGGGCTTTGGAGAGAAAGGCCTCATGCTGCCCCTGCTCATGCATGCTGTGGTCTGGCCTCAGTGTCATTCAGAAAGTTATCCTTATGTCTCACGAACAAGGTAAATCAATGATGGACTAGGGATTTGGAAGAAAAGCCAAAGAAATACTTAAGCAGGGTGTCTCCTTGAGCCACGTCCAAAATGATGGTTCCGTGGCTAATGTGAACCCTTTCGAGGAAAGAAGAATCACTGGGCCTTAGTGCTGGGGCCTTGCAGGCTTTTCCAATGTCTTGGAGGGTTATGGTTCAAATGGGAGTCCGGTTTTATGCCCAGGAAACAAGATGGTCTAGACCTGCGCTGTCACACACAGTAGTCACTAGTGTTGTATGGCTATTGAGTGCTTGAAATGTGGTTAGTGCAAAAGAGGGGCTGACCTTTTTATTTGATCTGATCGTTCAGATTTAAATAGCCACAGTAACTACAGGTGCTGGTCTAGACAAACTTGAAACACCATTGGACTTCAAAAAAAAGAGGAGAGATCAGTTGGGGCTGACAGCAAAGTCAGGGAGGGCTTCCTGGAGGAAGTGACTCCAGAGGTGGGGTTAGGAATGGGAGAAGCCATGTGAGCAGAACTTCTTAGGGGTCACTTCAGGAACTGAGGCAACACCAAGCGATGTGAAGGATGGGATTAGACATGGGGTGGGAAGTCAAAGAGATGACATCTCAGGTCGGGGAAGCAGCCTGAGCAGGTAGAAGCTTCTCAGAGTGGGAAGTTGGGGTATGTAAAATGGGCTCCGATAAGTTCTCTCTGGACCCAGCAGGCTCCGGACTCATGGCAGGTTCTTGAGTTGGGGAGTGCCAGGCATAAGCAGTGGTTTGGGACATTGGTCTGGCTGCTGTACTGTGTGTCAAGATCAAGGGTGATGGAGACCAACCCCAGGAAGGCCTGCACACATGGGAGATCTAGGGCGGTCAGGGCCTGCTTTCTTTCTCTGCTGCCTCATCTGTCTTGGTTTGGCTCTGTGTTCCCAATTTGTCCTCCTTTCTCCAGTCTGGATCATCAGAACTTGGTGGACATTTTCACATCTAGTACCTCAATCTTTTGTAACCCAATTGAGCTCATTATTCCTCCTGGACCAGCCGCCTGCCCCCATCTCCCTGTTCGAGGGGGAGGCAGTGCCACTCTCTGGATCTAGAAGTTGTCACCATCCATCACCGTGTCCTTATTATGCCCTCTGGTCCAGGTCTACAGCTGTACAGAGGAGTTTCAAAAAGTCACGGAGCAGAGCGATGTTCCGGTTGTGTAGGGAGCGGCTAACACCGTGCAGACAGGCTGTTGGATGTGGAGACGAGGCAGGGCTCGGCAGTGAGCAAGGTCTTCACTCTGGCTACTCCTTCATCTGCCTGTTAACCTTTGCTGAACGAATGAGCAGGACCTGCCATGTGCCTGGCATTAAGCTGGGTGCTGAGGCATCCAACATCGAATATGAGACTTTGGTCCCTGTCCTCATGGAGCCTGCAGTCCAACTGTGTGATCTCAGGCACATGCCTTAACTTTCTGAATCTTATTTACTCTCTGAACCTTGTTTTAGGTCCTCATCTGAAAAATGGGAATAATAAAACCTACTTTGCAGGATTACTGGGTTCCCTTTGCCAAAGAGGGAAGAGCTATAGCATCATCAGGGCCAGCCCTACTGTACAGTGGATAATAATAATAATAGTTATCGTTATGATGATGATGGGCCAGCTTCAGTGCAGAGAAGGGGCGAGCAGCCCTGAGCCCGGAGCAGCAGGGCTTACCTGCAGGGGCTCACCTGAGTCTCAGGGCAGGCTTCAAACCGGAACTTGCGCAGGACATGGAGCAGCGTCAGCTTGACCTCCAGCAGCCCCAGCCGCACGCCCAGGCAGCTCCTGGGACCCGCACCAAATGGCAGGTAGGTGAAGGGTCGCCGGCACCTCCGGGCCTCGGCCGTGAACCTGTGGGGCAGTGCAATCAGGGTTGGCCCAGGACACCTGCCTCCATTCAGGGGCCTCTTCAGCCACTGGGTCTGTCTGAGGGTCCCTGACATAAGAGACGACGCTCCTACTAAGGAGGCCTAACCTCCATCGAATCAACAGAACCCTGTTTCCCTTTGGGCCCATCCCTAGCTGATGGCTGCGAATCCATGAGCTTTTGTCCCAGCCCCCTCCCTTCCTGCACAGGCGCTGCCCACTGCCGAATTAGACGAATCACCTGCAATGCGAGGTTGCCCCCCTGCCTCTACAATTCATCATGTTGTTAATGAGCCTGCGGACTCACTATGATCCAGAAAGAGAAAAGAGTCTTCGAGAAACCACAGCCCTTACCTCGACCCTTGGCTCCAACATCTCCACCAGCTGGAGGTGACACCAGCCATCACCCACCTCCTACGAGGAGTCCTGGGCACTAACTAGTCCCTGCCTGGAGGCCAAGTCCTGCCAGCTGTCTCCCTTGCCTACACGTGCCTCTGGTTCAAGCAGTGACACAGCCACTGTTTGGTGATAGCCAGGTCACTTCTTACTACCTCCGCACTTGTCAACCTAATAATGTAGTTTTTATTTTCAAAGGTGATGCTATAAACCCTGCTACCGCTGTTTATAGTGCTCGATCATTACCGTATTTGCAGGAGCTGCTGTGCAGCAGGCTACAGTATTTATCTAGGTCCCACTGCCCACAGTTCCCCTGTGACTGAGTTGTGGAGCTGGGGTTGCATTCCCCAGGAAGTTGGAAGTGCTGAAGGTGGAACCGACCTACTGCCTGGCCAGCACCTCCCCCCCCCCCCAATCCCCTTGGCAGATCACACAGGAAGGGATATAAATGCATTCTTCTTTTTTGGGGGTGGGGTGGGTATGGATGCCTGTACAGACGTTTTAGATCTGCAAGCCTAGAGCCTAGTCAGAAAGTCTAGACAATGGATCAAATCCATGTAGGGACAGGAGGGGTTCCAGGTCTACCGTGTTAGCCTCCCCGGAGCTCAGGAATTCCTGGAAAAACACGGTTGATCCTCTTGATTTGGAGCAGGCTCCAGCTTTGAAAAGGGGACTGCTGTGTTGTTACTTTGCCATGCACACCGGAACTATGTCCCGTGTCCTGCTTCTTGGTCTGAACAAGCAGAAGACACTCCTTTGCAATCGCCTTGCCTGTTGCTGGCAATGCTGCTGAGGCGCTAGCCCTGGAATCCGTTTGGGGCCCCTACAAATGGTAGTTATTTCCTTTCACGTTCCGTCTCAGATGTGTGGTTGGTTGCCTTGGCTTTTGACTGTTTGGGGGACCACCGTAACTAGCTCTTTACCAAACCTGTGTCTCCCTGCAGCCGCGTCCAATCGTGCTGCCACCGCTGTCTCTCAGGGCCCATTTGGAGGGGTGGCGCTCACCTCTCAGGGTCGAAGAGCTCGGGGTGCGGCCAGTGCTCAGCGTCGCGGTGCAGGGCGCCCACGGCCATCTCCACCACGGCGCCGGCGGGGATGCGCTGCCCCAGCAACTCACAGTCCTGTGCCGCCTCCCGCGTGAACCTGTGAGGACACACGGGTCACCCTCACCTTGATGCAGGGTAGGGATGAGGAGAGCTAGGGTGGGGGATCCCAGGGCAAAGGGAGTCTGGGCCTGGAGTGTGTAATGAGGTTGGGGGACAGGGGAAGAGGAGGCCCTGCCCTCTTCGGGGCTGACCAAGGCCCGCCCACCCCTCGCTGCCAGGCCCCTGCCTTCTCCTGCCTCCTTTCGACTGCTCCTCCCTTCCTCCAGCCTGAAGCCCATCTTGTGCCTGGTGTTGGGGGCACACAGGTGCCTTCGAAGGGCTTATTTATTTCTGCTGGGGGCTTCCATGGCCCCTGGCCACACCCTCCCTCCACAGTCAAGCCTTTTCATTGCCCTTACCCACCCCTCACTCTACCTGAGGGAAATTTAGGTTTGAAAATCTGTTTCCCATCCAGTGTCGGTGTGGCCATGGATGACTTCTACCGGAGGGGAAAACTTCGGGTCAGATTGTTTATTTTATCAAATGGCCACAGCATAACCCCATTTAGGTTTTATTATTTAAGGGCCAGACTATCTGTCTGTATACAAACATACAATTTCTGTAAGAATTCCTAAATCACTACCACTGTCTCCTCTAGGGGGTGGGACTGGGGTGAAGGGCGACAGGGGACCAGGGCTGCCAACTTCTTCTTTGGATCCTTCTGTGTTGCTTAGGGGTTTTGGTTTTGGTTCTTGTTTTTAAGTATTACCATATTATTTTGGTAGTATAAATAATTCTTTTAAAAATAAAAAAATAATCTATGCTGGCTTTTACTTCAAGTGGTAGGATCGGGCTTCCCTAAATATCTTAGAGGAGATAAAATTATTATACTCATTATAGTTATAAAAGGTTGCAGCGTGCATCACTGTCTTATGAGCATTTAATAGAAGAGCCATGAACATGAAAGGTCAGGACAGGGGGCCCCATGCAGATTCCCAGTTACTAATGCAATTAGTGTGTGCTTGCCCCTGGGGGCAAAACAGTAGTGCCGCGGTCAGACCCAGAAGGCGGCCCCGGTGTGTGACTCACTTCCACGGATCAAACTAGGCTGCTCTCTGACTTCCCTTCTTTTTTTTTTTATCCTCATCTGAAGACTTTTTTTTTGCATTCATCATCAGATAAAGCAGGAAGGAGAGAGGGAGGAAGAGAGAGAGAGAGAAACATCGATGTGAGAGAGACGCATCCATTGGTCACGACCCATGCAACCCCAACCAGGGCCGGGGACAAACTGCAACCGAGGTACGTGCCCTTAGCGGGAACCGAACCCGGGTCTCTCTGATCCGCGGGCCAACGCTTTAACTGCTAAGCCAAGCTGGGCAGGGTCCTTCTTTTACATCTTGACCGGAAATGGCTTGGACCTGGATGTGAGACCCTCTATAAACATACATAGTCTTCTGGCTGCATAAAAGTCGAGAAAAATCTCTGAATTATACTGCATAGATCTTGGACTCATATTAATTTCTTTTCAGAGAGAAGGATGTTTTTCACAAGGGCCATTCTGAGTTATTTTTATAGGTGAGGGTGTCAAGTTCTGTCAACGCTTGGGAAAAGCTGGCAGGCTTTTTCTGAGATTAAAGGAATAATAAAAGAGAATAGAGTAGAATAAATTAAAATAATGAAATAGAACAGAATGCTATAAGAGAAGAATTCTTTATATTTGCTCTGGGTTGGAACATACTGGACAATATCTACAATCATACTCTCTAGTGATTTTTTGGAATATAATTTTAAGATACCTTCAAATCATCCACTTTTCTCTCTTAAAATGGCAAAAGGTATCTCCGTGTGGTTTATGTGGTATATTAATTCATAGAAATGTGGGTAGAATTTATGATACACATAAATGTAGTGCTTTGTGTGGCTTCTGTTTCTACAGGCTGACGTCTGGCCACTGTTTCACTCTCTAAGGCTCTGGGGACCCAAGGGAAGAGCCCGGGCTCCATGAGATGCCTCGTTTAGGGCACTTGGAAAGGAGCAGTTGGCCTGATTCCTGCTCTCAAGACACCGACAGGTTAGTGTGGCTGGAAGTACATTGGAGAAATTTTGCAGAGCAGTTGAAACGTGTCCAAATGTAACATGAAGTATATAGTTAGAGCCAGAGTGCTGGGGAGGGGCGGAACGGTGTGGCGTGGTGAATCCTGGCGTGGGGCTCCAAGGACGGGACAGGTGCGGGTTGTTGGGGACCAGGCCTTGGACGGCCACCCTAGAGTATCAGCTCCAAAGCCACGGGTGTTTATCTGTTTGTACTTGGCTGATGTCCTGGTGCTTGGCACAAAGCAGATGCTCAATAAATAGCTGCTGAATGAAGGAATGCATGAATGGGCCAGGAGAACGGCACAGCCACCTAAAGTGAGGAGGCCAACGAGACTGGCTTGGGCTGGGGAGAAAGGTCATGTTAAGGCGTTTATTGCTGTGGTTACCGTGTGGCAGGCATATGTCTGGTGCCCCGGGGCATACAAAGAAACTTAAGACGCAGACCTTGCCTCCAGGAGCCTAAGTCCAGCGTTGGTGATCATGCAGGTGGTGACAGACTGAGGATAAGTGAGGACCCCAAGCAGCGATGCTGAGGAGCCCTGGTGCAGGGCAGGGTGAGGGCTGAGAGCTACCTGAAAGCCGGTGGGTACATCCTCAAGGTCTCTGCGATCACCATGTCCAGGTAGGGCAGGCCTTCCTGGAGGCTGCAGTACTCAGGGGCCACCTGATGGGGGGGTCGTGACAAAGGAAGAGTGTTGTTAGACCAAGTCACAGAGCCTTCTGTCTTTTCCAACTTTAGCAAACGCTTACATGGAAACCCCACAAAATCAAAAGGTGACCCTCACCCAAATTGCATTTGGTGAGCACTCCGCATATTCTGTGGAGCGGAATACTCTCTTGTGTTTGTTTCATGGTGCTATATGTGATTGAGGACAGGCAGGCTGGGAGCTGGGGGTCTTTACAGAGAAGTCTGGTTATAAAGCATCATGGGCATTTATTGAGAGCTGATCAGGTGGCAGGCTACACATGGTGCAGATGCTACATTATTCAGTCTTCCCAGCAAACCAGCCAGACAGCTGCTAGATGAGAAAACTGTGGTCATAGGTACTAAATTGGTACATTGTAAAGTTCAAAGACAAATAGTGAAATAGCAGGGAAAAAGGAAAGCTTGCCATATCTATTCAGGATTAATAGTAGCAAAACTCAGAGCTCAGAAGAGAAACTCATTAGAAATAAGAGTTGCCACGATGAGGAATACAAATGAAAATAATGAGAGTCCATTTGTCACCCATCAGATTAGGTAAAGTTGGGAGATACTGATTAGATGCTGGGGATGACAGTGCGGAGGTAACAGTCCCCCCACCCCTCCTGGGGCCTTGACACCTGCTGACTTCCACTGCAGTGGCACTGTCCCTCTCTGGCTCTCATCCTGCAACATTGAAGGAGATGACATTATTCGAGGACCGAGTGTATTCAGCGCACAGTGGGTGGGTTCCGCGCAGAGGGGGTGTGTTCAGTACACAGTGGGTGGGTTCAGCGCAGAGGGGGTGTGTTCAGCACACAGTGGGTGTGTTCAGCGCAGAGGGGGTGGGTTCAGCGCAGAGGGGGTGTGTTCAGCACACAGTGGGTGGGTTCAGTGCAGAGGGGGTGGGTTCAGCGCAGAGGGGGTGGGTTCAGCGCAGAGTTCTCAAGCTCTTTGAAGGGTCGCAGCCTACTGTGAGTTCGGGTGTGGGCCCGTTGGAAAGAATACATGTAAGATAGGCTAAGGGAAATTTGTATGATAAAGTCAAGTTTTCATTTATTCTTTCCCTGGAGGATCTTTTAACTTTGCTTTTAAGGTTTTGGCTCAGTTTACACATGTGAACGTCAGTTTGGTCCAGCAGTTCAGATGTGGTCGAATATGAGAGGCAGCCGGAGGCTTTAGCACAAATGGACACTTGGGCCCCGCCCCCCAGGGATTTGATTGGTGGTCTGAAGTGGGTGGGGCCTGGGCCCCATCTCTTCCTTTGAAGTTCTTCCCCTCCCAGATTCTGGCTGACAGCCCAGGGAGGTGAGACTACTGTGTTAGTCTTTCTGTCTGTCTGCGACCTTCCCCAGTGATCCTCTTTGTGGGATGGGGTGGAGGGAGGCTCAGGCCTCCATGTTTTAATGAGACCCAGGCAAGGCAACGCAATCTATGTCCTTGTTCCATTTACAGACCAGTCCACCCACTGGGTCCTTGTTTTACCTGCCTGGAGTTCTTTCAGGAAAATCAGGGACAAAGGAGTTCTGAGCCAGTCCCGCCAGCAGAGGGCAGCAAATGTATGGCAAATGGGGACTCCCCAGGAGGCTGGGCCCCTACTCAGAATCACAAGTTAGATCCAAAGGACTTTAGAAATCACGAATCCAGATTCTTCATTATATAGGTGGGAAAAATGAGCCCCAGAGAGGAAAGCCTGTGAACCCTAAATCACATAGATAGAACTTGGAGCAGAAACCCAAGTGTTACTCATTCAGCAGTCCCTTCATGAACACCTGCTGCATGCCAGGTGCTGGGCTAGGAGCTGGGGGTCCAACAAGATTGAGTCTCTGCTCCATGGGGAAACAGACTTCTAAGTAAACCGTTACACTGAATGTGGGCTTAGGAATGGGAACTATAGCTCTGTTTGGGATCTCGTTTATTTACTCATTCATTCAACACAGAGACAGTTGGTGCATACTATTGACTAGGTGCTGTGCTAGGCACAGGACGTCACTTTGAGACACACTGACCCTTCCCATGGTCCTGGAGCTCTCAGTCTATCTCAGGATGCAAGCCAGTGGTGAGGGTTATAGAATGGCGATCATGGGAGCTATGGGAGAACAGACTAGGGCCAGGCCTTCTGGCATTTGGGATGGGGAGGCTGCTAGGAGGAAGTGATGTCTCAACAGAGATCTTTACGATGAATAAGAACAAGCTGGTGAAAAGTGGGTGGGCTTGTTGGGATGCGGATTCAATCTAACCAATAATAATTTTTAAAAAAGAGTCAATCACAGGACTTCGGACTCTGAATGGCTATTTGATGCGCTTAGGAAGTTATGCTTTATTTTTAGTGTGATGATGGTATAGTGGTCATGTTTTAGAAAAGAACCCTTTTCTTTTAGGGATATATACCAAAATATTTACAGATGACATGATGTGATGTCTGGGGTTTGTCTTTTTTTTTTTTAATGGAAATATGGTAGGGTGGGGAATTACATGGAAGTAGGGTGACTATAAGTTGACACTGTTGAAGCTGGGTGATGGGTACACCAGGGGTTCACACAATTAGTCTTCCAATTTGTGTAGGTTAAAGCTTTGTTTCCTAAAAGGTTAAAATACTAAGTAGAAATTTAAATAACAATACTAAGCAGAACAGCCTATGCAAAGACTCTGAGCTGTGTGAGAATTAACAGTGATTGTGTCAGGCTGGCTGGCTGGGAGAGGGGCCACTTGGAGCTGAATTGTAGACTGACAGATAGCAGATCTCCAGGCCCGGGAGGCAGGAAGGCCTCGCCTGTGGGGCAAGCATTTGGGCCCTGTCAGAGGAAGTCAATGAAATGGGGAGGGGATTGTACATAGTGGTGGAGGGCTGTCAAGAAAAGCAAAGGAAAAGGTGGTTATGCTGTGTGGGTGCTACATATTTTTCTTTGCCATCTAGAAAAAAACCAAAGAGATAAAAAATTGGAGGGTGGAGGAGAATTCATTTGAAGTGAAGAGGAGAAGAGGGAAGCTTAGTCAAGAAAGTCCTTTCTCTGGGAGGAGCAGGTTGACCTGCTCACCCCAAATGTTTAAAATAGAAGCAGCTTCCTCGCAGGCAGGAGGCTAGGACCTCAGGGCTGAGTTTTCCTGTGCTGGTGCCCTGGGCATGCCCTGGCCCTCTGTCCACGCTGGTTGAGGCCAAGGAGAGTTCGCCTATCCTGGAGTATCAGGAGAACTTGGATTGTCTGAGCAGAATTTTCTCTTCTGTCAAGTCAGGAAGTACTTGAAGTGTCTTCCAAAAGATAATGTTAAAAAGCAATCCCCAAGGCTTCTCCCACCAAATAACTCAGAATTAGAATCCGGAGGACTCTTCCAATCAACCTTACCGGCCTCACACTCAACAAGGATGCCCCTGCAGCCTCTCTGCTGACCTTGGCCATGCCTGGAGTAGTCACCAGGTTCAGCCAGGAGTTCCATCCAGATCCATGGCCCATCACCCATGGCCTTGGGCCAGTTGCCAAGCAACATCAAAAGGTCACCTGATCTCTAAGTTGGGGTCATGATGGTTCCCCCCAACTCTCAGGGCAGGGCAAATGAGAAGGTGAAAGGTCTCTGGAAGCTGTCATGTACCAAACAAGCTGATAATATTTCTGTTTGAACATGTTCAGTAGCAGGGAGCTCATTTCATTGCGAGGCCCTCAGTTGTGTATTAAACCACACTATCAGCATGTGTCAGAGGAAAGCAATTCTAAAATCCGATAGAATTGACTTCATCTGGGGCTTATTTCATAAAATAAGTAACTATGCCCTCAGAAGGTTGGAAGTAAGTATTAAATATTTACTAATATTTAACATTGGAAAATACCAACTAAATAATTATTAAATGTTGGAAAAAATAGAAATTAGAAAAGTAAACTGAATCTTTGTCTGGTGGTTTACACTCTCAATCGAGTTCCTTCATTTTTGGGGAGACTGTTTCCATCTATATTTGATTTTCAGTGGGCAGTAACTTTGAATTTTATTTCTAAGTTTCTTTGTCTCTTTCCATCCTATAGTTAAGGGTCTGTAAATGAATATTTAAATGCAACAGATACACCTGATGGTTAAGGGAACTTCAGGGAAAACCTATTGATAAAGACTTTACATAGGAAATCATACTGCTCTCTCCTATTAATATCGCTTTGCTATATTTAGATTATTGTGTATCATTTTCTCTGCAAGCTAGACACACACACACACACACACACCCTGAGTCACTCACACCTACACACACCCCCCAGATATGATGTGGAGTGTACATGAGAAAAAGAAAATTAAAATGCCATTGCTTTCAAAAAGATTTTTCCTGGCGATTCAGGGACCTAATAGAAAAATTAACATTTTCCTGTTTTGCTAAAGGAAAGCGAAGCAGCTTCAGTTTTGTTCCTCCCAAGAGGCAGCAACAGCAGCCTGACCCGGTGTGGATTGGGTGCTCACCCCTGTGTGGCTGGACTTGGCAAAGTGGCTGAATCATCCCCCCCTTGCCCTCCAGGAGGCCGGGACAGCACCGGGCAATGCAGCCAGATGAAGAATAGAGATTTCCATTCACTTCGATTCTCCGGGCTCCTCACTAACCGGTTCTCTAAACAGGGGTGCTGAGGTCCTTTCGGCTCTGACCTTTCAGCTCTGAGAGTCCGTAGATGTGGCCGAGTGAGCTGTTTCAGGTCGGGAGCAGAAAGCAGTGGGGGATGGGCGTGGGGGATGGGTGTGGGGGTGAGGTGGGAGGTGGGGATTTTGGAGGGGCAGGAGGGGGGTTTCCCTCTCGACATTGCCGGCTTGCCTAGCCAATGCCCAGAAGGTGCTACATGCTCGTTTAAAGGATTTGGCAAGTTTAGATGTAGACATGCATCCGTACCTTAGAAAAAGCAATTACGAAAGTGTCTATGGCATCTGTTTATATCCACTTTGAAAGGAAAGAGGCAGACCCATCTCACATAGACACATGGCTTATTCCGCGCTCTGTATTCTGAGGTCCAGGCCATTAAGAGATTAGGTGAGGAGATATAATGAAAGAACACAAACCAGCCTGTGTACCCCCCTACCCCCGCCGTGTGAGCACTCATGGCCCGGCCAGTGGCCAGGGTAGTGCTTTATGAATAGTGCAGACTCCCTCCTTCCTTCTCTTCCTTCCTTCCACTCCTGTTGTACATTTTATGGAGGAATAACACACACACAACAGACTATAACACAGACACGAGTGTAGCTCAGTGAATTTTCCCAAAGCAAGCACGCCTGTGTAACCAGCGTCGGCTCAAGGGGAGATTTGCAGTGCTCCGAAGCGCCCCTGCAAGGGCGCCCATTCTCCTGACCTCGCACACGGAAGGTCACTTTTGCCTTTATAAAAACTTGACATAGCCCTGGCAGGTGTGGCTCAGCGGTTAGGGTGTCGGCTTGTGGACCAGAGAGTCCCAGGTTCAGTTCCTGCTAAGGGCACGTACCTTGGTTGCATTTTGTCCCTGGCCCCTGTTGGGGTCATGTGGGTGGCAGCCAGTCCATGTGTCTCTCACATCGATGTTTCTCTCTCTCCTTCCTCCCTCTCTCCCTCCTGCTCTATCTGAAGATAAATGCAAAAATGTCCTCGCGTAAGGATTAAAACAAACAATCTGATATAAATTGTCAAACAACCATACTGGAACATCCAGTATGTGGACGCTGGTCACTGTCTTCTTGGGCCCCGAACTGTGTCCTGAGATTCATCCACGGTGTGGCGGGCAGTAGTGTGCTCGCTCACCATCCATCCCTTCACTGTGCACAGACGTTTGCAGTGTCCGCTGTTCGCGGGTCATTGCGAGCAAACCGCACATTCTTGCGTGTGGCTTTGGGGGAACATATGGGCACATTTCTGTTGGGTACACACACCTAGGACTGAATTGCTGGGTTACGAGAGATGCGCATGTTTGGCTTGAGTCGATGTTTCAGACGGTTTTACAAGTTGGTTGTACATACTGCCTAAAAGTAGCTTGTTAACCCCTCCTCCTCTCTGCCCTCCCCTCCAATGTGCCAAAATCGAAGCACTGTCTCGATGCCAGGAAAGGGGCGAGAGAGAAAATAGTGCAGTATTTTGGGAGCTGAGTTATTTATTCCTCAGTGTGTGTGTGGGTGGGTGGGTGGGGGGGGGTAGGGGTTAGCAATTAAGGCACATCTAATTACCTAATTTTAAAAAATTGTCCCAATTGTCAGACACAAGCAATCATGAACATACTCTGAAGTCAACTAGATTTGAGTTTTTGGATTATCTGCTGTGTTTTAATATTTAGGATTCTGTTCTCTCCGTTGCCATGGATCACTCACAGATAACTGTATACAATGTTGACAGAAAGAAGCCCTTAAGTAAATGATAGTGAAATTATTTTCACTATCAGTCCCCTTTCTCGGCATTTAATTTGCGGAGACATTGTTTTGTCCACTTGCTCCCAGGTCGACACTGAGTACCTGGCGTGCACTCAGCAGGTTGCGGGGTAGGGAGGGGGAAGAAGAGAGAAACCTTGGTCCGGTACCACACAACTTATTATGTGTTTGGGAAACCATTTATTTGTTCGTTCAAATAGGTATTATTATGGTAATAGGGAGCCATTGAAGGTTTCGATGAGTGGAAGTGAGACTGGAAATGGTATTTTGTAGTCTCACAGTGACATGTAGGCTGGACGGTTGGAAGAGCTGGGAAATCAGACAGGAGAAACTATTGCAATCGTCCAAGGCAAAGGGGTGAGCTCCAAGTCCAGTGTCCGTGGTCAGAACCAGGAAAGGGGTTGAAAGAGAGAATCTAAGCAGTGATTCTCCATCTTGGCTGCTCCCTACTAATGCCAGGGCCTCACCCCAGAATACTCAATATTAATTGCTGAGGATTGGGGTGCAAGAATTGCTATTGTTTCCAAAGCTCCCTAGGATATAGAATCGTTGTGCTAAGGGAAGGCTCGCCAGGGGAGGTGGGTTTTTGGAGATAAGGGGTCAGGCAGTGGAGAGATAAAAGCGACCCCCAGCTTTCACTCCTGGGTGCCTGAAGGAAAGATGGAGACAGGATGAACCCGGCGGGCTGCCTCCCCAGGGAGAGCCCCGTTGTGGCAGGGCCGTGCTGAGGGTCCCGGGGGATGGGGAGGGCTCTGGAATGGGTGGTGGGAAGGAAAAGCACGGTGCTGAGGACGAACCATAAGGACTGTCCACGGAAGGGTGACAGAGAGGCTGGGAAGGAAGGGACCCTGGACAGTGTCACTGATTTGGACACAACCACAAAGAGTAAGGACTAGAAAGGCCACTGCATCTGTCAACCGGGGGCGGGAGGTGACGACAAAGCCAGCATCAGTGGGGTTAAAGGTGGGCAGGGACAGGGGATGAAGCGAGAGGGACAGACACACCCCTCCTAGGAGGCCTGCTGAAGGAAGTCGGGCAGCCGGCAGAGACCTGAGGGCACTATCACACGTCTGAGCCGCAGGCCTGTGTTAGAGGCACAGGACAGGGCAGAATCGGGCCCAGGGTAAGTCCCAGAGAGAAAGACTGTGACTCAGTGTGGGGATGGTGTTCACATGACAAGAACTTAACAGGGAACTGGGCAAGCCCTACGCCCACTGGAGATTTCTAAGGGCTGTGAACGAGCATCTGACAAGGTCTCTGTAGGACACTCATGATCGCTCTCCAGTAGGAGGTGAATGTGGGCCACTCCACGGTGCCTTTTACATCTGGGATGACCAGCCCCCAGGGACAGCCTGCGACACTAGGTCCCCATCACTGCCAGGGCGAATAAATGTCACAAATGTCACAGGAATTCGGAGAGTGATGGGCATGGTCTGTTCCCCCCCTTCCCCGGCCCTCAGCCTCTAGCATTCCCATCCTCCGTCCTGTGTGCATGGTGTTGATAATTCAGTCTAAAAGTGGGAGCCCAGGTCACTTACTGTTTGGGGAATGGTACACAAAGATAAGAGCTTTAAGCACTGGAATTTATTTTGTATCCACTCAGCCTAAAAGCCACTGCATGTTAAATTTAGAAGGCTGATGCCAGACCCCTCCCTGCCCCCCAGTTTCCTGCCTCCGCCCCGGTGCCAGTGCTCAGAACAGAGTCTTGCTGACCATGAACCTGAAATGCGTTTGTAAAGCCCAGGAGCCTTAGGCTGCCTGCCTGGATGTTTATAAAAATGTATCGGAGGGCCTGGAAGGAAGGGACTATTTCCTCGGAGAGCTGGCTCTGCTTACCATTCCAGCAGCAGCAATCCCTACCCAAATATTTACCCAAATATTTACCCGAACGCCCTCCCCAGGCAGGGAGGTGCTTCAGCCTCGCACTGTCAGGAGGTGCGGGGCTCCCTGGGGAGGTAACCGCATTTCCGCAGACCACCTCACAATTTATTTACAAAGGTCTCCCTCACGCCTGGGAATCTATAATTGAACAGCTCTCTTTTCTATGTAGGTTAAATCCCTTTGCAACCAACTCCAAGAACCTGTAGAAATTCTTTTGTTGGCCGGGAATGCTGTTGTATTGAATATTGTTGGAAATAAATGAGCCATTGTCTGGGCTGAGAATTTTCTGGTTAGATAGAGATCTCCGCTGTGATGCGATTTATTGTAGCCGGGGTTTGGGTTTTTTTCCAAGCTCATTTTAAATTCCCTTCTGCCTACTCAGTCCATGTTCACATCTCAGGATATAAGTGGGGAGGGCAAGCTAAAAAAATGGCAACACCTCCTTTGCTCAAAAGCACCTCCCTTGCTAATGGCCCGAGGTGGCGCCTAGTACCAGATTTTAACAGTCGCCTGGAAGTGAGGTGCATCTGTTGGCCAGTTTAGGGGAGAGTCACCCAATGCTCTCAGCTGGAGAGCAGTCACAGGCCAGTGAAAGAGAAAAGAACAGAGACCCAGAAGTTGCATGAGTTCAGCCCTCTCAGGTTCAGACGTGAGCCACAGCCCTGAGCGGAGGGGGCCTGGCTTCACTTTCGCCCACGCAGACATCCTCGCTTATTACTCTTCTACAGAAAACAATCCCGTTAAACCCAACCCTAGCTAAGAGTAAGTTTTTGAAGTTAAAAATCAAAAGTCTCAAGAGTGCCTGGCTGGTGTGGCTCAGTGGTTGAGCGTCGACCCATGCACCAAGAAGTTGCTGGTTCGATTCCCGGTCAGGGCACGTGCCCAGGTTGTGGGCTTGATCCCCAGTGGGGGGCATGCAGGGGGCAGCAGTCAATGTTCTCTCTCATCGATGTTTCTCTCTCTCTCTCCCCCTTGCCTCCTCTTTCTCTAAAATCAAGAGAGACAAAAAAAGTCCCAAGAGTAATTGACTATTTTTCTCTTTTACAACGAACTCCCCAGCTGTGGATTTCGCTGTCAAAATGGAAGAGCGGAGAGGTGGACGGAGGACGGCGGGTCAGTGAGCCGCGCCGAGATCGAGTCTGCTCCTCTGTAAAAAGGGGAGACGTCACACCTGAAGCTTGCAGCCAGGAGTCCTCGCAAGGTGCCACACAGCCGGGGTTTTCTTCCGGAGCTCTGTGTGGTTCCTCTGCTCTGGGACGCGAGGTGCGTAAGTACCCCATTTGTTCCTGAAAGTGCTGTTTGGAGACCGTGTGTGTCCATGGCAAGCACAGGACACCCAGGAGAGAGACAATCGTGGTGATGAGAATTAAGAATTTCATTGGGGCCTCCTTGGGGGAGGTGCCAGTGAGAAGTCCCCACTCCTGTCATCAGAGGAGGGTGGAAGATTCTAGAAGATAAACCCTGGGGCTGAGCTTTGGCTGGGCCTTGGAGACCTGCTTCTACTCTGGCCCCCTCCTGGGGCCACATGAAGGTCAAGGCCACGTGACTGCAGGTAGACCCAGCTCAGAAGCAGGACATGCAAGCCACCCCCCAGCCCAGACATAGCCTTTCCTGGACCCGCAGCGGGGTGTTGGGGGGTGGGGGAGCTCACTGGGAACAGCTTGCATTACTCAGTGCACCCACTAGATGCGTGCCTGCTCACAGACCTGAGCCCGTTCCGCCGCTGGGGAACCGGAGCAGTGATGCTTGTTTAGCATCAGTAAGGTCTGGGGCTCGGGCTGCAGCCTGCAGGGGGGCCAGGGACTCAGGAGTCCTTGAGGTGCCTGCATCGAAGGGCCTGCCTGCCCAGGCCAGACTCTGGGCTGCCGGACAGGGCTCCAGGCTGCTCGAACCCTGTGTCCTCAGGAAGGCTTGTCCTTCTGACTCACTTGCTTGTTAACCTTGAGCCCTCAAGAATGAATGAAGACTCCCCCCCTCCAGTGTAGCTGGTGGGAGGGTCTGACCCTGATCTGGGGCATTCCCAGTAAGTGCCTCGCACAGCCGATCTATTTCCTTGGCAGCCTCAGGGACAGAGGCCTTTAGGTGGCTTGTCTCCCTCATGTGCCCGTGGAAACGGCTGGGCCCGCAGAGCTGCCGACTTCCCTCTGCCGAGAACTGAGCAGAATGTTTCTCTGTCGTCTTGTCCGATCCTCACAAGACCCCACTTTGCACGGGAGGAGACAGAGGCGTCAGGAGTGCGGGTAGCTGGCCCACGGCCACACCACCAGGCACCGAACAGCAGGGCCACCTGTCACCTTCATGACCCTGGCTTCCCCCGTCCCACCGGATGCGGTGCTGGTCCTGCCCCTTTTCCTGCAGCTGGTGACTCAATGCAAAGGTTCCTTGGTGAGAAGGGCCCCTCCAAGGGCCGGCTGAGTAAGAACAGGCCAGAGTGCTGCTAACCCGCGGCTGCGGGCGTTTTTTATAATTAAATTTGGGGTGGGAGGGGACTCAGACAGCCTATGTCTCAGAGCCTTGAGAACCGATTTCTCTCAGAGTAGCTGAGACTCTGAATTCATGTCCCAGCCTCTGTCTGTTGGGTGCAGGCGGGGCCACAGGCCGGGGGAGCGCCCATCCCTCCGCCCTCCAGCTGGCCTGCAGGTGGTCCCCCTCTGGAGGGGCCTGGCAGACCCTCCCCCTCCTGCCAGATGTGCAGGGCTGTCCTCCCTGCGGTGGGTGTGGAGGGGAGTAAGGGCTACCCCATTCCATCCTTTTTCCCTCCTGTGCCCCCAAAGCCCGCAGGCAGGAGAGAGAGGGTGATGAGGGGGGCTTCCCTCCACGTGAGAAAGTGTGGGCGCCCTGGGAGCCAGGGACCCTTTCCGCGGTGGGGATTGCGAGGATCAGAAAGACTTCCCAGAGAAGGTGAGGCTTATGTGGAAGCAATTTTCAAAAAGCATTTGTGTTCTTTCACACAGAAACAATAAAAGCACTTAAACAAGGTTTTGGAACAAAATTGAAACGAGTTCCATCACAGCCGCACCATTTATTGCTGTTTTATTGGAACACGTGCTCTCTGCGGTTTGCGCCTCTGCCGCACGCCGGCCGCGGCTCAGCCCTGCATTGTGGCGGCGGCATGTGTTAATTTCGGCAGTTTGCTTTGGCCTGGATCTTAAGGAATCGTTTGTTTCTCTTGTCGTGTGTCCGCTGCTCCCTGTAAGGCGCCGTGTGCGGACGGCCCCAGTCTGTTCCCCTGCACAGCCGTGAGGCTTCTCCCAGGGACCTGAGCTTATGGTGGGGCAGGTAGGGGGTCCCTCCAGGTGCCAGAGTGACAGGGTCACCCAAGGAGGCCCTGAGGGGCAGGACCAGCCACCTGGACGGATTTTTGCAGGATCATGGTCCAGGCAGCCGGGGGTCAAGTCCACGTCCTTGGAGGGGGCATAGTGGGGGCAGGGAGAGAAGCTTGGGCACCTGGGGGACAGAGAAGCAGCCCCCAGGGGGTGGGCACCGCTGAGCTGGATGAGGCCTGTTGCAGGGCCGTGTCCTGCCCATCACAGGTGACAGCAGATGGGCTCCCAGCAGCGTCTGGGGTGACAGCCTCAGAGCCTTGCAGGGTCCAGGATAGAGGTCGGAGGGGTCAGGCTCAGAGGTGGTGGGATGACTTCCCAGCAGACCTACCTAGGGAAGTTGAGCTTCCTGAAAGACAGGTGGGTCACCTGCCGCCACAAAGGAGACAGGTCAGAGGCCAGCTGCCCCTCCAGCTCGGCGCTCTCCAGGGGGCCACTCCCCCCAGGAGGCGCAGGCTGACCTGCTGGAGTTGCTGTCCTGCCCGTCAAGGCTGCACCCAGGTGTTCGGTTGTGAGAGAGCTCCGAGCCCTGGACGCCACCTGCTGCCCTGGAGATGGCGTTTGCGTCTCGCCTGAGCCAAGACCCCGAGTGAGGGCCAGGAAGCAGGCCACAGGAGCTGTGGGTGCACCGTGGCGACCAGGGAGAGAAAGCCTGGCCTGGGGGCAGCGGCAGAGAGCCGAACCAATGACATCTTTGCAGGACGGGAGAGTCTCACAGCTACACTGAGACTGTTGACACGTCCCATGGGGTAGGCACAGGGTGAGTCTCGTGTATCATTTCACTGAATTTTTATTTTACAGATGAGAAAACTGAGGCTCAGAGGGGTTTGTGTGGCAGATCACTGGGCAGAAAGAGGGTGAAGACTGGCAGAAACACGGAGCGTGGGGTGCGTGGGGTGCGTGAAAACCCGCCCGTGGGATCCCAGTGGCCCTGCCGACACCAGGAACAGGTGAGCAGCAAAGAAAGCCTCCTCTTCCTCGTTCATGTGGGTCGGGCAGCGCGCTCCACTCTGATGGCTGAGGGACCACCAGAGACAAGTGCTTCACGAGGGACACAAACCCAGGTGGGACCATGTAAACGGGTCCTGCCTGCGACCCTTGGGTGCTGGAGTCAACCAGCGACCTCTAAAATCCTCGAGTCCTCACATCTTGGTTATTTGATCATTTTGTTGGTTCCTGGCAGAAAATAGTGTCCTGGGCAGATGGGAGGGTCGAAGAGGGTTTTGTTGGAAGGGAAGGCGGGTGGAGAAAGTTCTGAGGTGAGAGGGAGGGGACCCCGAGGAGCCGTGCAGTGCCCGAGAAGGGACCCCGTTTGCGCGGGGGGCAGAATGCAGGTGCTGAGACCCTGGGAGGCGGGAAGCCTTGGTGGCAGGGCAGGAGGGACACGTGGAAGTAGCTTACGTCTGCCCAAGGTTCCTGAGAGAATCTGTAGAATGGGAATAACAGGGAGACTTGAACAACAGCAAAATAAAAATGACTGTGTCCGGAAGCCACTAGCGGTGTGCGCTGTGCTTACATGTTATCCCAGTTCACCAGCCCCCCCCGAACGGAGCAGGTGCGAGCACTGTCCCTTCCGGCAGGTGAGGAAACTGGGAGTTAGTGTCCCATGGCCGGGAGGGGTTCAGCCTGGCTCCATCCAGGGCGGGCGAAGGTGGAATCGGTAGAGGGTTGCGGGACCTGCCTCAAACGCTGTCTGAGTCTTGCTATGGGCGTCTTGGCTTCCCACCAGCCTGAGGAGGTGGGTCACGGCTCTTCCGTGCTGGACGCTGGGGGTTGGCAGAGAACTTTCAACACTGGGGGCTCAGGCAGGAACCAACTGGCAAGTTTGTTCCACAGGATGGAAGGAGGGAAGGAGTCCAGTGGACTTCTCCTTGTAAATTGATTGACCACTGAGCTAATAAAAATATTGGAAGGAGACCCCGAATTTGGATTCTGCAAGCCCAGCTGAACTGTGGCAGACAGAGCAGAGGAGGAAAAGTGGTTTTCTGAAAAGGGTGCTCTGGAGACCATGCATTTCTTTGGAAATTGTCTATTACAGCTGGAAAAAAGAATCTGTGGAGTGGGTGTCCAAGGAGAGGATGTAGAGAGTGGTAAACTGAATGAGTATAGGGTGCCAGGAAAGTTTCGTATAGGGTTTGAAAATCTAGACTTAGCCTATGAGAAAAATATACAGAATAGATAGAGAGCTCTTGGATTGCTGTATTTTCCTGCCAGTGTGCTTATCTGCAGGCGTCTCAGCTCAGCAGCCCCTGTCCTGACTGCACAGCATAGTCAGAGCAAGAACACTTGAGTTCTGTATTTGCTGTGTGACCCTGAGAAGGACACGTCACCTCTCTGAGCCTACCTTTTACCTCTACAAGGGAATATTTGTAATAGGAACTCTAGCAACTTCATTGATTAGGCAGAAAGAATGGTAACAAAGAACAGTTTCCACTACTATGTTTTTCTTACCTCTCTGACAGTGCCCATCCCAGGGGAGAAAATGAGACAGAGGCATGGCACAGATCTCCCGAGGCACCAACGTGCCGAGAGATGCTAAAGATCGAAAGTAAGTACCCAGATGGATGAACTTAAATGTTGGTATAAGTCAGGCGGATGCCATAAGCAATGATATACTCAATTTAGATCAGAAATGATGTAAATCTCGGAAATTTTAGAAAAATACGAAGTGATAAAATGGTATTGAAGTAATGCCGTTCCTTCAAATAAAATGAAAAAGTGTGGCTCGCAGAATGTGTATTATAACTTGGTGATCAGGAGAATAGATACTAGGAAGTGTGGTAGAGCGAAACCAAAAAACCCAGGCTTGGGAGTCGGGAGAGCTACGTTTTATTCCTAGTTTGGCCACACATTAGTGAAACGTGCTTGGAAAGTCTCTTAACTGATCAGACATGCTTCCTTATTTGTAAAGCGGATTTAAACAATAATCTCCTCATTCACTTTCCTGAGCTGTAATGATGGGTTGTGATAAAAAAAAAAGAAAGAAAAGTTTGAAAAACTTTGCTCTAATATCCCCCGGTGCTGCCTGCCTCAGTTTCCCCCTTTGTACTGGCACTGCTATCAACTGATTCCTTCGACTCTGCCTGAAGGTGCCAAGGTCCCAGCAGTTGGCGTCCTTCCCTGAACAATAACCTCTCTCCCCGCCAGCCAAGAGCCAGCAGGACTTATGGTGTTTATCAAGCAATAATGGAATTGCCGGATTTGTTAAATAAAAATACACTCATTCAGTGAAATGTGAATTTCAGCTATGCAACGAATCATTTTTTGGTATAAGTATATCCCGAAGATTGCACAAGACACACTTATACTAAAAAAAAACGAGTCACCGTTCATCAGAAACCTAAATTCAACCAGACAACTGCATTTTATGTGGCAGCCCTAGGTAAGTAATAAATAAACAGCAAACTGGAGGAAAAGTTTCTAGAAATTAAGACTTTTAAGTGCCCCGAACTACAAAACTCTGTGCTCTAATATGATCATAAATTAACAGCTGTATTCTATTATGCAAATTTATGTTAAATTATTCACTCTCTGTCATCACGCTCCAATAAAAATTGTATATATGACATTTAGAAAAAAATGACATCTTCTGATAAGAGTTTTGCTCTGCATTTTGGTGGCGCTGATTACCTCCAGCTGCCCGAACACCATGAGTAGGATGCACAGAGCCAGGGTCTTTGTGAGCGGCTCCCTGGATTACTTAGGGTCTGTCTAGAATACTCGAGAACAATCCTAGTGAGTGGCCCGCGGTTGCTTTCCTCCATTTTAATGCCTTTCCGGAGAAACACAGCTCGGCGGGGAAATACCGGGCAAGAACACCCCTGCCTTTCATCTAGAAGTTGGCAGTTTCCCACCAATAAAAACCGTGCATGGCGAAGGTTAGCTTCACTGGACAAGTAAAAAGGGAGCGCATTTGATCTTTAATCTCTGCGCCTGCCTGTTTCTTGGTGGTTGTACACAAAAGAAAGAAAACCACTTTCTGCTGTTTTTTTTTTTTGCTAGAGCATAGCTGTAGAAAGGTCCACCAGTTGGCTAATTTAATATTCAGGGCATAATAGAGATCGATGGCTTATCTTCAGGCTGATCTGCTTAATTTTCTAACTGATGACTGTCATGCCCTTAGCGGCTCCTGGTACGCCACTGGTTTTGGGGTTTGTCTCTGGCATTTATAATTTAAAAAAATAAAATAAAATTGTGGAATCCTGTTTGTGGCAGAAATGCCGGTGTCTGTTCTGGGAGGGAAGGGTAAGACCTTGCTGAGGGCACATTACATCCCAAGTGGTCCTGAGAGCAGAGAGGACAGGGAGCCAGATGGCCGTGAGGAATCTTTGAAGAATGCCAGGCCAGGCTCGGAGACCGGCTGTTTGCAGCAGAAATTGCAAGGAGGAGGGCAGGTGAGGCCGATGCAATTAAAAAAGGACTCTTTGTTCATCCAGAAGAGAAAATACAGATGCTGAGGCACAAGGCAAAGTGGCGTGCTGGGGTGTGCTGTGCCTGCTCCCGCTGCACAGGCAGACTTCCTGCTCTGGGGTGGGGGCGGGGCAGGGGCGCGCTGGGTCTCCCCGAGCAGATGACGGCTGTAAGAGCCCCGGTGGAAGGAGCATGGGCCTGAGAGTCGAGTAGCCACACCCAGAGGGACCTTAGCTGGCCCTGAATACCCTTTGCCTCAGTTTTCTCATCTGCAAAATCAAGGCATCAGATTGAATAATTTCTAACTTTCTTTCAACTTTAGCTTTCTTTTTTTTAACCCTCACCCAAGGATACTTTTACATTTATCTTCAGAGTTGGGAGAGAGAGAAAGAGAGAGGGAGAGAGAGAGATTGATGTGAGAGAGACACATGTATTGGTTGCCACCTGCACAACCCCAACTGGGGCCAGGGACGAACTGCAACAGAGATATGTGCCCTTGGCCAGAATAGAACCTGGGACTCTCTGGTGTGGAGGCTGGCGCGCTAACCGCTGAGCCAAACCGGCCAGGGCTCAACTTTAGCGTTCATTCATTCATTCATTCATTCAACTAACATGGAGCGCCTACTACGTGCCTGGATGGGATGACATAGAGAAACCTGCACTCACATTGTCATCCTCAGGCTTGTGTAGGGGTCAACAAGCAGAGGTGTCATCTTGCCAAAAAAAGGGGAAGAAGGAGGAGGAGGAGGAGGAGGAGATCGAATCTGAAACTCCTTCTAAGGTTCCTGACTCTGACTTTCTGGAAATAACTAGGGAAGGCAAATTCCAAGAAGAACAATCTGTTGCTTTCCTGGCCACTGGTTCTCCAAGGTGAAGAGGGAGAGGCCTCTGATTTCTGGACGATTCTGTCCAAGATGAAGTGCCCGCTGGGAGGGATTAAACAAACCCATGGCCCACTTCTCATTCCAGCTGATCCACATGGGAATGAACGAACGAGTCAGAAGAGACCCGCCTTGCGTCTCCAAAGGCTCTGAGGTTTGAGGTGGGGAATGAGACTTGGAGGCACAGGGCTGTTTTCACATCTTTCGGGTGTAGGAAAGCGAGGTAAGTATGGGCTTTTAGCAGGACGCTCTTTAGCTGCAGGAATGGACAGGATTCGTTTCGCTAGATTACGGCGTGTATCACCAGAAGTCCCATGGAGCCTGAGAAGGATGCTTGTCAGGACACTCCCAGACCTTATTAAGTGAGCAGCATTTTGAGGGCCAGAGAGAAAAAGCTACTAGAAACAGTGATAGATGACAGGTTTAACATATGAATTATTCCCGAGGGAAGGAACTGTCTGCCGGAAACCCAAGGGACAGGATGAATAGAGAAACTCCTGATATGTTGGACTTCATGTAGAAAAAGTCTGTACATGGAAATAGTGATAGGATGTTATTTTAAGACACCCAAGGGCAGACAAGGGCATGTCAATTTGTCAAATGTTAAGTAAAAGGAAATAATATACTTTCTGGCTTAGGTTTTTTTTCTTTCTTCCCTGTGCTACGGACTTTTATGTTGTTTGATCTGCTTAGTGGTTGCTGAAGTAAATTAATTTAGTTCTTTTCGTGGTAAAGACACACGTCTACTTGCTAGGATGTCTTAGTTTCTCAACACCGAAGATACGAGTGAAAATGCCATTTATCCTGAAAGTGTCCTAGGCACTTGGTGGCAGAGGACAGTGAAAAGTCACCCAAGACAGGAAGGAAAAGTGACTTTGGGAATTCCCCACACCTTGACAGAGACCTGGCTGTCACAGTGCTAACAAATGGTCATACGCGTGTCTGAAGGTATCCTACTTTAGACAACTGACCACTACCACAGACCTCACGGTTATTCCCAGGATAGCCCCACGACTGTTGGGGCTTGTGGATCTGAGTTCAAATGTAGATTCTGCTTCCACTTTGAACTAATCATTTAATCTCCAAGGTCCACTTTCCTCATCTTTAATGTGGGTGAAAATACAAATGGGTGGTTAGAATTGCTTGGCTTAGCACTAGCATGTGTTCAATGAATGGTTCTTCTTCTTCTTCCTCTTTTCATCATCATTAGTATCAGTATTTGTTGATGTTGAATACTTGACTCCAAAGAATCACTCCTTGAAAAAAACAAGTCGGAAATAGGTGTTTGAACGTAACATAGACAACTGGCCACGGCCACAGACTGAGGATGGAGAAGATGGACAAGCCCCTTGAAATCGAATAAGGGGCCCACAGTGAACTGAGCCCAGAAACACTACCACTGAGTGTGTGTGTTTTATGGAACTTGAGACTTTCCCATTAGATGCTTCTAGGAGATTTCTAATTTACATAATGTTCTTGGTTAGTAGGACCTATTTCTTTATAGAGTTAGGTCATATTTATTTAACACATAAAAATTATTATGAATAATTATGGTGCTCTATAAATGTTTACTGTTATGATGATGATGGGGGTGACCGCTATCATTAGCATCTTTCAGGTCTACAAATCACTAATTTGCAGCCAGGCTGGGGAATCATTAAATGAGCTTTTCAGAGGAAGGAAAGAGGATGGGGGATGGGAGGAGAGAGAGAGAGAGACCGAGAGAGACGGAGACTGACCGAGGTTCCTGGCAGCCAGATACACTCCCTGCATTCTGAGAGCACGTGGCCGGTGAGGGCACCTCCCTAGGCATCTGCTATCTTGTCTAAGAGAGGCAGAAACGACCCCTCCTGCTCCTGACGTGGGGCACAGAGCAGATGACCCCTTGGGTTTGGTATCTTCCATGTCCAAGGACCACAATTCTAAGAGCAGTCCCCCTGAGGCCTTGCCAGGCCTTTGTTTGCTGGCTCTGTGGCTGGACTGCATCTGAACCACTGCGCAGTCACAGAAAACCCGCCACTTCCTGGTGACTCGATGAGTGAGTTTTCCGAAAAATAAAAGACAACTGCAGTCATTATGCAGAGTATTGAAAAGGTAGTCGCGTCATTAACAACGCAACCCACAGATTCAAGTGCAGTTGCACATGCTCCTTCCCCTGCCTGATCTCACAGTTACCTCAGGGGGCCTGGCTGCAGGCCAACCAAGTCAGAATGTCCGGGTGGATCCAAGCATCTGCCTTCGTAGGAATTCCCGAGGACAGGAAGGTGTGCTGCTCTTGGGCCTTGATTTGCAGGAGGGTCTTGGTCTGGGTGGTCACATGCATAGGAGAAGGAACTGTTCGAAGGTCTCTCTAGCTGCCTAAGTCAGATTCTGCCTAGAGGTAGGCTGGGGTCTGGTCTAAGACCTCGGCTCACTTCAGCTGGGGACTCTCAGAATTTGGGGAGGGCGGCAGTCCCGCAGTGCAGACCTCACAGGGGAGCAGCTGTGCGTAGCAGTGATATCCGCAGCCAGGCATAAAGAGTGTCCAGTTGGGAGGGAGGGCAGGTGGCCCCTTTGCAGTCTCAGGATACAAAGCTGCTCCCCAGCTCCCACTGTGACCCGAGGACTTTTCTGAATAGAGATGAAAATGGCACAGAGCAGCAGTTAACGGTGGCCCAGCCGGGAGGGCAGCAGACCTGGCATCCAGCTGAGACCCAGGGAGGGGAGGACAGCCCTAGGTGACCGCACCAGGGCACCAGCGATGAGCAGAGGGAGGCCAGGCCGGCAATCGGGCCGCAGCACCAGTGGCTCAGACGGACGTTTCACGCGCTCTACCAAAAAACACGATGCAAGTGAACCACAAGGAAATGCAACTCGTGGAAACTTCCCAGGCCATGGGGCCCCACGAGACAGCCTGTGTGGCTGGAGAACTTTCTCCGATGAAGGAGACAGGATCACACAAAACAGTGAGAAAAGCACCAAGAAGGGCGTCTGTGGGGGAGAAAGCAGCCTGGGGCAAGACGTCTCTGTTCCAGGACCGATCCAGGGATGGAGGGGCTTCGGCCTGAAGGTGCGTGTCCTTCCATCTTGCACTGCGTGGGCCACGAAGAAGGAAACGGCATGAACTTGGAGAATGGACTGCGGAAATGTCACAGTGAGGGGGAGAAGCCACAGCAAACCCGGGAACACTTACTACCCTCGGGCGAGAGCAGGATGGCAGTCCAGGGGGTGCCAGCCAGGTGTCCGATGAGGGTGTGTGCGGCGACCAAGAGGCTGGGAGCTGCGAGCTCGCATCCAGGCCAGGCCCCCTCCTAGTGCATCACCTTCCACAAGGTATCTTCTCGAGGCTCCGTGACGGTCGCTCTTTTGTGTCAACTTGGTCAGGCCATCGTCCCGTTATTTCGTCCGACGAGACTCGGCGCTGCCGTGAAGGACCCTGCGGATGCGGTCGATCTCCGGTCGGCGGACTCCCAGCCGGACTCCCAGCGAAGGAGGCTGCCTTTGGTCCTGTGAGCGAACCTCATCCAATCAGCTGCAGGCCTCCAGAACCAAAGCTGCACTTTCCTGGAGAAGAAGACATTCTCCTCAAGACCACAGCATCCCCCTGCCTGAGCTCCCAGCCGCTGGGCGGCCCTGCAGATTCGGGACCATCAGATGTCAGTTCCTTGACGTCTCTCTCTCCCCCTCGCTCCCTCCCCCTCCCTCTGTCCTATGGGTCCTGCTCCTCTGGAGCTCCCTGGCTACCCAGCCTCCCTTCCCCCATTGATTAATGGGGGTGGGAGATTCCTGCTTCAGAAAGTCATGTGAGGGTCAAGCTAACACTTGTATGTAAGCACCTGGCTTGGGGCCGCATACAGACATCCACAGGTCATTCTCCCTGCCGGCAGGGATGTCCGGCTCACGCCTCCTTTCACGGAAAGGGAAACTGAGGCACGGGGAGGGGAGAGCAGCACGTATCTGTACACCTGCTACTGTGCCCGGAGTCGTACACAGACTCTCACTCAATCCTCGTGACAGTCTTCTGACCTACATACTCAGGTGCCCATCTTACAGACAGGAAATATGAGGAGCAAAGAGACTGTGCCGGTCATCACTGTCACACGGCCCGTGAGTGGCAGCTCAGTGCCTCCGTGTGCGCTGCTGGAAGGGTTGGGACCCACCCCCGGCTCGGGCCCCTGTTTTCGGGGGGCAGTGCGCCCTGGTCAGAGAGAAGTCTGCGTCTGGTCTGAGCGTGGTTGGGAGATGCTCCCTCAGTGAGAACTTGACTCTGCTACTGGCTGGGTAGTGAGTGCCCATCCCCAAGGAGGGGCGAGAGCTGCCCCCAAGGAGGGGGACCCCAAAGAGAGTGGGCGATAAGGCCAGTGTACCTCACTGTGCCATTTTCTTTTCTTTAAAAAAAATTTTTTCTTAATTGATTTTAGAGCGAGAGGAAGGAGGAAGGAGAGAGAGATAGAAACACTGATGAGAGAGAACATTGATTGGCCGCCTCCTGCATGCGTCCTGCCCCCCCCCCCCCAGGATTGGACCCACACCCTGGGCATGTGCCCTGACAGGGAATCGAACTAGCGACCTTCTGGTGCATGGGTCGACGCTCAACCACTGCGCCACACTGGCTGGGTTCCCTGTGCCATTTTCATAAAAAAGTTTGTTATTTTTTCAGAATCACCCTCCTCTGAATCTCCTTCCTTCTCAGCCACTCGAACAGGTTTCCCATTGAGTTCAGCTCTTGCAGACAGCTAAGGAGGTGAGGAGTCGATCCTTTTCCTTCCAGCCGTAAATTACTAATTGAAATGTCTTCAAGCCTAAGCCTATCGCCAAAGAGCCTGGGTGGCTTTCTGGAGCCCCTTGTTCACAGCCAGAGGGAAGTCGATCCTCCTCTCGTCCTTATAATAAGGATGCTTTTGGCAGGGAATTCGTTTTATGCTTCCTACAGCTCCGGCCCCAGTCTGGTCCCAGCAGGGGGAGGCCAGGGGAGTTTAATTACATTCCTTCTATAGGGAACATTCAAGGAATGAGGCTTTGAAAAACAACTTATGCTACCAAAAAGGAAAAAAAAAAAATCAAATTAACCGATTGAGAAACAGGCTTTGCCTTTTGTGTCCTGGAGACCCAATCTAAATATTTAAATTTTAAAGACAGAATTCTAAGTGCTTAACTTTATAAACCGTACACATTGCAATTCATAGGGGAGTCAAACATCCTTTCTGATAATATTCATAAGCCTGGCCTCATGGGCTCATGTGGCTGATATTTTCATGCATACCAGATTCAGCTATAACACACAGTGCTAAATGCACACACACACACACACACACACGCACGCGCGCACACAATCACAAAGCCAACACAAAACATAATGTTATCCACAGTCCTGGGGCAAAACAGATTTACCAGAAAACGTAGAATAAAGTAAATGTCTGGACCACAAGCAAACACTTTAGAAGGGCCCCTTATTCTTTACTGATTTTCCAATTTTTCTCCCTCTCTCTGTCTCTGACATACCCAGTGACTGGCTCTTAGTGAGCATGGAAGTAGCTCCCCCCACCCCCAGGCAGAAGCTATTAATTTGCTGACTGCTAGTAGATTAATACCATGACCTGAAAGAGGAGTAGACAAGGGTGAGTAGGTGGGCAATTAGTGAGGACAGATTTCAACTCGATGTAGGAAGACTTTTATCAAGGATAATGGGGGGACCATAGGTAGTAAGTTCCCCGTTCCAGGGAGCATTCAAACAGAGTGGCATAATCTCTTAGATATCTGTCCTGGATGGGATACTCCCCTCAATGGCCTCTGAGGTGCCCAAGGGCCCTGGTTCCTTCCTTTCCTTGGCGTGACAGGTTCTGGGCATGAACTGGCCATGTGCGAAGTGGCTCACGGGAGTCCCGTGGGAACACAATTGTAGGACTGTGGGCGCTGCTGAGTGCTGCCTTCACTTGTCTCTGTCTCCCGCAGCAGTGGCCTTCTCTGACTACAGTCTACCAAGATACAGTAACCACGTGTTCCCTCTGTGTGTGTCTCCGCGCTCCCCCACCTCCGGGTTGCTTTCAGACAGTCCCCAGTTAGAAAAGAGTAGGTGAACTAGCATTCATTCATTCGTTCATTCATTCAACACCTACTCATCACAAGCTCCTCTGTGCTGGGCACTGTTGGAGGCCCTGGGATGTACCAGTGTGCCTAGCAGACGAGCGTCCCTCCCAAGAGCAGTGGTATTTTAATCATGGGAAATGGGTTGGAACAAAGGAAGAACCTCTAATGATGAATTTCTAAGCCTGATGATGGGTTGATGGAAAAGGTTTTCAGGGAGTAGGAGTCTTTATTTATTTATTTATTTATTTTTAAAATCCTCACCCGAGGACATTTTTCCACTTATCATCAGATAGAGTGGGAGGGAGGGAGGGAGAGAGAGAAGCATTGATGTAAGAGAGAGACATTGATTGGTTGCCTCCTGTACGACCCCAACCAGGGCTGGAGATGAACCGCAACCGAGGTACGTGCCCTTGACCAGAATCGAACCTGCGACTCTTTGGTCTGTGGCCGACGCTCTAACCGCTGAGCCAAACTGGCCAGGGCCTGGAGTCTTTAAATTTGCCCCTGTCGATATCATTCTGCTTCACTAGTAGAAAAATGGTTTTGGTCAGTAGAGTCCAGTGACTTTTCTTTAAAAGTGTGTGTTTAGTCTTTATTCCAAGAGTTAATTGTTGGGAATAAAACCCATACTTTTGATGTTTTAAGAGCCCATAATGTGAGCAATAGTTAAATAAATGAACCATTCAGTTGAGAATCTAGCTCCATGCCAAGTGGGCCCACAGAACGCCAAGCTTCACCTGCTGCGCTCCCTTTCCCCAGTTTATTTTTAATTCTTGCTTTTCTGGATTGATGTGCACCAACCCCAGCAGCTTATTTGCTTCACAAAGCCCAGCCTCTCCAGAGGCCCAGATATTGAGTATAAAATACTCTGAGTCGCCACATGAAAGGCACCAAATACATGCTGATTGGTGTGGCCCGTTCCCGGGAGAACCATCTCTTTGCAGGTCACCTCTCCCTCTGCCGAGGCAGAATTGGTCTGCAGGGACTCGGGGCGGAGGGGGACTCGGAGCATTAATTGCTAAAAATTGCAAGTGCTGAAGTGCTACACTTGATTAAGCCCGGCGGCCCAGAAAAACACCTGCACATCCTTCCTCCTCTTCCGCTCGCCTCCCGCTTGACCATCCCCACGGCACACGCACAGGCCATCACTGTGCGCATTGACCGGCTCCTGGGACAGCCAGGGGCCCCGGGTGACAGTGGGTCAGGAGGTGGAGCAGGGAAGCCTCTGTGTCTCTCTGGATCTCGGGGACAGACCAGGACAAGAAGCAAGACGACTAA
The DNA here is from genome assembly GCF_014108415.1 of Molossus molossus. Taxonomy (NCBI): domain Eukaryota; kingdom Metazoa; phylum Chordata; class Mammalia; order Chiroptera; family Molossidae; genus Molossus; species Molossus molossus. The sequence continues at coordinate 101,570,587 of NW_023425401.1, read as the reverse complement.
ATAGTGCTGCGAATCTCGAAGAGAGGAGAGAGAAGAGAGATCCAGGAAACGGGCTGGAAGGGGAGGGAGAAGAAGGAGAGGAACGGGAAGGGACCCTCCGAGGGTCTCTGAGTTCCTGGATGGTACAAGGCCTGAGGAGGTGGCTGCCACGGCCAAGGCCGCAGGGAGCAGCTCCAGATCAAGGTGGGTCAGTTTCCCTGTGGTCACGTGGGCTTTGCCTATTTCCTGGCGACGTGGAGGAGTGGACCCTGGGTGGTGGCCGAGGAAGCACTTGGCCCTGAGCAGCACACATTCACGGCACAGGTGGCCACGGAGGGGCACAGTCTACCTGCCTGCAGGTGTCCCCGAGGAAAGGATGGGCAGACGACCTAGGTCACAAAGACTGTTGTGTGTGTCTAATAATCACATAGGCAGTTGAATACGGGGGCTCTGCCACCTGACCCAGGTTGACTGGCCACCCTGCTTTGGGAACTCGAGTTGTCTACTGACGGGGCGCAGAAGTGCCTCGCACCCCGTCTTCCTTCTTCCTCCTCGGCGTGGGTGCGTTAGTAGCGGGGCCACCCATTGTAGCCTCCAGGCACACACGCAGGGGCCCCCATCATGTCTTCTCTGCGCTGCTGTTAGTTGTCGGGGTGCGGGAAGGGTGAGAGAGTCTACTTCTCTGGGGCAGTCACTTCCAGAACGAAGGACACATTTCAAGGTCCCCCTACTTTGGCTCCTGCTCCTGCAGGGAGAAGAGTCCAGCTTGAGAACCCCAGGGAAGCAGCATCAGGGGAGTTGTCTTTGACCCCAATACTTTGACCTGGGCTCTCAGTTGGCACCTGGCTGCCATCTACACGGAGGGCTCACTAGGGGAGCTCTGGTCCGGATGGAGCTACCTGCTAAAAGAGCTAGCCTGATGGGTTGTGACAGGCCCAGGGTACACGTGCACACCCAGAAAGGGCTCTGGTGGCCATCTTCGTCTACCTTAAAAATGACCTTCGATCAGCCCTGGAGAAAACTGTTTAAGGAAGCCAGATGACTTTAGGGTTATGGGCAATGCACTTCTAAAGACACCCAGGATTGGGTAATTCCCTCATCACTTTTATTTTATTTTTTTGTTAAGCCTCAGTGGAGGATATTTTCCATTGATTTTTAGATAGAGTGGAAGGAAGAAGGGGAGGGGGAGAGAGAGAGAGAGAAACATCAATGTGAGAGAGACACACTGATTGGTTGCCTCCTGCACGACCCTGACTGGGACCAGGATGGGGATTGAACCTGCAACCCAGGTACATGCCCTGACTAGGAATTGAACCCATGACCCTCTGGTCTGTGGGCCGAGGTTCTAACCGCTGAGCCAAACCAGCCAGGGCTCCCTCATCACTTTATCTCTCACCCAATAACGTGAGAGTGACATCATTCTTTTGGAATAATTTTGAAAGTTTCAGTTTATTAACAAAAGGTAAATCATCACGGAACATCGGTACTTTATCACTAGAAATGATTACTTGCTCCATGTATCACAGCTGAGGGAGATGCAGTGGGGTTCGGAACCTGGCTGAGCACAGTAGGGGCCACAGACCAGCAGCACCCACAGCCCTGGGGACTGGCTGGAAATGCAGACTCTCAGGCCCGGCCCACACCTCCTGAGTTGGCACCTGCCCTTCACAAGCCTCCACGTCACACCGAGACGCTCCACCTGCTGGCCGGTGCTGCCGTCTGTGGCCACAGAGCGCACCCTGCCGGGGTCCCAGTTCTTGTGATTGGTTTGCAGTTGGACTTGGGGGCTGCCAGCTGCTCTCTGTTCTGACCTCTTTCCTTGTCCCTGTTGATTTGTGTTCTGCCCGCTGTTTCGATCGGTAGGAAAGGGACGCATCAAATGAGACACGACCGCCCCCTGTGGCCGGGGGACACCAGAACTGACTCCTCCTGAGGTGTGGGCCAGCAAGACCTGAGCAGACCTAGGCGGGAACCCTCCCCAACAGAGAGAATCCATTTCTGGTTCTTCACTGGAATCTTAAAGTCAACTATGTCCTACTCCCCAGGTGAACGTGACCCTGAAAACACCCTGGGGCAGATCCAAACTGGGAGACACGTTTTCCCCCCACAGTGAGCATAAATTTGTGTCAACGCTATTTGCATTTTCCCCAACAAACCCTCCTCCCTCTGTTGCAAAGGATGTGTATTTATAAAACAGCTAGTTGGAGGCAAATGGCTCTTTAAAAAAAAATGTAGCCACAGAATATGCTTTTATCCCTTTGAGGTCCCCTGGCTGCTTCAAGGAACAAATCCTCGACCTTGCTCACATTAGCAACACGAGCTAATCAGCTGAAATACCCAGCATGGAATGTTCTTTTATCCTTAAGAGAAAAAGAGTACGTTTATTTTAATTAGATATTTATAATAGTTACAAAGCAGCTCTTCAAGAGAAGTTTTCAGAATTTAGCCTTCCTTCCAAGGCATAACTATGTTCAAATTATCCTAAAGAGAGGCTATATATCCATCTCACCCAATTTGTGATAAATTTACAACTGGGTTCTGCACAGATTTATAACAACAATTAGGCAGAAGGAAAATGGGTCATAAATTTTTGCTTGGCACAGTCCGGCACCAAAGAGAAGAAAGAAAGGTTTAGCCAGATCAAAAATCGATAATTTCAACATGAAGCGCTACAGCGATAGCAAAACAATTTATACGGAAAGACTTTTTTTTCCCTCCACAATTAGATATTGGAGAATACAGTGGAGCATCCACATTACAAAGGTCTTACTAAATCACTGGTATGCTTTCTTAATTTTACGACCGGTACAAGTGCTACAAATCTTTCCCCTCTCAACTCTTGAATTTCATGAATGTACCTCCCCTTCGATGAGACGAAGAAGACTGGATAAAAGAGAGGGCTCTCCAAGAGACTGGCTGACTTGAGAAAGAAGGTTTTAAGCTGCATGTTTGGTGGTGGGTGAGAGGAGGGAAAGCCAGACCAAAATCCAGAGCCAGATGACTTGGAAGAAAATATATATGGTTTAATGGAGCAGCCTGGAGGCAAGAGTTATACAGCGGATTATGACCGTATCATTAACTGGAACCGAATTCTACACCCTGAAAGGAGAAAAGCAATCAAGGCCACTTGGGTCAAAACAGGAGGTGAGAGATGGGGTGACTCCGGACAGAACATCTGAGTTGTGATACGTGCGTGAGAATCCTCCGGAGGGAAGGGAGGCCTCTGCGTGTCGGTGCGCGAGCGGGACGCTCAGTTCCGCGACCAGCAGGGCACCCGAGTGACCACGCTCACCGCGGACAGTTTCGCATCTTGACGGGGAAAGGACGCACTCGGGCCACGGTCTCCCCGGGCTTCCTTCTAACCGACAGGGAAGCCGCCACGGGCCCCGTGGAAGTCGCGGGCCCTCGGCACGAAGTGGCCGCGTCCCTCACAGAAGTCCCCGAGGGCGGGCCATGCACGGCACTCAGCACGGACAGCGCGCAGCCTTAAGCCACTGACTCTGCAAAGTTCGTTTTCAAACGTTCAGAGGAAGGTGAGCCTGGTCACATAGCAAGAAATTTGAACGTGGGGGCTTCTATCTGGAAACCACAGATTCTGTCTGCGGGTGGACACACAGTTTTCTGGCCACTCGGCAGCCATTCACCCCACTTCCAGTAACAGAGGTTTGGGGATCCACAGAAAATCTGAGCGGTTCAAGTGAGGCCCCACTTAGACACGACGAAGTCGCTGTCAGTGAGATCACGTGAGACTTTCCCAGCGATGTCCAGGACAGAGACCGGCTGTTCCCTGCTGTCCCTGAATCCCTCCCCTACTTCTTAGGCTCGGCCTGCGTGGTGTGGAAACGTGTCAGAGCAGGGAGTCGTCAGCCCAGAGACGATCCTCCCCTTGTCCCTAGGGAGCGGGGGCAGCCTGGGCCTGGAGTTTCATTCTCCAGGCGGTCACCAGCCGACAGAGTGGCATTGCCGACTTGCCCTCCCTGCCCGTTTGAGCGCAGGAAAGGTAACTGGAGAGAGATGTCAGAGCAGAGGGGACAGCAGAGGGAGCAGCCACTGTCGGTGTGGCCGAGATGTGTGTCCCCTGGGGGCCACATGGACACTGTGGAACGCATGGAAGCTGCTCGAGAGGGCCGACTGCCACCAGGAGACCCCGCCACCAAGAAGCTGTGTGGCAGGAGCTGGCAATGGGAGCTGGGGTCCCTCCCCCCTCGGGGACCCGTGGAGTGGGAAGTCCCAGGAGCCCCGTGAATAACGCTGGCTCCTCTCCATGCTAGAGGCCGCTGCAGGGACGGCCGAGAGGAGCCCAGTGAAGCAGGATGTGGGGATCTGTTCCCTGGCCCCAACCGTGGGAGGAGAAGGGGGCCCAGAAGGGACAAGGGAAGAAAAAATGGGTGGAAGAAGAGACAACACTCTCTCCCCAGGTCAGCTTCCTGGGGCCACAGGTCAGCCTGAGCTAAGGGGATAGACGAGCATTCACCTGGATCTGAGAGTACAGTTCTAAACTGGACCAGAGTGGTCTGGACTTTGTAATGCCTAAAAGTGACAGAAACTTTCGAGATCCACCTGGAGTACATCATCAAGGAAGGAGAGAGGCGTTTCATCAAAGCACATTGAAAAGAATAAACGGGGAAGTCACACGATACTTTCGTGTGTGCACCTCTCTTGGTTCAGACTGTTGCACATCCTGGTTACACAGCTGTCTTGAGACCGTGGGGGAGACGCTGTCTGAGAATGGAGTGTGCCCGGAGCGGAGCTGGGAGATGGGGGAAGGAACAGCTCGGCCGGCGACAGAGTGCAAACCCTGCATCAGGCCTCACCCGAAGGTGCGCCCACACCCCAGTTTTCAGGTATGTGGGTCCATTAACTTCCTGAGCCAAACTCCTTTGAGTTTTATAACACTGTCAACAGAAAAAATCCTAACGGATACAGGGCACATATGTACTCTTTTTTTTTGGAAAGAGGGACATAGATTTCATGAGATTCTCAGAGTGTTGCCCTAGAAGGATATGACTCAGGGAAAACAAACGGCAGAGTTCGAGTCCAGCCGCCTCACTGACAGGTACCAGGGGAGGCGTCTGATGAGGTGTGGGGGCTCTGCAGGGACACTGTGGCAGAGCTGGGTCAGGACACCCTTGGCTGTAGCGTCTGGAACCCGAATCTGGCATTAACTGGCACTCAAGAAATATTTGTTGACTGCAAACCGGCAGGAAATTATAACAAGTGATTCTTGACTAATGCTAATTTCCAGGAAAATATCTAACGTGTGAACGTATATAATCTGCATTTCCATGTCCTGACAGATGGCCCATATTAACAAAATTCTGATTATGGAAAGGAGAAGGAGAAGAATAAAAGAAGGAAAATAAAAGAAAAAAGAGAACCTACGTATAGTTATTGAGTACATACCATGTGCAAGGCTATACTACTATTAACACTATTGTGACTACTGGATTTAATCTAAAAAAATACACTGTATTCCTATTTCTCAGAGACAATCTGCCAGTTACCTGGAGAAAGAAAATGCCTTGCGTGGCTGGGGCAGGGCTCTGGGCTCTGTTTCTTCTTAGAATTGGGATCTGGACCCCGAGGGTCTAAGCTGCCTACTCAGAGTGTAACTAGGGACCACCTGCATCAAAACCACCTGGGATGTTAATTTCAATGCAGGTTCCTAGGCTCTGGCCCCTGGAACCTGCATTTTAAACACTCTTCCCAGATGGTTTTAGGTGCTCTAAAGTTTGAAAGCATTACCTACTAAAATGTTCCTTTGCCCAGGGCCCTCAGTGCCTGGCAACATTCTGCAGTCTGGTGGGAGGCGGTCCTCTGGGGAAAGACGCCCCCATCCTAGGCAGGGGGATTTGAAGGAGACCAGGGTGCGTAAGACACTGCCATCTTCCTGGAGGTCATGGCCAGTTAAGGCTGTGTCAGAGGTGCGGACTTGTGCTCCTGAGGGCCACTGGCTGGCAGCCGATGGAGCACCCCCTCCTGGGAGGGGCACTCTACCAGGTATAGTCATGATGGTGCTGGCGAGCGACTGCTAGCACCCATGCTCCCTCCGTGACACCGCACAGTCTGGACTCGACTCTCTGCTGCCTTCTATTGCCCTGGAGGGTTTTATTGGGAAGGGAGGTATTGTTTTAATAGCTATAACTTCTTATCTTATCTATTTTTTGCCATTTTTTTTCAGTTGGTGATTTTTTTTTTTATCCTCCCCTGAGGACATTTTTCCATTTTTGTTCAGATAGAGTGGAAGGGAGCGAGAGAGAAAGATCAATGTGAGAGGGACACATCAACTGGTTGCCTCCCACACGACCCCAACCAGGGCCGGGGACGAATCACAACCGAGGTACGTGCCCTTGGCCGGAATAGAACCTGCGACTCATTGGTCCGTGGGCTGATGCTCTAACCGCTGAGCCACACCGGCCAGGGCCAGTTGGTGATTAAATTCCCTGAAGGTGAGGATCATGACTTCTACCTGGGTAACCCACTGCCACTCTTGCCAACTGCTGGGCACTCATCAGAGCTTAAAGGTCTTTAGTCTGACCTGCCCTTGGTTTATTTAAGACCGGTCTTTACTGCCTTCCTGACGTAACAGCTAGAACCTCCTTTGGGAGGCGCTCCCCAAGTTCTCAGTCATCTAAACTTGAGGATGATTGATTCTGGGGGTACGATCGATTGGTTGAAGCCCATCCATCCCCCCATTCTCCTGGCCGCAATGGTCACTTCAGGAGCGAGCAGTGACCTGCGCTTTTCCGCCAGAGGGAACCTCACCGTCTTACTGTGAGTCTAGGACCACAGACACTCTGCTCCATTGATCGGGAGCAGGGAAGCCTGCAGTGCAGACGTTGTTGGCAGGCTGCCTGGGGCTTCCAGAGGAGAGCGCAGTGAGAATGAGCCGCTCTGGGGAAGCCGACCAAGAACTGGAGACCTGGGACCTGAGCGCATCACTGAAGCCTTGATGCAGATTGGCCAGAAGCCGTATCTATTCCTGAGCTGCTCAATTTTCTGCCCTAATACCGCCCCCTCCCCTTTAAATCAGTTTTGTTTGGGATTTTGTTACCTGCCAGCAAATACATCCCAACAGGTGTTGTTGTTTCTCCTGCGGCATGCACCCCAATCATCTTTGGTCCCTTCTCCTCCCTCTCCCCAATTATAAAAAAAGCCACACAGCTATCAACAAAGTAGGATCTGCTCGGTGGTGGGAGTGGGTGGCAGGGTGATTTGGATTCGTGGCTTGTGGAGACTCCATGCCCAAAGGATATTGATTAATGGATCAATGTCAACCTGGAGGGAAGCCCTGTCCTGTTCAACATTTTAATCAATGACTTGGATGAAATAGGAGACACACTTAGCAAGTCTCAGATGACACAAAGCTGGAGGAATTGCTAACATGACAGATGGCAGAAGCAAGATTCAAAATTATTTTGACTGACTTGAGCAATAATAAGGATAAATATAAACGTTTGCATCTAGGCTCAAAAAGTCCATTGTACGAGCAATGGATTGGGAAGGTCCGGCACGGCCGTTGCCGTAACATTGTGGAACTTTAGGCTGACCGTGGCGTGTGATGAGCCCAAACTCGAAGCAATTAGTAACAGAGTGAATGCACTGGAGAAGAAAGGCTAACTTGCATTCACTTCCCCAGTGGGACAAAGAAGTAGAATTTTCTGGGAAGCAGTTTTCAGCTCAATATACGAAAACAGTTCTAATGGTTCCAATCACAGAATGGGCCACCTCCCCAAACGGCAACCGTAATCATTCCATCAGAAGGCAAGAGGAAGGATTCCATTACAGTGGTCTTCCTTTTAAAGCACAGATTTGATTTTCTTTAACACCTCAAAAGTCAAAGCAGCACACGCAATAAGCATCCAGAAAAAACCGGAGTGATAAAGTAGCCTAATCCGGCGCCCTCGAACGCGAGCTTCAAGTCCAGCAAGGAGGGGCCTCCTCTAGAAGGAAGACCCAGAATTTGGGCACCCGCAGGCCCCAGGTCACCTCCTCTTCTGTGTTCACCCATCTTCGTTATGCCCACTCCTGCCTTCCAGTTTGGCTTCATTTTCTGGCTCACACCTGCTTCCGAGCATGAGGACCCTACAGTCAGAACATTGGGAACCACACCTGTGCCCCGTCGCTGACCTTTGACCCCGAGCCTGGAGAACCTGGCAGCCACCCTGAGCCAGGCCTGCTTTCGTGGACTGCCCCAAACAGTGAGGGCACGTGCACAATTTTTCTCTTTCTTGTTGTGTCTGTTGTTCCGAACACTCCATGCTACTTGCTAACCCAGAGAGACCGAGAAGGCGGGCAGCGGCCCTGCTCCATCTCATCAACTTAGACTGCGATTTTAGCAAGACAGTGATCAGAAATAAGTTTCACTTCGACAAACACAAAATCAATCGTCGTGTGGGTTTCACCTGGGCCACCGGACCCAGCTTTACTCACGTGTGTCTCGTTAAAACGGTCCACCTCTCTCAGAAGCTTCTCTTGGCAGTCAGGGTGGGTGGCCAGCAGGTAGGTGGTGAAAGAGAGTGTGTTGGTGACGATCTCGTAGCCAGCGATGAGGAAGAGGACGGCCTGGCCCACCACCTCGTCCACACTCAGAGGCGTGGACGGGAGTCGGGGCTGGTGGTTCCGGGTGGGGTCTGCTGAGCATTCATCGGAGAAGACTTGTGTGACGATGTCAAAGTTCTCCACGCCCACTGAGGTGGCAGAACACCGGGCATCCAGGACCATTTGGAGGAAGTCTCTCCGCCTCTAAGGGACAAAAGAAGGAAATGCACATTATGGCCCAGGGTTGCATACATGGGGTCTCTTGGAGTACAAAAGAAGACATGCTTGTGCAGCTTAAGAGATAGAACAAGGGTCTGGCTGGTGTGGCTCAGTGGTTGAGCACTGATCCATGCACCAAGAGGTCGCCGGTTTGATTCCCAGTCAGGGCACATGACCGGGTTGTGGGCCAAATTCCCAGTGGGGGGCATGCAGGAGGCGGCCAATCAATGTTCTCTCTCCTCGACGTTTCCATCTCTCTCTCCCTCTCCCTTCCTCTCTCTCTAAAATCAATAAAAGAAAAAAAAACACACCTTAAAAACAGAACAAGGATTCTTGCTGTGGGTTATCTGAGATGGCAAGACCCTGGAGCCCCCCGAATGCCCCTCAGTCCGTTCTGGTTCACAGACTGGTACAGCCGAGAGCAGACTGTGATGCTGTCAGGATGAGGCTGTCTGATTAGAAAGATGTTAGGCCACTCCGGTGAGTAAAACAGTACACTGCAAAATAATATGCGAGGTAGAATCTCATTTCTGTAAACACAGTCAGAGTACAAGGCACAGGATGGCGCGTCTTTGTCCATCATAGAAAATCTTTAGCAACAGTCATGCTCCACAGTTCACAGTGAGCTGGAGGAGATGGGAGAACCAGGGGCTTTGATTTTCTACTTCACCAGTTTGTATGTTGGTCGGTGGGTTTTCCACCAATAAAACGATGAAAGCATCATATAGATTTAAGTCAAAGAAAGTGCTCCATCGTTCACTTAGGCACAGGTCAGGGCTTCTATGGGTGGCTGTGTTTTTCTGACGCAGCAGGAAGTTAACAGAACCTGGGAGGAGGGGAGAGGGGAGGGGAGACGAACTTTGGGGAATCTTGTCTTCAAAGTCTCCAGCCTGCATTTTGCATCCCTTAGCCTGGCCTCTTCATATCGGGTACCCTTTTTTCTTAGGAATCCCCCACCCCATTTAAGTGGTTAGCGCTGTCTTACCATGTTCCCTTATCTTACTCATCAGCAATGTGCATATTCTTCATATTTTTACTATCACTAATCATAACCATAGAAGCGTTTACACATTACCTTGGACTTGACTGAGTATATCCCTGGCACATCCCTTCTTTGAAAAGCTCTTTCATGTTATGAGTGACAAAATAGTTACTCTTTTCAGAAGTTCGAAGAATTACACAGCAAGAGGAGAGCATCAGAAATGCCGATATAATATTCTAATTTCGAAGTGCGTTACTCGTAGCATCTTCTCAGTTTATTGGCTTCTGGGTTTCTGGTGCATGAAGAACCTTGCCACACCCATTAACGCTCAGTCCCATCCTTTGAGATTGTTGTTATTTCACACGTGGTTGCTTTTTTGCCTTCTATCGGAATAGAAGAGTCTCCGGGGCAGGACCCTGTGCCCCCCGCCCCCCAGGCCTGGTGATGCCTGAGCCCGTGTGAGGTAGGCAGTAAATAATTCCACAAAGAAAAAGGCGGCACAGGTGCGTTCGAGGAAGGCTGTGTTGGATTTGCTCACAACTCCGAGCCGTTTGGGGCAGGACACTTGCTTGGATCGTGAGACCTTTGCCGTTCTGCTTCTCAGGTTTGTGGCCGTGGAGGTGTCTGCTGAGCCACCACAGAGCTCACAGCTAAGCCCGGGCGGCAAGAACCTTGAGCCTCAGGAGGCAGGGCCTCAGCCACCTGCCAGCCCGCTCGGCGGGAGTAGCCGAGAGAATGGCCAAGGTCAGCCCAGTTGGCTGCCTCTTTCCACCCGGGCCCCGCTCATCCTACTTTCCAAAGGCTTCCTCAAGGGACAGCTTACCCCGGCTTCCGTCCTGCTGCTTGGTCCCCACCCGGCGGCCGCAGCGGCCCCACTGCTGGCTCTGTCCCGTGGGGCGAAGGCAGGGCATGCTGGCATGGTGCCACCCTCTCCTCGCTCAGCCAGCCTGGGACCCAGACATCCTCTGGCATCTTGGCTAGCGTGTCTGGAACGCCTCGGTGTGGGGTGCAGTTGTGGTTCCTGAGGCTTGTGTGTGGCTTTGCTGGAGCGGGGCGAGGGCGATGACAGGAGGGGGCGCCCAGCACATCCACAGCGTTGGGTTTTCGCAGGGCAGGATGTAGCTGGCATCCTCACCGCTCCTCCTGGCCGAGACAGGCTGCTGCAGGGCCAGGGAGCCCTGTACGAGTCTGCCCTCCCCTCCCGGCGGGGCCAGAAAGGGCTGCTCTCCAGGGCCCGTGTCTGCAGAGGGGCATCAGTGCAGACGGCGTCCTTTTATCTGCACTGCATCACGGAGGCTATCTGAACAGTGCCTATTTAGGACGGAAACACTGCTGCCTTATGGTTATATCCAAGAAACCTACGCACCCTGATAGATGTAGGTGTCTAATCCGCCCATCGGCTAGAGCTTAGAAAAATATTTACCTTTTAACATCTGTGCTGCGTTTTCCACTGCGCAAAAACACATCTGCTTGATGGAATGTCTACAGAGTTTAGATAGGTTTAAAGCAAGTTTTCTTAGTAACCGTAGAGTTCTGTCTGAACACAGGCAGACCTGGATTTGTGGTTGGGAGGTTTTTCTCAGATCAACTCATTGTTTGAAACAAATAGCTCTCCAGTTTATAAAAGGAAAAGCTCCAGGCAATCCCAGTAATTGGATCTTTAATAACCCCTCACCTCTTAGGAAGCCACTCGGGTGCCACGGTTTTTAGAATTGCAGCCCGACTCCAGAGCCAGTGGGCTTCAGGCTGAGTGGGCTGGGGGCCGAGGGTGCGCGTGACCCCGTGCTCATCGGGAAGCCCTTTACAGCAGCACTGAGGGTTGAAAACGAGGCCTTGCTCACTCTCCTCCCCCAGGCTCCAGCCTCACTCCGGAGAAGCATGGCCCTGGGTGAGTGTTCGTCTCTTCAGGCTGCAGTCTGGCCAGGGATACCAGTTAGATCATTCTTCCTCCACCTTCAGGGGCATCGGGTTGAGTTCACGGTGGTGTGGGCTGAGGCGCTGTGAGCTTGGACAGCCCTCCCCCACCTTCTGGACCCAGACACCTTTGCTGCCCAGTCTCCAGAGGACGAAGCTGGGCAGGGCAAGGCTGCTGCCACCCGAGCCTGCTCCGGGCACCCAGTCACGCCCTGCCCCTTGGTCTCGTTCTCAGCCAAGTTGTCACAATGGGACCTCATGCCCTCTCCTGACCAATCCTCTGAGTCACCCAGGCTTTGGGAAACCCTTTCAGAGCTACCCTGTGTCCAAATCAATTCAGGATAAGACATTTCAGCCTTGTTTTTTCTTTTAAGCAACTTTCTTGAATGCAAGGGGGCCCTTAGAGCGTAGCATTATGTATGCACCAGAACATCCAATATTGAAATTGTTTTTTCTTAATACTAAAATTCCTACTTCCACGCTTCGCCAAGTTCAACAACAAATGTTTACTTAATTCCTACTTCGTGCCCACATGGTGCAAGTCAGCAAAGAGGAGAGACATCTCTTGGTCTCAGTTGGTGCAGGAAGGGGACCCAACTACAAATGTTGTAGGAACATCCTTCGAGCTGAAAGGGAATGTGTTGGTAACCTTTGCCCAAATCCTCTCTAATCGTGACGCCGCTCTTGCTGTAAAAAACCCCATCCTTGCTGTTTCCAATGCAAAGAATATGCTGATGAAATGTACATGTGAACACATTTACCTAGAGAATTCTTTTGGGGTCACTATGGCCTGTGCAGGTGGTGATGCTTGACACAGGCCGTGCGGTTGGGGGGCAGCTTTATTCTGCTGGCCTCAGAGTGTGGACAGGTGGCTCTGGGCCTCTCCCCACCGTGCCTCCCGTCTGCCCTCACTTTCTCTCTCTGGTTTGCTCCTTCTCAACCTCCCTCCTTTCTTTCTGCTGTTCCAGAAAGCTCTAGGTAGAGACTAGTACAGGAGGGCGTGGTGTGGTGGGCGGGGTTGGGAGGGAAGAGAGAGAGAAGAGACAGCAAGAGATGCCAAATTAGGCTCCATTCCATTTCGGAGCTGTGTCCTATTAAACACGTTACCTCTTCGGCTGCTTGCTGGTCCCGCAAGGCGATCCCATTCCTAATGAGATTGTTAAAAAAGCCGTTCAGTTCATCTCGGTTCTTATTGGGCAAAATCCGGGCCAGTGGGACCATTATGGATGGAAATGATACTTGAAAGAGAAAAACAAAAATGCCATTGAAAAGGAGGTGAGAAGAAACCCAGGCTGTGAGGTGCCCGTTGCCAGGAAGCAGACCCTGGCCTTGAATTAGAGTCACTTGAGGCCCGTCTTCCCATGAACTGCCCCTTCGAGGAGGGTTGTATCTCATTCCACCTCTGGACTCCTCACCGCTCCTTGCACACCGATAGACACTTCGACAATCGAATCCCCACTTCCATCTGGCCCTCAAGAAGTCAATCTCATGCTTATAAATTAATTTTCCAGCTCCTAGAAATGAGGGCCCGAGCTCTTTGTCTTTGATCAAGAGAGAACAGATTGCAGGCTATGTCTCATGTCTTAGCAAGTGGGAGAGACCGATGTGCCTCTCCACTTCCTGGTCATTTGCATTCCCCCCACTGGATGTCCCCAGAGCTTCCACCTGAATCGCCCCGAGAGCTGCTGTTACAGCTGCTGACAAGGATGCCGGCCCCACCTCCTGTAGGCGCCTCCCTGCTGTGCCACGTGCCGCCAGGTCCTTGGGGCAGAACCACCTGGTCAGGGACACACCGCCTCCTGGGTGGTGACAGGGAGCTCGGCCCAGTGGGCCTACTGTGCACAGGCATTGTGTGGAAGCCGGGCTGGGGAGGACGGTTCTGGACTCACAAGTTCTCAGAATACTCTGCCCATTTTCAAGAGCCAGAGCCCGAACCAGCGTGACCCGGCAGGGAGGTCAGCCCGGAGTGGCGGAGAGCAGAGTGGCAGGGACAACAGAACCGCCACCCTGAGGTTAGTGGCTGAGTGGCCACCTCAGCTGGAGCAGCTCCCTGGGGAGGGGCAAAGGAGGAGGCTGCTTGACCCCCTTTGCGACTCCTCCAGTTTCAGTGTGGAGCGGATGGAGGTGACAGCGGCGGCCACGGACAGTGACAGGAACGGAAATGAAACCGACCGAGGAATGAATGGAATTTACCAGCCCGGCAAATGGTTAGAAATGATGGCGATAATTAGTAACAATAAAAACAGCTCTTCAGTGCTTTCGTAAAAGCAAGAAGATACCGGAATTGGCCAGAGGGTGAAAACTCACTTCTAAAAGTAAAGAAAACGAACTGGTACCCATAGCATTAGGTGACCTGCGTGTCACCCGTCACATAGGATGTCCACTTCACTGTGCACAGGGCCTCAATCAGAGAAGTCTGCAAAGAATTTCGCTGGCAGGGGGAAATATGCCTCCCTTGGCTCCGGCTTCCTAAGCCTCGGTTTTCCCACCTGTAAAATGGGGGTGAGAAACCCTTTCTCATAGGGTCAATACGAGCACTGACTAAGGCCATGTGTGCCAAACACTCAGCAGAGGGCTCAGCTGCTGATCTCCCGAAGAGGGTGGTGAGAGAGGCCAGGGCCACCTGCGTTGGTAAGAAGTGGCCCCCGGCTGGTGACAGGGAGAGACTGGGTGGCTCTGGGTAGACAAGGTCTCTGCAGGGCAGACTCTGCAGGGTGACTCCCAGAGCCCCCGAGTGCCCTTCCCCAGCGGCAGAGGCTGGGTCCCGAGAGCCTGGCACCGCCCACGTGTCCAGGGCCAGCCCATCTGGCAGCAGCCCGGCGGCACCGCCCTGGGCCGGAGCTGTACGTACAGAGTAGCCCCAGGAGAAGTCTGGGGGTGGAGCAGGCAAAGAAACGCCTGCAGTGCTGCACGAAGGGGTGCTCGGGTGCGTTCCGGGAGTCCACCTGGGTGCCAAAGGCGACACTGGCCACCACGTCTGTGCTGTAGCAACTGTAGCACCTACGGGAGAGGGAGCCATTTGAATGTCAAAAGCACTCTGCCACTGGCCCACCCACCAAACACCCGAACAAGCTCCACTTGGTCCATCTGCTCAAAAGAGGAGTGGCCTGCAGGTCGGAGGGAGGGGGCGGGAGAAAGTGGCTGGGGGTGGCCCCTCTGAGCAGTGACAGCGACATACCAGAGGGGACATAACACATAACCAGGAGCTGATCTGAACACAGATGGGGCCGGGGGACAGCGTCATGCAACTTGCAGGCTGCGGCAGCTGTCGTCAGCAGGCCCAGTCCAACACTGAAATGCACGCTGTAAAATTTCCTCCCACGACAGAGGGAGAACCGTGGACCGAAAGCCTATGTGCGTCACCCCAAAGCTGCTCAGAGGCAGAATCTAATGAACTGATACAGGGCCAATTATGATGGATGCACCTACAACCTGATGGTCTGGTTGTGTTGGCTTTGTCTCCTCTCCCTCCTCATGGGTTTCCAGTTTGCATTAGAGCAACAAACAGAGAACGGGGCCCTGCACTCGCAAAGAAATACAAGACAAACTTTGGGACCAGCTTCATGAACATATTATATTATTACAGAAAACACACGTGATTTAGAAACAGACGGAGTGTCTGGCGGGAGCTCCAGAAACACAAACTTCTTGGGCTTTAGGAAACCTACCACCCCAAACGGCCGTTTTACACTAGAATAATTTTTTTTTTTTTTTTTTTTGCTATCTCATAGGACTAGTCGGTTTATTTTTTAAAGGGCTCACAACTGGGTATTCATGGACTATTTTCGTGGTTTGATGTAGGCACCCACTCAGTTCCTCTTCCTCAGAAATTCTAAAACCAGTTGCTTATCATGAGGAAGAAATGCCCTCTTCAGATGACTTCTTTTAGTTTGACTGCTTTTCCTGAAAACGTCCCTACCATTGATTACATGTCTCTCTGCCCCTATTGGAAAAAACAACAATTTGACGACTGAATGTGATTTCATCTGATCCCAATGGTGGAAAATTTAAGGGTTTTCAGGGTTGTTGACTCTGCCTTTATAGCTGAGTAAACAATTTCTCTTTGGCCAACTCATGCATCTCATGACCAGAAAGAATGTGTACAAGAGAATCGTGTCAACAGTATGGTACAATGTAAATGACGGTGATGATTAGGTTATTATTTTATTAGCAAGGATGATAAGAACGAGTCGGCTTCTGGCTTGTCTGCCACCCCCACCTGACCCCTAATCTGTCATAAGTGAGCATAGAGCATCTGGGACAACAGCCAGATCATCCGTCGTCTAAATTTGGTGGCCACTGTAACTCATGGCTTCCAGCCTGAGACGTGCCACAATTTTTCCAGTAGAAATGCATGGACTTTCCCAGGCCCCTGTCCTTTCTTCCCTGGGCGTATCCTGCCCACTCCTAAGTCTGCAGAAGTCAGAGGGCGAATCTACCCACAAACCACTGCCCCTCCGGCCTCCCTCAACAGGCCACACCTCCCTGGGCTGGGTTCACATTCGCTTCACATTTTACACAGGTTTCATTTCTACTTATTAGTCCACCCAGGCTTTTATGAGCTTCTAGCATTTCCATAGTTTGCCAGTCCCGAGGTAATTGTCCAGTAATTATGTACAGTTACAAGAAGCAGCAATTCAAAAATGTGATTTGTCCTCTGTAATGTAGCCCTTACCTCTGGATGTCGAAAGCGTCCCCAGATTCCGCATAGCGTTTTAAATGAGCCAGGAGAAGGTCGCAGGCTTGGCTGATTAGGGGCGTCATCTGATAGCAGATAACAAAGGTGTAATTAGGACACCATGCGGGGAGCATACTTAAATTAGCTGCAGATAAAGAGGTTATGTGAGGGGCCTCCTAGAAGAAGGACATTGTTTTGAAGGTAACTTTAATGCAGCTAAGATTTAGGAGGAAGGGCTAAAATTTACAAATATTATAAAATACGATCTCTATACACACCTATTTTAGCTTAAGCAATCTGTTTTTTGGGAAGCAAAAAGAAGAGAGGATTTAGAGTAAATACGTGAAATAATTATGAAAATGATCATTAATTACTCAGATATAAATGATGGTCTGTACATGGTTTCCTGACATTTGGTTAGCATTAGAGAGTAAACAGACCGCAATCCATATGCAGTGTCTCTGGAATTAGCTCAAATCCATGTTTACTTGATTTCAATTGTACTTTAGATCTTCTACTAAAACATGGAATCTTAGTAGCCAAAGGAATCTAAGGTTGCCCCTTTCAATACTTTTTATTTAATATAAGTCATTCTTTTTTGTTTGTTAGTCCTCACCCGAGGATATTTTTTCCATTGATTTTTAGAGTGAGTGAAAGGGAAGAGGGGGAATGAGAGAGAGAGAGAGAGGAAGAGAGAGAGAGAGAGAGATTGATGTGAGAGGGACACATTGATTGGTTGCCTCTTGCACACATTGATTGGTTGCCTCTTGCATCAAGCCTGCAACCCAGGTACGTGCCCTTGACCAGGAATTGAACCTGTGACCCTTCGGCGCACTGGCTGATGCTCTAACCACTGACCCATGCCAGCTAGCACCAAAGTCATTCTCAGAGCATTTCTGATAGATGGTTATTCATTTCTGCTTAAATTGCTTAAACCTTCAAATATATGGGATCCCTTGACTTCAAGAGGCCTTGTATGTCCACACAGGCCAATTGCTGAATTTCTTTTTTTAATAGTATTTTTATTATGGAAAATTTCTACCAGAGAGAGAGAGAGAGAGAGAGAGAGAGAGAGAGAGAGAGAAATCTCAAACATCCATGTAACTAATTATCCAGCTTCAACAAATTTAGATCTCACTTTGGCTGCCCACCACTTTAACCCCAACAGGCTGGCTTGAGTGGGTGGAATTCTTTGTGGAGCCTGATGGGCACCCACGTGGCTGTTCATTCTCTCCTGTGTGTTTGAAAGCCAAATTGGAACCATTGAGGAAATCATTTTATCCAGCGTGCACAGGGAAAGCAACATGCTCTAATACACTGTTCTGAGCATTTGTTTTGGAAAACATATTTTGAAATGTTATCTATGTTTAGATTTTACCTTTTTGACACAAGACTATACGTTCCTCAGAGTATGGGAGATGTTTGTCCATTTTTGTGTCCTCGGCACCTAGAACAGTGCCTGGCACATATTAATTATTTGTTGAATGAATGGATGGATGGATTTAATTCATTACATAAGACCTATTCTTTGCTCCTAAAGTCTTGAGGCATTGGGAAAAGTCCTAAAATATTATAGTAGTGTCTACTTGTTAGAAGTTGTGTTGTTGTATTGAGGCATCTGACTTCTTCTCCTCTCCTGCCCTCCCCTCCCCTGCCTGCCCCCCTCCTTCCTTCCGCTCCCCTCTCTGCATCAGTCCTGAAAGGCTGCTCCATGAATGGAACACAGCAATCCCATAAATTGTAAATAGACCATTTCCTTGCATGTCAATCACAAAGCCAGGTTATGTTGACTCTTTTAGGAGACACATAACAGTTAAATATTGAGGTTCAGGTCAACGAAAACCACAAGGTCTTTTTCTGTGAATCATCACCATGTATAATTGGTTTTTTGACCCTTTAGGGCTCATTCATTTGAAAGGCTTTGCTTTCACATTGCACAGATCGGTGTAAAAAGTTGTGCTACCATGTGTTGTGAGTGGAACAATCTCTTAACTACCCGAAAACATTGAGGTGATTGGAGAAGTCTGGTAGATGGGACAGACAGGGTGGCTGTTGGCCGCGGCTGGAGGGACACATGGCTTTGTGGGACCCATCTCTCCCACAGTTCTTCCAAGCCAGCTCCACGTGGTCTGGGGTGTAAGGTGTGTCCCCAGGGGCCTCGCGGCTTGCTGTGTGAGAAGCAAAGAGGGCATTCCTGTTTGTGCAAGTGAGTCAACTATGGCCTTAGCTTGGGGCTGCATGGCGTCCCAGGGTCGGGACAGTGGCCTGGACAGCAACTGTGGGCAGCTGAGCAGACTCACACGCATACCCAGTGGAGAGATGGCGGGGCATCTGAGGCCCTCCCCTGTTGCCAAGACTCAGAGAGAGTCTCTGGGCAGGGAAATCCTGAAAAAAAAAAAAAAAAAAAAAGGATTTTCTTCTTATGAAGCCATAAGGGCTTAGAGCACTGGGTTGTTTGTTCTTCGCATGAGTGGGCTGAGGGGTGTACTCATTCAGCTCTTATCTCCTGCGATGTGGCTACTTCTTTGTTCCATCTAAAGTTTGGTAAGTGTGCCTTCTACGCTTTCATTCGGTCTGGCGGCATGTAGACAGGATCAAATGCAGAGCCCAAGGCCCTTCACTAGAAGCTACTTTAGGTAGCCAGTGATCACTGTTTCGGCCAGCTGTGCATGAACTGAAGTAAATGTTCAACCAGGCAGCACCTTATCAGTGAGTGAAGGGGGGAGACTCTGTCAAATGATTTGCTGGAACAGAAATGTACTCGACCCATCTCCCTATCCTGAAGCCCACCCTAAAAAGAAGGAGGATGACCATCCTGATCTGCTCGGGATGATTCTGAACAGACTCTTCACGACTACTGAATTCTTGTCTAAATTCTCACAAAGTATCCGTTTAATAATCCATCAGCACCAAAGTGTGTATGATGGGTCTTACTCTCAAGAAATCTCAGACCACCTTAAAGTTTGGAGGACTCGGTGCTATTTAAGCTGAATTTCTATGACTGGCTTCACTGGCTATGGTCCTTCTGTTATTTTAATAAACTTAGTGGTACAAGTGAACTTTGCTTCAATAAAATCCCATGTACAAAAATATCTTTCAGCCCGGCTGGTGTGGCTCAGTGGTTGAGCACTGACCCGTGCACCAAGAGGTCACCGGTTCAGTTCCTGGTCAGGGCACATGCCCAGGTTGTGGGCCAGATCCCCAGTGGGGGGCATGCAGGAGGCGGCCAGTCCATGTTCTCTCTCATCCATGTTTCTATCTCTCTCTCTCCCTTCCCCTCCCTCTAAAATCAATAAAGAAAAAAAAAATGAAACAAATAAACAAAACAAAACAAACAAAAAAACCCCACAAAAATATCTTTCAGATTTAGTTTAGAGGAATAGTAACATGGTATAAAGAAAACTACTGTTTAAAAGGAAGTCTCTGTAGATGTCAAGCTTGAAGCTTCCTTAATGTACCAAAACGGGATGCAACATAAAATTGATTTACATAGAACTCTTCAGAAGCATGCTGGGCGTATAGAGAGGGCTCCACCCATACTGAATCTAAGCATATGTCTGGGCAGTGCAAAGTGGGGTGGACCACATGCCCATCATTGGGTCCTCCACGTACTGGGGACTAGAATTCTTTGTTGCTGACTGGCATGATTGTAATTTTCTACCACACTCTGCCTGCTGTCTGTCGAACTGAATGGATAATGACATTTTTAGTTGGGTTAATGTGATATGAGATGGGGCATGAATTATGAAAAAGTGTTTTAAAAAGCAATGCAGGGAAAATGTTATAAGACAGGAGAGCAGGATCTGTATGTTGGCCAATAGCCATCATCTCAGGATTTCTTCCTTGAGTCCTACACAAGCAGTCACAGAATATTTACTCTTACATGAGTTGCATACAAACAAAAGCTCTCTTTGATGGGCTTGCAATCATCTTTATACAATCCACAAACCCCACAGTATTCCCTTCGATTTGCAGACAAGCAGGTATAGGTGGGTTATACAAACACATGCACAGATGAACACACAGTGTTATCATCCCACAAATCATAATAAAAGACTCATTTGTTATGTTTCGTCTTTGTAGCATAATGAGTGATTTCTATTTTGGTTTTCTCAGATTTTTCATAATGCGCATATGTTACACATACAATCAGATAAAATATGATTGCTATTAGGTTTTCAAAGCATGATTTCTTCTTGGGGGTACAGTCCAGCAGCCAAGCCTGGGGAGAAAGGCTCCCTTTGCTTCTGTTACCTCTCACATTGGTTATCTTTATTATAGATGACACCGAGTGTACGGCTGGTCAGCTATTTGGTAACTAGCAGTAACCATCAAGGGTAAAGTACCATCCTCAGCCTGGGAAGGAAATTCTCCAAGAAAGGAAGTCCTTGCAGTTTATCATATAATTAAAGTGGCCAAGATAAAAACAAAATGGATGGAATCTTTACTGACTTTGGGGAATTCTAAGTCAAGGTGCAGAGGGCCATAGAGTTAATTTAAGAAGCTGGAGAAAACTTGCTGAGTGGGCAAAAGAAATACCTTCTGGGATAATGCCACAGAAGGGCTAGCAATTCTCCTGCTCAAAGGCTTTCTTCTCTCCTTTTAGGAAACCTCCAGAGTTTTAACATTGGAGTTTCTTCCTTAAGGCTAAGACTTTGACTTTGTTAAATACACTTGGCCCCTGGAATTGCAAACCCCCAAAGCCACTGACAATTATTAGGTTTCTTTTCTTTTTTTTATCCTCACTCGAGGACATTTTTTGCATTTATCTCTTCAGATAGAGCAGGAAAAAGAGAGGGAGGAAGAGAGAGAGAGAGAAACATCAGTGTGAGAAAGACACATCGAGTGGTTGCCACCCACACGACCCCCAATCGGGTCCAGGACAAACTGCAACCGAGGTATGTGCCCTTAGCAGGAACTGAACCCGGGACTCTCTGGTCTGTGGGCCGATACTCTAACCACCGAGCCAAACCGGCCAGGACATTAGGTTTCTTCTCCTTGGCACTTCTTAGTTGTGTTTGACCTAACCTCACCGAATCTATTTCTTCATCTGCAAAATGGGAATAATAATAGCTCCCTTGAAGAGCTATGACAAAGATTAGAAACAAAAGATGCAAATGACATTATTCTCTCTTCCCTTCTTCCTCACAGACAACACCCACTGGGTCCATGTGTTCTTGCCTCACCATGCTCATCACTTCCTTTCTCAAATCTGTCTCTCTATCTTTATTTCCCACTCTAATTCAGGCTCTGCCACCTGCCACCTGGAATATGGTTGTTATCCTGCATCTTGAGAACAATGACTCTATCTTGAGCATATTTGTAGTTGTAGTACCTTGCACAGTGCCTAGCACATGGGCATACTAAAAAAAATTTTTTTCAAAGGAGACTTCTGGCCTCCTTGCCTCCTGTGTTTTCATTTTCTAAACCATCCTGTGTGCAGTCACCAGATTGGCCTTCTAAAAATACTAGTTATCTGAGTAATGTTTTGCTGAACCCTTTGGAGATCCCCATTGACTGAAGGACATAGAACAAGCTTCTGATCCTATCTTTTTTTTTGGGGGGGGGGGGTACATACCACTAGCCACTAGGGCCTAGCAGGAACTGAACCTGGGACTCTGTGGTCCGCAGGCCGACGCTCCAACTGCTGAGCCAAACTGGCCAGGGCTGATCCTATTTTCCAAAGCCCATTAAGTACTGAATCCTGCCAATAAATGAGTGAGGAAACTTAGAGGTCCATCTTCCCCACGCTGAGCCTTCCTATGAGACCACAGCCCAAGCTTCAGTTGACTACACAGAGACCCTGAGACAGAGGCTCCCAGCTAAGCCATGCCCAGATTCCTGACCCTCAGAAATGAGAAACTAATAAAGATTTGTTGCTTTTTGCTGCTAAATTTGTAAATAATTTGTTACCCAGCAATAGCTAACCAATCTTCTCTCAGTGTCACCATCCTGAGGCAACACTTGCTTGTTGTCATGTGTAATTGAAGTTCCTGGTATTTGTTCTATCAGGAACGAGTACAGTGCAACACAGCCAGTTGATTCTCTAGAAATAGGAACGTGATGACTGATTGCCTGAATGTTCCCTGAGGGCCTTGCCATAGAAAGTATTCAAGAAACACTGACATATTGAGGTGCTCTCAGCATGAATGGAGTGCAGTTTCCTGGGAGCTTGCCCTAAATGAAGACTTGAGACCTGTGATGGTTCTACCTCTTACTCCGTTGCTTATCTCTTGCTGCCTTTAGGATTCTCTCTTTGTCTTTAATTTTTGGCCTTTTAATTATTATGTGTCTTGGTGTGGGCCTTTTTGTGTTCTTCTTACTTGGGGCTCTCTGTGCTTCTTGAACTTGTATACCTTTTTCCTTCACAAGCTAGGGAAGTTTTCTGTCACTATTTCTTCAAATATATTCTCTAACCCTTGCTCATTTTCTTCTTCTTATGGCACTCTTATGATGCGGATGTTGTTACATTTTATATTGTCCCACAGTTCTCTTAGGCTGTCTTCCTGTTTTTAAATTGTTTTTTCTTTTTGGTTCTCTGAGTGGGTGATTTTTTCTACACACTAATTCTTCTAATTTACTGATCTGGTCTTCAGCTTCCTCTGCTCTGCTGGTTATTCCTTCCAATGTGTTCCTTTGTTTCACCATTTTGGCTATCTCAGTGGGTTTTGGAGCCTTCCAAATTTTCCCTGTGGGTGTTGGTATTCTGTTGGTTGTGGCTCCCTCTATTGGGTTTGGTTGAGTGTGGGAGGACTCATGTTAAACACCATTGCCAAGTCTTACTTTCCTGGAGAGGGCTTTGTAAGCCAAGGAAAGTTTCAGTTATCCTCTAGCTTTTTGCCTGGAGGCTATTAGACTCAGTTACTTGATGAACCTTCTACCTCTTACTTTGGGCAAGTCATTTAAACCTCTCTGAACTTGGCTCCTCGCCCCTCAAATATTGGGCTAATTGCAATGTGCTATAATGTCCCTTTCCATGGACATTCTGGGATTCCTGGAGGTCACTAAACACCAGATTGAGACAGTTGCTTGAGGACCATGGGAAGAGCAGGCAACTTCTTAGTTCAGGGCAGTAAATGGTCAGATTGTCTACTTGCTCCAACACATGACATCCTAAAAAAGCCCCCCCCCCCCCCCCCGTTTTTTGTATCTGTTTGATTTCAGAATTACATAAAGACCTAAAAAGCAGACTCTGGTAATTTTTATGCTCAAATAATTTAGTAAAAGTGAGAATTAGGACACTAGATCCTCTGACTCCTGGCTTACTGCCTTTTCCTCCAAAATCAGGATGCACAATTCTTTTGCTCCTTGGTTAATTAGTCTATGTTATAATTTCACTCAATCCAGTTCTGATACCATGAACTTGAAAAACAAACAAACACCATCAAGCCTTTGGAGCCTCAGGAAGGTTGGAGAAAGGAGGCAGTCTGAGTGCTAGGGGAGATACATTTCCTGAGTGGGGAGGGCAGAGAGGGTCTCTTCTGTGTTACTTTATACTTCAACTGAAATGACCCACACATTGACAGTGTGGAGGCTGGGTGACTCGTTTGTCACCTATGAAGAAAGATTCAGAATAGAGCCTAAGGAGAGGCCACCAACCTGAAATCAAAACTTGGCCCCCGGGAGTCACCCCCTGGGGGCCACTGCAAAGTGGAGACAGCAGAGGTATGATGCACCCCTCTCCGTATCTGCTACAGAAGGGTCGGTGGCACATCTGGTGTCTTGAAGGCTAAATTCTAAATTGGAACCACTTTTCCTCAGTCCCAACTTTCAAGCATTTAATAGCTCCTGGCTCTTTAGTGAAGTTTGCCCCAAGTACCCCCACCCCCTCCCAGCCGAGAACTGTGACCTCTACGTGCCTCCACCTATTTTTCCCACTTGCTCTCACTAAGCTCTTGCGTGTACTCCATGTTCCAGCCAATGTATACTCCATATTCCCCAAACACACCCTGTACTTTTTTGTCCAGATGACTTTGTTCCTGCAGCTCATTCCACTTGTAACACACCTTCTCCTGCTGTCAAAACTCAGCAAAATCTCCAGAGCTCAGTTCCAATGCTACCCCCACCCCCAAGTGGTTTCTGATGCTTGAGAGTGTGGGCTACCACCACCTTTAGTTACTTGGAAATAATGTAGGGCTAGATGCACCTTGTTGCCTTTCTAGGTTATAACAGGAACTCATAAATATTGGTTGAATTTTAGGAATTTAATGTTTCATTCTATTTGGCACTCAGACCCGTGGGCAAGGCTGTTTTGAAATGGATGTCAGGGGGCTATTTTCTGAATAAATAAAGGTCAGCTAATAGAGATGGGAAATGGTATTGAACCATATTGTTGATTTAAAAAAATAGAAAAACGAATGCCCGAAAGTGGTCTAAACTGGTGGCTAACAAATGTAAAATTAATATCAGTTAACAAAACTTACTACCTCCTTCTGCCACTCAGATATTAAAAACATCCAGGACTTATTCTTATGCAAAATTTCCTGCTGATCTATATCAGTTCTAGCCATCCAGGTGAATAATCAAGTGTCATTTCTAATAAGTCAGTGGCTCCTGTCAGGAGTTTGACCAATTAGAACTCACCCCGACGAGGAGGTGGCTGCTGGCGTTGCCAGGCAACAGCCAAGCTGGGAGGCACATTGAGATGCTCTTAGATTTAACCAGCGGCAAGTCAGAGTGACATTATAATTCTGGCAAAGGAGACCCAAATTATACCCCAGGATGGGGTGCCCATGATGAGGAGTGTGTTTTCTTTTAAATGCAAATGGAAAAGGAACATTTTAACCAGAATTTAAACAGTCCATCATTATATCGATTTTAATTAGGAGATTAGGTGTCAGTGGAATACAACTGTGTTGTAGGATAATGGTCTCTTGCTGCTAGAAAAATACCCAGACATTCTGGAAAACGGGCAACTGGTCAGGCAGGGACCATGTATTTTTGGATTCTGAAGTATTTATCGCCACAGCCACACTTGGTTATAATGACTTTCATTTTTATTGTCTGGAAGGATTAAGAAGTAAAAGCAAATATTAAAAATAGACTCCTGGAGGCCGATACAGCCAAGAGAGAGCCGCTTGTCCTAACGGCACTGGAAGGCTGGGTTCTGTCTTAGAAGCCCTTGTGCGTGATCGCCTGTGAGTTTACGGTGAAAATTTAAAGGCTGAACTGAACTGTGATGATGACGGTAATTCTGCAAAGACTTTTGCACTGAAATGGTTGTAGCTATGCATTTACTCATAAGCTGGCTAAATCAACTTAAATTTTTAAAAATTGTAGTCATGCTAGAGTCATACGTCTTCTCTAAGGCAAGAGAGGCCTAGAGGGAATAATAACCACATCTGCCTCTGCCTTTAAGACTCATACATTATTGACTGTGCCTTCCTGACAGGAAACATCTGGATGAAAGTAAAAAATTAGGCATCGAGCTGGGTTCTCAGTGACTGTGAGAGACACCAGCCTTCCCTGTTGGTCTGACTTTTCTTTAACTGAGTCCCCAAGCACATGTATATGATTGGCTCATTTCCTCCTGAGTGACACGCACACACAGCCTTAGGCTCTCACGTATGAAGTTACCAGTTCTCTTATATCTGCTCAGTGGGTCCCGACCAGCTTGATTATCTGGGTAAATAAGAAAATGCCCATCACTTCTATTGAGCTTTGGGGGCCGAGAATATACCAGCCCCACATCCGGTCGGGTCCCTGGTCCATCCAACCTGGAGCTTGGTCTCTGCTCAAGAGGCACTTGGCAATGAAGTTGCCCATGAAACCTACCTCCAAAGACATAGTACCCAATTACTCATTTCTCTCAATAGCCGACTGTGACATTAACTACCTGTGGTTTCACATACTGCAAACCATTTGAGCCCGGAATAAACAAAGGTACAAAGATTTCCCTACTGAAGGTCTCTCCCGAGCCTTTAATCTATCTGTTAAGGTACTTGGTGATTCTGTAAGAAGATGGTTGGCAATATTTTACTGAATTGTATGACCATGGGCCCTTTCGGCCTTCAGCGATTTCAAATCCTTTTCCTTGGTAGTAATTCCTAGCTGGAAGTTCATCATCACATACGTCCAGCCTAAATGCTTTTCTCCTCAATGTATGATTTTATTCTTGCTTACACAGAAGGTTTAGCTGCCACTTTTGTGCTGACATACACGACCTTAGGACAGTCTTAGCAACTTATTCCAATTGATTTAATATTTTTCAACTCAGAAGAGCTTAGAGGAATATACAAATGTATAGATTTCCTGGTGTTCTTCCTCTTGCAGATGAGTGAGAAAATGTAAAAATAAAACGAGTGCTAACCTGGGTCCCCAGGGAATCACCCTATTATATATTTCCCTCGGAGAAAAATTAAATTAGCCCCAGTTTTGTTTCCCAAAGTTAAATCTATTTACTTCCTGGCCCATAATAAAGTTTTACACAATCCCAGGGTTACTCATTAATAGCCTGTGGTAAAGAATCTAGAAAAAGACTCTAAAAATCTAAGTATATCTACCAGTTTCCCCTTTTAAAAATAATTAATCCTTTAGGGGACCAGGGGAAAACTCTGGCAGGTTAATCCGGCACAATTTTCCCTAATAAAACAATCAGTTGTTTCGCCAGCACTGCTTAGCCACCCTTTACTATAAGTCTCAATAACTCGTCTGTCACGGGGCTGTGATTAAAATGCTCTTTTCTTCCAGAAGCAGGTACGAATCAATCAGATTTTCACTGGTCCCCTATCTCTCTCTATCATCCCTGATACAACTTAAGCCCCAAACCAATGATATTTTAAATAAAAATATAGGTCCATGATATAATGCTAATTTTATTTTATTTTTCAAATATGTTTTTTATTGATTTTTTTTTTTTTTTTTTTTTTTTAGAGAGAGAGGGGAAGGGAGAGACAGAAACATCGATGTGAGAGAGAAACATTGTTCAGCTGCCTCCTGCATGCCCCCTGCTGGGGATCCAGTCGGGACCTCTCAGTCCATGGGACCATGCTTAATCCACTGAGCCACACTGGCCAGGCTGTAATGCTGATTTTTTTTTTTTTTTATCCTCACCCAAGGACATTTCTTCTATTTTTTTGTTCAGATAGAGTAGGAGGGAGAGAGAACAAGAGAAAGAGAGAGAGAAACATCGAGGTGAAAGGGACACATCGAGTGGCTGCCACCCACACTACCCAACCAGGACCGGGGACAAACTGCAACCGAGGTACGTGCCCTTAGTGGGAACTGAACCTGGGTCTCTCTGAACCGCAGGCTGATGCTCTAACCGCTGAGCCAAACCTGCCAGGGCTGTAATGCTGATTTTAAAGTAACTTCCAAGCATTGGTGACTGAGGCAGTGTAATATCCACATGAAGAAAGCCGGTGCCTTTTGAATATTAGTGACACAGGCACACGAAAGGACTCAGGCTGTTAAGGTGCTATAGGAAAAAGCCTCAGACTTGCAAGGGAAAAACAAACCTTGATTTCAAGAATGAACTCTGAAGTTTGATAATAAAAACCCAAAAGCTAGTTACGAATTCAGAAAGAACTGGAGATAACTGATGTTTCAAAGTTATTTCCAGGAAAACTGGCTCAGGACCCAGCAACCAAGTAAGGTGCAGCCTCCTGTGGTTCTCAGAGCTGGTCCATCTCTGCCCCCTCCTCCTCCTTGTGGCTTTGTGATCTGCCTTCTCTATTTCCATATATATATGAAAGAGAAAGCCAACATTTAGTTGCATCCTTGTATTTAATTTTTTCTCGATAAAATTATTTCCCTTTTAACATATATTCTTCCATAGAAAGCTTCCTGGTTCTTTGATTCTTCATCTATTCATTCATTCAGCAAATCATTATTGAGTGTTCATTATGTGCCTAGTGCTGCACAGTTAACAAAAAAGAAAAAAGAAGTCAAATACATGGAATGGTACCTCGTGATAGTGCTACAGAGAAGAATGGAGCAGGAAGGGAAGGGGTGTGGGGTTCTGGGGCCCAGATCCTGAGAGCCTGGGAAAGCCACAACTCTGAGATGGTCGGACAAGGGATCAAGAGGAAGACACACCAGTGCTTTCCACTCTGGCTCTTACCAAAACCACGCCAGGGAACTTGTAACACATACAGATTCCCAATCATCCTTAGACATTCTCATTCTGCAGGTCCTAGGGTGGCTAGAATGATGTGCTTTTAAGAAGGGTTCCAGGTGATTCTTGTGCAGCTGTTGGTCACAAGCCCTTGGTTTGAGAACCAGTGATCTAGAGATCAGAAGCCAATGGAGGTTTCAGTCCAACGAAGCATCCAGAAACCGGAGGGTCACATATGCTGGGGAAGGAGGCAGTCGGGGACACTAATGTCTGGCAGCCTGCTTCTCCCTCTTCCTTCCCGCTACCCGTCTTCCATAGGATGGGAACCAGCCCCTTCTTGTATCCTTCATCCTGTCTACATCTTGGCATAGAATCCATGCTCAAAGCCCCAAACCTGGTTTGCTCCTCATATGCAAATGAAAGTTGCTTTTGGAATTAGGAAAACTCTACTCTCCTAACAAATCTTGGCTTCCCAGACCCCTGTCTTGGTATGGATCAAGAAAGCCTAACAAACTGAGCAATGGCTCCCTCGTGCTGGACAGCACCCACGCCTCCTTCTGAAACAATGAGTCTCACTGATGCAGTGAGGGAGAGAAAACCGCAGGGGACACGGTTTGTGGAGCACGGAACACATTGGTTTAAAGTTGGAAAAACATTATCCTTGCCACATACTTTTTAGTCCTCATGTTTCCTTTATTTAAGCAGCATTTAACACCCCTTTCCTCCTTGAAATACTCTCCTTCCCCATTCTCCTGGAATTCTGTCTCAGGCTGTTCGTCCTGTCTTCTCTGCAGGTTTCTGCTCTGCCCTTCACTGCAGTAGGGGTCTCCTCAGCACCCTCTTCTCTTCTATGCGACAGGTGACCTCACCCACGTCTGTGTTTGTTTGTTTTTTTATTTATTTTTTATTTATCCTCACTCGAGGACATTTTTTTTTCCATTTTTTTTGCACAGATAGAGTGGGAGGGAGAGAGAGGAAGAGAGAGAGAGAGAGAGAGAGAGAGAGAGAGAGAGAGAAACATCGATGTGAAAGGGACACATCGAGTGGCTGCCACCCGCACGACCAACCAGGGCCGGGGACAAACTGCAACCGAGGCACATGCCCTTAGCAGGAACCGAACCCGGGTCTCTCCGGACCGCAGGTCGACACTCTAACCTCTGAGCCAAACAGGCCAGGGCCACGTCTGTGTTTTTGATGACCATCTTTCCTATCCTTATCTCCTGAGCTCCAGATCTGCAGTAACATCTTCCTGATGCATCTACTTAGATGTTTCCCAGGAACCTTAAATTCCCCAGGTCTAAATCCAGAGATGGAGAGGAAGGGGATTCACCCCCTGCCCCTGGAATGGCATCCTTCCAAATGGGAACCCAAGAAACCAAACGGAAGTATATTCAGTAGAAAGATGACTTCGCAGGGAATTCATGAGTTCACTGGTAGAATACGTTAAACAGTGGTCTAAAACTGAAACAAAACCCAGTAGATGTCTCTAAAATTTCTTCCCCTCCTCCCTCTCTTTAATTTATGGCAACCCCCTTTCCCTAGCGCTGTGAACCTCTTGGAGGAACTCCATTTTCTACAACGAATTCAGGCGCTAAAGAATTCGATTTCTGAACCAGAAGAAAATGCTTTGGATCCCAAAAGCACTAGATTTGTTCGGGAAACAACATTGTATCGGTTTCTGGAATACACCCTGTAAGGTGCTAAAGACATCTGGACCCTGACAAGGTTCTTCTTGTTTTTCCCCAAAGAAACACAGCTCAAGAGTGTCAAGAAAACTCTTCTTCTTTCTTAGTGTTTTTCAATCAGATCCACATCACCGGGTTCTTTTTAACAAATGCCTTGCCTCCTGCACCTGTGTCACTGTCACACCCTTCTTGCACACGAGGGAAGACAGGGATGCAGCCTGTCGGGCTACCGACGTCACCCCCTTGTTTCCCTTAACTCAACATTTTAGTGTCTTGCCATAAACGTGCCTCCCTTGAACTTGTCCAGTGATCAAAACAACGCTTTGCAACTTTTTAAAGGAGCAGGCCCTTCCTCCAAGCAAATCCTGCCGTGAAAGCGGACACGGAAAAGCGGAGCGGGCTCCTGCTGCAGCTGGTGGGGAACTGCGAGCGGTGGTTCCCAGCTCAGGGTTTACACGGAATCACCTGGGGAGCTTGAGAACCGTCCAGCCTAGGCTGCACTCCACACCAAACCAATTTAATCAGAACGAGATGCGGGGCGCAGATAGCGATGGTTTTCAAAGCCGCCCAGGTGGCTGCAATGTGTACCTGCGGCCCCGGAGGGCGGCCTCGGGCTCTCCGCGCCCTGGGCCCTCAGGCTGGAGCCTGGCCCTGCCCACTGAGCATGCGCGGGCCGGCCCCACCCGGATCCCGGGGTGTGCTCTCGGCCGCCCTCCAGCGGCGGAGGCTGCAACCTTCCCCTCCTGGGGTCGGATGGCGGAGCTACATTTCTCAGGCAGCTTTGCTGGTAAGAAAGGAGGCATTTTTATTCCCTGTGTCTGAAACCTGTTTCCATGCCTCAGTTGGTTCCCAACTTGGGCATAATCTAGAGAAGCGTTGTTTCCAACCCCCTCCGCAGGTTCCCATCGAGGCCCCATTTGCTCCACTTCCCTTCCCCACCTCCAGGCCACCCCTGGAACAATCCAAGGAGCTTCGGCGCACAAGTAGGCCAGAAGAGACGCAGCCAGCAGAGAGGTTCCGCATGTGCTGGAGCTGGGTTCTACTCGGCCTTGCTACTTAGTATCTGTGTGATGGGGCATGTTGCTCATCTCTCTGTGCCTCCGATTCCTCACCTGTTAAATGAGGTGGCGGTGCCAGTGTTTACCTCACAGGAATG
Source organism: Molossus molossus (assembly GCF_014108415.1). NCBI lineage: Eukaryota > Metazoa > Chordata > Mammalia > Chiroptera > Molossidae > Molossus > Molossus molossus. The sequence goes on along the minus strand of NW_023425401.1, from coordinate 101,539,378 downwards.
TGAAGGTTAAATGTGTTAACAGGAGTGGGAGCCCTTTGAGTGGCTCCTGACACAGGGCGAGAGCCCGCTGCCTGGCGCTGGAAGCCGGCTCGCCCTGGGCCCTGCGATAGCAGCAGCCGCCGTGGAAACACAAGTTAAACCTCATGGAAGACGGGCAGGGTCACTGGTTTCTGAGTGAGTTTAATTGGCTGGGGTTTATAATGTAGGGGACCTTTTCTTCTGCTGGCGACTTCAGAAAACGTACAGGAATTAAACAGGATCCCGTGGGTGAGCGTCTTGGGTGTGAGCTGAGAGTAGCTTTCATCTACTGAGCCTCAGCCAGGCCACTCCAAGCCCAGCACTGAGCAGCAGCTGGAGTGCCCAATGGCTCTGGAGCTGCCCTTCAACCTGGGACCCCGACGGAGGCAGGCCCTGAGCCACGTCACGTCAGAAGCCCTCAAGGGCTCACTCTGAGTTGTTGCAGAATTCGGAACGGAAACTAAAGCCAGGCCAGCAAAGGAGGGGCCATCAGTGAGGGTCGGGTGTGAGAGAACTTGGCTGGGAGAAAGGACGAACAGGTGGAGAAGGGCAAGGTTCCTGGGTGGGGGAAGGAGGGAGCCCGGGCCCTTAAGAGCTGGAGCACGTAGGGGATGCTGCTCTTCCCTCTGGCTTAACAAGAAGGATAACCAGGGCGTGCATTGACCAGAATGTGCATTGACCAGGGCGTGCACTGACCAGGGCATGCACTGACCAGGGCGTGCACTGACCAGGGCGTGCATTGACCAGGGCGTGCATTGACCAGGGTGTGCAATGACCAGGGCGTGCATTGACCAGGGCGTGCCTGTACACCTTGAGTTCTCCCCGGGACACCCCTTGGTCCTCCGTAGCAATGCATGGATATCTCTTTCCTGCTTCAGGTCTGACTCAGAGCTCACCTTTTTTCAGGCTGTTCTCTGGTTCCTAGCTATGCAAAGAGTGCTTCAGCCCTGACTGATTTGGCTCAGTGGTTAGAGTGTTGGCCCATGAACCAATAAGTCGCAGGTTCGATTCCGGTCAAGGGCACGTACCTATGTTGCAGTTTGTCCCTGGCCTGGCCGGGTCATTCAGGAGGCAACCAGTCAATGTGGCTCTATAACATCGATGATTCTCTCTGTCTCTCCCTCCCTCCCATTCTATCTGATAAGAAATATAAAAATATCCTTGGGTGAGGTATTAAAATAAAAATTAAAAAAAGAGTGCTGAAGCTTCTGCATCACCTGCGAGGCTGTTAGAAATGCGGAGTCTTGGGCCCTATCCCAGGCCTTCTGCATCAGAATCTGCATTTTAACAAGACAACCAGGTGACCCATTAGACATGAGAGTGAAGAGCACTGCCCAGTTTTCTCTTGTGTGTCCCCGAGTGCCAGCGGCAGAGTCTCAGGACGCAGAGGGAGGTCACACGTGCTCATTGATTCAGTGATCGAGACAGCTGGGGATGTGGGAGGTGGGGAGACGGAAGACACTCTGGTACAGGATTCTGTGCTTTCTGCAGAATAGGGAGGTCTGAAGGCCCAGGGCAGGGCGTTTTGTTGCGCAGTGTGGAGGTGTGATGAGTGTGAGCCAGTTCTCCATCTCAGTTTGGAGAGAAAAAACCCGTTCCTTAAGGAATTGAGTCTGCGTGTTTGCTGTCTTACCTCATTCAGCTTTTCAGGACTGAAAGCAGAAGTTAGGACACTTCTGACCTCTTCCCATCGTTTGTCACGTAAAAACAGGATGCTGTCAGCTACCGGTTTGGATTCCAAACCCGTTGCCTGATGGAAAGCAACAAGCAGAGGGTTAGGACACAGGGGAGCCCAGGCCACCTGGGTGGCAATACAGGTGCGTGATAAACACTCTAGTTAAAGGCCCACCAGTGAGTAACAAATGAGGAGGTTTCTTTGGCAAGGACACAGAAGAATATAAAGACTCAGAGATAATGATCTAAACATTCATGGCCCAGGGCCAGGGCAGCAGACAGATAAGCTCTGATTGCCCAGTTCCGCCCTGTGACAATGTGGTCATCGCTGTATAAGTAACTCAGCGGTTCTGTATGCTCTGCGGTCTCCCTACAGAGTGAGGGTTCCCTGAGGACCAAACAGTGGGCTTCTTGGGATGGGCTGGTCTCCCCCGGGATGGACTTTCATGGCTGAACTTTGGCGGCAAGGGGTTTTGTGTGGCTGGATTGGTCAGGTTGGGCTGGGGAGTTGACACACTCATGTGTCTGGGTCCTTGGCGTGTGTGGGTGGGGTGGGGTGGGGCAGATAAGGTGGGGAGTGTGGAGGGAGGGGGAGGGGGAAAAGGAGAGTCCTTCAGAAGCATATCCCAACTGAGCTGCTACCAGAAGAACCATGCTTCTGTTTCTCCACTCACTCACTCATTTGTTCTTCTCATTCAGCAAACACTTGCTGACTAGCTAATGTAAGCAAAGAGTTGGCTCTCTTTGTTCTTGCTGAACAATGAAGCCACTGCTTTGACCCTCTAGGAGTTGATAGTCTAGTGGGGAAGCAGACAGTAAGCTCATAAACTAACAGATATCATTACCGTTCATGAGAAAGTGAGTGTTGCGAAGGAAGAAAGTAGGGCACGGTGAGAAAATGGTGGGGGCATGGTCAGGAGGGCTTCTTGGAGGAGGAGATCGTTACTGAGTCTGGAAGTGTGCAAAGGATGAGCTCTTCTTGTCCCTTCCTTCCAGCCTCTTCTTTTTCCCTCTAAAACCAGCTACTCCCTAGTGGTCAAAACTGGGGGCCCCCACAGCTGATCAGAGTGTCCCCCAGCCTGAGGCTGCAGGGTCTGAGGAGGTGGGGGGATTGGAGGACCAAACGCTCTTCAGAATCACGTGTGATATATGATTTCACTACTTCTTTTCACTGTTTTAATTATAGTTGAAACACGAAGCCAGCCATCATAACTCAAAAGCCTTGTAAAAACTCCTATTTAGAGGAAAATTATAATTTTCTGATAAAATATGAGCACTCAACATAAGCTATAAAACATAACTGCAAAGTACCTAGGGAGGGGATTTAATTATATATTAGAACCAAGTTGCTGGGCTATTTTTCTGCAGAGGAACACCTCTCCGTGTTTAGAATGACATTCTTTAGGAGTGCCTTGGTCGCCATACACAACTGTGGGTTTATGGAGTTTGGGGAACATAACCCATTTGTTTAGGTTCCAGAGTCAAAGGAGAAAAGCATGCATTATGTATATTTCTATATTGGCAAACACCCAGGCCTGTGCAACGCAGCATGAAATACAGCATTTCACTCCAGGGGAGTGGTTTATGGGGTTCTGATGAAACAGCATAAATTAGAGATAAGAGCCAAGATTGATTGGATTTTGGATCCATCCTTCAGACCTAGGATTGGATCCAGGACATTCTTTATCTTGCACCTGGAAGACAAATCCAGCCCTCCGCGCGCTGTCAGCATCGCCTCCAGGCCTCTCCTCCCACCCTGCCGCGACCACACTCTCTCCCCAGCCCGCAGCTGCCATGAGAACCCTCGCTTTCTGAACGGAGAGTCTCGGGGGGCACTGGTTAGAGAAATGTTTTTATCCCTAGATACACTGTAAGAGGGAGAGCAGCCGATCGATCATGTCAGAAGAGGGGATGTCACTTCATGTCCTAGAAAATAGTTGTCAAGTTTGGGGATTTTCAGTCGGAAAGAGAAGACTCGGACGATCAGAGAGTGGTACTTGGCACATGCTCAGAAGACACTGAATGTGCGTTGCGTGGAGGAGGGCACTGAGGCTGCTGTTGTGACCTGAGGGTGGAATCGGGCTCGACAGGGGAGTCGTGGGCAAAGGGCCGCGCATCTAAAGAACTTCCCGGTAATCAAGAGGCAGACTTGTTTGCAGATAAAATACCCCGCCCTGAGCGCTGAACCCCATTGCTGGAGACTGGCCTCTCTTCTCTGCTGCACAGGAGGCTGGGGTCTGGTCGAAATGGCCTTTATAAACTCTTCCAACTCTGAGACTTCCTCTCCAGAACACCCCTCCAGGTATTTTTTATTAGCTTGCCTACACACACACACACACACACACACACACACTAATTGTGGCAAAAGACACATAATGTAACATGTACCATCCTAACCATCTCTAAGCGCGCAGCTCAGAGGCATCCGGTACACCCACAGTGTTGTGCAGCCTGAACCCCGTTCATCCACGGACTTCTTTCATCTTGCAAAACAAACTCTGTGCCCCGCCCCGAGCCCCGCCTGCGCAGTGGGGCCTTGGAAGGCACAGAGGGCTGTCCTCCCAAAAAGTGAGCAATGGGCCTGGGAACTCTGCTGGGGGCAGGACTGTGGGGGCAGAAAATGACCACGGGTCTCAGGAGGGGGAGCCAGGGAAACGGCTTCCTAGCCTCCTGTCCTCAGCCAGCCCCGTGCGCGAGTGTCGGCTTGTTCCACTGCCCTCCGCCAGGACGAGCCGGCGGCAGACCTGGGCCAGTGGACTCAGTGTAGTCGATGGACAGCAGCATTTTAAAAAGGAAAGGGAAAGAAGAAATAGAACAGAGTAGAAATATAGAGGAGCGTGTTATAAAGTAAGGCTATTTTGTTGCTGTAAAACTTCTACTCCAAAGTGTGTGTGTGTGTGTATGTGATATAAATAGAGAGAAAGGAAATATTTTGTGTCATGATGTGAACTGTGTTTCTTACTGTAGGTCACAGTAAAAAAAAAAAAAAAAAAGTGTAAAACCTATTTTAACCCAAATGCCAAACCCGGGAGTCAGCCTCTCCCTCAACTAAAGTTTGTCAGTCACAGTGTTATCGAGTTGTGAACATGTGTTGAGCACCTACTATGTGCCAGGTGCTGTGTGAGCAAAGGATGGGATTCTTGCCCTCAGGGAGCTCATGGGGTGGTTGAGAACCAACGTTTGCTGATCTGACAGCTGAGTAAGTCCTTTTCATGTCACTTCACTAATTTGGGGGTAATTCTCCAGCAATTAGGGAGTGCTGTGCTGATAAGCAGTGATGGTTCAGCAGTGGCCTCGGACACCTGAATGTGTTTACCTTTTCAGTTAAGATCTCATAAAACAGAGTCTGACTTCTTACTAAGCATAAACTTGAAACTTGGAAGCATGACACAATCCTGGGGAGCAAGTTATTAAAGAAAACCAACAGCTCGGCATTCTGTGGTCCCATGAAGAGAGAAACCATCCATCGGGGGTCGGTCCTGAGCCAAGCCGGTGACTCTCAGCTGACCTGGCGCGCCCCCTGTGGAACGCCCGCTGACCCCAGGGCGCGGAGAAGCACGCGGTGCACTTCTGTGGTACCCGAGTGCGTGTGCTGTTTTAAACAGGGCACGAGAGGCATAACAGAATATGAAGCCATAGCCAGAGAAAGTTTCCCTGGGCCTGGGACCTGCAGGAACGTTACTCCAGATGTGTGTGCTGTCGGTGGAGCCTTGGCGGGGGAGTCGGCAGCTCTCCAGGAGCCACACAGCACAGGTCTCGGGCACGCAGGGTGAGCTGGGTTAGTGCTGAGCAGGGCAAGTAGGCTGCAGAATGTGAATATCAGAGAGTGTGCCGTGATCACAGGAGGCCGGGTCCCTTGGGACAGACTTTCTGATGTTCACAGGACCTCACCCGGGTGAGGACGCTCCCGGCACCACCCGTCCCTCTCCTCACCGGGTATCTGACGCGTCTCGCATGGCCCTCATTGGATCGCAACCATCAGGGACTCTAGAACTCTGTCCCTCGGAGAACCCCAAATTCTATACCTGAGAACATGTGCTCTTTTCTACAGATGGCTGCGGCTGTACAGAGATTTCCACCAGGACTTATATCGTGGTGCTTTGAAGAAGCAAAAATGCCCGTCCCCCCGGATGGTTTCATCCTTTCACACTAGGCTGGTAGAAGATGGTCACAGAGATCACGTGGTCTTTCCTGTCTCTGCTTCAGCCCATGACTGGCCTGAGGGTCTGGCCTCCGAGTAAGGTTGTGCAGTGTGGCCACAGCTCCGGGGGCAGGGCCTACGGGGCTAAATCCGGCTTGGGCTCCATCTGCCACCTCATCGTGTAATCTGGACAGTGGCCTGATACGGACCCTGGTAGCCCCGCCTGATAGAGTTCCGGGCCTTTCCGCCAAGGAGGGGAAACCACAGGCTTGGGTCTGTGTTTCCATGGCCCCGTGCCCCATGGCGCGGGCCTTCCTGCCTGGGGTAGAGGGTGGAGCGTTTGTGACATCGTATCTCCAGAGGAACATCTTCACCAGCTCGGCAGCGTCTCGCAGAAGCAGTGTTAAGGAGGGACCGGGTGTCTCTGACAGAGCACCTGTCACGCTTGGCTGGGAAAAGGAAGTCTCCTGATGGCCCAGGAGGGACTCTTGTGTCCGAAGCTCCAGTGGCCCTCTGGGATGCTGGTGGGACTCCATGGTCACCTGTCGGCGCTGACTGCACCTGACCTGGGAACCCAGAGACCCCGTGGGGAGCTAGTCTAACACTCATGTTTTACACAAGAGGCCAAGTCACAGAGCTAATAAAAGGCAGCAAATCTGGAACCTAATTTCCATTCTTTCAATCCAGGCTGAGTGTTTCACTCTGCTGCTGGGCTGTGGCTTCAGAGAGGGGAAAGAGATGCTACGAAAGGAAGTTGGGATGGAGAAGGAGGGAAAATCACGACTCACTGGCTCAGTAACTTGGCTTCCACGGAACATTCAGGAACACAACCATCAAGAGACCAGAATTGGCTTCTTTACTGATCTCTCCCCCAAATTCTAGATATTAATCTCCTGGTTTATACATTTATTTCTACTTCTGCCTCCACAAAAGTTAGGGAAAGAAGGTATAAGAATAAGGTTTTACTTATTTCTATTTTTAAATATAATGATGGGTTTCTGCTTAACCAAAGGTCTCGTAAGACACAAACATACGAACTCGTTTTCAATAAGACATTTCAAAGCGTTCTGCAAGGCACTGACACCATCTGGCTGCTCGGGCCAACCCCACCGAGCCCTGTTCCTGCATCCCCAGGCCCCCGGGCGCTCGGTACCTTCGGCGGCGTTGGTTGGAGTCACACTTACTCACCACGCTGAGAATGTGAAGCTGAGTTTTACATGTACATGCAATCCCCTGGATGTTGTCAGGACCAGCTGGGCCAGACATGGCAAAAGCAGGCGAAAGGGGAGGCCTGCAGGGGGCAGACAGCCCAGCCTGGCTGTCCCTGGACTTCCCGCAGGCAGCCTGTCCCGGGATGAGAAGCTTCCAGGTCCGGCGGGAGCGTCTCCCGTGCACAGCACAGTGTTTCACGTGAAACAAAAAGACCTGCCTCAGAACAGCAAGGGTCCGGCAAGCGAGCCGCACATCCGCCGTTCTGGTTCTGTGCAGTCCGTTTGGGTTCTAGTAAGAACGTCTGCCTCGCTCGGAGCTGCGGCCCTACCATGTGGGTTGACCCTTCTCAAGACGCGCGAAGCTGGAGAGAGTATTCAGGCTTCGAAGTGACGAGAGCCTTCTTAAGTCATGACCGAAAACCATCAACAGCGTAAGGCCCCCTGCTCAGGTTCGAAAGCCTGAATGTTTTCATCCACTCGGTGTTTCATTTCAGGCAAAGCAGATCGGAAACTCCGATGAGCGGGTTTTCATAAGCTGTCAGTGGGGAGCGCCGGTGGCAGGTGCGGGGGCATCTACGGCAACCTGCCCGGGCCCCTCCTCGGCGGATGCCAGCAGGCGGGTCCCTGCGGCTCCAGCAAGGTGGCCTGGTCACCTGGGCTCTGCATGGTTCCCCTGGAGGTGAGCTGTGAGCTGACACGCTTCGCCGTGATGGGTGCGGCCACAGAGGCAGTGGGTTTCCGGTGACACTGGCCTCAGAGCTGTAGTGGCCTTTGCCAAGGGCTCTGTGGTTTCCCGGGAGCTCGTCCTGTCATTCCGGCGTCCGCATGGTGAGGGGACGGAAGCCGCCTCCGGGGGGTGGCACCTGGGGCAGCCGGGCCCCTGGGTTCTTGTGGTTCTGGATGGGAGCACTCGCAAGCCCATCACATGGCTTCCGGGGTGTCTCTTGTGAGCCGAGGGCGCGACTGGACCTGCGCCTGGAGCTGCGACCCTGTGTCGCCCATGAGGGCCTCAGGGCTGGCACCCATACCACACAGAACTCTCAGCACCTTCTGTCCCTACTCTGCATACAGGCAGCGGAACCGGGACGTGGATACGCCCGCACAGGACCTTCTCTCGTGTTGTCATTTGGACCAGAACTCAGAGCTTCCAGCAGCAGGTTCAGTGACTGAGCACATCCCCTCCATGTCCCCTCCCACCCAGACCCCCCCTAACATGGGCCACAGACCACCCTACTTCCCACCCCTCCCACAGTCCCCCAACTCCAGGCCTTGGGCAGAGGCCTGGGATAGGAGGTTCCACCCTGGCAGGGACCATTTCTGCGGAGGCGCGTGGGCCCCAGCTGCACTGGGAGCTGCCTCCCTGCTCCGTGCGGTGCCTGATAGCACAGAGCAGCTAACAACAATATCTTGCAATGGCCAGTTTGACTCAGCAGTTAGAGCGTTGGCCCCCAGACCGAAGGGTCACGGGTTCGATTCCTGGTCAAGGGCACGTGCCTCAGTGGCAGGTTTGATCCCTGGCCCCGGTCGCGGTCGTGCAGGAGGCAACCAATCCATGTGTCTCATCAATGTTTCCCTCCCTTCCTCCCCCTCTATCTAAAAATCAATGGAAAAATATCCTTATGTGAGGATTAACAACAACAACAACAAAATCTAAATAAAAATAAGGCAGTCTCGAGGTGCTAGGACAACAGGTCCTATAAATGCTAGAGGATTGGTGTGGGGTTAACGGCAAACTGTGGCTCGTGGCCACGAAGCACCGTCAGGAGATGCCGAGGGCGCTGATGGAGGCCAAGGAGCCCACTCGGAAACGGGGAAGTTAGAGCGGCCGGCCCACGGAACTGAGGGCCTCAAAATGGGAACCGGGAGGAGGGGAACAATGGCGGGGGGGGAAGGGGGTCACCTGTAACACTCAACAATAAAAGTCTTTAAAAAACTGAATGGAGAAGTGTTATAACTGCCACCCTCAGTCTGACCCACAGTCTGTCTAGCCCAGTGATCTGGAGGTAAAAACAATCATTTCATTCAACAACTTTTGAATGCAAGTATTTGCTCAGGAGCAGCGTATGTCAGGTTCCCTGCAGTGTCACCCCACGTCCAGCCAGTATTCTCTCAGTTCCTCTTGGGTGCGCAGTGTGCGCGCCTCCCTCCGTGTCGTGGCCGCTCTCCGGCAGGCCGCGGGGGCCCGCGTGTGGCGAGGGGGAGCTGTGAGCATCTCTCACAGGCGAAAGTGAAGCATGCATTATTTAAGTCCCTTTTCACTTAACGTAGCAAACTAATATGCTGAGGTGTTCTCCGTATCGCAAGGGACCATTTGGTAGAAGCTTGCATGGAGTGAGCGGTTAATGTTTACTGAGTGAAGGTCTAATAAAGCTGAGGAGCTGAACACTTAAGTCAACACGGCGTGTGGGAGGGGAGGCAGCATGGTGTCGCGAGGAGAAATCACGCCTCGCTCATCTCCGTGACTTCTTTGAGCAGATAAATAAGCAGATGGAAAAGAGGGAGTCACAGAACCCAATTTAATTTGACTTTCAAAGACCTGTAGGAAAGTCTCACTCTAAAGATAGTTTCTAAAAAATGGAGTCACTAAGGGTTGTTTTATCATCAATATGGAATTGGCTCAAAGACCATAAACAGAGCTAAAGATAAGTGGACGCATTCTCAGATAGAAAAGTGTAAACATTATGGTTTCCTAGAGATCTCATCTTTGATGGGTCTTTTTCCATGTCTGTGGATGATCCCGGAGAGAGAGTGTATATTGACCTGTGGGTTCGGGCAATGCCTAGTTCTTCTAGGGAGAGTGTCAAGTTGATGGAGATTCAAGTCAGTTTGAATAAGAATATACTGGAGCCCTGGCTGGTGTGGCTCCGTGGTTAGAGCATCAGCCTGTTCACGGAAGGGTTGTGGGTTCGATTCTCAGTCAAGGGCACATACCTGGGTTGCAGGTTTGATCCCCAGCCCTGATTAGAGCACATGTGGGAGGCAACCGATTGATGTGTCTCTCTCACATTGATGCCCCCCCCCCCTTACTCCATTCTATTCTCTCTAAAAATCAATGGAAAAAATATCCTCGGGTGAGGATTACCAGCAGCAAAAGAATATACCAGATACTGAATAGTCGTTATGTCTTTGGGCCGTCGGGTACAGAAAGGTACTACAAGCCTTAAAGAGCTAATGGTCAAGTTGGGGTGAAAGGCGTACTTGCATGTACTGTGAGTGGCAGAAGGCACAGAGGATCAGTTGTGAAAATGAGGGATGCTGATGATAAATGTTATAAGAGTTCAGAGAAGGGGAGAAGTAAATGTGGACTGAGGTAGGGAAGGCTTCCTGGCGGAGGCAGAATTGGAGAAGAGCCTGGAAGAATAGGGTTTGGGATGGTGCTGAAGAAGGGGAGGTCTTCCTATCAATAGCGGCTAGTGCCTGCCGACTGCTTGTCTCGCTTGGTGTAAGGCAGGGTTTATATGTGTGATCTCATTTAGCTTTCAACAGCCCAGTACGGTAGATTATAGTTCCATCTCCCAAAGGTGGAAGGAGAAGCTTAAAGGAGTTGAGTAAGTTGCTCAAGTTCATTCACATCACTAGTTAGTGCAAGACACACTGTTATGCTGCCTCCAATTCTAGTGGGAGTGTCAGCATGAGCAAAGACCCTGGGGCAGGACTTTCCAGAGGAGGTTACAGAGAGAATGGAGAGTCTGGTCCAGCTGCAGTGACAGCTTGTGTCGGGGAGCAGTCAGAGGTGAGATGGGAAGATATGAAATGCATCTCAAGTACAGAGCCCTTAAATCTCGTTCGGGGAATTGAACTTTCTCTTGAGGACACTGTGTTGAGTGGAAGAAGAAAATTAGAACCCGCCCTGGCCGGTTTGGCTCAGCGGTTAGAGCGTCGGCCTGCGGTCCTGAGAGACCCGGGTTTGGTTCCTGCTAAGGGCGCGTACCTCGGTTGCAGTTTGTCCCCGGCCCTGGTCGGTTGTGCGGGTGGCAGCCACTTGATGTATTCCTTTCACGTCGATGTTTCTCTCTCTCTCTCTGTTCCTCTCTCTCCCTCCCACTCTACCTGAACAAAAAATGGAAAAATGTCCTCGGGTGAGGATAAAAAAAAAAAAAAAAAAGAAAATTAGTACCATATTCTGAGTTTAGGGCCTAGAGACCCTAGTCTGAGGTTGGAAAAAATTAGGGAGGACAGATGGTTTAGAGGAGAAGCAGACCGAAGCTGGGGCAACTTGTTGGTGCCCTCTGCTTGCTCGTGTGTGTTGAGTGTCTGTCCTTACTATAGGAATTAGAGGGCAGCCCTCTTCCAAGTCAGCTGTCAGGGTCTTGTGCCCTGGTGACATCTGGGTGTCCCATGAAGCAACCGGGAGACAATGGCTGCCGTGTCCCGTCTCACTGTCCAGGGCCTACGGGTACTCAAGAACCCGGGCAGGCTCCGGAACTGCCTGGCTGCCTGCTGGGTCGCGGCTTGGTGGTTGGGCTCTTGGACTCACTGGCTTCCCCCACTTCTTTTTATTATACTGATTTTTTAGAGAGAGAGAGAGAAACATCAATGTGAGAGAGACACATTGATCAGCTGCCTCCTGCACACCCCCTACTGGGGTCCAGGCACCCTGACCGGGAATCGAACCAGGACCTCTCAGTCCATGCGCCGACGCTCAATCCACTGAGCCACCCAGCCGGGCTTCCCCCACTTCTTTAATCAACACTCTTTGAGCAACAGTCGATAACTGCATTTAACCGTCAGACTCAGTCTCTAAGAGCCCCACGCCACAGAGGACCTTCAGGGGACTTTGAACAGGGGAGTAACAGCATGGCGTTTGGGGAAGAGAACCTAGAGGCAGCATGGTAAACGTCCACGGTCCCTTCAGCCATCCTGCCAGGTCCCCTTCAGCTGGTGGCCATGTGGTGTCTGGAACTGGGCATGACGCTTGGGGCTGGGAGATGAGTGTGTTTTGGGTGAGCAGCCAACTACTCAATGAAACCTTGACAATCCAGAAATGTCACCTGAGGCAGCTGTTATAGTCAATTCCTCCTATTAGTCATGTGACCCGGGTTGTCACTTCATCAGGCCTTAGTTTCCTTGTCTGTACAATAGAGATGCAGTCTCATAAGTGCTCATGAAATGTAACGAGAACAAAACCACCCTGGGTGGCTCAACCTGTATAGAGCAAGTTTCTTTTTTAAAATTATTTTTTAATTGATTATTTGAGAGAGGGAGAGGGAGAGAGAGAGAGACATCAGTTGGCTGCCTCCTGCAGGTCCCCTACAAGGGATCCAGTCATGTGCCCTGACCGGGAATTGAACCAGTGACCTTTTGGTGCATGGGATGATGCCCAACCCACTGAGCCGCACCTGCCGAGCCTATGCAAATTTCTTTAAGACTCAACCCCCAAGATCTCCCATCTAATAAGCCTTCTCCTATCCCCATCCTGAGTGTCACAGTGGTTTTTAGCACTTACCCTACCATACTGTGCTGGTCCCTCTGTCTGTCTGCCTCTGAAACTAGATTTTGAGCTCCTTGAGGACAAGGCTGAGTCTTCTGTTTCTTTATGATCAGCACCCAGACAGTGCCTGGTGTATGGCAAGGGTGCAAAAGTTTCCCAAATAACCAACACAAGAGTGACTGCATTACCTACTGTCCCCATAAAAATGGGCGATGAGTTTAATTTGAGGGAAAAAAAATGTTGGCACCTAGTGATTCTCTGAATTCTCACAAGCAAATATTTATTAATTCACTTTAGACTCTTTTTAAGAATCAAAATACATGCAATTGGTCTTCTCTGCTAGAATTCCTATCTCCCCACTTTTGGAAAGTAGGGACAAGGCTGACCTCTGCCATTTTCTGTCCCCTCGCCCATTCTTTGGGACTTGTCATCAAAGATAAAAAGTAGGAAATATACTTTCTAAGAAGATGGAATGTGTACATCCTTTAGCGGTTGGAGACTTGGATTGACATAAAGGGGTCCTCCTGCAGGCTCCCCTGCTACCTGGGGACGAATTTTCCTCGTCATGTTGCTTGTCTTTCCTTCCCAGACTTGACTTTTACACTCTCTGGGAAAGATGTCAGCACACAAGGCTCAACGTTTTTCTTTTTCTCTGATCTTTATTAACCTTGCTGGGTGTTCCTCAGTCGCTTGACCCACGGATTCCTTTAGCTTTGAACACAGCTTAAAAGAAAACTCCTGGTTTTAGGATTTTTTTTATTAACCACAGCATCTCTTGAGCTTTTGCTGTCTCGAAGCATTTCTTAAATGTAAAAGCCATTCTTTTGGACCAGCTCTGTACATCTCTTTTGAAAACCTGAATTCACTGGGGAGCTCAGTTTGGAGTTGAGCTGATCTAAACCTGGTAACAGGCCCAGTCATGTCCCTGTGAGATGTGATGTGCAGTCCTCGCATCTGAGAATAATTCCCCATCCATCCATATGCCGAAAGAAAACTACATACCATTCTGTTGGTAAAATTACTGAAGTTCTCAACTAACACCTGCTTGATCATGTCTGGCTCCGAGATAACAATAAACATCCGACGGCCAAGGTAGTACCTGGGAAGAATAAAAGAATAACTTTAAAATGTGTTGTAGTTGTCTGTCCATTTATCCTTTCCAAAAGGAATTCGCAGTGGCTTACAAGATAAATAGGAGGAGAAGATACAGGGAAGAGTGACTGCATTTCCTACTGCAGGATAAGAGATAAATAGGAGGAGAAGATACAGAGAAGACGAGGAAATGCATGTGCTAACCATGAGTAACAGTGTAGCTCAGATGATCGAACATTAACACTCCACGGATGTTTATGGAGTTCCACCTTGTACAAGGCCCTGGAGATTCTGGGATGAATAACACAGAGTCCCTGCCCCCAGGGAGTTCATAGACTGCTACAAGAGACAGATCTGTACATTTAAACACCATAATAAGGAATTCCTAAAGATCCGGCAGTAAGAGTAAGAAGGAAAATGGCAGAAGTCAGTGTTGTCCATATCGTCCAAAAATGAGGAGACAGCAATTCTAGAATTTAAAAAAGATGAATAACTTTCACGTACTGATTCTTGGACAAAGTCTGAAGTGCATTAATAAACATTTGTGAGAATTCAGGAAAGATGAAATCTTCTGGGGAAGGGCTGAACATCTGGTTGCCACACCTGTATATGAAGGACCTCAACTCAACAGATACTTGGACATTAATGAAGAAATGGAAGAAAGGATCAGCCAGCCAGCTGGTGCTACTGAATTCTAACTGAAGGCAGTGATTAAATACCTGCCTTGTTGTATTTATTTATTTTTCTTTCTTTCTTTTTTTTTTTAGAGAGAGAGAAAGGGAGAGACAGATGGAAACATCGATGTGAGAGAGAAACATAGATGGGCTGCCTCCTGCATGCCCCCTCCTGGGGACTGAGCCCACAACCTGGGCATATACTCTGACTGGGAATCGAACCAGGACCTCTCAGTCCATGGGATGACGCTCAACCCACTGAGCCACACCAGCTGGGCTGTTGTGTTTATTTATTAAAATCCCAGGGAGACAAAAGTAGACAAGACCCAGTCATAGCCTTCAAGCGTCTCCCAGTCTGGTGGGAGTAAGAACTGGGCAACCATCACACAGTGTGATATCTGGCAAACATGGGCAACATGAAAAGCACACCCAACTCAGTGCTTGGATGAGAGAGACTGAAGGCTTCCCAGAAGTGGTGTTTTTCAAACTGGGTTGTGAAAGCTCAGCAGGAGTTAGTCCAGGCAGGCGGGTGGCGAAGGTGGGCGAAGGTGTGCCCGGCAGACGAATCAGTGTGTGTAGCTGTCCAGGGACAAGCCTGCTTGGGGAACTGCGTGCTCAGCCACCAGCTGTGGAAAGCACACCATAGTCATGACAAGTAGGCCCCCTGCATAATGCCATGTTTTTAGTCTTTGCAATGATGCTTTCGGGATATAATTTGATCGCTGGCACATCTAGCTCAGAGCACTGGGGATAGATTTTAAAGGATACAGTCATAAGCCGTGGAAGCCGCAACATTTAGTCTGAATTCTTAGTTACTCCACATGTCTCATAAGCTAATTTAAAATTTTTAACTCTTCCCTTTCTCACCGGCTGTGGGGGAAAGGAAAACAAATACTTGTCTGGCACTTACTAAGACACTCAAAATAGTCACCTGAGTGATCATATTTTCCAAACCTATTAGGGAAATCTTGGGATATAGGAGTTCAACAACTGTGGTAGAAGAAAAGAAAGGATACTGACTAGTTTTTGTTGGTTTTAACTAAGGAGACCGAAAATAACACAGTAAGGCCACTAGCCAATCCTTTCATAAAATTGATGGAGAGTGTTGTGGCATTTCTTTGAAAGGCTCGTGAAAGTTATGGATATCTGCCTAAGAAGAATGGACATTGACAGCATTTTGTATACAATTCAAGGGGTTCTTGGACTCCTGAAGCCCACTCAGGAGCAGAGCTTATCAAATATAAAATGTGCTCAGAAGTCACCGAGATTTGAACAAATAATGGCTGGAAATTTCTCCAGTCTGACAAAAGACATAAATGTATAGATTCAAGAAGCTGAGTGAACCTCCGATAAGAAGAACCCAAAGAAACCTATGCCAACACATACTATCATTAAACATTTGAAAACCCCAAACAGGAAACAAATCTTGAAAGCAGCCAGGGAGAAATAATGTATTATCTATAGGACACACCAATCGAAAGGACAGCAGAGCATCAGAAACCATGGAGACCAAAAGGAAGTGAAGTGGAAGTGGTCCATTTTTTAAATTCTGAAAGACGAGAACTGTTAATCACAAGTCCTGCATCTGGTGAAAATATACTTCAGGAAAGAAGAGGAAATGACATTGTCAGATGAAGGAAAACAAAGAGAATTTGTCACTAGCAGATCTACCCTTAAAGAATACAAGCAAATTACATCCTGCAATTATAAAAAAAGAACTCTACACCACAACCAAGTGGTATTCTAACTATACATGGCTGACTCAGTCTTTTAAAAAACTCAATCAATATAACCACTATATAAACTGCACAAAAAATTATGTATTATTCAGTTGATGAAGAAAGAACATGTGACAAAATCCAACACTCATTCATGATTCAAAATTCTCAGAACAGAAGGGAGCTTCCACTTTATAAAAAAATATCTATGAGAAACCTACAAAAACCAGCTAACATCATTTTTAATGGTGAAAGACTGAATACTTTTTCCTGAGACTGGGAACAAGGCAAGGATATTTAACAGAGTTCTGGAACTTCTAGCAAGTTCAGTAGGGCAAGGAAAATAAAGAGCATATAGATTAGAAATTAATGAAATTATCCCTATTCTCAGATGACATGATTGTTCACATAAAAAATCCTAAGGGGGGGGTGGGGGGGAAATCCTGAACTAATAAGTGAATTCAACAAGGTTTCAGGATTCAAAATCAACACACACACACATAAACACAAAATCAAGATAGCATTTCTGGACACTAACAGTGAACATTCGGAAACCAAACTTAAAGCACAATGCCATTTACAATGCATATTTTAAAAAATCAAAGAAGACCTAAATAACTGGAGTGGTATACTATGTTCATGGATTGGAAGACTCCACACTGTAAAGATGTCAGTTCTCTCAAAACTGATCCATAGGTTTAATGCAGTTCCTATCAGAATCATAGTAAGAATTTTTGTAGGCACAGACAAGCTTATTTTAAAGTGTAGATGGAAAAAGGCAAAGGAGTTAAATAACTAAATCAATTTTGAAAAAGAAAAATAAAGTGGGAGAATCAGTCTACTGGATTCCAAGACTTGACTACAGTAGTCAAGGCCGGGTGTTATTGGCAGAGAAATAGCCCCATAGATGAATGGAACCGAGTACAGAACTCAGAAATAGACCCATGTAAATATCCTCAATCGATGTTTGATAAAAATACAAAAGCAAAGCAATGGGGGAAGGAAAGCCTGTTCAACAAGTGGTGCTGGGGCAACTGGACATACATTGGCCAACAAATGACCTCACACCTTATACAAAAATTACCTCAAAGTGGATCACAGATTTATATGTAAAACATAAAACTTAAAAAAAAATTACAATCTTTGCCCGGTCAGTGTGGCTCAATCGTTGAGCATCGACCCTTGCACCAAGAGGTCGCTGGTTCGATTCCCAGTCAGGGCACATGCCCAGGTTGTGGGCCCGAACCCCAGTAGAGGGCATGCAGGAGGCCACCAATTGATGTTCTCTCTCATTGATGTTTCTATCTCTCCCTCTCCCTTCCTCTCTCTCTAAAATCAATAAAGAAAAAAAAAAGATAATCTTTGGGATCTAGGACTAGGCAAATAGCTCTTAGACTCAAGACCAAAAGTACAACCTATGACAGACAAAAATTAATAAATTGGACTTCACCCAAAACATTTTTCTCTTGCTCTCTGAAAGACACTGTTAAACTGCAAAGGTAATCTACATGCTGGGAGAAATATTGCAAACCATATATCTGACAAAGAATTTGCAGCGAGTACATAATCTATAAAAAAGTGGGCAAATATTTCACCAAAGACGATATACAGATGCCAAGTAATCACATGAAAAGATGTTCAGTATCATTAGCCCTTAGGGAAATGCAAATTAAAACTGCAGTGAGCTATTTCTATACATCTATCAGAATGGCTAAAATAAAATAGTATCAAATGCTGATGAGTATGTGGAAAAACTGGATTACTCATATACTGGTAGTGTGAATAAAACAGTACAGCCACTTTGCAAAATAGTTTGGCAGTTTCTTATAAAACTAAACATGCACTTACTATATGATTCAGCAATAGCACTCTTGGGCATTTATCCCAGAGAAATGAAAACTTATGTTCCCACAAAAAAACACATGAATGTTCATAGCAACTTTCTTTGTAATAGACAAAAATTGAAATCAAATGTTCTTCAGTGGATGGATGGCTAAACAGTGGTACATCCATACAATGGAATACTATGCTGCAATAAAAAGACCCCAAACTATTGACACTTACAGTGATTTGGGTGGATTTCAAGGGAGCATGTGAGTGAAAAAAAAAGCCATTCTAGAAAGGTTATATATATATATATATATATATTTTTTTTTTTTAATTTTCCAAGCTTATTTTAAAAGATCTTTTATCATCTCTGCCTCTTCTTTTGAGAAAGAGTTTCATATTATGGGATCCGATTTGTATAACATTTTTGAAATAACAAAATTGTAGAGATGGAGAAGAGATGAGCAGTTGCCAGAGGTCTGGGAAGGAGTGGTGATGGGCTGGGTTGGCTGTAAAGGGAAGCATTAGAGTCTTTTGGTGATGGGACAGTCCTGTATCTTGGCTGTGGTGGTGGCTACACAAACCTACACGTGATATAATTGCTACACACACACACACACACACACGCATGCATGTAAACCTATAAAATCCGAATAAGCACCCTGGCCAGTTTGCTCAGTGGTTAGAATGTTGGCCCACGGACTGAAGAGTCCGGTGTTCGATTCCTGGTCAAGGACACATACCTTGGTTGTAGGTTCAGCCCCAGCCCCAGTCAGGGCCATGTGGGAGGCAACCAATTGATCTCTCTTTCTCACATTGATATTTACCTCTCCCTCCCTCCCTCCAACTCTATATAAAAATCAATGGAAAAATATCCTCGGGTGAGATTTAAAAAAAAAAATCTGAATAAGCATTGTGGATTGTACCAATGTCAAATTCCTGGTTTTGATAATATACTCTAGGTACACAAGAGGTTACCACTGTGGGAAACTGGATAAAGGGTACCTAGGACCTCTCTGTATTTTTTGTTTTGCAACTTTCTGTGAAACTATAATTGTCTCAAAATAAAAACATTTTAGAAAAGTCACTTGGGAGCTTAAACCACAGAGTCATAGCTCTGCTTTTCACCAAGTTGGATCTAGTACGCCTGGGTGGGGCCCAGGAAAATGCATTATTAAAATATGTTTTATTGATTTTTTTTTTTAGAGAAAGAGGAAGGGAGAGAGAGACAGAAACATCGATGTGAGAGAGAAACACTGGCCGCCTCCTACATGCCCCCAACTGGGGACCATGCCTGCAACCCGGGCATGTGCCCTGACCAGGAATTGAACTGGGACCTCACAGTTCATGGGACGATGCTCAATCCACTGAGCCACCCCAGCCGGGCAGAAATCACATTTTGACAGGCTCTCCAGGTTCTGATGCCAGAAGACTGCTTCCACGCTGAGGAACCCTGCCCGAAACCACCTGTCCAGCACTCGGATAATAAGGCCGCCCGGCCCCACCCAGACCCACCTGACCAGTCTCTGGGGTGGAACCCAGTCTCTTCTCATTTTAACAAGCTCCCCAGGGGATTCTGATGTGATAATAACCAGGTGGGAACCCCAAACCCCAAATTAAAAACCCTGCTCTATATCTAACCAAAGTTCACACCATTCCTATTTCCCTGGATTCTTAGTGCTACAAAGAAAACACTGACCCTGGGGTGCAAACATATTTGGGTAATACTGTATTTCCATTCTTTTAGTTATTACCAAAATAATTTTACGCATAATCTGGATTTTTTAAAAAAAACAACCACCAAAAAAATAAAATAATACTCCTACATTCAAAAGAGAGTTGTCCTCCCCAGTGGCACCTCGGGAGTCCTTGTGTGTTTTTCTGGTAATATTGCTAATGCTCAAATCCATTTTGTCACAATTCCTTTCGAATTGCTTCAGAGCTGGTTTATGAACCTCGTGAGAAAACTGGCCCCGTTTTACATGTAAATTGTGTAATCTTGTGAATTTATATTTATACAAATGCTCATCTGTAGTTTGAGGAGCTCCTGGAAAGATCTTGAAAAGGAAAACATGTAAATGAAGCTGATTTTGCCGGCTTCCTTTTCAGCTCCTGGGATGGCTCCCCTGCTTTGCCTGCCCCGCCCCTTCCAGGTGCCCCTCCCCCTGCAGAGCCCCAGAGCAGCTGCCCGCGATGGCACTCTGACCCTCTGCGCCTGGGCATGGACTCTCCATCCAGGCGCGGCCTGGCGTGGTATCTCATCTCCTTGACAACAGTGACTTTACTGGTCCATGGGGTGGACACACGACCCAGTCGGGCCAGTCAGAACCCTTCACTGGGGTGAATACACGGAGGCTGGGGTAAACGCTCTCTTCCTCCTGCCCCTGCTAAACCGGGGGTATTTGAATCTAGAGCTCTTAGTGGCCATCTTTTGGCAAGAACTCTCCAGAAGCTGCTAGCAGAGACCAGCGGAGATTTAAGGGGAACAGAGAGTGAAGTACTTACAAAGTCTGCCTCCTGCAGTCTCCCTTGGGTCCTCCCAGCTTACATTAGTTTGTACTTAAGTGCATCTGAGCGGGGTTTCCATCTCTGTCATCCTGAAGTCCGAACTAGTACGGTGCCCCCTGCTCAGCCCTGGCAATACCGATGGCGTTCTGGCTCTCAGAACGGACTTGCCCACGAGGGTCTGCCTCAGTTATGTACACGGGTACGAATGGACGGCGGCGCTGACTGCCTCCCAAGATGGGAGTGCATTGCGGAGTAGTGGGCACCGCAGCCCAGGAGGCTGGGCCGGGGTCACCCAGCGCTGCCCCTCACTCAGAGAACTGTCAGAGGCGAAATCCATAAGCGCCCTTCACCTCAGCCTCCTCGTCCTGGAATATGGGAGTAAAACTGGGAATCTCCACAGTTTGCTGCTGTAGCTTTAAATCCTATCATTCCTATGAGTTAAAAAAGGAAATTAAATTGTGGTCTTTGAATGGTAAGTCTACTCTCTGTCGGGTGTGAAAGAACTTCCTAAACCCATGAAGTCAGTCAATGGAGAAGCGTTGGGGACGTTCTGAGCCTTCGAGGTAACCACCACTGTGAGCATGTACTGCGTGCCCTGGACCTCCCAGGCCTTGCCGTAGGTGCACTGCTCGTATTATCTCATTTAATCCTCATTTAAAAAAATGGATGAGGTAGTTATTATACCCACTTTTCAGACTAAGAAACTGAGACTTAGAGATAAAGTAAGTTGCCCAAGACAGAAATTTGATGCCAGCCCGACAGCTGCCAAAGCGGGGTCCCTGGCCATTGACCACGCTGCCATCTACCCCAATAGCCCCTGCTCCCAGGCCGGCCTCCGTGGTCAGCTCCAGGGCCGAGGACGCGCGCGGGAGGGAAGAGCCAGGCTCCAGCTACGGGCGCTGGTCTTTCAAAGGCCGGAATTCAAAGCCGCCAGAACCACCCCACCAGCCCAATGACCAAGGTGAGTTCTTGCCTCCTCTAACCCACCTGTGTCTACATGCCACCTTTCGGAGCAGAAGCTTCTCAGCCGGCTACCCGTTTCTGTTTCTGTATGCACAGGAGAATTTGCTTACACGACCCCAAAGCGCCCGGTTGAAGAGAAAATTGAGGCAGATCCGTGAAGTATTATGCAGATAAAAATAGCACTTGTTTGACTTGTTTAATTAGTAGTCGTGGTTGTTTTTGTAATTGACCAGTCAGTTCAACCGAAATAGTTCACAAATGCTTTCTGGGAACTGAGGCAGGGTAGACGGCTGGTGTTAGCCTGGGGCTGCCCGGTCCTGTTTCAGAGGGACTGTCCCCAGCAGGGGTTACTGAGCTATAGAGGCTGTTCACTGGGAGGCACCTACATGCACCCACACGAAAGGGTGTCCGAGTTACACAGCTGAATGGAAAGCACATTGTAAAATGGTCCATATCGTTAGTTTTGTACATAAATGGTAGTTTCTCCGACAACTAGGTCATTCAACAAGCATTTACTGAGCACATCCTCTGTGTCAGGGACTGTGAATAATATTCCTGGAAAAAATTTGGAGGAAGATATATGAGAGCTGCCAGGGCATATATCTGGAGCAGGGAGTTACGGGGGACTGTTACTTTTCATATTGTCTATCTCTTTCACGTTCTAGTGGTTTATAATGAGTGCGTGTGACTTTTGCAATAAGAAAAAGAAATGGGGGGGAAAGGGATTTGTCATTGGATTGTCCCCGCTGCGTATTTCAAGCTTCAGGGTGGAGGTTGGCAGTGGTGCAGCTGTGGGGACTTGGGGTCAAGGCCCTGCCCTGTGATGTAACCACTGTGGCACCCTGAGCAAACCACAGCCTTCCTGAGCCAGCTTCTTTGATAAAAGAGGCTGTTACGTGGGTCAGATAAACATGAGAATGCTTGATCCACGGTAAAACTTTAAGCACGATCACCTCCCCAGCAAAAGCGAGGGGCCCTGCACACTCCAGTGAGTGGGCCACACCTGCCAGTGCCGCTTTACAGGGGATGAAGAAGCTGGGCTAGGAGTGTCCCCAGGAGACCAGGTGACATGCCAACACCCTCCCCATGTAGGCAGAAGGACTCTGCAATCTGGAGACTGGGTTGCCAGGTAGAGACTGAAGGACTGATGAGGGCCTCCAGCAACTCTGAGCACCAAGCATCTGAGATATCCTTGCCTGGGTGACGGTTCTGTCTCCCAGCAGGTTGAGGATGCTAAGAGGGTAACTGCTGTCCGAGCCTCAAGTCTAGCCCCTGGCCTGGACGTGGTGGGAAGCTCGGTGGGAAAACGTGGGCATTGCCCCTCCTGAAGCACAACTGGGAGTGTCTGAGACCTCAGCTTCCCGGAGGTCATCTGAGGAGCATTTGGCTCTCACGGGGCTGCCCCTGGGCTGGGCGCGCACACGGCTGTGGACCAGCATGGCCCCAGGAGGCCTGGGGCTGTCCCTGCCTGGCTCGTAGGCCATCACACCGTCCAATCTGTCATTAGAGCAGGGGTGCCTTGAGTTAGCTGAGTGGCAGAACCGGCTCAAACTGCTAGGGACACTTTTCTGGAGGAGCCAGTGACAGTCACAGGCCCTGGGAGTCTGGGAGCTGCTTCCTCTGGACTCCCGTCTATCACTCCAAGCAGGGTGTGTATTTCCTGCACAGGGAAGCCTCAGGACACGCCTGCGGGGGGCCTGACCCTGAACTCACAGAGCCCCCAGAGCTTTATCAGCCCCTGTATCGGCCCCTTTCCTCTCTGGGGTGCTTGGGGTCCATCTGGCATTGTTCTCCTGCCCTCATCATACTGGGAGATCTCTGGTCCCTCACTTCCTGGCCAGACTTCAGACCTTCCACCCAGAGATTTATGTCTCCGTCACTCTGGCTTGTGCTCCTGAGCTGCTGCTTGTTTACATGTGGGCCCCAACTCAGTTTGTCCCCCTAGGACTTTGCAAAATGCAAAGCCCATTGCACTGCTCCTTCATTAAAAGCCCCTCAGTGGTCTGTCACCATCCAGCCCTTTGGGAGTCTTCAGCGCGGCATGGAACACCCTTCACAACCTGGCCCCTGCCTTGTTCTCCAGCCTCTTCCCTCCCTGGTCCCCATCACCGAGGACTGATGTCAGCCTGATGTCCCGAAACCCTCCACCGTCTCTCGTGTCCATGCATTTGCACTTGCTGTTCCCCGGCTACCTGGAACAGCACTCTCTTCTTCTCTTGCCCGGTCAACTCCATGGTTCTCCACTCATCGTAATGGTTTGTTTTCTTGGCTGCCTTTCCGCTGACTGCGAGTGCTTTGAGCACAGGGCCTTTGTCTCCTTTGTCTTTGCCGCCTGGCACTCACTGCGGTGTTGGGCGCGCAGTAGGGTGCCGCCACTTTACGGAGCATGCTGTCTCTCGGCGATCCTAGCGCTGCGGGGCGCAGGCCGTCTCTCCCCCTAGGACCAGCGCAGTGGCTCCCAGTGGGGCTCTCTGCCTCCAAAAGAACTCCCCCTCAAGGCCAAATCTAACTTTGTAAAACAGAAGCTGACCATGGTGTCCCAGTCCAGACAAACCTCTCCGCTGACGCAACAAGCGCAAGCTTCTCGGTCTGTAACGAGGGGCCCCAGGGGAGCTCGCAACCTCTCTCCCCGCCTCACTCCTCTTCCACCAAGGTTCCCAAACTTCTCAGTTCACGGCACCCTTGATGACAGTAATTCTTCAGAGCCTCCCAAGGCCCAAAGAAGTCCCTAACACTCTTATTTTTGAAGCAGTTAACTCCAAACCACTTAATAAGTATTCATGTTCTAACAACTTAGTGGATATTTGAAAAGAGAATCCATGTAACTTGAAAGTAGTTCTCATAGTGACCAACAGATGTCGCTGTGTTCACCGTGAATATCTAAAGTATCCCAGGAAGCCCTGTGGATTCTCTGTGGCACCCTGGGGGTTCCTCGGCACATAGTTTGGGAACCACACTGTTGCTGTTTTTGTGGTTCCCAAAATTGGCAGTATTTCTCCAACTCTGCACCTGGTTTTTCCTCTGTTCTTCATGTTGTTAGTTTGGAAAAGGCTGACAGGTTCACCTGTCCCCTCTCCTGGGGAGCATTCTCCGACCCTTTGCTCCTGGCAGACCCTTTGTTTCCATAGCACTTTTTCCATCCTCTGTTGATTTATCTCACTGTGTTCTTCATTGACAGGCTCCTTACCACTCTGAATTTCTGGAGGACACAGCCCTGTCTTATTTCCCCCCGAGTTCCCCAAGAAGCTAGAGAGAGGCCACCACGCGTGAATGGGAGGGTGGTTCTGAGTCTGCCTTTCTGGTCCTGGGAAACAGCTTCCTATTCTCCCGACTTCTGGGTGCCTTTGGATTCAAAGCCAGACTTGAAACCTCAGAACCTTGTTTCTCTTCACTCACTGTTATCCTGCATTCCCAAAGCCACCAGTCCCTGTCCATTCTGACACCTGTGGCCACTCTCTCTGTTTCTCTTCCACCTGCTGAATTGGTGTCCACCTGCAGGCCTGCCCTATGCATTGTGGCTGGTGCAGGTGACCTCAGGTCTGGCTGTGCATAGCCCCCCGAGCACGCAGAACTCTGTGGTCACCCCCCCACTACAACCCAAAGGCTCTGCCACAGATTCCGGTTGAGTCACTTTCCGTGATGGGTGACGCTGAGCTGTGCCACTCAGACCCACTTGTCTGGTTGCAGAGCGTCCAGCTGTCGGCTCCTTCGGGGTCTGCTCAGCTCAGGCCCTTACCCAGGGCAGTCCTTCCAGCAGAGCCTTCGTCGGTGACTGAGTAAGCAGGAGGCCAGCAGTTTGGCCCTTTCGTCCTGGGGGGCATGACTCTGACAGCGTCCTCCCCTTTCCCTTCTCAGGTGTTGATTCCTGTTAAACAATTTACACCCCGAATTCCACCTCAGTGTCAGCGTCCAGAAAGCAACCTGCAACTTGTAGCCTTAACCAACTCAGAGCCACTGGCGAAAAGGATGACAAACATCCCCAGCCTGGCAACCAGGACTGTCCATCACATGATGACAATCGACTGCCCCACCTCCAGCTGTCCCCTCCCCTCCCCCAACCCTTCCCACCGCTGGTTCTTTCTCCAACTGCTCCTACTGGGTACGATGTTCCCTCTCCCCTCTCGTGTCCCTGTTATTCATCCTTCAAGACCTTGCTCAAGTCCTGCCTCCTCCTGGAAGCCTTCTCTGCCTTCGCTGGCCTATGATCCTGTCCACTTTGTGGCTTCAGGTTGTCGGTTCAATTGTGTGCTTTTCAGACACGTGCTGCCTGGCATTCTTGGGCACCTTGGCCCATGTTGGTGTGTTTCTTCTAAATTCGATGCCAGATTTCTTCAGGAAAAGAGACATGAGTTACACTTTCTTTGGAAGGGAGGGGTGGTCTCTCCCACTGCGCTCAGCTCAGCACTGTGTGCAGAGCGAAGCTCAGATACCTTTTGAGTGGACAGTGTCTGGAGGGAGGCCCGCAGTGCGCTCTTGCAGACTGGGGGGAAATATTCCTCTCCGTCTTTGTGCCGTGGGAAGACATGGACACAGACCCTGCGATGAGTGTGGGAAGGTCATAGAGAGGGGGGGAGGGGACACCCCTCCCAGAATGAGCCGAGAATGGCTGATAGAAAGAGCATTGCATTTGGAGTTAGAACTTAGTGACTTCGGGCCAGTCCCTTGAGTCTCAGGGTCGCAGGCTTATACCTAGTAGATTTCCCAGGTATCAGGTAGAAAGCAGGTCTCATCTCCTTTCTTTAGGGACCTTCTTGGCTACAGCTGGGAATATGGCTGGTCGGTCCCGACATGGGTTTCTAAGTGGTGAGAGTAGGGGATTAATGAGGATGCAGGTCTCATATCGCACACACCCACCCAGAAGACCATCTTCACCTGTAAAACACGGTGGCCGTCCTAGTCCTGGTGAGTTATGACTGTCAGGCTCCAGGAGAGCTTTTTCCAGAACAGGGCTCTAGATAAAGGAGGGAATTGGACGGCCAGAGGGAAAATTATCTGAAACAAACCTATATCGGAAAACCTCTCTCCTCTCTTGGATATATGCGCCCATTTAATTTATTCAGCTAATAAAACGTATTCCCCAGAGGGGGACAGACGGAGGTAAGCTACAAACCAATCTGCCTGTGTGAACATGGGTATACATGTACAGCTCATAACAGTGGGAAAAAAAGAGTAATTAAGAGATGTATTGAAGTACACAGAAATCCGGCAGGACACCAAAGATTCCAATTCTGGTTACTGTCCTTAGCGCACATCTAATTCAACAGGGACTAGATAAATAAAAACTCAAGAAAAAACAAATTCCGAACAGATGTTAGGCAAGCAATTTTTTTCACAGTAAGAAGCATAAACATGAAGAATAGCCTATAAGGCAAAGTTGTTGATGCAAACAGCATCAAGCCACTAAATAAATAGTTAGATGGCACCACAGGGACTAAGAAACATTAAAATAGTCATTGGCTGTCCCCGAGTTTTTGCGCCCACACGGTTATGCCCAGGCATGTAGATTCTCGGGCTCCGGAGGGAATGTGTGTGTGGAGGGGGGTCCCATTGCATAGCGTACGCGCAGGACATATATCTGTGTGACAGTCTGTGGCAAAATCTCTTCTCCCCAGCGACGTGGGACTCAGAATATGAATTGAGGGGCTTGACAAAAGCTAGAGCCAGTCCTGAGGAGACAGAGTGGCGGGGGAGGAGCCCCAGCCACGGAGGAGCACAAGCCCAGATGCTTGAGTCTGAAGGAAGAGGATTTAATGGTAAAAGAATGTTAGACCCAGTTTGGGAGACATAGGAGGCCGAGAAAAAAACAAAACAACTGAAAGCGCAGATCATGGTGCTTTAGAGATGGAAGGAAGCTTCAAGATGATGAGTCTAGCCCAGCCCCCTCATTTCATAGGTGGGAAAGCAGATCCACAAAGGTGAGGGGCCGGGCTGGGTGCTTCCAGGACACATGCCACCGCCCTGGAGCTGCCCCTTAGCCAGAAGGAGGTGGGAAAAGCCAGAGAAACTCCTCCCAGCTTTTCTGAGGCCCCATGTGCGGGACGGGTGAAGCTCACCCTGCAGCCGGCCAGGGACAGGCTCTAGAGATCGCCCCTCTCCCGGGGTGCCCGCTGGGATGGGAGGAGTCAGGGTCAGAAGCCCGGCTCCTTGTGCGGCTGCGCCCACAGTGCTGAGGGGGCCTCTCTCGCATCAGACCCGTGAGGTAGGCAGGAGCTCGCGTGCCTTTTAAAGGGAAGGGTGATGGTTCTAGTCCCATGGCTGGGAACAGCTGGCTGAGACCAGAGCACAGATCTGGCTCCCAATCCAGTGCTCTTTCTGGTACTCCAGGCCAGCCCCTGAGAGTCAGGCTGGTAAAGAGGAAGTGAGATGGAGATGTAGCCCGGCGAGAGCCCAATGCATGACCCGAGTGAGTGGAGCCCAGCTGGCAGATCGCAGGGCAGACCCGCCCCTTGTCCTGGGGACCCCAGGATGGTCTGACATGCCAGTAAATCAACTGTGCTTTTGTGGGCTGAGTGCTGAATTGATGGAGAACTCACGCCTCTACCCAAAGCCTTGATTTTAGGGTGACAGACCTCCCCCAGTTCCTTTCCCTGTGTCCCAGGGAAATAATACTAATTACCCAAATCAGCGAAACAACAAGACATTTCTGTTTGAGGTTTCCTTGGGGACACATCTATCCTGAATGGTTCTCTTCATCATTCAACAAACATTTACTGAGTACCTTTTATATGTCCGGCGCTGTTCTAGGCACTGGGAAAATCAGAGGCAAGAAGGGACCAAGTTCCTATCCTCACAGACTTGCATTCTAGCAGGAGAACAGGACAAGCGACAAATAATGATGTGAACTGTTGTCAGATGTCCTAAGGCAGGCGTGTTGGGGGTGTCCAAGGAACTCTGATAAGGGACAGAAAGCCTTGGATTCACACCGAGAACCCACACAGCCCTGTCTCAGCTTCTTACTACGCTGTCATTCTCCAACTGAAGTCATTCACGTTTACATAATCGAGGATAATGTGATCAGCCCAGCCAAACTCGCAGGGTTGTTGGGATGGTCACATGAGATACTGTATCAAAGGGACAAGATCCATATAGAGGACTGGAAAACTGTTATGGATTAATAACATTTACTACATAAGTGACCACAGGGAACAAAGATATATGTCTCTTACAGCCATAAAAACAAGATATGTAGCCCATAGAATGTGTGCACAGGTCCATAAAGGACCTTTAAAAGGCTGTCCTCAGCAGCACTGTTTTCTGGAAGCCACTGGGTGTCACCTTCTGGGAGAGGGGACGGGTGAGATGGTGGGGGCCCACTGCGCAGGGGCAGGCAGTGGTTGGCTGTAATAGATGTGATGGATCTTGGAAGCACAGTGCTCAGTGAACACAATGGGGAATAAAATGAGATATGACGCTACTGTTGGCATAAGCTAACGATAACGCACACAAAATGAGGATGCACCATTTGCAAGAACATGTACCCCCCAAAACACAGTAAACACAACTGGGGTGGTTGGTTGTTGGGGAAAGGTATGGGGGTAAAAAGAATAAAGAGACAAGCAAAACATGGCATTGTGTCCCCAGCGCCCCCGAGTGCCACAGCTACAAACGCACATGCACGCACATGCATGCACACACTCATGCTTACACACATGCACACACACGCAGACACACGTGCACACACACCTGGCAGTGGGGGAAATTAGTGATTATTGGTTGCAACATTGATAATTTGCAATGGTGAAGTAAACTATTCTTGTCAATGGCCTTTTTTATTTTTAACGTGAAACTCTTTAGAAATAAAACATTGTTATGTGTTAGATCAGTGTTTTCTCTCAAAGCCTGTTCTCCATATTCTAGTCCCAAGAGACATTCTGGAAAACAAAACAAAGAGTTCCGTGGTCAAATGCTAAATTTCTCCCGTGGCGGTTTCCCAAGCACATTATTACATGAAAGGTCTGAGAAGCCCTACAATAAAGAGACCTGTGTTCCTTTGATCAACCCGGGGTTTCCAGCGTTTGACCAAGGGAAACCTCCCCTTTTATTTTCCATGAAATGATTATTGTCCTTGGAGACGGTCCAGAGGACGCACTGTGGGAAATACCAGCTAGATGGCTGGATGGTGGGAGGCCGGAGGTCCAGGTTCTGAGCACAGCCTGGAACTCATATCCTCTCCTCTCCTGACAAGCCGGGGCATCCTTAGAGTGTTTGGTTCCTGAGCCACTTTGGACCAGTGTCTCATGCATCTGACTATGACTAAGATGGAACTGTCTTTCCCTCTGCCATGTTCCACCTCCTCGTTATGGCGGGAGTGACCCTTCTGTCTCCAGAACTCAGAGCCGGGTCAGTAACTAATGCTGACTCGCCTCTTACAATCAATCCATGGGCCGTCCCACACTGCGGCTGTGAAACTCCCCTTTTTTTTCCCTATGTTTCTTTTGTTAATTTTTAAAATTTTTGTTGAGTTTACTGGGGTGACATTGGTTAATAAAATTATATAGGTTTCAGGTGTCCAGTTCTATAATACATCATCTGTATATTGTACTGTGTGTTCATCACCCAAGTCTCCTTCCGTCACCATCTGTCCCCCTGGACCCTCTCCTACCTCCCCCACTGTTCCCTGTGGTACTCTCCACACTGTTGTCTGTGTCTATGAGTTTTTTGTTTGTTTGTTTAACCCCTTCACCTTTTTCACCCAATCCCCCAACTCGCCTCCCCTCTAACCCTGTCAGTTGCTTTCTGGATTTATGAGTCTGTTTCCTTAGGTTCCTGATTATTCAAATCACTGTTATCACTCCCCTAGGCTATTAGAATGGCTGTTGGTTAGTTTGCTTGTAAATTCCACCCTCCCGCTCCACCCCTCCCCTTGCACCCCCCTACTCTGCGCATCCGCACAGCTGCCTTCAGATACCCCGCTTCCTTAGCACCAATCCTGACCTGTGTCCTCTCCTGCTACTGACGGCTGTCCTCTCTGTGCTGGTGCCCCAAACGTCACACCTTCCTAGCACAACCTCAGCCTCTACTCTCTATTTCAGCCCAAACCTCTAAACTCTCTTCCAAACTTACGTGCCCGGGCATGCAGACCACCTGCCATCTCTCTCTTCCTGGGGCAGCGGTGGAACTGGTCAGGCTCTCGGTGAGTGCACGCTCAGTGCAGAGACAGGGACACAGGGACTTTAATAGGTGTCCTCCAGCAAAGGACCCCAAAGCTGGGACACATGCCTATGACACAGCTGAAAGACTATGCTAGAGAAACACAGAGAGCCCGGCTGGTGTGTCTCAGTGGACTGAGCGCCATTCCGTGGACTGAGAGGTCCCAGTTCAATTCCCGGTCAGGGAACATGCCCGGGTTGTGGGCTCGATCTCCAGTAGGGGGCGTGCAGGAGGCAGCCGATCAATGCTTCTCTGTCACATCGATGTTTTTCTCTCTCTTTCCCTTCGTCTCTCTCTAAAAAAGCAATTTAAAAACTATTTTACGAAAAGAAACACAGAGAAAGAAAACAAATCAGTTGTAAATTGTAAGGACATGATCTTGACAAGTTACTTGAAACAGGAAGTCCAGAGATTAAAGAGCTGGGGCCAGGGAGAAGGGAAGGAGAACTGCAGGCCCAGGGAATCAGAGAGGAGGAGAAGTCAATGCGTCCCAGACACAGACGACTAACTGTACAGGAGACACAGAGCCTACAGTGACCGAGTGAGAAAAAGGAACTCGGACGGGGCTGAAAGCAGAATAGAAAAGCAAACACATCAGTTGTCAAGGGTTTGGCAAACAGCGAGATAAGGGAAGAAGGGGCCCTGGGTTGGGGCTTTGGGGAATTATGAAAACAAAATGAACTTATGGTGCAGGACATGTGCTTGTTGATAACAGGGCGAGCCTGGCGAAGAACGCGCACTGGCTTACAGTCAGCAGGACGCTGGAGCCAGAGTGCTGGGCTGTGCCTTCCAGTCGGCGGTGTGAGGTTCCAGAGCACAGGAAGTTTACATTTCTTGCCCTGGCCGGTTTGGCTCAGCGGTTAGAGCGTCGGCCTGAGGACCAGAGAGTCCCGGGTTCGGTTCCCGCTAAGGGCGCGTACCTCGATTGCAGTTTGTCCCCGGCCCCAGTTGGGGTCATGTGAGTGGCAACTACTCGATGTGTCTCTCTCCCATCGATGTTTCTCTCTCTCTCTTCCTCTCTGTCTCCCTCCCGCTCTATCTGAAGATAAATGCAAAAATGTCCTTGGGTGAGGATAAAAAAAAAAAGTTTACATTTCCTCTGGAGCTCACTGGCAAGGCTCAAAGGCAGGAAGTGATGGCCCCTCAGGCATGGGCAAAGGGAACCATAAGGCTTTGCTATAAAATGCTCTCCACATGTAAAACGGTACAGTCTCTACAGAAAATGGAACGGCAGTTCCTCAAAAAAATAAAACCATGACTTCCATATGATTCAGCACTTCCACTTCTGGGTATACATCCAGATGAACTGAAAGTGAGCCCTCTCAGAGATTCGTACGCCTGTGTTCGTAGCAGCACTGTTCCCAATAGCTAAAAGGCAAGATGAACGGATCGATCAAATGTGGCGCATATGTACAGTAGAATATTATTCAGCCTTAAAAAGGAAGGCAGTGCCCACCCAGGCTCCGACATGGATGAATCCCGAGGACATCATGCCAAGTGAAATAAGCCGGTCACTAAAGGACAGTTACTGTAATGCAGTCACAGTCACAGAGGCAGGAAGTGGAATGCTGGTTGGCAGGGGAACCGGGGGCGGGGGGGAGTCAGTGTTTCATGGCTTCAGTTTTTTAAGATGAGAAGAGCTGTAGAGATGGTTGGTGGTGATGGTTGCACAACTACATGAACGTACTTAATGCCACTGAACTGCACCTTTACCGGTGCTTAGGATGGTAAATTTGTTGTGTGCATTTTATATTTGTGGTGTGTGTATGTTGTGTATATTTTACCGTGGTTTTTAAAACCTGTCCTCCAGCCAGATGTCCTTCGTGCCATCCTTAACACCTGTTCCCCCTGGGAAGCAGGGAAACCATCAGTCCCGCAGTCACGGGCTCTAGAGTGCCTCCTGCTGGCCATGTTGTAGAAGCACCAAGACCCATTCTACTCACGCAGATACAATCTTTGTAGGTATCAGTCCAGGTTCTCAGGCCCCGAGAACTGTGCTCATTAACTAGTGTGGATGAAGGAGGGCGGAATCAGGATGCTGTGTCCCTTCGGGGTTGGGGATAAAGCATCGTGGCGGGGTCCCAGGCAAGAAGGACGAAGAGCCTCTTGCCCTGGGGTGTTCTGGGGGACCAAACTCTAGCACAGAAGTGTAAGACTCTAGGGAAGCAGTTACAATCTTTGGAACCTTTTGGGAAGGTCCAGGGGCGGTGTTGATTATAAGGCAGTGAACCAGAGAACAAAACTGGAGGAACAGATAACCTCCGAAGGGAAGTGGGAGGGTCCATCCAACAGTTGCCTGTCTGGTGGTCAATATGCACCAGGTGCAGCGTCAGCAATGGAGAAGAGGGTGAGGGGTGACCTAGGGAGGACCTGGACTTCATTCCCGGGGGGTCCTGTTGTGAAGGCAGTGGTCGGGATCAGCACCTGGCCGCCCACCTGCCCTGTAGCCTGAGTCAAGTGGTGCTGGTAGGTGGTGCAACACAAAAGACCACACTCACCACATCCACGGAACATGCTGGGACAGGCCATGCACGAGCCGTGGGCTCGGGGCAAAGGTTAGTAAGTTCCTCTTTCAGCAGAGGCAAAAATAGCCCAATATGCTTCCAGTGCCTCCTTAGTGGTTCATGTGGAGGAACCTGGAGCACATGTCAGAGCCTCGGGCCTTCGTCCAGAGGCCGATGAACTGGGAGCCTTCCCCAAAGTGGAAGCCTTCATATTGTAGGCTGCAAAATTCTTGCAATTTGGGGGTGAGATCTGGAGGTGCGATGAATAATCAAGGAACTTATTTTAGTAGTTAAGTTTCTATGATCTGTCCCAGGCACGTAGGCATCAACAGCCTGGCAGCACCGTGCTGGGAATTACTTATATATGCACAGCCACAGAAATGTTACCCATGAGACTGACCAGGAATAACTGGAAATGCATAGGAAACAACCCAAACTTTAAAAGATGTGAGAGTCCTGAGAAAGAAAGGTGAGTAGGGTCATCTAAAGATAAGCTTTGATTATTCCAAATTTAGTAGAATTTCAAATGTATGTGTGATGCTCTATGACTCTTTTTATTTTTTATGTACAGTATGTATCTAGAGTTCATTTGGTTTAGACATTTAGATAGCTTTGCCTTTGGCCGAATATGAGTAACAAGATTTGAAACTTTTTTTTTCTTTAATTGTTCAAGAGTTCCGAGAACTTGTTTGGGAAAAGTTTCTCTGCTCACAAAATAGTGATCGAAGAAGCACTTCAAGCTCCATGTGAACTGAAAGTTAGTTGCTTCTTTGAATTTGGTAGTGATATTTTTTTAATTGTAAAATCAGAAATGGGGTTATCATTCTGCTTTTTGGACAAAATAGGAGTACTATTTGCATTCTCGATGAAGTCGGGTTAAGAGCCGTAAGAACTGGCCAAACGTGCACAGTTTTTTAGATGACCTTTGCAAGTGCTCTCGACAGAGGATCTGTGCGTACCGCCGCGTGTTCCCTGGCCCCGCGTGCGGATGGCCGAATGCCTTGGCACACGCCACGGTGATTCAGGGCGATGTTACATAACTCTATTTTGCATTTGAGTTGAACAACTTGGATTTGTTGCAGGTATAATTCAATTAAATGTGGAATTTGTTATTTGAAAATATTAGCCAGAAATAGGGCTTTTATGCGATTTTAATTGGAGATGTTCTATTGTTTGGGAACACATCTGTGCAGGGCTGTCATTTGGGGGGTAACAATGTTATCGTTGCCACATTTGATCATCATTGATGGAGAAGGAGCTCCGTTCCACCTTAAGCCTGGTGGGGTTTGGAAAGTACACACGTCAAGGAATGCAGAAGGGAAAGTCTGTGGCCGACTCCCAGCCTCCACGGCCACCCACTCCTCGCAGCCGGGTGCTCACCTCCCACCTGCCGTCCCAGCCTGTGCCCAGAAGTGGAACGCCCCACGACGTCCTCAGCTGCAGTCTCTTCTAGCCGGGATGGAGCTTTTGTCCCCAGCCGAGAACGGGGATCGGGTCTGGTTTCGGAGCCTTGGGCCTCACAGCATGCTCTCAGGCTTAGGACTGAGTGTCTGCAGGTGGCTCGTCCCCTGGGCCCGTCTTCCTGAGGCCCTGCTCATGCTCCTGCCAGACTTACTTCTCGGGGCCCAGACACCGTGTAGTTGGGCCCCAACGACCCCTGGCAGCCTCTTTGATTCCCGCTTTGCTGAACGCCTCAGTGTTGCCCAGCCGACACCTCTGCGTCTGCCCTTCATGACCAGTTTGCTGGAATGGGGAGGGTCCATTTCTTACCCTTCCAGTGCTGTGCTCTGCTCATCACCTGGAACCTGCTCTGTCCGCACCCGCAGCCCGGTCAGTTTTCCGTACCTCACCCAGCCCCGTGAATGGGGCTACTTCCAGGTTCTGGGTCATTTCCTCCTGCTGCCCCAGCCCCGGGAGCAAGCCAGCCACTGGCCGTAGCTCGCCAAGATGGCTAGCCACGCGAATTGCGTACATATTTACCCTCACTGCAGAAATCAGAGAGGTTCTCAGTTGTTGACCAAGGTATTTGGGTGAGCTTTCTGGCTCGAAAGATTCGGAGTTTAGACTGGGAAATGATTTCAATAACGCTCAGACTTGTGATTTTAAGGAAGAAGAAGGAAGGTGCTCGGGCCAGCAGGTGCTAGGCCTGGGTTCACAGCCAGGTGCCCGGCTGGTCTCGCGAGGGACAGGGCTTTGGCTTTGGTTTGACTTAGCTGCTTTTGCCGATTTTGTTGGAGGTTTCTCAGACTCTTAAACCACAATGGGGCGACAGTGGGGCTCATGAAAATGTTCGAATGTGGGCTGTCAGGGTTGAGTCACCGTCTGGAGTCATCTTGTTTCAAACTGGAAAGGGCTTCAGATATCATCTGGCCTTTTGCTTTCCAAATTGCTCATTTTGATTCGCTCGTGGTTCTGAAGCCACTTTAACGGAGTATGACCGGCTTGTATTGGTTTTGTTTCTTTCATGAAAGAATAGAATAAATAGAGCAAAGTGGATCTTATAAGTAAATAAGATATTATTTTGTAAAACATTATTTCAGCTGTGTGTGTGTGTGTGTGTTTGTACTGGATCACAATGAAAAATATATTATTTACTGAGACTTATAATTAAGCAAAGTGCCAAAGTCACCGATCTTGTCCAGATCCCCTTGTTTCACTCTGAGAAAACGGAGGCTTTGAGGGGAGAGGTGACTGTCTGAATCCATGAAGCTAGCAAGTGGTGCACAGAGAATTGCAGCTGGAACCTGAACCCCAGGCTCCTACTGTAAGTCGGTACCCTCTGTTTGCTGTTTTTCTACCCAAACAAGAGGGATTCATATAGACTCCTGGGCCTTAGGCGTGTGACTCACAAAGTCTGTGCTATCAGTAGTCATTAAAGTACGCAGCAACCATCGCCGACAGGTTGTCAGAATGAAGCGGTGGAAAAGAAGGGGCGTGGAGCAAAGGAAACAGAAGAGGTCGGACACACAGAAGACAATGGGCAACTTCAGGAGGGCCTTTGCACGCAGGCTAGGAAGAAAGGTGCTCTCGGGCTGTCAGTCGGAATGGAAGCTTTGTGGTCCTGTGCCATTTGCTAAAACAAGAGACCCCGACAGGGACAGGCAAGGGGAAGAGTGTATTCCAGGTTCGTTGAGGGAAAGTGGGACTCGAATAGAATCCCTCTGTCCCTTTTTGGTCTAAGTTGCCCATTCATCTGAGGACAATTGTTCCTTTGATAATTCTACCTATTGGGCAATGCGTTTAGACTGGTGATCACTGTCATGCATTCCTGCTGACAACTTTCTCCCTATTCTTTTTTTTTTTTTTTAATTGATATTACAGAGAGAAGAAGGGAGAAGGAGAGAGCGATAGAAACATCGATGAGAGAGAACATCATTTGGTCACCTCCTGCAAGCCCCCCACTGGAGATCAGGCCCACAACCTGGGCATGTGCCCTGACCGGGAATTGAACCAGTAAACTCTTAGTGCATGGGTCGATGCTCAACCACTGAGCCACGCTGGCCGGGCTCTTCCTATTCTTAAAGACCTAAAAAAAAAAATCAGCCCATTGTGTCACAGTATTGATTTTGATAAAATAACGTGCCCCCCTAAAGTGCAGTACCAGTTTAATAAACACTCATTTGAAAATGTGCCCTTACAGGCCAAGTGGTAGTGATTGATCTTTTTTGACTAGTGAGAATATTGATATTTAATACCCTGACTGCTTCTCAATCATTATAACATCAGGTCTCGCATTAATTTTGGTTCCAGGTTCACATTACTTGAGCTGGTGATTCCCAGCTTTGCTTTCAACACTTTCCCGGCAGACTCCACTTTTATGAAGTGAGGGGATCCACATATTGCGCCCGGGCGGGCCTCCTAGAAATGTTAGGATCATTTAGGATTTCTGTGTAGAGTTCTATAGTTTCAAGGTTACTGCGTTCTCTCAATGATCACAGTATGTTTCCATTTTCATCAGTTCCTCTTAAAACTGAGTTACGTTTTGAGGTCAGAGAGTGAGTAAAGGAGTCGCATTCTGAGGCACGCTCAGCAAATCAGCAACAGAAACTTCGGGATCGACTTCTGTGCATCAGTGTCTATGAGGCTCTTCTCCCACGGTGGCTCTACCTCCATCTATCGTCCTGCCATTCAGTCCATTTTAAAAATCAGAATGGTCTCCCTATATCAGCTGCCCAGTGTGAGTCTGAATACTTGTATTTTCTTACACAAACCACCCCATCCTCCACCACATGTTCAAGTCCATTGTGTTCAGATGTCTTGTGTCTTCTAGTGAAAGGACAATCCCATCACCTGGGATGCAACAGGCTGAGTCCTTCAGAGCTGTTTAGCTTCCAGAGTTCTTGATCTATGGACATAGGCCGGCAAATCCCCCACACGTTGATGGCATAGCCACCTGACGGCGTTAAAGGAGACCATCTCTAAGCAGCAATTCAGCCTCATCTACATAGTACACAAGGATGATGGCTAAGGGCATTTACCCGAGAAGTTTTTATACCGTATTCACTTCCAGAGCACACTCTCTTCATGGATGGCACAATGGAATCTGAGCTTTAAAAAGCATTGAAATGACCTTATCATTTTTATTGCTGATGTCACATGCTTGTCAGTATGTATTCCAAAGTTCTCAGCTCCCTCACTGCCTGGTGACAAGGTGCTATTTGTTCATGCATGCTAGCTAATAAAAAAAAACAAAAAATGGTGCTTAAAACCTCCACGTTGGAGGCATATGGGACACCTCTACCTCCTGTGGGCATGAACCTGGTGTCTAAGTGCCAGGTTCTTTATACTGGAGGCTGATTGGTTTGCTGACTGGATTTGTTCTGTGCAGGGACCCCATGTTCCCTGGGAGATAGATTGCTTCAGATTCTGATACTTGCAAAGATGTTCTTAGAACACTCTGCTGCTGCTAGGAACAAGGAGGTGCTACGTGCATGATAGCCAAAGAAG
The DNA here is from genome assembly GCF_014108415.1 of Molossus molossus. Lineage (NCBI taxonomy): Eukaryota > Metazoa > Chordata > Mammalia > Chiroptera > Molossidae > Molossus > Molossus molossus. The sequence continues at coordinate 101,501,520 of NW_023425401.1, read as the reverse complement.
GGCATTCAGTGAGGCGTGTGATTAACAGAAGAATGGAGCAGAGAAGTCAGAAATACATATGGGAACTGATAAATGATAAAAGTGATGTTTCAAGTCAGTTAGAAAAGGATGAATTTCCAGATGGAACACCACCATCTGGAAAAAATAAGGGTGGAGCCCCACTCCCACCCTTACCCTCAAATAAATTCCTGATGTATCAAATATCTAAATTTTTGTTTTGTTAATATTATTATTTTTTGGTTAATCCCCACCTAAGGATATTTTTCCATTGATTTTTTTAGATAGAGCAGAAGGGAGGGAGGGGGGGGGGAGAGAGAGAGAAATATCGATGTGAGAGAGACACATCAGTTGGTTGCCTCCCACACGGCAGCCTGCAATCCAGTTATATGCCTTTGACCAAGAATCAAACCTGTGACCCTTCAGTCCATGGTGCAATGTTCTAACTGCTGAGCCAAACTGGCCAGAGGTCAAACATCTAAGTTTTTAAATGAAATAGAAAAACACAAGAAAAATGGAAGTTATAAAGAATTCTTGGTGGAGGAAGCACTTCCTTTCTGAGGAAGAAACAAAATATAGGCACCAGTAAAACTGATTCAATTCAACAACACAACAACTAATGTTTTCTGATTTAAAAAAAACAAAACAAACTAAAAGACAAATGATAAAAAGGAGAAAATATTTGCTACATAAATCAAATATAAAGGGTGATTTTCTTTAATATATAAAGAGCGTCTACAAATAAATTAGGAAAAGATCAATAGCCCAATGGAAAAGTAGCAAAGGATTCTTCAGAAAACTAAATATAATGGATTTTAAACAAATAAAAAGATTCTCAAACGTGCTCTTAGAGAAATGCAAATTAAAACTACCATCAAGATTAAAGACTTAAATGTAAGACTTGAAACCATAAAAATCCTACTAGCAAACATAGGCAGGAAAATCTTGGACATTTCTCATAGCAATATTTTTTTCTTATATATCTTCTAGGGCAAGTAAAGCAAAAGAAAAAATAAACAAATGGGATTACATCAAACTAAAAAGTTTTTGCATAACAAAGAAAACCATAAACTAAATGAGAAAAAAATCTACTGAATGGGAGAACATATTTGCCAATGATACATCTGATAAAGGGTTGATATCCAAAATTTATAAAGAACTTATACAACTCAACACCAAAAAAACACACACAAACAATCCAATTAAAAAATGAGCAAAGGACCTGAATAGACACTTCTCCAAAGATGACATACAAATGGCCAAGAGACATATGAAAAGATGCTCAACATCACTAATCAGAGAAATGCAAATTAAAACCTCAATGAGATATCATCTCACACTCGTCAGAATGGCTATAATCAATAAATCAACAAACAAGTGTTGGCGAGACTGTGGAGAAAAGAGAACCCTTATTTACTGTTGGTGGGAATGCATATTAGTGCAGCCACAGTGGAAAACAGTATGGAGTTCCTCAAAAGATTAAAAATGGAACTGCCTTATGACCCAACGATTCCATTTCTGGGAATATAACTGAAGAAACCCTAAACACTCATTCAAAATAATATCTACACCACTATGTTCATTGCAGCATTATTTATAATAACCAAAATTTGGAAGCAGCCCAACTGCCCGTCAGTTAGTAAGTGGATAAAATAACTGTGGTACATTTACAAAGTAGACTACCATGTAGCTGTAAAAAAGAAAGAAATCTTACCTTTTGCTATAGCATGGGTGGAACTGTAGTGTATTACGCTAAGTGAAAGAAGCCAGTCAGAGAAAGACAAATACCATATGATTTCACTTTTATGTGGAATCTAATGAACAAAATAAACTAACAAACAAACAGAAACAAACTCATAGATACAGAGAACAGACCGACAGCTGTCAGAGGGGAGCAGGTTGAGGGGCTGGGTTAAGGGCAAAAGGATTAAGCAAGCACACACACATACACACACACAACTCATAGACAGACAACAGTATGGTAATTACCAGAGGAAAAGGGGGGTGAGGGAAGGTAGGAGAGGGTATAAGGGGGATAAATGGTGATGGAAGGAGACTTGACTTGGGGTGATAAATATACAATACAATATACAGATGATGTTATTATAGAATTATCCCTGAAACCTATATAATTTTATTTACCAGTGTTTCCCCAATACATTCGATAAAAAAGAAAATAAATATATTCCTAAAAGTGGGATCACTGGGTCAAATGGCAGTTCCATTTTTAATTTTTTGCGGAAACACCATATTGTTTTTCTTAGTGGCTGCACTAATCTACATTCCTACCAGCAGTGTACTAGAGTCCCCTTTTCTCCACATCCTACCTACACTTGTTTGATGATTTGTTAATAGCAGGCGTTATGACAGGCGTGAGGTGATACTTCATAGTCATTTTAATTTGCATCTCTCTGATGATTAGTAATGATGAACATTTTTTCATATGTCTCTTGGCCATTTGTATGTTCTCTTTGGAGAAGTATCTATTCGGGTTCTCTGCCCATTTAATTGGATTATTTCTTCCTTTTGTTGAGTTGTATGAGTACTTTATATATTTTGGAAATTAACCCCTTATCCGATGTGTCATTGGCAAATATGTTCTCCCATACAGTGGGTTCACGTTTCATTTTGATGCTGGTTTCTTTTGCTGTGCAGAAGCTTTTTAGTTTGATGTAGTCCCACCCATTAATTTTTCTTTTGTTTCTCTTGCCCTTGGCAATGTATTGGTGAAATTTCTGCTACATGTGTTGTCTGAGATTTTTCTGCCTACATTTTCTTCTAGGGTTTTTATGGTTTCATGAGTTACATTTAAGTCTCTTATTCATTTTGAGTTTATTCTTGTGTATAGTGTAAGTTAGTAGTCTAGTCAGAAAGAATATATGCACCCCTATGTTCATAGCATCACTATTTACAATAGCTAAGATCTGGAAACAGCCCAAGTGTCCATCAGTAGATGAGTGAATAAAAAAGTTGTGGTACATTTACACAATGAATTCTGTGCAGCTGAAAGAAAGAAAGATCTCTTATCCTTTGAGATGACACGGAGGGACCTGGAGAGTATTATACTAAGCGAAATAAGCCAGTTAGAGAAAGACAAGTATCACATGATCTCACCTATCTGTGAAATCTAATGAACAAGTTAAATTGGTGAACAAAATGGATCCAGAGATATGGAAGAAGGAAACAGACTGACAAACCTCAGAGGAGAGGGGTATAGGGGCAGGAATAGATAAACCAAAGAACTTATATGCATATGTGCACAACCAATGGACAGACAACAATGCAGTGAAGGCAAGGGGTGGGGGAGTGTCAATGGGGGAAAATGGGAGGGACATCTGTAATACTTTAAACAATATAAATTTAAAATAAATAAATAAATATAAAAATTATATTTATTATAAAAGAATTAAAACCACCATCAAAAGGTTAAGATTTATAATTGTGACCAGAAAGAACCGGGTGCTCTCATACACTTCTATATGGGAGTGTAAATTGATATAAGCCATAAAGAGAGCAGTTTAGTAATATTTATCAAAATAGATAATATTTTACCTAATAATTTTATTTCTAGGAATTATTCCACAGACATACTGACACAAAACAGCAATGATGTATATACAGCCATAGTCACTGCAGTATTGTTTTATAAAAGTGAAAGGTGTTCACCAATTGAGAACTTGTTTTTTAAATTAGGATACATCTATACAGTGGAATTCTTAAAAAACAAAACAAAACACAGAATATCACTGAACAAGAATGAATGTATTAAAATAGCCCTGGCCGGTTTGGCTCAGCGGTTAGAGCATCGGCCTGCGGTCCGGAGAGACCCGGGTTCAGTTCCCGCTAAGGGCATATACCTCGGTTGCAGTTTGTCCCCGGCCCTGGTTGGTTGTGCGGGTGGCGACCACTCGATGTGTCCCTTTCACATCGATGTTTCTCTCTCTCTCTGTTCCTCTCTCTCCCTCCCATTCTATCTGAACAAAGAATGGAAAAATGTCCTCGGGTGAGGATGATAAAAAAAATAAAATAAAATAAAATAAAATGAGACAATTTCCCAAATATCACGAATGAACCAAGCAAGGTAAAGGACAGCATCTGTCATATGCTATCCAGTGGAGTATTAAGAAATTGAAAACAGAGGTTGCATCTGAGGAGCAGCGTAAGGGTCCAAGGTGGGAGTCAGTTTTACTTTTTTCTGTATAGTTGTTTGTACATGTGCATGTTTACCTACTTACAACTTAATGTTCTCATGAAAGTATGTGAGATTATTTAACAAATCTACTTTGATGGAGGGATATAAGAATCAGATGTCATTAATCTAATGGAGGGGCATCGGTGATGGGCGCCAGGAAGAATGAACGTCAAATTCAACCAAAGGGAGATACATTTGTACTAGAAATCAAGGCTAAAGCGATGTGGGGTGAGAAGAAATGGGGGTGAGGCTCGATAAAAGACTAACTTGAGCTACTACTTAAAAGACACTTGAGATAAAGAGGAAAGGGACTTTGAATGGAGCCTTTAGAAATTACAAATGAGCTGAACTTGGTGCTCTGAAAATATAAGTAATTCATAGTAATAGTTTAATAAAGGCTGGCATTCCCTGGATTACAAAGCCAGTTACTAATTGGAGAGGACATAATCTCTACCCTGTTTATATTTAATCACAAATGTATGATGACTATGTTGATATTGGTCTTTTAGGACTTGGGAAGGAATATAAATCCAATTTAGGGCTAATTCTCAGACTAAAGGAGGGAACTAGTCATCATTAGTCGACTGGAGGTCATCTAAAGTGATTAAAGCCTTATTTTATTCATATTATATCACCAAGGGTACTGCTATGCAATTCAAAAGAGTTCTAATCAAGTATTTTGAGTAAAAATAGTAGAGGTGTTTATGCTAGTCTGCCCACTTTACACTCAAGTTCAAAAAAGGCAGAGACAATGTGTGTAGTTTTATTTTCACAGATGCTGGTGAAGCAGGCAACATAATTAGACATTTGATAAAGACACTTTACTTGTGGTGGTGTTGGGAGTGATAATGGTGGTGGTGGTTTTGATGCTTGTGGTGGTTATGATGATGGTGTTGGTGTTGGTGATGATGGTAGTAATCGTGGTGGTGATAGGATAGTGGTAGTGGTGGGGGTGTAGTGGTCGTGGTGGTGGTGGGATAGTGGTGATAGTGGTGGTGGTGGGATAGTGGTGGTGGTGGTGGGGTAGTGGTGGTGGTGGTGGGATAGTGGTGGTGGTGGTGGGGTAGTGGTGGTGGGGGTGTAGTGGTCGTGGTGGTGGTGGGATAGTGGTGATAGTGGTGGTGGTGGGATAGTGGTGGTGGTGGTGGTGGTGGTGGTGGTGGTGGTGGTGGTGGTGGGATAGTGGTGGTGGTGGTGGTGGTGGTGGGATAGTGGTGGTGGTGGTGGTGGTGGGATAGTGGTGGTGGTGGTGGTGGTGGAATAGTGGTGGTGGTGGTGGAATGGTGGTGGTGGTAATAAATACTAATGGTAATAAATACTAACTCAGTCTCTCTGGGCAGAAAGCTTCCCCACAGTATCTTCCTTATAGCAGTAAGTAAGAGGGAAAATGGGCAAGAAGCCGATTTCCAGTTTGGGGACCCAAACTCTGTGTTGCTATGATGACAGCCAGATAGTAAGCATAAATAATCATCATATTTGGCTTTCAGGTTCACATTTCTCCCAATACACAGTTATGTCCTGTCATCTAAAAACACAGTGCAGCCCTGGCCGGTTTGGCTGAGCAGTTAGAGCATCGGCCTGGGGTCTAGAGAGACCTGGTTCGGTTCCCGCTAAGGGCATGTACCTCGGTTGCAGTTCAGTCCCCGGCCCTGGTTGGTCATGCGGGTGGCAACCACTGAATGTGTCCCTTTCACTTTGATGTTTCTTTCTCTCTCTCTCCCCCTCTCTCTCCCTCCCACTCTATCTGAACAAAAAATGGAATAGTGTCCTCGGGTGAGGATAAAAAAATAAAAAATAAAAAAAAAACACAATGCAACCCTGACCAGTTTGCTCAGTGGTTAGAGCGTCAGCCTGTGGACCAGAGTCTTGGGTTTGTTTCCAGTCAAAGGCACGTACCTCAGTTGTGGCTCGGTCCCCAGCCCCAGTCGGGGTTGTGTGGGAGGTAACCAATCTATGTGTCTCTCTCACATCTGTTCTCTTGCTCTCCCCTCACCCCCTCGCCAACTCTATCTGAAGATAAATGGAAAAATATCCTCAGGTGAGGATTAAAAGAAATAAAAAATAAAAACACAGTGCACCTCTATATGGAAGCAACAGTGTGGGGTTTCACTTGTCAAATGGTGAATTGATCTCTTATTTCAGTTTTCAAGAGGATGAATCTGGGATTAATAATACATTCTAATGATAAAAAGTAGTCTAAAATTAACATAATTTAAACCAAGCCATTTCCTAAAGGATAGATCTTTCATTGCACATAGTCCATCCTTGACATTCCCAATCAGTAAGACCATTTTGCTAAAATTTAAGCAGTAACAAATAGTTTTTAGGGCTAGAAAGGACCTTAAATATAGAGTAGTTTAGCCCTTTTGATTTTTTGTATTTTTTAATCATTTTTTTTTATTTTTCAATTACAGTTGACATACAATCTTATATTAGTTTCAGGTGTACACCCCAGTGATTAGACATTATATAACTTACTAAGTGATCATCTTGATAAATCTCATACCCATCTGACACTATACATAGTTATTAGAATATTATTGATTATATTTTCTATGCTGTACTTTACATCCCCATGACTATTTTATAACAACCAATTTGTACTTCTTAATCCCTTCACCTTTTTTACCCATCCTCCCAACCCTCCTCACATCTGGCAACCATCAAAACGTTCTCTGTATCTGAGTCTGTTTCTGTTCTGCTTGTTCATTTATTTTGTGTGTTTTTTTAGATTCAGTTGTTGATAGATATGTATATATTGTCATTTTATTGTTTATATTTTTAAAATCTTTTTTCCCCTTCTTCTTAAAAAAAGACCCTTACCTTTTAACATTTTATATAATACTGGTTTGGTGTGATGAACTCCTTTAGCTTTTTCTTGTCTAGGAAGAATCTTATTATCTGTCCTTCAATTCTAAATGATAGCTTTGCTGGGTAGAGTAATCTTGGTTGTAGGTCCTTGCTTTTCATCACTTTTTTATTTTATTTTATCCTCACCTGAGGACATTTTTGCATTTATCTTCAGATAGAGTGGGAGGAAGAGAGGGAGGAAGAGAGAGAGAAACATCGACATGAGAGAGACACATCGAGTGGCTGCCACCCACATGACCCCAACCGGGGCCGGGACAAACTGCAACCAAGGCACGTGCCCTTAGCAAGAACTGAACTCGGGACTCTCCGGTCCACAGGCCGACACTCCAACCACTGAGCCAAACTAGCCAGGACACTTTTCATCATTTTGAATATTTCTTGCCATTACCTTCTGGCCTGCAAAGTTTCTTTTGAGCAATTATCTAACAGTCTTATGGGAGCTCCCTTGTAGGTAACTAACTGCTTTTCTCTTGCTGCTTTTAATATTCTCTTTGTCTTTAACCTTTGGCATTTTAATTATGATGTGTCAAATGTGGGCCTCCTTGGCCTCCTCCTTGATGTGGGTTCATCTTGTTTGGGACTATCTGCACTTTCTGGATTTGTGTGTCTAATTTTTTCACCAGGTTAGGGAAGTTTTCTGTCATTAGATTTTCAAATAGGTTTTCAATTTCTTGCCTCCTTTTCCTCTGTCTGGCACCCCCATGATGTGAATGTTGGTAAGCTTGAAGTTGTCTCAGTGGTTTCTTACACTATCTTAATTTTTTTGGATTCTTTTTTCTTTTTGCTGTTCTGGTTGGGTGTTTTTCTTCCTTATATTCCAGATCACTGATTTGATCCTCAGCTTCATCTACTCTATGGTTGATTCCCTGTAAATTTTCTTCATTTCAGTTAGTGTATCCTTCATTTCTGATTGGTTATTTTTTATGGTTTCTATGTCCTTTCTCATACTTTTGAAGTTCTCACTAAGTTCCTTGAGCATCCTTATAATCATTGTTTTGAACTCTGGTAGATTTTGTTTAGTTCTTTTTATGGAGATTTCTCCTGTTCTTTCATTTGGGACTTGTTTCTTTGTCTCTGTATTTTGGCTGCTTCTCTGTTTGTTTCCATGTAATGTCTCCTGGACTTGGTAGAGTGGCATGTAAGGCCCAGTGGTGTAGCCTCCATGGTAACCCAAGCTGGGTACTCAGGGTGCACCCCTGTGTGGGCTGTGTGCACTATCCTGTTGTTGTTGAGTCTTGATTGCTTCTGGTGTTATTGGAGGAATTGATCCCCAGACTGACTGGCTTTAGAACCAGCTGTGACTACAGTGGAGGAGCTGCTGTGCAAAAGTCAATCTCATGGAGCAGGACTTGCTTCAGTGGACTTTGGTATTCACTGAGTCCACCCCTTGAGTGTGTCACTCATGGAGGTGGTAGGGTTATAATCTGTCATGGTTGAAGCTTTTCCTGGGTGCACTGGCTCTGGGGCCTCCCAGGAGGTGCAAAATCAGCCACTGTCTGTGTCCTGCCTGGGGCCACCTGGCACGAGCTAAAGAGTGATCTGCAGATGGCTGCTACTTGTTTCAGGTTTGAAGGTGCCCACGAGAGGCCAAACTGTGAACCAAGGCTGGCTACCATAGTGCCATAGCTGGGGCCACTTAGCAAGAGGTATGAGGTATGCAGAGGCCAGATGCTGCTTGTTTGAGAAATTTTAGGAAAGCAAAGCATGAGGCAAGAGAGGACATTTGTATGGGAAAGCCACTGGAACTGGCTTGGGTGGGCACACAAGTTAGGTGGAGTGGGGTCTCAGGGAATCACCAAGGCAAGGTGAACAGTGTGAGCCAGGTTGATGGAGACTCAGATATGGTGGTGCCTGCCTGTCAGCTCTGTGGGGGGAGAGAGTTCATCAAAGGAGCAATGGCCTCTGCCAGCATTTCTATCTAGCAGAAAGCTGCTCTCCCTCACCACCTGTCGCTCTGTTGCCAGACAATTCAGTTTCCCCTTGTATGTCCCTGGTTCCTTTCAAGCTGGTGCCCCAGAACTGGAGTTCAGAGAGAGTGAATCCAAGTAAGTCCATGCACGGACCCTTTAAGAGGAACTACCTGGGACTCCAGAAGAATTCTGTTTCACTCAGCCATAATCACCACTGGTTTTTTTTGTTGTTGTTGTTATTGTTATTTTTACAGCCAGAAGTTATGGAGACTTTTCTTCCTGGCTCTGGAACCCTGAGCTTGGGGATCTGGTCTGGGGCTAGAATCCCTCAGTCCTCAGGGTTACCTCCACCCCCCCCCCCAGATAATCCTCCCAATATTTATCTGCCACATGTGGATGTAGGGCCAGCCTGTTCAGTGTCTCTGTCCCTCCTACCAGTCTTGATGTGGCTTCTTCTTTAACCTAGTTGTAGGACTTCAATTCAGCTAGATTTCGGTGGTTCTGAATGATGGTTGTTCTGTAGTTTAGTTGTAATTGTGATCTGATTGTGGGGGGAGGGGAGTCCACATTTACCTACGCTGCCATCTTGACTAGAAGTAGTCAGCCCTTTTGTGGTGAGCATATTGAGTGTCATCTGGACTACAGAGCTCAAACAAGACTTCACCCCACCACCATGCTGCCGCTAAGTCCTGGAGTGGGTGTGTTTAAAAAGAAGTCAGCATTTTATGGCTCATGTTTTTTTTTTTTCCTAAAGAGCAGAAAAAGCTGTGTAGGTAGAAATTATGCCATCACCTTTCTCACTCTCTCTCTCTTTCCCCTTTTCACCAGAACTGGAAACAAAGATTTGAGATGCTACTGCAATTTTTATCTCTATAACCTCATTTGGAATCATTCTTTTTGATTTAAGTTTTCTTGAAATGAAAAGGATAAATTATGTTAACTTAGTTAAAGTTGGGGAAAGTTGATTGGACATCCTGTTGTCAAGGAAACCAATTGTCTTAACTTTCATTCTCTCTCTTCTGTGCGTGCACACACACACACCACCACCACCACCACCACCACCACCACCACCCACCAGTTATTACAGTGCCCTTTAAATTCTTCATCTGAGATTTTAATGTACAAGAAGTACTCAGAGAAGTGTTCCTAGAATTCAAATGCAGGGAGGCCTTTTTCTAATTCTGGGGAAGCTACTGTCATTCTGAGTCAGTGCTATGCCTCAGAAATATATGAGACATCAAGTCAACTGCAGAAGGAGACTATTGGAAACAGAAAGATGGAATGAGAACTTTTACAGAGCAATAGAACAGCACAAGAGAAAGAGAAAGGTAAACAGTTCAACCCCTTGAGCCTTTATTGTGTATCATGCTGAACGCAAGAAGCTATACACACACAAAATAATAAAAAAGAAAAAGAAGTGGAAAGAAAAGAGAGATCAAGCTGAAAGGAACCTTAGAGTGTGAGGTAGAGTTGCTTATCACCAGAAGATATGCACCATCTTCCTGTCCTGCCATCAGAGGACTACACCTCCCTGCTCCATCAATGTCATGCTTGGCTACATGACTTTCTACCCTGACTTTGCGTTTGGCCATATAACTTGGTTTGGCCAATAAGATGTTAGCAGACATGATACAGCAGACACTCGAAATGGTCTTGAGCTGTTGGGTTTGCTCTCTTGAACCTTGGCCTTCACCATGAGAAGAGCCTGCCCTGGCCTGCCTGCTGGTCCCTGGAGGATGAGAAACATGTGGTGCAGAGCTTCCCACCTAAGCCTGACCTGGATGAGCCACCACCCCAGCTGACCTACAGGTGCACTAGGATGCTCAGCTCAGTTTCCCAGCCAAGGGTGGCTTAGATCAGTCAATTCAAGACAACCCTTAGACACATGATAAAAATAATAATTTGTTGTTTAAGTTACTTCATTTTAGAGTAGTTTGTTATACAGCAATAACAAACTCATATAGAGAGCATCTAGTATAACATTGTAATTTATTACTTTCATGGGGTCATACAGCAAATTAAAGACTGGCTAAGCAGAACTTGGCCAAATGAGGGGGTCTCCTGGCAGGGCTGTGTCCACACAGGGTACAAGTCAGTCCCTTTTGGAAATCATCACTGGGAGACCAAGTATCACGTATTCTATGCTTGAAGGGCTCACACACCACTGGACCTCATCAAGACGTTCATTAGGAACACACAGAGCTTGACTGCACCAGAGAAGTTATCACTGACCTGCAGGTCCAGAAAAAAGCTACCCAAATCACCCCGGGGCTAAGGATAAGCTGTGTAGAACAGCCTGAAATGATTAGGACCCCAGTGTGGAGAGACAATTACGTGTTCAGAATCAGTTGATTCAAGTCTGTGAAATCTTGAACAGGGAAAATGCTCTGAATGTGGGTTTGTTCACAGATTCTGGAATTTCATTTTTTTGAAAAAGTCGGGGCGGGGGGGCATACTCTGAAACATAAAGGGGAAAATCCAGGAAAAAATAAAGGGAAGGCTACATTACTTTACCTGGCTGAGAACTATGTCCCAGTATATCCAGGACAGACTTAGTTTTCACTGCTGTCCTGGGGGGGATTAAAAAAAATTTTTTTTTTCTTTATTGATTTTTAGAGAAAGAAAGGAGAGGGAGAGAGCAATAGAAACATCAACAAGAGAGAACATCAATTGGCCACCTCCTGCCTGCCCCCCACTGGGGACTGGACCCACAACCTGGGCACGTGCCCTGGCCAGGAATCGAACCAACGACCTCTTGGGGCATGGGTCAACGCTCAACCACTAAGCTACACCTGTCGGGCCTGGGGTGATTATTAACAGCACCCCCTTTCACTTTCAAAAGTGTACTGGATTGGATGGTAGATGATATGCTTATGCAGCTGACAGTGTATTTTACCCATAGAGTTGAACAAAACAGGTCCAAGTAGGGTTCAGCTAAGTCCATGGGGACAGACTGCCACGGGTTATCAAGGCACATTAGATACACTGGGTCCCACTGCAGCACACCCTCCTGCACCCTTTGTCTGAGAGATGGTGAAAGCACCCAGGGCTTGACCCAGCAGCTCAGGGTCTTAAAGGCTAGGAAGTGGTGGTGTTTCAGGCTATCTGTTGTCCCCTTGGCCAACCCTGAGGTTTTTTCTAAGGGCCTCTTCTGCTGGACACTCCCTATTGTGGATCCTCAAAATAGACACACAATTTCCCATCTTGTCATTGTTTCCAAACAGTTCACCAAGCAAAAATCAGAAAATATAGCAGAAGAATGGAGTTTCTCTTACCCACACACACGTCCATACAGCCTTCTGAGCTCCATTTGGCTTTCCCAGAAACCCTGCAGAAAACATAGCACTACAGTAAGAATACAACTCAATACAATGTCAAGTGTTCAAACTTATTCAGAAAAGAAGACTGGAACCGCAAGAATGCAATTACATAAACAATAAAAAGAATTGAAGTGATATTGCTTTCAAGTAGTTTGGAGTATTAGAATAAACGAACAGCTTTTAAAAATATATATATGTTGCCAAGGAAAAGTCTCCGTCAGCTCTGCCTTAATGGGCAGAAAAGATCATCTGTACTTAAACTATTTGTGTATAATTGCTGCTAAAATATTTGAAAACTGTTTGCTTTCTCAACTATGTTAACATTCCCCTCTGCAATTTGGTTTATATTATTATTATTTTTGGCAAAGCCTCTTTTCACAGCCACTCTATATGTAAACATCTGCTGGGTCTCTCCAAATGATCACAAATTCTAAATTATCGTCATCCAAGTTTAATTTTAACTAAAATCAACATATTCAGAACCTAAGATGTTAAAGCAGTTTTATATGGGGCGTGGGGGTGGGGGCTCAGAAAAGGCTAGACTCGTGCTGTAGGGACGGAGTCGTGTTGAGGGATGGGGTGTGTGTGCAGATACACACAGAGTGGTGGTCTGGGTGAAGGGGTAGAAATGGCTGGATCCACTGCATTGTGGGAATGAAGTTTACATGAAACCGCACAGGGGTCGGGATGGAGGTGGGGGAGTGGGAAAAGCTAGGTGTGTGTCGTGGGGAAAGGAGAAGATGAGACTGTGGGCAGATAGACGAGGGGTGGGTGAGGGTTGAGAGTTGGGGAGGTCAAAGAGGTGGATGTCCTTGGCGGAAATACATTCTATTCTCATGAAATTGATGTCCACGGTCCAAGCTTGCCATATATCAAGGAGAGCGTGTATGAATATAAAAATAATCACTGAAATTGCTGGGCTCTAGAAGGAACTTGGCAGGGTTCGTACATACAAGGATGACGAGCTGAAGAAGAGCATATGTGGAAATTATCCAGAGGGAGGGGCCGTGTTCTCCTCACATGGACAGTTAGGCTGTTTCCCTCCAAATGTTAATACCAAAGCAATTACTCAACTGAATGCAACTGGCCACCCCCCACCCCCACCCCCTGAAATGTCAAATGCATTTAATTTCCTATCTGGTCTGTTCTTCTATTTTGACACTTAGACATTCCCTCACGCTTGCTTCAGGAATCTCACAAGAAGCCCGGGTGTGGCAGCTGTGGGCTTAGTGTTGAGCACCGGCCACTCCTGAGACAGAGATGGGAGAAGAAGGTGTTTAAAATTCCAGGAAGAGAGAAACGACAACAATACCGAGTACAAGTGGCTGACGGACAGAGACAAGGTCAGAAGGAATAAAAACGCGAGGAAGGAGGAAGGACAGAAATAGCTACTGTGATTTTCTATCTGACACCAAGGTCCTGCCTTTCCGGGGGGCAGGGGTGGGGAACCCTAAAGAGACCTTAAAGGGGTATTATCAGGATTGGCCCAAATGTAGTCCTTCCTGCCTTTGGCTTAGCGGCCAGTGTGGTTGTATCTCATGGCAGCACCCCCATGAGTTAGCAGAATAAACCATTGGCTTCTGGGAAAACCCAATGTGAGGGGAAAATAACCTTCGAATATAGAACCCCTGGCCTTAATCTACAAATGTGGACGTTTCCCCTTGCTGGTCTGGCCACTCAAAGGCATCTCGCTGAACCAGCTTCCCTTCCGAGCTTTTATTTCTGGCAACTCGTGGCCATTCTCCCTGTTATCCTGGCTCCAAAGTTACAGGCACATTTGAGTCATTTTGTCTTGAATTCTCGACACCTAATTAGTCACATGAGGTACTCACATGCCTCTCTCTTCACTGGCATTACCACCCTGGGCCAGGTCTTCACGCCACACCTAGACTTCAGCAGTTGGATTCTACAGACCTGACCTCAGTTCTCTACAGAGTATCGTCCACTTGGCCTTCCCTCTCCTACTCATAAGCGATAGCACATCAGTGGTTCTTCACTTGCCTGTCTAGACTGTCAGGGATCTGGCCCCCTCCCTGACCCTACCCCCCATAGCTACATTCCTCAGGGGTCCCTAATCTTTGGCTTCCAGGTGCCTCACACACATTGTCACTGCCCATCTGGCTTGTGTGTCCTTGTCTTTGTATTGATCGCTCCTGCAGGACCCCTTTCTTCGGGATGATTCTAACCCCGATGGGTCTCCCTCTCCTCTGAAGGGCAGCCACTCAATCTAGCGCGAGGAGAGATCTGATCTGATATTGTCCACCATTATTTGGTGTGTGCCCTTGAGGGCATAAGTAATTTCTACTTCTTCCACATTCCAGGGCCTGGCACCTTTATAAACTCAATAAATGGGTTTTGGGGTGATTGATTGAATGAATGGATGACAGGACTCAATACATATTGATGAGTGATAAACGATGGGTCACTGTCATCATGTAGCTCCTTCACATACAGACCACTCCAGGTATGGGTGACCTAGACAGGAGCAATGCTTCATGGGTAAGGTTGCACTGGACTCAACATGTCTTATTCTGGAAGGCATGGAAGACAGCCCTTACCTGGCGGAAAAATGTCAGGTTTCCAATAAAAGGAGAAGGCTTAGGATGTCTGATGCCCAACTTCTCCAGTCTTGAAAATGCTGAAGTGGAGTACCTGAGAGGAAAAGCAAATCTGAAAACAGAGAACCTGAGGGTGCATGCATGCTTTTGGCCCTAGAAGGGGTCCAAATTATTGAGTCTTCTGAAAATGTAGGTAGAAAAATAAGTTTCCAGTTGACAATATCTAAGGACTGAAGAGGTAGGGACCTGTAGCTGAGTGAGTAGCATAGAACCCAGTAAATTACCCCTGACTGAGTGACAGGCTAGAGATCAAGGAATCCTAAAATTGGGGGACCCCTGAGAGACCATGGAATCCGAATGCCCCTCCCCCATCTAAAATGCCCCTCCCCCACCTAAAATGCCCCTCCATACGTTGTTCTTTAATACACACATCTCCCCCTTTCAGGTCCTTTGACTATAATCTCCTATGAACAATGATCTCCGAAGGCAAGGGGTAAGATGTCACAACAGCAAAAATCAGTTCCCCATGCAAATTTGTCCATTTTCTTGGTCAGAATTGACCCCTGCACATAATTTGTCCCTCAGCACATTCCACGGCCTAATAGAGAAACATCAGAAATGGGGACGGAGGGAACATTCCGTGGAGACGAGACCTCATCGCCAACCGCCGACAACCCCTTTCTGCCTTTGTTTTCATGGCCTGAAACCATATGGGAAGCATATTTTCTTAACCAAAAATCAGGAAAGGCAGCCCGACAGATTTCTGTGCCACTTTCCAGGAGAGAGCGGCGGTCTGAGAAGTGCACGGGGCTGTCAAAACACTGGCGTTACTAGGATGTTTCAACAGTTTATGGGAACAGAGAGGTAACACAGGGAAAGTCGGAGCTGGCTTCGAGAAGCCTGGACATATGGCTGTAATCCCTGACCAGCCAGCTAA
The DNA here is from genome assembly GCF_014108415.1 of Molossus molossus. NCBI lineage: Eukaryota > Metazoa > Chordata > Mammalia > Chiroptera > Molossidae > Molossus > Molossus molossus. Next base: position 101,485,735 of record NW_023425401.1, on the reverse strand, counting down.
TTAGGTCAAAAGTTCAGTTAGTTCAGAAAAATTAATGAGTCAAACTGGGTGTTTAGCATCATGCAGAGATCAGCCAGATCTTAATTTAGGAGCAAGGAAAAATGTAGAGAATAACACTACAGCTGGGCTTCATAGCGGCACTGGGCTTAAAAAGAGCCCTACTGCTTTAAGAATCACTCACGTACTGTTAGAGAGAGGGGATGTGTGCTGGTCTTTGGCTTCCCCTGCCCACCTGCAGTGCAGTGAGGAGCACTTACAATAAGAACTTTTCACCCAATACTCCAATATCCAGGGAAAGGCCAGCCCGGCTTACAGGTTGACTTGTGTTATTCTGAGCAATAGGTGTGCTTTTATATTACTTTATTTTACTTTCCATTATTGATTTTAGAGAGAGAGGAAGGGAGAGGGAGAGAGAGAGAAACATCGATGAGAGAGAACATCCATTGGCTGCCTCCTGCATGCCCCCCACTGGGGATCGGGCCCACAACCTGGGCATGTGCCCTGACTGGGAATTGAACCGGCGACCTCTTGGTGCAGGGGTCGATGCTCAACCACTGAGCCACACCCGCCAGAGAATGGATCTGCTTTTAAAGTGGCCGCAAGGGAGAACCAAGCCAGGGCAGACAAGGAAGGAGGGTTCTGCTCCCACCTCTCCCCACCCAAGTTTCCACTGTAGGGCCACAGTATCGGGTTTGAATGAATCCCCAGCACATCATATTTAAGTCCATGTTCAAGTGTAATTACAAGCCACAATCAAGAGCCATGTGCGAATTACATGGATTAGTCATGCCCACGTTCCTCTTCATTAGCGCGTGTACCAAAGGTTGACAGCACAGGGTGTAACAGTTATTCTTTCAAGTCGGCGATGATATTTGAAATAACTCCCCTCACACCTAAGAGGAAAGACTAAAGGAAACATCCCAGTCGACTTACTACGTCCCTCAGCATCTCAGGTCTGGTTTCTAGGTTCATTTCTTCATTGGTTTTTGTGAATTATTTTCTAAATGTGATCTCTAATGGGTAGAAAGAAATATGTCATCGTGGGCCACGTAATTACATCTTAATTTTGTAATTAGATGTCTTGATTGTCTAATTAAAGGACAAGAAGTCTGTGCCTAATTACACATGCTAATTATTATGCAAGTCCATGTCCTAATTATGTAACTCCACTTATGAAAACACTGCTTGTGTGTCCCTGCACAAAATTCAGACATTTTCAAACATATGGCATCAGCAGAGAACGTTCTGGACACAGCCATAACTTCACTTTGCAGCCTCGACTCGAGCACAGGCCTTGAGTGTCTTCAGCGAGGACTCACCAGTGTTGCCATTAGTAACAAGTCCCTGCACCAAGTCAGCAGGAAGAGCTCACTGCCACCAGACCTCTGAGCAAAACTGCAAAGTAGTTTTCATCTGTCTACCTCCCACTTCCTTCTCTGTACCCTGTTTCATATTCCCTGGTCCCAGGTTCCCCTTGGTCTCTCTTAACAGGCTCTTAACCCAGAATCACTAAACCCCAGAAGCCAGAGGTTGAATTGCGTCACTCCAAAATGATAAGTTCACGTCCTTATGCCCAGTACCTCAGATATGACCTTATGTGAAGATAGGGTGTTGCGAGTTTAATTAGTTAAAACGAGGTCACGCCGAAGTAGAGTGAACCCCTAATCTGTTTCGACTTGTAAGAGGAGGGCCACGTGAATGGAGACACAAGGAGAGCGCCAAGTGATGGCAAGGGCAGAGACTGGGATTGTGCAGCTGTGAGCCAGGGATGCCACAGGTCTCAGCAACCCGCTGGGAGCGAGGAAGAGGCAGGGAAGGGTTCTCCCCTACGGGTTTCACACCTTGATTTCTGACTTCTAGCTTTCAGGACCGTGGGATCGCAAATTCTGGTGTTTTAAGCCCAGTTTGTAGTAACTTGTTGTGGCAGCCCTAGAAAATGATAGACCAAGAATACCCATGAATGAGTTTTAGAGTCCATGAAGGGATTTGAAAAGCAGCGTCCTGCCCTGGCCAGTTTGGCTCAGCGGTTAGAGCGTCAGCCCGCAGACCAATGAGTCACAGGTTCGATTCCAGTCAAGGGCACATACCTCAGTTGCAGTTTGTCCCCGGCCCTGGTCGGCTCGTGCGGGAAACAACCAGTCGATGTGGCTCTATCACATCAATGTTTCTCTCTCTCTCTCCCTTTCTCCCACTCTGGCTGATGATAAATGGAAAAAAATATCCTCAGGTGAGGAATAAAAAAAATAATAGTAATAAAATAAAAACAATGTCCTGCCAGTGCTTTAAAAGTTGTCATTGTGAGAGAAATTTGCTCTTTTATATCAAAATGTGCTATTAACTCTTGTGCCATCAAAAAAGTGCAGGTACCCGAGGATGCTACTGTGAAAAGCAGGTAACACGCAACCAGGCTGTGATATTTAGAACAGCTTCCCTTTGACGTGCGTGAACGCAAATGTATCCCACAATTACGCGCAAGGACACGCATCATGGCTTACGTTAAGGATGCAGAAGTTGGAAAACGACGATGGAAAGTGTATGTAGTAGCTGCAGATACCATCCGTTGCTTTCACTTTGACAACTAACGCAACCGTCTATTGCTACAGGACATGAGCCAGCATATACTTCCCATTCTCAAAATAACTTGCACGATATGGGTCATTTTTGAAATAACTCTCAAGTTTTAAAGCCTAGAAATCCCTCAATATTCTGTTTTCCCCAAGACAAAGTCCCTTCTTGATACATTCAACAAGAGTGGTCAGCCCATTGTTCAGCTGTTGCAGCCACTTGAGAGAAACTGAGGGGTATTTTGATGAATCCTGTATTAAAGAGATGGTCAAGGTGATTGAGGTTTGGAGCAAAAGAAGAAAACAGTCGGATGAGGACCTGCCCTCCAAGATTTGATTCTGCTTATCTTTTTTATTTAAGAAAATGTTTTTCCTTTATTTATTTAGAGAGAGGAAGGGAGAGAGAAATAGAAACATCGATGAGAGAGAACATCAATTGGCCACCTTCTGCATGCCCCCCAGTGGGGACCGGGCCCACAACCTGGGCATGTGCCCTGACCAGGAATCGAACTGGCAACCTCTTGGTGCATGGGTCAATGCTCTCTCTGCATATCTTTTTTTTTTTTTTTTATCCTCACCCGAGGACATTTTTCCATTTTTTTGTTCAGGTAGAGTGGGAGGGAGAGAGAGGAACAGAGAGAGAGAGAAAAACATCGATGTGAAAGGGACACATCGAGTGGCTGCCACCCGCATGACCGACCAGGGCCGGGGACAAACTGCAACCAAGGTACGTGCCCTTAGCAGGAACCGAACCCGGGTCTCTCCAGACCGCAGGCCGACGCTCCAACCGCTGAGCCAAACCGGCCAGGGCTCTCTCTGCATATCTTAAGCAGCCAGAGAGGAATTGGGTTTTCTCTTGTGTGCTTCTAGAAATAGCCAGCTCCTTGGTTCATTCATCATCCTCACCATCACTATCAAAGACTCACCACTTGGTGAACTGCTTTTGGATATTTCAGAGGCTATTGAGGTTTTTGAAATGATGAAAGATTTCTTTGGCCAATAACACTTCTCCTGGGATAAAAAACCATGAGGTTCCAGAACAGGAGGTCAGGTAACCCACCTGTCCTGCTCTTTGGGGAAGAAATTTGCTTTCTCATGGTTAACTACAGTTGCGACATGGACAGCCATCAAAGGCTTTGCCAGCAATTTCATTAAAAAAAAATGGGGGCCATATCAGAAACTTCATTAGGAACAAGGCCTTAAATCATTGCCTTTCCAAAAGGCATTATGACATGGGAGCAGAATATGAGGTTTGCTAGCCCTCAGAAGACATGCTTTACAGAAATTTGGGCAAAGAAGCTAGAACAATCACGGAGAATGCCTACTCTCATTTTACTGTAATTCTTTCTAGTTTTGATCTTCTGAGTATTGTTATATATTTGAGATCATATTCACTATAATTTTTTTCTATTTCTATTTTTTATTTAACATAAGGGAAAAATCTCCATGTTGTTAAGTATTAATAATTTAGGAATATTATTTTTATGACAGTATAATATTCCTCTTATGGACATGTAATTTACTAAACTATTCTTGTTGTTTAATATTTAGGGCATCATCAATTTTTTTTTCCCCTGCTAATTTGTTACACTACTACAGTGGACATCAGACTTTCCTAACACTTTATGCATAAAGCTTTTCCAGACCTGAAATCCATGAGTCACTGGTTTTAAATGTTGGTACACATGCCAAAGCAGAAAGTTTGTCCCCATCAGTCTCCCTGTCGGTGTATCCATTTCACCAAACACTCTCACAGAATTTTTTCCTAATTTTATTGACACATCAATGTATTTCTCTCATTAGTAGAGAGAGAGAATTCTTTTTGCCCCCCTACCTTTTCTCCAATTTCAAAAATATTTCCCAACTTTGAGATTATTCTTTCTTTGCCCCCTCGTTTCCACTACAGTTTATTCAGGTGTCAGGCAGAACTAGGCTACACCAATCGGTTAGAGAATTTGTTGGAAAATGAGCAGTTTTTGACGTGTGACTGCGAGCTGACTCCAAGCACATATTTGGGCAGGGAGAGGAAATAAGCAGATGAAGTCTGAACAGTTATCATTTAGAAAATAACTACAGCCTCTGCCAACAAAGATAAAGGAAGCAACCCAGAAGTTTGGAGGAATTAATTCCCAGTGAGACAAACTTCAACGAGAGACAGAAGATGGAAGAGAAGAAGGAGCCAGGAGATAAATTCTCTTAGCTTTTATCCCTCCGAGCTACTGGAAGAGCTTATGTATACCACGTTTTATGTACTAACATACATGATGTGTCTATTTTATATGATTTAGGAATGGAAGGATTCAGTGCTCTTGTTCATTTCTTGAAGCAATGCTATAGAGTTGGGAGAGCAAAGGCTGAGTCTTTTTTTAAGGACAAGAATAAACAAAATCAGATAGTTTTGAAAAAAGAAAAAGAAAATAACTACAGCCTTATTAGCTGCCTTTAAATTCTATTTTCTTCTTCTTCTTTCTTGTCCCATTCTTCCCCCACAACTACAACTAGAGAAACTGTAAGCACAGAAATAGCTTCTGGCGTGCATCAAGAGTTCCTTGGAAATACAGAGTTTCCATGTGAGGTCATCTCAGTTCTCCTTTTAGCACCTTGTCTTTGTTTTAGCATTCTCCTGCTCATGTCCAGGGCCTCTCTGTGACCCATCCCCTCTAGCCCTTGCTCTCACTTGCCAGCAGGGCTAGAGATCATCTGGTGCACACCTGGTGGATTGGTACTGCTTGTGTGTAGGAACACTAATTGTTTTTTATGCCAATCTTGTGATCAGTTATCCTTCCACACTTTCTGATTGGTTTACATGTGGAATCTCTTTGATTTCTTATGCTGACAATGATCTGTTACGTAAATAACATCAGTTCATTCTTTTTCTAATCCTTTGTCTCACTTTTCATTTTCTTTTCTTATTCCATTGGCTGGGACCTCTAGTACAGTATTTAAAAGAAGCCGTAAAAGAGAGCATCCTTTTCATATTCCTGACTCTCTGGGAATGCATCTAATGTTTCAAAATTAAGTATGAAGTTTTGCTATAGATTTTTGGTAGATATTCTTCATTGTGTTCAGGACACTTCTTTCTATTCCTAGTTTGCTTAGAAAAGTTTTCCTTGATTAGTCTTGTCATAGTTTTGTCTATTTTATTAATCTTTTCAAGGCACCAACTTTTGCTTTTGTTGATCATTTCTTTTTTTTTTTTTTTTTGCTTTCTGTTTCATTAATTTATGCTCATATTTTTATTATTGTCTTCCTTCTATTTTCTTTGGGTTTATTCTTTTTTGTTGTTGTTTCTTTTTCTTTTAACTTCTTAACAACTTAGCTCACTTATTTTCAATATTATTTTATTTTTAATGAATGAATTTAAGACTAAAATCTCCCTCTAAGTACATCTTTAACTGCATCTCACATGTTTTGAAATGTACTTTCAGTGTCTGTTGTGGTCTCCTAGGGAACTTCTGCCCATAAACTATGTAAACTAAAGAGTTGATTCCATTGTGCCTTACATTGGTGGCACATGATATTTTTGATTCATGGTGAAGTCATGGATTTAAATATTTTTGATATGTTTTGATGCATTGCAATTATTATTTTATCAAATTATCCCATATTTGGCTGGTTGAATACATATAAGTTTGTTCCCAAGTTGCTTTTAACAGAACAGCTTCCTCACTTTCTTAAACAAGATGTTTCAGGTTTATCTTGCACATTTCTTGCCTCAAACCTGCAACAGCAATTTTCCCAAGGACCCTGGTTCCTTTAAATGGAAAATGGCATGTAGGGTCCATAAAAGGAGGAAGACTTTACACTGTATTTCTTGGTGATACTCTATGATACCACATTTGATTCTTCAACCATGTGAATGCCTGTTTAAAAACTTAGATTTTTGCCCGGCCGGTGTGGCTCAGTGGCTGAGCGTCGACCCACGCACCAAGAGGTCACCAGTTTGATTCCCTGTCAGGGCACAAGCCCAGGTTGTGGGCCTGATCCCCAGTGGGGGGCATGCAGGAGGCAGCCAGTCGATGTTCTCTCTCATCGATGTTTCTATCTCTCTCTCCCTCTTCCTCTTTCTCTAAAATCAATAAAGAAAAAATAACACTTAGATTTTTTAAAACTTGTTAATTGACTCTTTTGTAATAAGAATTATTTTAAATGTATAGTGGTACCTTACATAAGAGATCAATATGGTGAATCCTATCAAAAAGTGAAGGAATTCTTTTAAATAAATGGATCTTTCCCAACTGTATTAGTTTGCTATTGCTATGTAACGAATAACCACAAACGTAGGGTCTTAAAGCGACACAATTTATTATCTTGTGGTTCTGGAGGCCAGAAGTTCAAAATCAGGCTCATTGGCTTAAAGTTGAGGTATCAGGTAGGGACGGTTCCTTCTGGAGAATCCAGGGAATTCTTGATTCCTTATTTCCGTCGCTTATGGCCATATCTCTCCAGTCTCCGCTTCCAGTCGATACATCGCCTTCTGTGACCAACCCCCCTCTTATAAAGACCCTCGTGATTACATTTAGGGCCCACCCAGGTCATCTACTAAGATGCTTTCCCTATCTCAAGATTCTCAATCCGATCCTTAAAGTCCCTTTTGCCATAGAAAGTGGCTAATTCCGGGGATTAGGACGTGGGCATCTATTTTGCTTCCACACCAACTTACACCGTGTGTAGATCCTGGTTCTACTGTGGCGTTTTGGAGAGTGCCCCTAGAGGGGAGGAGTCTGGGCCAGGCCTGGGAGACTGTCGGAGCTTCCCTTTCAGGGAGAACTGGGTGTTACAGCTGCTGGAGGGTGGGAAGGAGGCAAGCCCAGAGCTCAGCCTCCGCCTCGGGCACCACTGAAGAAGGCTGTGGTGACCCTACCATCTAAACGGGCCATTGATAGGTATTTTATTAATTTGTGTTGCTAATCGTTGTGACTTTATTTATTTTTATTGGATTTATTGGGGTAACATTGGTTAATAAAATTATATAGGTTTCAGGTGGTAAACACAGAATACAATACACCAATGATGTATTGTAAAACAGATAAGTATTTTAAAGAAAATACTACAATTAAGCCCTGGCCGGTTTGGCTCAGCGGTTAGAGCATCGGCCTGTGGTCCAGAGAGATCCGGGTGTGGTTCCCGCTAAGGGCACGTACCTCAGTTGCAGTTTGTCCCCGGCCCTGGTTGGAGTCATGTGGGTGGCAACAACTCGATGTGTCCTTTTTACATCGATGTTTCTCTCTCTCTCTTCCTCCCTCTCTCCCTCCCACTCTATCTGAAGACAAATGCAAAAAAATATCCTCGGGTGAGGATAAAAAAGAAAATACTACAATTAAAAAATAATAATGTCATCCAGTTGATGGTTATTACAGTGCAAACAGTTAACAAACTTTTCCATTTTTTTTTTTACCCTCACCTGAGTATTTTTTTCCATTTATCTTTAGATAGAGGCGGGGGGAGGGAGAAAGAGAAACATCGATGTGAGAGAGACATATCGACTGGCTGCCTCCCGTACCCCTCCGTCCAGGGCCAGGGACTTAACCACATCTGAGGTAGTGCCCTTGGCCGGAATCGAACCCTCTACTATTTGTTCCGTGGGCTGACGCTCTAACTGCTGAGCCAAACCAGCCAGGGCAACTCTTCCATTTTTATCCCAACTTTTCAGGACTGGAGAGTTAGTTGAGTTAATAAATCTCCATTGGTATTAAGACGTTAATCTTCTAAATTCAGTTGTTCATATAGCATCGTTAGAGTTTTTGCCGTATCTGCAGATCACTTGTGCTATTTTACTTCCTTTTTCCTTTTAATAAACTAAAATGCATTTATTTTTAAAGAAAACTTTATATCATGACCATAAATGAGAACCATTTCCATCAATAAAACTCATGGTAATAATAAACACTTCACAATGGAACTTTTCAGAAGTCTGTGAACCCCCTAAAAGGATCTCACTGGCTACAGGTCGTCAGTCCATAGGCCAAGGATGGTCCAAGCAGACTACCTTTTATTTTATTTTTATTTTTTTATCCTTACCCGAGGACATTTTTTTGTTTTTTTGTTCAGACAGAGTGGGAGGGAGAGAGAGAGAGAAACATCAACGTGAAAGGGACACATCGAGTGGCTGCCACCCACACGACCCAAACAGGGCTGGGGGCAAACTACAACCGAGGTACGTGCCCTTAGCGGGAACCGAACCCGGGTCTCTCTGGACTGCAGGCCGACGCTCTAACCACCGAGCCACACCGGCCAGGGCAACATTTTAAAAGGTGCTCTGTCTAGGTCTCCCTGGCTCGGCTGGTAGGTTAACACCACGGCCAGAGAATGAGGAAGGATCGCAGTCCTTTTTCAGCATGCACGGGGAGAACTGGATCAGATGCATCTGTTGTCTTGTGTTTCCTTTCTCAGAGCTAAAGAGCTGGTCTGCCACTGCCACTGGATTTATTCCAAACGGTGACAGGCGTTTCCCTCGTGGAGGGCAAAGGTCCCGACAGTGCACTCTTTACCACTGTCTGGGCTAATGTCAGTGGACGTGTTACGGACAAAGAGAATCACGGGGCCGACACATACTCACTGCCCATCTCTGTGTGCCAGGCACAGCGCTGGGCACCAGGGATGCGGCAGGAAGGTGGCACGAGCCTACTGCACCAGGCAGACACTCCGCGGCTAACGGCAAGCAGTGGAGTCAGCCTTTGCACTGTGAGCCTCGCAGCAGGGACAGCACGTGTCACAGGACGTGCCTGTTGAAATATACACTTTGTATTTCGGTCGCTTAGGAGCACTTCTTCCCTCCAACTACTGGCTGGCATTTATAGAACCCCCCCAAAATGGAAAGTGGTCCTTAGGCTTATTATTTCTCCCCAAGGCCAGTTTTTACAAAATAGAGCCCTCTAGAGAGGATCCATCTCCGGAAAGCCATTCAGCTGAGGACAGAGGCGGTGAAGCTGGGTGACGAGCAAGGCCGTGGCCCCGCAGCAGTCTGAGGGCGCTGGAGGAGGCGTGGGAAGGGCGGTGCTCCCGGAGGCACTGGGTGCGGGTGTTATTCGTGTGGGAGGAAACACTACCTGCCTTAAGTTGACTGTGCCTTCCAGTGCCCGTCCCTCAAGGAAACCAGCAGATGCAGTCTGGGACTAAGGGCAGCAAAGGCGGGGCGTCGGAGGGGTGGCGGGAGGGAGGGACTCTGGGAGGCCCAGAGCCAGCCCCCTCAGCCTTTGCCCCCGGTTCTAGGTCACAGAGGATGCTGGGAGCGTGCCCCGCCCTTCTGGCCGGTGAGCATTAGAGAAGAGGGATGAAGGCAGAGCAGAGAAGGCTTACAGTGTGAACACCGTGCGACTCCGTTTTCCATTTTAAAAAGAGAGCAAAGCAATTGAATTATGTCATCAAAGCGGTCAAGTGGCTGATATTTTTGAAACACTCCTGGATGTTTTTGTAGGTATTTGACTGCATTGAACTAGACTAAGCTCCCCCTGCCCCGTCCACCAGAAAAACTAGTGACATATTTAAATACCCCCCAAAACCCCTCTTCTAGGATGGGGGGAGGGGAGGAGTCATGGCTGAGTGCAATTAGACATATATACATCATAAACATTTTCAAATAAAATACATGGAAGTGGATTATAAGATATCTTAATTTATAACTGTAAATACAAATACATCCCCCTGTCATTTCATATGTTTATATATTTAAAAATGAAAAGCGGCCTCTTGGATCAGGACCTCGGATTCCTCGCGTGTCGGGGGATTTGAGCCCAGACATGGCATCTATGTCTCCTGCTTCTGCTCCTGCTCCGCCTGCCCTGTTTGTCCCAGGAGCTGGAGAACTTGGCTCTTGAGAGGGAAAAAGCCAGCCAAAGAATTTCTTACAAAGTCCAGAAAGAATTCTGCCTCTGTGGCCTCCTCTCTTTCGCCTCCCCTCCACGCGGAGTCCTGCAGCCCTGCCCACGAGAACGAGCTTGTCATCAGACAGCGACAGGCAGCTTCGGGGCTCTGGCGACACCATCATCCAAGACGCACTTTTGCAGAGGAGGGAGAAAAGCTAGGTGGCCCCACATCAGCAGGAGTCTCTCCATGAGACAGCTGCAAGGACTCTCGCTCTCAGCTGGGGAAGGGCCCAGGCCAGAGCGGACGGTGGCCATTTCCATCTCTCCATCCGCCAGTTAGTGGACCGGGCCTCACTGATAATTGTGCTCTCAAGGTAATGGCTGGTTTAAGTAACTGCCGGTGTCTGTCCTCACTGGGGAATCTTAGCACATCAAAAGACGTCGAGGAAGCCAGAATTCACCTCGAGTCTGAATTAATCACTTTGTCAAGCACAACAAAGGCCGTCTTGCTTTGCTAATAATCCCAAATGAGGCCGCAACCCTCAGTTAAATAAGGAAACCGTGGTGCCTTTAATTAATGTTTCAAAGAGCTCAGACTTGCTTTATTTTTACGAGAATGCGGGGAAATGCGTGCAGAGCAGGTGCACTGAAGTTCCTAGAAAAGGATCCGAGGGCTCGAGTTGACCACAAGGTCAGTGCGTGCGGCCGCGTCTGGGTCAGAGGAAGTCAGACCCAGTATGCCTCCAGATTTGCCCTGCAGGCTCAGCACTTCCTCTGCCCGGGCGTGGCCACTGGAAGCCACTGTCACGTCCCTCTGTCCGAACATAGCCACCAGCCTTTCTGGGCTGCACCCCAGATCCCTGCCACCCTCCAGCCTGCTCTCTGGCTGACGCTGGATCTCAGGTCGTGTCTCATAAGGCTGGCTTCACCAGGCAGCTCAATTCCCCGCACCTCCCCTGCCCACTCCCCCACTCCCGGAGCCCCCAGCCAGCCTGGCCTTTGTCTGGAGCCAAGTCCCTCTCCAGGCCCCACCGAGGTCATGCGGGCCAGGTCCGAGCCATGGCATCTCGTGGGTTCAGAATGGGAGGTTGGTCTGACCCCAGCGGCACAGCCACCTCCGAGAGGATTTCGGGACCCCTAACACCACTTGGAGGCCGAAGAGCAAGATGCAGGGATGGGGTCTGTCCGGAAGCCACTCACTTTAGTCCAGTGATACTTAGAGTGTGGACACGTGCAAAGGGTGAGCGAGACACATCCGACCCCAGAGAGTGTATCCTATAGAAAACAAACGGGGAAATGGGGGACCTTCCTTGGACCTGGGGAGACCCTGACAGCAGCCTTCCATAGACTTAGTTTACCTAGTAGTTCCCCATGGCTTCTAAACTGGCCACCGGTCAGAAACCTCAGTGCCATCTTTCACTCTTTCCGTGAACCCTCGTGTGTAGTCAGTCCCCAAGGACGGTCAGTTCCGAACGTCGCAGGTGGGTCCTCTCCTCCTTCGAGCTGGCACCGCCCGAGTTCAGCTCATCGTCGTCTGGCGCTTGGGCACAAATCTTCAGTGGCATCCTGACCTGGCCTCCAGGCCTCCAGTTTCTCTCCATCCATCAACCTGCCGTCCACACCGCTGCCCGGGAATCTCGCGAACGGCACATCTGACCCCGCGGTGGCCGCTTCTGTGGTCTCCATGGGTCCCTGTCACTTCCAGGCCAAACAGGCAAGTCCTTTATTTGGCCACAGGGCCTTTGATGATCTGGCCTGACTCCGAGTGGTCTCTGTCCCCCGCCCTTAGACTCCAGGATTCCTGCGGGACTTGGACATTTATAGTTAAGCCAACTTGTTTAACCTGTCCGGGCTTTTAAACCGATGGTCTTCTCCAGGGCCAGGACGAAGACGAGGCAAGTAAGGCATCGAGGGCACAGACGTTAAGGGAGCGCTCACTCTCAGGGATGTGCAAGTGCCGCCCCGCCCCTGTACGACCCCGAGTGTAAGTGCCTCCTTAACTCTTACACCCCAGAGGCCTGCTGAGCTCACCCTGGTCCCAGTACACTCTGTTCCCTGCCTGGGGTGTCCACCCTCTCACCCCACCTGGCAAGTACAGATTATTCTTCAGAGTTCTCCAGGGGCCCACCCAGACTGTCCTAGGCGCATGGAGACATTCCCTGGCCACCAGCTCCCTAATGCAGAGGGACTGCCAACCAAGAATAGGAGAACTTGGTGTGTTATTTGTGGGAATATAATCCTGCCTAAATTCGTTATTTACTGGACCTGGTTCTGTTTCCATCAGGCGGGCTTAGTCATCTGTAGTTAATCCTTTTGTTTTTATGAAGTCCTTAAAGAACCCTTAAGATGTTGTTGTGAAAGAGAGATCTGCCTTGGGTGAACCCCAATGACAGGCTGAGCCCGGAGAGGGCACAGTGCCTGGCACGGGGTAGGCATCCAGCTGTTTGCCATTATCATGCCCCTGTGTCCTTCGTGATAATATCGAGCAGTCGCTGCATGTTTTCCGGGGGCCAGGGCTCCTCCAAGCGCTTCCCACGTGTTCACTCATGTATCGCTCTGTGGGAAAGTGCTGCTGTGATCACCTGCATCTCGCAGGTGGGAAAACAGAGGCCCAGAGAGATAAGTAACTGGCCCAAGGTCACACAGCAAGTAGGAGCGGAGCTGACGTTTGAACCCAGGCATCTGGCTCTGGAGTCTGGGCTTGTAGCTAGCAGCCTGGACTGTGTCTCACTCTAAGTCTGCAGTGCAGCAAACCGCCTAGAACCAAACTGTCTCCCAGACAGGAGGTGCGGGAAGCTCTGCTTTGCTCCCGCTGTGGGCTGAGGACCCTGCGGGCCTGTGAAAAGGCAGATGCCAGTCACAGGACTCAGTGGTCCCCTGGCATCAGATCAGTTGATCAGATTAGCCAATGAGTCAGCAAGACCCCAAGACTTGAAACAAGGATGGGTCTGTGTAAAGTGACGGCCTGGCCTGGATGAAGAATAGAGGGGCTGTTTCCTTGAGATGCTGTGTCTCCTCAGAGTCAAGGTTGGTACTCAGGGGCGTTGGGTACCATACTTGTCATGGGTGCTCAGAATGATTCCAAATTCCTTTGTTGTCTAGCCTAGTAGGCGTTCAAAAAAGACTTGCCAATTGGAATCGGTTATGTCTTCATAAACCCAGTTGATACCTCCATCTTGCTGTGGTAGGGACCTGCCTGGTAGCCTGAGGCCTGCCTGGTAGCCTGGGCTGCGTCCCAGCCTGGCAGATGACTTGCGGAGCTTAGGCATTCAAAATAACAAAAGATCATTGTGAGGGTTTCAAGAATATTTTTAATCCCATTGCATCATTGTTGTTGCTGTAATCCTGAAATCTTGGCATTGACCTGAGTCGTGCCAAGTTCACACATTGGCCTTTGCTCCCCCTCTTAGCTACAGTGATCAACTATAGGTCCAACTGGAAACTGCCTAGAACAGGGTCAAAGGGCAGTAGCTGCCACCTACGGTCCCCAGGAGCCTCAGTGCCCTTTGCTCATCCATGTGGTCAGTTCTGGCTCTCACCCCCCGGGCTCCGGACTGGATGCGCAGACCCGCTGGGCCTGCCCAGCCCTCCCCCTGACTGACCCATCTGGATTTGGCTTCTCGCCTGCCTCCTGGACTTTATATTCCCTGGTAGGATTACTGGTTCTGGTCCTAGTCCTGGCTCATCCTGGCCACTTCTCTCATCACCTGCCTGCATTATCTGTTGCTGTGTAACAAATTACTCTAAAACCAAAGTGGCTTAAAACAACCAACACTTATTATTGCGCAGTGTTTCCAAGGGTCAGGAATCTGGGAACGGATTCGCTGGGTGGTTTGGGCTGAGGGTCTCCCCTGAGGTTACAGCCAAACTGCCAGAGCCTGAGCGTCCGCTCCCGTGTTCACTCAGGTACGTGCTAGCAGGCTTCGCTCTCAGGCCCTCTGCAGGCCAGGCGGCTTCCCCCTCAGCGAGCAGTCCACGGGAGGGGGGCCAAGGCCGGGCTATAAAAGTCTCAGTCGTTTATAACCTAACTTTGGAAGTGACATACTGTCACTCTGCTGTATTCTAATGGTCACATGAGTGAGCCTGGCATGGTGGGGGAGGGGACTCTGCATGGTGTGAATACCAGGGACAGGGATCATTCAGGGGACGTCTATGGCTGGCTACCATATCACCGTGCCCCCGTGTGAACAAATCTCATGAAAGTACACCTTCTTCCAGTTTCACCCTGGGCTTTTCAAGCTGGTTACTAAGCCTTGTAAAGTCTGTAAGCTGCTTCCTCCTACGATGAGGTATTGAAACAAGATGTGGTCACACCATTTTTCATTCCATAAAGATGTATTCAGTGCCTGCTCGGTGCCAGGCACCGTGCCAGATGCCATCATACATCACCAGGAGAACAGATAGGATCTGCTTAGCTTTACCGGAAAAGTGAAATCTGGGAAACTTCAGACTGGGGGGCGGAAAATGAATTTAAATCCTTCAGGGAACCATATGGCTGAGAATAGCTAATATCCGCGAGGCACTTGCGGTGGGTCAGGCATTGTATCAACACGTAGTAAATATCGTGGCTTCTCGTCTCCGCCTTCATCCTTGTTGTGTCTGTTGTATAGATGAAGAAACTGAGACTTAGACACCAGGGACCGGCCCACGGCTCAGGGGCCAGGCTGCAGCCCAGGCCTCTGGCGGGTCTGTTCGGGCTCAGTAAGGCCCACGCAGGGGAGACCGGGGTGGACTCCGGGGCTGCCGCAGCAACTGGGGATTCACAGCAACAGAAGTTGATTCTCTCACAGTTCTGGAGGCCAGAAGGCTCACGTCGGGGTGTTGGCAGGGCCACGCTCCCTCTCTGGGGCTCTACGGGGGGATCCTAGCTGCTGGTGGTCCTGGTGGTCCTGGTGGTCCTGGCTCGCAGCCGCATCCCTCTGGACTCTGCATCCATGGTCACGTGGTGTTCTCCCTGTGTGCCTGTGTCTTCAAGTCATCTTTACTCTGTGTGTCTCTGTGTCCCAACCCCCCTCTTCTTATCAGGACATCAGTCATTGATTATAGCCCACCACTCTAAACCCGTGTGAACTCAACTCGGTCATGTCTGCAAAGACCCTCTTCCCAAATAAAGCACATTCCGAGGTGCTGGATGGACATGAATTTGGGGGGACATTCTTGAACCCAGTAAAAACACCATCGGAACTGTCAGCAGCCCTAAAGAGAATAATGTGCATGGGTGTGTTAGTGGGGAGGGGTCTCCCTGACCCCCTGGAGTTAGAGGATGAGGTGGAAAGAAAATAACCCTAAAGAAAGAAGACACAGTTTCAAAAACGTTTCTTTTTCTGGCTCACGCTCACGGTTGTGCTTTGTTTTGTCTTTTGTCTGTTGGGGTTTTGGGGGCTTTTGTTGTTGTTGCTATTTATTATTATTATATAAACTAAGCTGTATTCTAGGTGTTTTCGTTAGCATACCCTTTGTATAGTGAACAAGGAGATGACATTTTATGGCTGATTCTGCACTGTGAGAGCTCATCCCCATTCATGTTCGCCAGCCGCTCACTGGAGGGGTGAGGTGTGCGTGACAGGGGAGCACGGGAGGCGTAAACGTCACTTTTCATATTTGAAAGCCCAGGTTCATTTCACCCTGCGTAACAGGCCTCGTGCTATTGGGTCTCACCCTTTCTTCCAGCCAGCACCACGGGGCAGTCTCTGGAAGGGCCAGACGTAATCTTAAAACCCATTTTCTCTTTAATAGCCCAGTAGGACTCCAGCACCCATGAGAACAGTTAAAAGAATTCTGGGGCTGTTTATCTTTTCATCCACGGCCATTTCTTGGCGTAGCCATATCATAAATCCACAGCCAAGTGGAGAACCATGAATTTGCCTCAGACAATACAGCTCACAATCTGCAAGGATGCCCCTGGTTGTTGTCTTTCAGGATCCGGTGAACACACTCCATTTCCTGCATTCAGGCTTCTTCCAGAATCCAAAGGTCTATTTCTGGTCTTTGGGGCCTCAGCAATGCCCCTGTCACTTCTGCTTTTCCAGACTGGAGCTGGGTCCTTCAGGTGGCAGCGTCTCCCTTCCCCACCCCATCCCCCGAATCAGTATTTGCTCCTCAGAGTAGACGCCAGCACTATCATCAGTCAGCCCCTGGCCGCCAGCTAGAAATTAATTCCAGGTCCGACCCCAGGTTCAGCCCAGGTGCAGGCTCAGCCCCTACACTGAGCTCGTGCCCTTGCTCATACCCTTCCAGCTGCTAATTCCTCACTCTACAGGCAAGACCCACCAGGACCCACCAGGACAGCGTCTCGGCTGCCAACTTCTCCATCAACATCTGTACTTTTATCCCAGATCATTGTTTTCATTTACAGGAAAAATCCAAACGTCCATTAGCTTCAAGTTTTTGTTTGTGCTGTGTTTATATGACCACTTCTTGTTTTGTCTCGTCTTCTCCTTCCTGGCCTCTTTCTGCTCTGCCAGAGACCAGAACCCAGATCTGGGAGCATGTGGTAGATTGAGTCACTGCTCCCAACTCTTCATGTCCTCCCGGGATCGACATTCTACATCACCACCCTTTGTTCTGCGAGTGTGAAGTATCTCCCTTACAATGGGGAGAGTCTTCTTCCCCGCCCTGCCCGACCCACACCCATTACTGTTAGGCTTGGGCATGTGACTTGCCTTCATCAAAGGAATTAGGAGCAGAAGTAACATCAGGCCATTTCCAGGCTGAGACCTCAAGAGACATTGCTTGTTCCTCGCTCGTGTCTTGCATTCCTCTGACCTATCAGAAGTAGAGCTTTTCCAGAGTCGCCCCGTCAGCCTGCGCCCCATCGCGAACACCTGTGGAGCAGATCCGAACCCCGCCCACAGCCTGGACCAGAGCTATTCACGAGTGTGAGAAAAATAACTGTTGTTGGC
This sequence comes from Molossus molossus, assembly GCF_014108415.1. Classification (NCBI taxonomy): domain Eukaryota; kingdom Metazoa; phylum Chordata; class Mammalia; order Chiroptera; family Molossidae; genus Molossus; species Molossus molossus. The sequence continues at coordinate 101,468,464 of NW_023425401.1, read as the reverse complement.
CGGTGAGTGTGTTATAACAGCACTACTGCACCGATAGCTGGCGCAAACAGGTCGATTTATTTGACTTCTCTGGGACTTCATTTTCTTATCTTTAAAATGAGGCCATTGCATAATGATCAAGGTGCTCAAACCCTTTTCTACCCCTGTGTACCTGAGGGCTCTGGAATATACCCAACGGTGACAACAGGGTCAAATGTCACAAAGCACTGAAGACAGAGAAGGATTGGGAGGTGAATTCCAATTAGGAACGAGGGACTTGTTGGCGGCCCTGGAGAGTCATCTCAGTGGAGAATGAAGCAGAAACTCCCATTGCGTGGCTGAGGGGTGAAGGGGGGGTGAGGGTGAGCATACTGGGGTCCGCTTTCGAGCCTCTTGGCTGGGGGGGAGGGTAGGAGGGGCGGTAGCTGCGGTGGAGCATCTGGTCAGAGAAGAGGTGGTTAGTTGGCAGGCGGGTTGGGTGGCTGGCTGGCTTGTGTTTTTAGATGGGAGGGAACTGAACCTGCAAGGAAACCTTGTGTTAAGGGATAATGAAGGCAAGGACTCGGACATGAGTGTGCAGGAAACACAGGTCTGGTCTAGGAGAGAGAGTAGGAGGAGACTTGCTGGGATTACTTGCTGAGTTGATATGCATCGTTTATACTTCTCAAACCCCAGGCAAGGCCTGTGGCAGCCCGTGAAGTTGGTTTCTACAGAACTGGGCGTCTCCTTGTTTCGTGGGTAAATGTAAAGTTCGTCATAGGGAAATTTGAAGATTTTCTGGAAATCAAATTGAGTTTGATTTATAGAGTGCTTTTCAAGTAGTAGGTTTTCTTATACTTTTAAAAAACCTACAATAAGAGATAAACAACTGCACAAATAGACTAACAATAGTGTGAGTTGATGTAACATGCAGTGTTCACAAGGTGCTCATATTCCCTTTCAGGGAGAGAGGAGAGGATAACTACCTCCCCTCGACCACTGGAAACTGCAGCCGACGTCTCAGACCTTCTTGAGAGAAAAGTCCCATGCTGTTCTCCATTACCTTCCTTCCCAGTCACGTCCAAACCTGCTGTGTTCTGGCTTCTGTGGACACTATCGGTCACCATCTCCAACATCACCTAAGACTTCCTGGTTGTTAACTCCAATAGGTGTTTTTAAAACCTCATCTTACTTGTTCAAGGTCAAAAGCTACCTCGTGGTATAAGCTCAAGATATTTCAAATGAGGACCCCCCCCCCCCCCCGTTTGAAATATAGTTCTCTTCACATTCACTTCAATGCATTCCTGGAGATCACATGAGAATTCTGACTGATGTTTAAAAAAATAAGTTAAAACGACAATCTAGCCAACTGGCATCTATACAGTCACTGTTGAGTATAAGCCTGTCGTTACTGGGTAATTATAATGACTAACATTTATTCAACACTAACTGTGCTCAGCATTGCTCCAAGTCTGCTCTATGTTTTAATTCATTTAATCCCCCCAACATGCTACAAGGTAGGTACCATTCTTATCCCAGTTTTACAGGTGGAGGAAACAGACACAGAAACCTTTCAGGTTGTTTAAGGTCACCAAGCTATTCAGAATTTGAGTCTGCTAAAGTCTAAGCCCTGGACGTTACACAAAGTGGACAAAGGCAGCCAAGACTAAAACAGTTTTAAAGGCAATGTTGAGCCCGGCCGGTGTGGCTCAGTAGTTGAGCATCGACCCATGCACCAAGGGGTCGCCAGTTCGATTCCTGGTCAGGGCACATGCCCAGGTTGTGGCCCAGTTCCCAGTGGGGACATGCAGGGGGCAGCCAATCGATGTTCTTTCTCATCGATGTTTCTATCTCTCCCTCTCCCTTTCTTTCTCTCTAAAATCAATAAAGGGAAAAAATTAAATTAAAGGCAACGCTGATGAAGTAGCATGTGGCCCCAGTGCTTAAGAGTAGTTTACTTTCCTGAGGGGAGTCCACAGTGACCTAGGCACTGATTTTGTTTAGCAACTCTTCCTTGATAAAGCATGCAGAGGTGACCTTCAACCCACAGCCCAGGCTAATCTAAATTAAAAAGATAAAATCTTTCACTAAGAATCAGAGTTCAATTCATTGAAACTTGGTTGCGTAACAGGTGGGGGTGGTAACTGGTTGCGGTGGTAACTGGCTGCGATGGTAACTGGCTGCGGTGGTAACTGGCTGCGGTGGTAACTGGTTGCGGTGGTAACTGGTTGCGGCGGTAACTGGTTGCGGTGGTAACTGGCTGCGGTGGTAACTGGCTGCGGCGGTAGCCGGTTGCGGTGGTAACTGGTTGCGGCGGTAACTGGTTGCGATGGTAACTGGTTACGGTGGTAACTGGCTGCGGCGGTAGCCGGCTGTGGTGGTAACTGGTTGCGGCGGTAACTGGTTGCGATGGTAACTGGCTGCGATGGTAACTGGCTGCGGCGGTAGCCGGTTGCGGTGGTAACTGGTTGCGGTGGTAACTGGTTACGATGGTAACTGGCTGCGGCGGTAGCCGGCTGTGGTGGTAGCCGGCTGCGGCGGTAGCCGGCTGCGGTGGTATGAGACCAGAGATGAATGCTCAGCAGTGTCTTCACGATGGTAGGGCAGCAAAGAACAGCAGACACGCGCTGGGTGTCTATCGCTGTCAGGTACGGGCCACACAAAATGCTGTGTGTGATATCTTTTAATTCCATCTGGTTCAGCATATAATTAATTGAGAGGTTATTACCTGATAGAATTGTAGTATTGCGTGCCCCGGGCACACTCCTGGGTGCCTGTTGCTAAAGCTGAATAAGACCCAACCCTGCCCTCAGGGAGCTCACCTTTAACGGGGGAGCCAGGGCCGTGGTAAGAGAGAGAGGGTCCCAGGTGTGGTAGGGCCAAGCACACAGGGGAGGCAGAAGCTCTCGCCTGAATGAAAGGGGAGGGCGCCCCAGCAGAGAGAAGGAAACTTGGTGAACAGCCAGAGTGTAGAAGGAACTGAGCACCACAGAGCTGAGTCCCAGACGAAACCTGACGGGAGGTGAACGTGCCAAGGTGGACGAGACCAGGTCAGAGAGGACCTCACGTGCCAGGCCAGAGGGGCATTCCGTAGGGGGCAGTGTGGCAGGCTCCCGGGGTGTTATGCTACCTGTCGATCTGCAGGACGGATCTGAGGGGCACATGACAGGAGACAGGAAAACCAGCTGGGAGGCTGTTTCTAGCCAAGGATGCTCCTGAAATCCTGAGAGGTAGTCGAGGAGAACAGCGAGAGAGGAAGGAATGGTTCCGGACCGTGTGGGAAACAGCCTGCCAAGACCGGGGGTCAGTGACCATCGGGTTGAGGGCGGGCGGGCCCGGGTGCTGAACGCTGAGAGTCAGGGACTGCGGTCCTCATGTCAGTGAGGAAACCAGCTAGAATAAAGTGACTTGTCCAAGGCCATCAGTATAAAAAGCGTATCCGCCTAAACTGTAGAGGCCGAGCTGATGTCCACAATGGCACACTGCTCCTGAGACCTTCCCGGTGACTTCTCTCTACCATCCTTATGTCATGAGATGCTGCTACCAAGTGTGGTCACTCTCCTTGTACAGATAGAGTGCAAACCCGTGAGTGTCTGACTGCTTAATGATGCTCGCAGCCTGAGGTCCCCAGATGCCTATCGATCTGTGTAGGTAGAAAGGGGGCACCTGAGACATTTTCAATATCTCAGAGAGCCTAATGTAAACTGTGTGTTTATTGACAATCAGATTGTGCAGGTTGGCTCAAATGCCAAGCTTCTTCGCTTTGGAGGGGAAGTATAACTTGGTACGTGAAGGCTGGTTATCTCATTGATCAGCTGTTCTCCTTGGCAGCGCTCGTCTTTGAATAATTAAAATGGGAACAGAAATCAATCATTGCTTAAATATACATTGTTGTTTGTACAACAGAATATGGGACCTATGGGGAAATGATAGAAACAATGGACGGTGGTGAAGCGTTTAGATAACATTGCTGTAAGCCGTGGGCATCGGTGTCCAACAGGACAGTGGACGAGACCGCGGCTGTCCTTTGCTGGGTTGGATGAATGCGTCCTCTCCTCCATCCCCTCCTTTTGCATCGGAGCCTGCTCCTCGATTCCTAATGTGACAGTCACTTTATCTGTTTGAAACCATGGGGACGTTCTCTACTGCACGTCAAGGAGGTGGAACCAGCACGCAGCCTAGAAAACCTTCAGTGTTCAGTGCGTGTGTGAGCGAAGAAGCCATTTATCTCCTCTTTCAGTGAGCCGTGTGCAAGGCACCCTGCCAGGTGCGGAGAGCATGGGGCCTCTAGTGTGCCAGTCGGAGGGAGATGGGTCCGACCCTCCCCTGGGCTCGTGTGCATTGCACACTAACATGTAACAGTGGGCATTTGGAAGCAGGGCTGCTATCCTAGTTCCTTGATGCGTGATTATCATCATTGGCATTTATTGAGCACCTACTATGCACAGGCACTCATTGGCTTGGATTCAGCCCTGCCCCCAGGGGCTTATAGTCAGGTTAGGAAGAGAGGACACAGAAACAAAACAATATAGTAGGTGCCAACATAGAAAGAGCTACTGGAGTTCCTAGGGGCAGGGTCACTGAGGGCTGACCTGATCGAGAAGACCTTCAAGAAGAGTGACATTTGGACGAGGTTTGGGAGGATGGCTGGGATTGAGTTCAGCGGGGTCGGGGGGCATCCAGGCAGCAGTGTCTGGGGTGTGCAAAATGTGCAGCAGAAGGGGCATGTTGTGTGCAGGCAGGAGGGCAAGACAGGAGGATTTTAGGCACCTTCCAGCTCCCAGCGTGGAGGCAGCTGCTGGGTCAGGTGCACAGCGCTGGCCCTCCCTGGCGTGTCTGGGTGTAGTGCCTGAAAAACAGGATTTGGGTGAAGCCACTATTTATAGAAGGAGGTCTTGCTTTCAGTCCATCTCGGACACCATTTTTCTAGATACTTTGAGAGAAAAAAAAAGAAAGGAAGAAAGAAAGCGTCCTCTTTTGGGGACCACGTTGTGTGCCGAGGCAAAACCCAAGAAGCACACCTTTGCAAGGACATAGGCAGATCTAGGATGGCCCTGCAGTGTGGCCCAGGACAGACCCCGTGAGGCCAAGGACGACTGAGCCGAGGGCTCTGGGGATCTCCGCACTCAGCTGACACTGCGCTGCCCCGTCCTCCAGGAAGTTGTGCAACTTCACATATTTCTAGCAAACCGGGAACAAGGCTGCTCGTAATAACTGAAGTTCTAGTCCACAACACTGTGAGCCCCAGGCCCTTCTTCCCCAAAGTCTGGTCCCCAAGTTCAGATGTACTTTTTTTTTCTTTATTGACTTTAGAGAGAGAGGAAGGAAGAGGGAGAGAGAGATAGAAACATCAATAAGAGAGAACATCGATCGAGTCTTTTTTCATCTCTGCCCAGCGAGTAAATGCTTCCAGAAGTTTGAATTCTTTACCAGATTAGAGAGAGTATGGCCATAGTGTTAAGACTATTGCTATTGTTTTCTTTAAAACAAACAAATTAAAAAACTAAGCATGACTCATATGCCCAATAACTGTGGCCCTTCCACAGAATGCCCAGGCTCCCAGGACCTCCAAGTAAACAACAGTGTCTTGCTGTTTTGTAATCACATTTTGTTTTGGGTTAAAAATAGTGCCCCACTCTCACCCTGGCCAGCATGGCTGAGTGGTTAGAGTGCCGGCCTGCACACCGAAGGGTCTAGGGTTCGATTCCCAGTCAAGGGCACGTACCTGGGTTACAGGTTCCATCCCTGGCCCTAGTCTGGGTGCGTGCAGTAGGCAACCAATTGATGTGTCTCTCTCACATCAGTGTTTCTCCCCCGCCCCCCACTCTTTCTAAAAATCACTGGAAAAAATATCATCTGATAAGGATTAACAAAAAATTAAAAAAAAATATATAAACATGGTGCCCCAGTCTGATCACTGTTTGCCCAAATTGGGGCTCTTTATTTTATTTTATTTTATTTTATTTTATTTTATTTTATTTTATTTTATTTTATTTTATTTTATTATTTATTCGTTTATTCATTCATTCATTGTTGAGAGTATTAAAAATCAATTTGTTCTTTTTTTTTCTTTTTTTTCTTTATTGATGTTTAGAGAGAGAGGAAGGAAGAGGGAGAGAGAGATAGAAACATCGATGAGGGAGAACATTGATTGGCTGCCTCCTGCATGCCCCCTACTGGGGTTTGGCCCACAACCTGGGCATGTGCCCTGACCGGGAATCAAACCGGCGACCTCTTGGTGCCTGGGTTGATGCTCAATCACTGAGCCACACCGGCCAGGAAAAATCAATTTGTTCTTAACGAAGATGATGAATTGTTGCCTGGAAGGCTGTCAGGAGACAGCACCCAGACACCAAGGACCATTCCTACAGAAAAAGACTCAGCACCAGCACACGTTTTCCGAGGGCAGCTCCTGGGCCATGAAGGCTCACCGACCAGGGAAATTCCTCTGCAGGTCATAAAACTCATTTGGCTGCGTAAGTTCTGGTGTGTGTACTAAAATAATCAGTCACGTTACTTTATAGTCACACCTCGTACTCTCGTCCTGGAAAATCAATAAGGCAAGGGGAAGGCTGGGGATATTGTGCATAACTATTTCAAAGAGAGAAAACAAACAAAAAAAATAATATTCTGTGAAAATGGTCCTCGAGGAAGCACAGACCTCGTTTTCATAAGCAGGCTCAATTTTATCTCCAAGCTCATCACCGAGTTATTAAACCAAAGTGCCCATCATATCGCAGACAAAAGTACAAAGAATGAAAAAGGGAAGTAGCTCGCAGCCTTCGCTGGGGGCTCGGCGGCCCCGGGAACTCTCCACGGCCGTTAACATGGATTTCTAAAATGTGTCCACTATTCACACTCTGGGTGTTTTGTTCCACCAAATGTTACGAACCCTGATGTTGCCTTCCCCTGTGATACTTCTCCCCCGGAAACCGTCTCCCTCCACTGTTCCAAATCAATTCCTCCCTGCGTTTCAAGACCCAGCCCGCGACCCTTCTGCTTTTTAAAGCCACATCTGACCGGCTGGTGACACAGAAAAGCCCAAGGACTGGGACAGGGAGGCAAGAAGCAAGAGTCATGTGAGAAGCTACAGCAGGGCCCCAAGAGCTGCTCTGTGGGCATATTTCCAGGCTCCTGGGACCCTGGGGATGAGGAGGGAGTTCAGGCGGGATGGGGAGCAGGCACCAGCAGATCACAAGTGGTTTTTTGTTTTTGTTTTTCCTCTTCATGACCATTTATATTTTTCCCCAATTTTTATTAATTTGTTTTTGTTACAGAGGTTTCTCCTTTTCCCCTCCTAGACCACCCCCCCACACACACACACTGTTGTCCATGTCCATTGGTTGCGCATACGTGCATATGAGTCCTTTGGTTCATCCCATCTGTCCCCCCGCCCCCCGACTCTGAGGTTTGCCAGTCTGAACCATACTCCTTTCTGTCTCTGCTGGATCACGAGTGTTTTTTCTGACTTGCTTTCGCCAGCAGCACCGAGGTTCGGCACAGACCTGCGGCGGGGGAGCATCGGCAGATAAAATGGTCCTGCAGCCTAGATCTGGAAGGCACCGGGCATGGGCGCCAGCTGCGCACGCCGCACGGGAAGCGCTTTGGCAGCGCTCCTGATGGACGCCGAGGGGCACTCACAGCGCCGAGGCCACTGCCGGACAGCTGTGGTTACTCATTTACCTCCACGCTGAACTGGAGGCAGCCCACACGCCGGCCCTGCTTTGCCCTCTAGACTCTGTACCCTCCGCGGCCTGAAAACATCAACATCGTCAGCCCTGGCGCCCGAGAGCTTGCAAAGGGGTCATTTCCATGTTTTATTTCTCTGTTTAGTGGCCCCCCCACGTCCACCAGGCTCTGCAGCTAACTGCTGACAGTCTGACCACTCTTTTCAAAGGACTGTCCCAGATGGTCTTGATTGACCTTCTCACTATGGCCATATGCGGTGTTCATTAAATAAGCTTAGGAAACACCGAGTTAAATAAAGTTAAACAAATTTCTTTACTATAGGACCTTTCAGGGCCTTTGACACGCTGTGACTCTCCAAGAAATGCCTTATACTTAATTATGCTTAACTTCCCAAACATTTTTAGGAACAGAACTTGGGAAATGGTGATCAAACTGATCTTCACTCTGCAAATACTCATTTCTGTAGCTGGATGTCCCTCCCCCTGCCTCTGATTATATCAAGGACACCTCCTTGCTCTGCCAAACTGAAGATTTCTCAGCTGGGCTCCCATGTTTTGTCCCCATTGGCACCCCCCCCCCCAGCTTTATTTTTATTGGTGTCTGATTGACAAATAAAAATTGTACATATGTGAGGTATACAACCTGGTGTTTTCATATACACGTATCTTACAGAATAATTATCACAATCAAGCTGATTTATATATCCATCACCTCATATAGTTACCAGGGGGTGTGTGTGTATGTGTATGTGTGTGTGTGTGTGTGTGTGTGTATGTGTGTAAGAACACTTAAGATTTACAAATCTTGACCTGGCTGGTTTGGCTCAGCGGTTAGAGCATCGGCCTGCGGTCCAGAGAGACCCGGATTTGGTTCCCGTTTGGGGCATGTACCTCGGTTGCAGTTTGTCCCTGGCCCTGGTTGGATCGTGTGGGTGGCAGCCACTCGATGTGTCCCTTCACGTCGATGTTTCTCTCTCTCTCTCTCCCTCCCTCCCACTCTATCTGAACAAAAAAATGAAAGAATGTCCTCAGGTGAGGGAAAAAAAAGATTTACAAATCTTTGCAAATGTCAAGTATAATACAGTATTATTTACTACAGTCACCATGCTGTACATTAGATCTCTAGAACTTACTTATTTTATTTTATTTTGGGGGGGGGGGGTATGTGCCCCTAGCGGGAACCGAACCCGGAACTCTCTAATCCGCAGGCTGATGCTCCAACCACTGAGCCAAACCAGGGCTAGAACTTACTCATCTTATAACTGAAAATGTGTACCCTTTGACCAACATCTCCCCATTTCCCACACCCTCCAGCCCCTGGCAACCATCATTCTGTTCTCCACTTCTATGAGTTTGGCTGTTTTAGATTCCACATATAAGTGATATCATGCAGTATCTGTGTCTGGCTTGTTTCACTTAGCATAATGGCCTCCAGGTTCATCCACATTGTCGTAAATGGCAGAATGTCCTTCTTTCTGAAGGCTAAATGATATACCATTGTGTATGCATGTGTGTATGTATGGATATATATCACATCTTCTTTATCCATTCACGTGTTGATGGACACTAGGTTGTTTCCATATCTTAGCTGCAATGAGCATGGGAGTGCAAATACCTCTTCAAGATCCTGACTTCCTTTCCTTTGGATTGACAGCCGGAAGTGGGATTGCTGGATCGTATGGTAGTTCTAGTTTCCATAGCACCTTCCCTACAGTTTCCATAGTGGCTGCACCCATTTACATTACCACCCACAGTGCCCAAGGACTCCCTTTCTTCTACATCCCAGGCAACCATGATTATCTCCTATCTGTTGATGACAACCATCCCAACAGTTGGAGGTGATATCTTGTGGTTTTTATTAGCATTTCCCTGATGATTAGTGATGTTGACCACTTTTCATATACCTGTTGGCCATTAGTATGTCTTCTTTGGAAAAAAAAATGTCTGTTGAGATCCTTTGCCCATTTTTTGGTGGTTGTTGGTTTGTTTGTTTCTTATGGATTTGCATGAGTTCCTTCTGTGGTTTGGGCTTTAACCTGTTATGAGATACATGGTTTGCAAATACTGTCTCCCATTCCGTAGTTTGCCTTTTCATGTTGTTGATTGTTTCCGTTGCTCTACTGACGCTCTTTAGTGTGCTGTAGTCCCACTTATTATTTTCTTCTGTTGCCTGTGCATTTCATATCATATTCAGAAAACGATTGCCAAGACCACTGTCAAGCGGTTTTTGCCCCATGTTTTCTTTTAGGAGTTTTAAGTTACAGGTCTTCCATTTAAGTCTTTAACCCATTTCAAGTTAATTTTTGTATGTGGTGAAAGATAAGGGTTTCGTTTCATTCTTTTGCATGTGCTCATCTCTCCTTTTCCCAGCATCATTTATTGAAGAGGGTATCCCTTCCCCATTGTATCTTCTTGGCTTTTTGTCAAAAATTAATTGACTGTATATCCATCAGTTTATTTCTAAGTACTTCACTCTGTTCCATTGATCTATGTGTGTGTGTGGTTTTTTTAATCCTCACCCGAGGACATTTTTCGATATTTTGTTCAGATAGAGTGGGAGGAGAGAGAGAGAGAAACATCGACATGAAAGGGACACATCGAGTGGTTGCCACCTGCACGACCCAACCAGGGCTGGGAACAAACTGCAACCAAGGTATGCACCCTTAGCGGGAATTGAACCCGGGTCTCTCTGGACCACAGGCTGACGCTCTAACCGCTGAGCCAAATCGGTCAGGGCTCTATGTGGTTTTTTAAAAATGTCAATATTAGACTGTTTCGACGACTATAGCTTTTTACTCTAGTTTGAAATCAGGGAGTGTGGTACCTCCAGCTTTGCTCTTCTTTCTCAGGATTATTTTAGCTATTCAGGGTCTTATGGTTCCACAACAATTTTAGGATTTTTGTTTATTTCTGTGGAACATGCCTTTGGAATTTTGGTAGGAATTGCATCGGATCTGTAGGTGACTTTAAGTAGTGTGGACATTTTAACAATATTAATTCTGATTCATAAACACAAGATACCTTCCATTTACATGTGTCTTCTTCAAATACCTCCTTGGTTAAATTTGGTCCTAAGTATTTGAATCTTTTTGATGCCATTATAAATGGGATGGTTTTCTTTATTTCTTTCTCAGATAGTTTCTTATAAGTATACAGAAATGCAACGATTTTTTTTTTTATCCTCCCCCGAGGACATTTTTCCATTTTTTGTTCAAACAGAGTAGGAGGAAGAGAGAGGAAGAGAGAAATATCGACATTAAAGGGACACATTGAGTGGCTGCCTCCCACACGACCCAACCAGGACCAGGGACAAACTGCAACCGAGGTACATGCCCTTAGTGGGAACCGAACCCGGGTCTCTCTGGACTGCAGCCGACACTCTAACTGCTGAGCCAAACTGGCTAGGCTGCAACTGATTTTTTTTTTATCCTCACCCGAGGACATTTTTCCATTTTTTGTTCAGATAGAGTGGGAGAGAGAGAAAGGAAGAGAGAGAGAGAGAGAGAGAGAGAGAGAGAGAGAGAGAGAGAGAGAGAGAGAAACATCGATGTGAAAGGGACACATCAAGTGGTTGCCACCCGCACGACCCATCCAGGGCTGGGGACAAACTGCAACCAAGGTACACGCCCTTCGCGAGAACTGAACCCAAGTTTCTCTGGACCGCAGGCCGATGCTCTAACCGCTGAACCAAACCGGCCAGGGCTGCAACTGATTTTTATATGTTGATTTTGTATCCTGCCATGGTACTGAATTTGTTAATGAGCCATAAAGTTTTTTTGGTGGAATCTTAAGATTACATATATATGATTGTAGGATCTGCAAACAGAGACAGTTTTACATCTTTCTTTCTGATTTGGAGGCCTATTATTTCTTTTTCTTGCCCAATTGCTCTGACTAGGACTTCTAGCAGCATGTTCAATAAAAGTGGTGAGAATGGGCCTCTTTGTCCTGTTCCTGATCTTAGTGGAAAAGTTTTCAGCTTTTCACTCTTGAGTATGATGTGAGCTGTGGGCCTGTCATATATGGCCTTGATTATGTTGAGATACATTCCTTCTGTATCTAGTTGGTTGAGATTTTTATCATGAAAGGAAGTTGGGTTTTTGTCAAATGCTCTATGCTCTTTCTGCATCTATTGAGGTCATCATGTGATTTAAAAAAATTTTTGTAGTCAATCCTCACCTGAGGATATTTTTTCTATTGATTTTTTTTTTTTTTAGAGAGGGAAGAGAGAGAGAAACATCGATGTGAGAGAGACACACACATCGATTGGTTGCCTCTCACATGTGCCCTAACCAGGCTGGGGATCAAACCTGCAACCCAGGTATGTGCCCTTGACCGGAATCAAACCTGCAACCCTCAGGGCAGAGGCCAATGCTTTGATCACTCATGTGATTTCTATGCCTTGTTCTGTTCATGTGGTGCATCACACCTGTTGATTTGTGTATGTGGATCTTTGAACCATCTTTGCATCCCAGGGAACAATGGTTTCTTTTCAGCACGCTCTGGGACTAGAGGTGGTCCAGTATTGAAATCCAGTTCTCCCACATGTAAAGCAAGCTCTCAGAGAAAGAAACTTCCACGCACAGTGACAGACCTTTCCATTATCCTTACGTCTTAACAATCACCTACCACGTTTTACTTTAACCTGGTCATACAATGAGACTTGACCAGAACACGGACGCACCCTGATTCCTATGTTAATGTTCATTTGATCTATGCCTCTGGGTCTTGGAATCCTGAACCTTAAATGCAGCTCAGCACCAGGAGCCCTCCACCTTCCCCAAAGTTCTTCCCAGCTTCCACCATGTGCACATATATATACTTGTTTTAACTGTTTAGCTCTTTAATGGAACAGCCTCCACTTTCCCTTCTCGCTGCCTCATCAGCCAAGACACTCCCCTTTGCTCCAGATCCCCCTGTGCATTGCATTCTAAGGTAGACATAGCGAGAGTACAGTCCCCAAACCTCCATGCCCAAAGCTGTCCCCTTCGCTCCTCCATAGAAGCAATTTCCTACTCTTCTTGGTCAAGTTTCTCTTCTTTTTTTTCATCAGCAACTCATACTCATTAAAGAAATATGGAATATGCAAAAAGACTAGAAAATAGATAAAAATCACCCATAATCTCACCAACCGAGAGGAAACCACTCCTGATATTTGGGCTATTTCCTTAGACTCTTTCTTACAGAATAAAGAAGTCTCTATAACAGGCATCCACCTACCAGTTCTTAGGTGCGCTTGAGAGTTTAAATGCACTCGGAGTTGAGGTTGCCTCCAGCGATATTCAACTCATACAACTTATTTCTTATACCTCAAATCTCTACAGCAGTAGGAATTTCACACAATTTTATACAGAAACTTTAAAATGCTTTAGCACATGTCTTCATCACCTTAGCTGTTCTTTGTGTACTTCTGGCGCATATATCCTGCAGCCCCTGATCCATCTCCCACCACAGAGGAGCAGTCCTGATGTCCTTCTACCCCAATTCACTCTGCTCAGCCACCTGACTGCCAATTTGAATGACTGTCATTGAAGAATCATGTCAAGTGCAGTTTGGGGAAAACTATCAAAATACACCATGCCTATTTTACAATGCACTCTTTCGAAATGAAATGAACTGTTTTGTCTTCTTTCCAAATTCGCACATGCACGTAACAATCAGGAAGGGTTCCTTTGTTAGGTACATGCCACGGTCTCCGCTCTGCAAGGCGGGACCGCAAAGCCAGTCCACCTGTCACAGTTAGAAAAGTGCTCACCGGTTGTCCAGAATGAAAACACCACAGGCTTTCAGGAAAGGGGCTGGTTCCTGTGGTCAAAAGATTTGTACTGAGCTGCGAAGGCTAAGAGAAGAACCAGCAAGAAAAATACCAGCCGAGATCAGAGGCTGCAATTAGCCTTCAGCCAAACTTACTAGGTGCCAAGCATCAACCAGGCATTGTGGGAAAGAGAGGGAACGAGAGAGACGATAAAGCAGCACCGAGTGGGGGCTTGTACGTGCCTGGGGCAGCCCCGGGCAAAGCTTCCCTGAGGAGATGCCCCTGAGCTTGGCATGGAAGAGAAGAGGGGAGGACGGGCATCCCAAGCATGGGGACTGGCTAGGCAGAGGCACAGCGGCAACCTGTCTCGTCAGAGAACCACGAACAGCACAGGAAGGGGGTAGGGGGCACGATGAGCCACTGAAGGCTGCAGGAGCCAAACCCTAAGTCCTGGCTGCTGGGGTGATAAATGTGTACTTAACTTTCCCCCCATTAAGCCAAATGCACGAAGAACATCTGCGCCATGGACAGAAGTTTCCAGAACTGTGATGAGATAGACCTCACCCGTACCCTGGAGAAACTCACTGGCTGGTTGAAGAGGCAAGAAGCAACCCTGGTGTCCTGATCGTACCTTCTCAGAGTTCAGGTTCTCCATCGCAGCCTTACCTGGCCAGTGGCCGGTAGCGCTCTAAGAGGAGAGACTACGGAGTTTGGAGACTCAGGACATGCCACCCTCTCCCATTTCTGCTCAGGGCGCGATGGCTCTGAGTGTCCCTCCACTTCAGCTTTCCCTGAGCACCCCTGTCTCCCACATGTCCGGGAGGGAGGCTCCACTTCATTCAAGCGGATTTTGTTATTCAGCGGCTACGAGAGTCTCCCCTGGAGGAGGAGGGTCAAGCCCAGGGATGGTTTCCTTGAGCTGAATCAAGGGATAGACCCAAGGGCACCAGAGCTACAACCACAGCCAGTCCCTCCTGCGGCTCCTCTCCTGGAAAATTCTCTCCAGACACCGAGCTTACCCCAGAGCCTCCATGCCCCACCCCGGGCGTCTGGTCCTGACTTCCTGTTCTCTGGCCTTGACCCAGGGCCTCACTCCGTGCCTGGCACCCAGGGGCAGATCAATGAGTGTTGTTGCGGTAACAAGTGGAAGTCAGCTCTCGCTTCCTGTTGACCGCACTGCTGTGCTCCGGCCTGGCCTCTGCGCCTCTGGCCCAGGTTATTCATAGGGCCCTGGGACTAGACTGCAAACACACAGTGACCGGTGCTGAGTAATCGTCTGGCTCTCTGATCACACTGATTATCAACACCCAGTTACAGCAGCTAGTCACGCAGGACGCATGCCCCTTTCCGTGCCGGGGCAACTAGAATGTAATCACTCATTTGTGGAACATTTATTGAGGCCGTTCTATATGTCAGGCACTGAGCTGGGCGTAAGGATAGAGAAATGGCCCTGGCCGGTTGGGCTCAGGGCTTAGAGCATCGGCCCGAGGACTGAAGGGTCGTGGGTTCGATTCCTACTCAAGGGCACATGCCTGGGTTGCAGGTTCGATCCCTGCCACCAGTCAGGGTCACGCGGGAAGCAACCAGTCGATGTTTCTCTCTCTCTCCCTCCAACTCTCTGTAAATATCAATGGGGAAATATCCTTGGGTGAGGGTTAACAACAACACGGACAAATACAGGAATAAAAAGACACGGTAACAACAGAAGCAAACATGTAGGAAAGTCTAGAATGTAAACATTGATGCTATGAGCCTCCTGGAGGGCTCCAGCGGGGCTCGCTTTGAGAACCGCAGTCAGAGCCTCGTTATTGATGAGAAATTAATATTAATAAGACATTTTAAACATACCTAAAGCACCCAAGACTTATTTACCTCTGCATTTAGGGTGCATAGGTGACGGTTCATTAGAGTGGCTGACATCCACTAAGTAAGCCCCAGCCTGCAGCTCAGGCACTGAGCATGGAAGGATGTTGAGATGGGTCAGGGGGCGGGGTGGGGGGAAGGACTACCATTTGCATGTGGCTGGGCTCAAGGCAAGAGAAGCTCCACCCGCTAGAGAAGTTCAAAAGGTAATTAAACCAGTTAAGAAGCAAACAGCACCGGGACTGCGGCTGCCTTTCGGAGCCTGTTTCCAAGAAGTCATTTCATCAACGCAGGACATCAAACGCGAATCCCATTTTCAGCGATGCAGACTCCAGAAGAATAATACCTCGTATTTGCAGAACGCTTGATGCTTCTTAAGGTGCTTTCCCAGTTATTAATCTAGAGCGGTCTTTATTACCACTGGAAACATACATTGAAATTCCGTTCAAACCCAAGTTCCCCGTTATTTTTCCCACCTTCCCCCTCAAACACTAGTGCCGCCGAAATCCAGGTACTTGTGACTGCGGAGCTCTAAGAAGTTTAACCAACAAGGTGAATAGCATAAATGCTGCCTCGTGTGGGGCCTTCCGAGCCAGACTTCGGAAAACCTGTTGATTTAACAATATCACAGGGACCGGCTCCCAGGTCAGATTTGAGATCCTTGCAGGGTCTCAGAGTTTGTGGGTACTGCCTGCTCTAGTTCGTAGGGATCCATTCCCTTTTATCGGATATTAGAAAACAAGGAAATTAGTTCCACCACTTTGTCCTTAAACCTCCAGAAAGCCCCGGCAAGGTAGCCCCAGAAGCCAGAGCGCCGCCGTGAACCTTCTGTTTTGTTTTGTTTTTATCCTCACCTGAGGACACTCTTTCGTTTTTTTGCTCAGATAGAGTGGGAGGGAGAGAGAGGAGGAGAGAGAGAAACATCGACGTGAAAGGAACACATCGAGTGGCTGCCACCCGCACTACCGACCAGGGCCGGGGACAAACTGCAACCGAGGTACATGCCCTTAGCGGGAACCGAACCCGGGTCTCTCTGGACCGCAGGCCGACGCTCTAACCGCTGAGCCAAACCGGCCAGGGCTAACCTTCTGTTTTTAATGTAACATGAACCAAGGAGCTGACTCTGCTGTAAATCCGAGGTGGGGAGAGGATCTTAGAGACACAGGTGAGAAGACAGGACGGCGTGGGAGGGAGTACTGCTCCCCAAACCTTCCCCACTGGCGTCTTTCTCTCTCTCAGACTTGATTCGGCAGCGTTCTCGGTCCCCGACCGACCCCTTTCCTGACACCTCAGTCTCATGCATTTTAGCAAAAGATTAACCTGACTGTTTGCTTTCCATTCTGAAGCTGTGTTAATACTCAACTCCTTCCAGATTAGGAACGAAGAAAAACACACTCCCACGTCCCCCACCCTGGCTCCAGCGAGGCCCCAGGCTGCTGTTTGTGACCATGTCGCAGTCCCCGGACGGCGCTGGCTGCACTCACCATTTCAGGAGGGCCAAGAGGACCACGGACAGGGCCACCGTCAGCATAGGGCCGCTCACGTCCACCCCGAGCAGCCCTGAGACGGCCATTGCTCCTCCGAGACCCCCCAGGGGTGTCCTCCAGGGGCAAGGGGGTGGCCGATCGCCCTGCTGTTACGGGAACCACGCTCTGCTGATGGAAGAAGGAAGAGGTGACCGAGAAAACG
This sequence comes from Molossus molossus, assembly GCF_014108415.1. NCBI lineage: Eukaryota > Metazoa > Chordata > Mammalia > Chiroptera > Molossidae > Molossus > Molossus molossus. Next base: position 101,451,511 of record NW_023425401.1, on the reverse strand, counting down.
TCACCTCGAGTGGGTCCCCAAAATGTGCCGTTCCTCAGAGTGTCTCCTCATAAAGAGGAAGGAAGAGGAGGGAAAAACAAAGGGTTTCTCTGTAAGGCAATGAATCAGCCGTTTTCTTGATGACTGTACTGTCAATAAACATTTACGTTAAATCCCCTGGGAAGCCGCAGCAGTACTGGCCCCATGTTGGCTGAGAAACAAAACCGTCCAACCATGGACTTCTACTCTGACAAGTGGTCCCTAAAGGAAGACGCCTCTCAAAAAAAAAAGAAAATTAACTTATCATTACATGAAGATTTGGGTAATGAGATTTCTGTATATCCCAGAAAAACTTGGAGGGGACATCAGCCTGATGAAAAATGCTCACTGCCCTGGCCTGTTTGGCTCAGCGGTTGGAGCATTGGCCTGTGGACCAGAGAGTCCCGGGTTCAGTTCCCGCTAGGGGCACGTACCAAAAAAAAAAAAAAATGCTCACTGCCCTAAGGACATCTATCCCGCAAAGGTCTCTGGTTCCCGGGGCCTGATAACCGCTCCGGGGCCAGAGGTGACTGGTGGCTGGCTGTCGGTGACTGGTGGCTGGCTGTCGGTGACTGGTGGCTGGCTGTCGGTGACTGGCTGCTAGAACAGACCCAAAATTTTGCTTCAGATTAGTGCTCTCATCCTGAGGGGGAGGAATTCTTTCTTTTTTTAATCTTCACCCAAGATATTTTCCCATTTATTTTCAGATAGAGTGGGAGAGAGGGAGAGACGGGGAGAGAGAGAGAGAGAGAGAAACATCGTGGGTTGCCTCCTGAATGACCCTGACCAGGGCCGGGGACTGAGCTGCAACCAAGGTACGTGCCCTTGACCGGAAAAAACCCTCGATTCTTTGGTCCATGGTCCGACACTCTAACCGCTGAGCCCAACTGGCCAGGGCGGATTTCTTAATGTCTCACAGCAGATCCGTAGATAGACTCATGTATGGCTCCTTGGTTCCAGCTCTGAGCTTATCTGACTACTGGAGACTGAATCCTTTTTTGCTTATTAGTCATTGTCTGTCACCTCTGGTCACGGGGCAGGTGTCCCCAAGTCGGCGGCCCAGCGGAGGGAAGCAGCTGGGAAGAGGTGGCGATGTCGACAGAGGCCGGAGAGCACAGGGCCACGGTGAGAAGCCTGGGCTCCGTTTTACGGGCCTCTAGGGTTTTAGTATTTATTTATGTTTGTTAAAATCCTTCTGGCTACACGTAAAGGGTTCATTGGAGGGGAGCAGGAGGGAAAGCAGGGGACCCCTGAGGGGACTCCGCCCTGAGGGTACGCCACTCGGACCAGGTGTGCAGCGTGGACAAGTTTGCAGTCTGCGTCGGGGTGGACTCGGCGGAGTCTCCTGATGGACGGGGTGTGGAGGGGAGGAGGGAGCGTGTCTGACTACCAGGTTCCTGCTTGACCTACAGGTGTGTGGCTGCGGTAGGCTGAGACGGGAAGATGAGGTCTTGCTGGGAAAAGCGAGACGTTCAGTTAGGGTTTGGTTTCGTTTAGGATGCTTGGGAGACGTCTAAGTGGAGCTGTCAAGTCAGAGTCATCGCTGCTGAAAACATAAGTAATGACGATGAGTAATGACAACGCCATTTAGGGACTGCTTCCCATGCGTTAGTTACCATTCCAAGAGCGCCCTAGGTGTCAGCTCCCTTCACCCTCACAAACAACCCGATGATGTCCAACTGTCCAACGTAACCCCGGGTCATAGAAGGGGCCTGGGGCGAAAGACTCCTCTTAACAGAAGTTTGTATTCAAACGCGGCCGTCAATATGCAAATGTATTTCAATGCAGAGGAGAAGGAGCCACACAGAAGACAGCAAACCATCCAAGCGCTAAGTACCTCCCTTTTCTCTGACCCTTTTCCCTGCCTCCCTGTTTTGTTTTATTTTTAATTTTTTTTTTTTATCCTCACTGGAGGACATTTTTGCATTTATCCTCAGATAGAGCGGGAGGGAGAGAGGGGGGGAAGAGAGAGAGAGAAACATTGATGTGAGAGAGACACATCGAGTGGTCGCCACCCACAATGACCCCAACCGAGGCCGGGGACAAACTGCAACGGAGGCACATGCCCTTAGCGGGAACCAATCCCGGGTCTCTTTTGTCCTCAGGCCGAGGTTCCAACCGCTGAGCCAAACCGGCCAGGGCTGTTTTTAATTTTTATAAGAGTTTATTTGACCACATATGCAGGGAGCAAGATCTCAATTGCTCCTCTGCCCCCCTGTTGGCTACCCTACTCAGGTGTCCCTCCACAGCCGCACCCCAGCTGGACCCGGTGTGGCAGGCTCCAGACCAGCCCTCCCCGACTCGGTCTTCTTTGTCCCATCCCATCAGTGTGTACCGAGGTGTTCACGGATCTGCGTACCCCCAAACAGAGCTGCACTTCCACAAGGGGTATCTGCAGTGAAGCTGTGGGACGCGGAGGAGCTAGGTTGTCACGGCTACTTCATCACGGATTCGGTCAGAAGGACCTCTGCTATTCCTGGGAGCAGTGGATATGTCAGAAAGATGCCCAGAAAAAACCTTTTTCTTTTAAGATTCGAAGGGGAAATAAATGTGAGAAGTGCTGGTTAAGCCCCCAGAAGCAAGTATACTTCGCGGAAGGCCCCTCGGGGACTTGAGCCTGTAACGTGCCCGGCGAGGCAACGAGAGTGGGGTGCGCAGAGCAGCCGTGCCCACGTCTCTGTGACCACCGAGTCCCTCTTCAGGGACGTTTAGCAGCACATCCCTTAGGAACACGCTCTGGAAAATGTTGACCAAGCCGAAGTCTTATTTACAGAGGAGGAAACAGAAACCCGGCCAGGGAGAGACAGGACAAAGTCCCAGAGCTGCCTAGTGATAGGACCCAGGTCTCTCATCCTGCGTTTTAGGTTCCGCGTCCAGACTATGCTCCTCACGTCACCCCGTGGACATGCCCCCGCACACCTGGCACGGTCCTGCCTGCCCACAGAGCCGCCTCGGAATGCGGGGGGCCAGCTCAGAGACGGCTGGCTTTCTTGAGGGGTCGCCAGCTCCCCGGGGACACGAGCTCACGCATTCATTCCTCCTGTGCGACCTGTGATTTGTGGAGAGATCGTCGCCCCCTTTCTCCGCTCACCTCAGAGCAGAGATGATACTCGGGGAGTTGTGGGCAGTCGATGAACCCAGATGGGGTGGAGGGTCGGATGTGAGGGAGCTTAAGGGTTTGCATCAGGAAAGTACCGTGATTAAGGATGTACTACAATTTTGATTATCTATGATACAAGGCAGGGACACTCTGGCTGGGATAGTTTCAGGATGAAGGGCAGACTGCTGCAATGATGTTTACCATAATTAAACATTAGACTTTTATTCTCTGAGTATTTTCTGATCAAGAATGTCTATTAAAAACAATCCACTCTACAGAACTGTATAAAACATATCAACTCCCAGAGACTAACTCCGTTAAGAATCAGTGTAGCCCTGGCCTGTTTGGCTCAGTGGTTAGAGCGCCGACCCCTGGGCCAATGAGTCGCAGGTTCGATTCCGGCCAAGGGCATGTACCTTGGTTGCAGTTGGTCCCCGGCCCTGGTTGGGGTCCTGCAGGAAGAAGCCAGTCAGTGTGGCTCTCTCACATCTGTGTTTCTCTCTCTCTCTCTCTCTCCCCTCCCTCCCACTCTATCTGAAGATAAATAGAAAAATATCCTTGGGTGAGGATTAAAAAAAGAATCAGTGTATACCGTCCCATGTCTTTTTCTATGCATATGTAAACATGGGTATATTTTTATTTTTTTATTTTTTTCTCCAGATAGAGCGGGAGGGAGAGAGGGAGAAAAAGAGAGAGAGAAATATCGATGTGAGAGGGACACATCGAGTGGCTGCCACCCACACGGCCCCAACCGGGGCCGGGAACAAACTGCAACCGAGGTACGTGCCCTTAGTGGGAACCGAACCCAGGTCTCTCTGGTCCGCGGGCCGACACTAACCGCTGAGCCAAACCAGCCAGGGCTATTTTTATTTTTATGAGCACAAACTCATCATATCCATGCCAGTCGGCAGTGGCCTTTTCCCCTCGCGGGGCCCTGCCAGTCTTCGTGCGCTCGTACCTAGAGATACGCACCTTTTGCCACTTGGGAGTCCACTGTGTGGGCGTGTCGGCATTAGCCTGCCCTCTGTTGAATGGCATTCGAGGGGTTTCCACGTTTTCCCAACAACAAATGAGGCTGCAGTGAACATCCTTGTACGTGTCACTATGGCCTTGGGTGAGGATCTCCCAAGTGACATCCTTAGACGTGGCCCTGCTGGGCCCCGAGACGTGCATTTCGAAGGCAGTCTCTCTATTTCCTCCCCGAGCTGAGTGCCAGCGCCTACCCCCCCTGGCTGGACACCCCCAGAGCTTCTCCCCTGCACCTCAGCCTACTCCAAGTCTATCTTTTTTCCTCCAACATCCAGGCAGACACCTCCCCCAGAGCTGGGTCAACTGTTTTGACTTAAGTCTGTGTTTCTTTTTAAAGCTTTCACTCCATAAATCCTGTGGTATTTCCTCCGTGTTCCCTGTGTTTAAAGTCTGCCCGTGTGGATGTGTGAGTGGCGCCTTGCTTCTCGCTGACGGGTCCCAGCTGGCCACGCAGAGCCCGGCTCTCCGACGAGGTTCGAGGGGCACGGTCCCTCCGCCGGGCAGGAGCCCGAGTAGCGGGCACCATGCACATCCAGAGAACGTTTACGTGGGCACCCACTGCCGCTCAGAGCGAGCCTGGGGCGTCGGTGAGCAGGACTCATTCCTGGGTTCCAGCTGGGAGACCTGGAGCTCAGCGAAGTTATGAGACTGTCTGAAATTATACATTAACACGTTCTAGAGACCAGCCTCCAGCCCCAGTCTCCTGGCTTTAAACCCAGGGTTTTTCCACTGAATCTGAAGTCACTGCGTGGTTGAAATACCCGTTTCCCGAGGCAGCCGAAGCTGTGATGCAGTTTGTTCTGGTGTGCGCCCCCTGGGGTGGGATGGTGATAAGAGGGTGGGATGGTGTTAAGAGGGCAGGATGGTGTGTGCCTGGTTTTACCTCCTTGCAGAAGAGGTGAGCGCCCCTTTTGGAAGCCACAAAACCTCTGCTGGCCCCAACTCAGCCCACTCTCCTCGACACCATCTAATATCTTAGGGCCTCTGCCCCGTTTCTGAGAACCTGGGATCTGATCAGGAGGGCTCATCCGCTCCTTCATTCCTTCAGTCAACAAACTCTTGTTGAGAAGTTACTAGGCACCGGGCACCAGGCACAGGATCCCAGTGCGTAAGATCTGGGCCTCACCACCACGGAGCTCAGATTTCAGGAGGGAAGCTGACATGGGAACTCTACGTGCCACCTGTGTTAGGGATGCTGTGACGCAAATACAGGCAGGGCAAGAGGGGACAACAGTAGGAGGAAGGGACTCAGTAAAAGTTTTGAACAGATGGTGTCCTGAGCTGAGACTGCCCAGCAGGTGAGGGGGGACAGATGTGCTGGGGGGGGGGGCACAGCTAACGTGCTGAAGGGCATAGGAAACATGGGGTGAGAGGGGAGGACGGGGAGATGCTCAGAGCCCGGGTCACAAAAGGCGCGCTCTGCCACGCCAAGGAGTGTGCACTGTATTCCAGGATCACTGGGAAGCCAGAGGAGGACCTTAAAGGGAGCAGCAGCTCACCTTTGCTTGTACGAGTACCCTCAGTCAGACTGGCCGGGTGATACCTGAGATGGGTCACCAGCCAGGTGAGATATGATGTCTGAATCAAGCAGCAGACCCAGACACGGGGAAGAGAGGCCTGCGTTTCGAGATGACTCAGAAAGCGGAATCAACGGTGTTCGGTCACTGACGGAGCGTGGGGGTGAAGAGGGGGCGGATAACTCTTCAGTGTCTGGCTCCGACAGATTGAGCCCAGGTGGTGCCACGCCCAACAATTAGGACCTGGGACAAGGAACAAGTGGAGGGAAATTATTGTGGCTTCAGTGGTGACACTGCTGGGCAGGAGGCCCCTGGTGGCCACAGATGTAAAGATGCTCAGGAGACAGCCAGGCCCGGAGAGGTCAGGAGAGAATCTGGAGTTTGAGTTCTGGGAGCCATCCGCACATGGAGGGGTGAAGCCACGAGCATATGACCCCAGAGGACAGGCAGGGTCTGAGAAGTGGGCCACGGAACAGCGTTAAGAAGAGCGGCCTTGCCGGGGAGAAGCGAAGAGGACCCTAGATGGAGGAGGGGTGATCTGAGAGAGCGCAGGAAAACCAGCAGAGGGACGCCACTGAAATGGGGTAGCTTTTTGGCCTCCAAAGAACTGGTTTGAATCCAGCCACTTCAGCTCTCCAGCTGGATGGTCTTGAGACGCTACTGAGGTTCTCCAAGCCTCAGTTTCCCCTCTGTAAAGTGGGGATGGCTGCACATTGTCCCAGGGTGGCTGGAGCACAGCGGGGTGTCTGTGACGTGCTTCGCCAGGCGCTGACACGAAGTGGACACCTGCCCACGTGGTCTGTGGTTTTTTTCGCCAACACCACAGGAGGACAGCAGTAAGAGGCAGGAAATGCCCAAAGGTGGTGGCTGATACACAAAGGCCAAATGAGGTGGTTACCGAAGTGTCTTAGGGTGTGGCAGGTAGGTCACTAAGGTCACCCCCGAGTGGCTTTGGTGAAGTGGTGGGTGTGGAGAGACAGAACTAGAGAAAAGGAGGTTTGGAAAGGACTGATCACCTTCCCCATCCATCTCTTTGGCCCCACAGCAGAGACATGGGAGGAGACACAGATTTGGACCAGCTGGAGGAGGACCTCCAGGTGCCACTAACTGTGGGACCAACGTGAAGGGAGAACATCTCCTGTTCGGAGACCCGCAGGAGACAGCAGCCATCTGTGTGCCCCCCTCCCCTGTGATATTGCAGAATTGTCTCTTCTCTTCAGGGTTGCTATGGAGACATGGATGGGTTTGTAAACAGTTTTAAGGTCTATGTCAAATCTTGATTTTGTATTGGTTGCAAGGGCAGGGAGCATCTTTTACATATCATTGTGCGCCCGCCACCTGTCAGGCTGCTGTCGTACACACTTGCTCGGCTTTAATTAACATCTGCAGGCTGGTCCCTCCCGAGTCATCCTCGGCAGCCCAGCTCTCACTCCGGGTTTCAGACGGACACAGCCGGTGGCCCGCTGGACCTTCTCACAGAGAGTCCACAGATGCTGCAGATGCGAAATGTCTAAAGCTAGACACGTCGCTGCAGCCTCCTTTCTCCATTAACTTCTGTCCTCACCCCATGTTTCCCACCTCAGTCACTGACACCTCTTTCCACTCTGCTCCCCAGCCAGAAGTGGGCTCTTCCTTGACTCCCCCTTCTCTCCCAGCCCCCCACCTCCACATCCAGTTAATCACCAAGCCCCGTTGGTTCTGCCTGCTAAGACTCTCTCATTCTGGCCCCTTCTCCCTTTGTCCATTCAATCTCTCCTTCATTCTCCTTCATTCCACTGACTCCACAGACGTATCGGCCTCCGGTCGCCATCAGATGCCCTTCTAGGTGGTGGGAATACACTGGGGCAATCAACAAGCTAGATTTCCGATGTCCTGGAGCTTGTATCTGAAGAGGGACCCAGCCACCTCGCAGCTCTGTCTCGCTAGGCTGCAGCCGCCTCCTGCCAGCCTCCCTGACTCGCGTCCGTGCATCGACATTGACTCGTTGAGTGTGTGCTGGGTGCCTGGCTTGTGCGGGGTGTGACTGGAGACCGGAGAGAAGACCGGCGTGGCTGGGAGGTAGTGAGCAAGGGGAAATGTAAGACTGCGTGAAGTAGGAGCACAGGGAGGGGTCAGAACCCCTAAGGCCTGGTGGGCCGCGTGAAAAATGTACCATTTCCTCCCGAAAGGAAAGGGAACCCGATGAAGGAAGGGCTTTCGGGGGTGGGGGTCATGATGTGTCCAGGCCAACTCCACCCCACCTGGTTTTACTATTAACGCGGGCATGGAGCGCATGAGATGACAGCCTGGCACCTGCACGGGCACCACCAGGAGCCCGCCCCACGGTGGGCGCTCTGAGCAGCCCTCGCCGTTCAGACCCTGGCTGTGTGCTTCATCAGAAGGCAGGACAGCTTGTCAACAGCAGTCTGTCTGGATGCTGCAAGCAGACACAGCCCGGCCTATTTCCTTCACCGTTCGGCCCCTCTATCAATTTATGTCGCCCATGGTCTCAGCTTGTCAGATGTTAGCACTTTCTAAATTGTCGGCGGCTCTGTCCCGGCACCCCTCGTGGTGGAGTGTGACCACGTGGTGACAACTGGGCGTGGTTCTGCTAGTGAACGTGGGGAGTCAGCAACGGCTCGGCAGCCTGAAGCACGTTTTGGGGCCCCGGGGCCAGCCGGCCCTGGAAGAGCCACGTGTCACCTGCTCGTGGCGGGGGCGGGGAAGGGAGGGTGCAGAGGCAAACCGGGTGGTCTTCCAGGCAAGCCAGCACCCCGCAGTCCCAACTCGGAGTACAGAGGGCGCTGTGACGCAGGCATGGAGCCCCCCCATGGGGAACCCCCAGAGCAGCTGCCTTCCAGGAAATATATAGGGGAGCGGGAAGGAGGGCCCCAGTCCCAGATGGCAATGCGGGAGCAAGGACTGAGTCCCCTGGCAAAGGGTGGAGAGAGTACAGGTTGTAACAAGGAACCCCCATCTCAGGGGCTTGACACTATAGGAGTCTATTTCTCAGTCACCTGACCATCCAAAGGTGGGTGTCCATGGGCAGATTTGGGAGCACAGGCCCCTTCGGTCTTGTGACCCACCATCTACGACCCTCAGGTGCCTCTGCTGGGTCACCTGCAGCCAGCTGGCCGATGGGGGACAAGGTGTAAGAAAAGGGTTTTACGGGTCAGGCCTGGAAGTGGTGTAAATACTTCGTTTCCTTGGCCACACCCACCTGAGAGGGAGCTGGGAAATGGTGAGGCCCCAGGAGGAAAAAGAAACAAGTTTGAGCAGCATGTAGCAATTCCTGCCACAGGTAGGCCCCAGCCTGGTTATGTTCCCCATCCACACAGGAGACAAGCCTCCAGGATAGAGTGGAGGGGGGCCACGGAGGCCCCCAAAACGCCAAAGCCCTGTAGTCAGGTTAGGGATCAGGGATAAAGAGGAGCCCTGGCCAGTTTGGCTCAGCAGTAGAGCATTGGCCTGTGGACCAGTGAGTCATGGGTTCGATTCCAGCTAAGGGCATGTAACTAAGTTGCGGTTCATCTCTGCCCTGGTCCAGGTTGTGCGGGAGGCAACCAGTCAATGTGTCCCTTTTACGTCTATGTTTCTCTCTCTCCCTTTCTCTCCCTCCCACTCTATCTGGAGATAAATAGCAAAATATCCTCGGGTAAGGATTAAAAAAAAAATAGTCAAGGATAAAGAGGAACTAGCCTTTACGATGATGGAGTGCTAACATCTGACCCAGTTTCCCCAACTCTCTCCCCTGGAGGCTGAGCCTACTTCCCATAGCCCCGGCTGCTAGCTTGGGTTCTGCTCCAAGTTCACTGCCAGGAGCCTCCCACAGCTCCATGAAGCCCCTGGAACCACTGGAACCATCCATGTATGATGCTCATCTAGACCCGACTAGACGGGGCTGGTCCACCCAACTACACCCTCGGAGGATGTAGTGCTACTTGAATCAAGCTTCAGTTCTCCACACCCCACTGGACAGGGTGAATCAGGAATATTTGCTCTACCTGAAGAAGTTCACCTATAACTTGAACATTTTAGTGGTCCCAGCTCCCTCCCCTTCTGCACTGGTCTGTATACTAAGGCCCCAGCCTACACTTGTGCCCACCTGAGTTGTGACAGACCCTGTGACAACCTACCCCTCCCCTAGCAGGCCAGACTCCTTCTTGTGCATTTTCAGCACTCAGACTAGCTATCACCTCCAAGGAGGCTTCAGGACCACCCATGATGACTCGTACCTCCATTCCTGCCTGAGCACCCCAAGCTTTCTTTGTGGAAGCTGCCTAATCAATTGTGTGTCTACACTCTAGATGTAAACTTTTTGAGAACAGAAACTGTATCTGGTTCAACAATGTATCCCCAGTGGCTAGGAGAAAGACTGTCTGTCACTCAGTAGCTGTTCGTGGAATGTTTGTTGAATGAATAAATGTAGTTCTGCCTGTGTTTCAGGTAGCAGCCACCAGATGGCAATGGTGCTCTTTGGGTTGTGAAGGGAAGTGTCCCTGCCTTTCTGGGAGAACACCTGGAATAAACCGAGGTTTGTTCCCATAATCCAAGCACGTGGTTAATCTTCTGTGAACTATATCAGTTCATTGAAATAACCACAAAACCTTTCTCGAGCTAGACTTTCTATGAGAAATATAACGAATGAAATACCATAAAGAAAGGAAGAGGTGGCGCGCATCATGGCGTGCTCCAGTCCTTGGTATCATTCTGCGCATGATCTCAGTATGGAACTATTCAACTCAAAGATCTGAGAGCATCCATTCAGATCCCTGAGCATTTGATGTTTCTGAAGCTGTCCCAGCCTGACACCCATGTGGCTGCCTGTACCTGTTCCGGGTTCACTGGCTCTAATTTTACTCGTTTATCTTATCAGGGTTTTGCCAGGAGACCAGTTTGGCTGGAACAGAGGGTTCATAAATAAGGCTGGTGAGAGATAAGGTTGGAGCGGGAGGGAGGGGCCAACAGGAAGAAGCCTCTGGACACCAGGTTGCGTGTGGACTTTACCCCCCACACCGCGGAGTAGCTGAGAAAGATGCTAAGGCATGCACACGTGTCCTGGGTGTGAGCAGGCAGGTGGGCACGCACGTGTGCACAAGGGGCTGTGGACTGGGGAGAGAGGGACATGTGCTAAATAGTGCTGAGAAGGACGGATGCGGGGGGCCTGGGTTGGGGGGATACTGAGGCAAGGGGGAGCTGCTGGGAGAACTCTGCTGTAGCCTAGCAAATAGGGCTGAGGCATGAGACAGTGGAGGACGTGGACGGTGGACATCCGGGTGACTTCAGATGTCCCGTAGGTGAATCAGCTGCCTGGAAGAAGAGGGATAGAAGAGCCTGGAAAAGGCTCAATCCTGGCTTGGTGCAAATTAGAGAAAGATGTGTCTTTCCCAGGGACTTGACTTCTACCTGCCAGAAATGTGTTGGCTACAAAGCTCTCAGGGGAAGCGTCCCTGGAGTGATTCCATGCCCACCCTGCTGCCCTGCAGCCCCGAGAAGATGCCAGGTTAAAGACCTGGATGGGGGAGTAGGGGTGGTAGAAGAGGGGTTCCTGGGGGGGAGGGGAAGATGGTGAGACAGCTGCGCTTGCGAGAGGTGGCTCCCTGCGTCTCAGTGTCTCTAGTGCCATGGTCCTCACTGTAGCAGGCGTCAGACACGTGCGGTGGGGAGCTTATTAAAACAGATTGCCGGGCCTCACCATCAGAGTTTCTGATTTGGTGGGTCTGGGCCGGGACCCGAGAATCTGCATTCCTGCCACATGCCCAGGTGAAGCTGCTGCAGCTGGCTGGGGACCACACGTGAACGGTGCTTCTCTGCCCAGCCATGCATCGGAGGCACCTACGTGCTCAGGTCAGAGCCCTTCCCAACCACCTGGGTCAGAAGGCTTCCCTGCCCCCCAGCACCTCTGGGTGCCTCGGGTCCAAAGGTGCCGCTGTGTGTGAGTTTCACACTCAGCAAATCCTCTGATTTCTGTTCATGAATTTCCACCAGTTCATCCCCGGGGCCCTCCTGTCTCCCCCGCAGGGGCCTCTGCTTCCCCCTTGGCCCTGAGCAGTGTGCCCCAGGGCCGGATCGTCCAGTCCTCCCTCAGAAGCCACGTGACCCGGTTCACGTTGGGTTCTGACACAATCAGCACTTGACACCCTGCTGTTTCTAGCTCTTATTCCAGAAATTTCTATTCTGCATTTCCTGTGGGTAGGTCGTGCTGACTGCAGACCCACCAGCCCTCCCGGCCTCCCTGCTCTGAGGCGACCTCCTCCCCGGAGCCCGGCCACCGACTGTTTGGAGCCACCGTGCCTTATCGCCCTCTGGGATTATTTGCGCTTCTGCAGGAACTAAGCGCAGTGAGTCCCCTCTTGCAATGTGGCAGTAAAAGGATGAGGTAGCATAAGGCGTGTGGGGGAGAGAAGTAAATACGGGTCTGGAATTCCACATAATTACATAATAGAGAGGTGTTGCCAAGGTAAATTAATAAGAAAACAGTTGGGTGATGTTTACCAACAAAATCCGTTTGGGGTGTGTTCTTCCCTGCTTTTCCTTTCTCAGATGAGCCATGAGTTGGAAGAGAGTAGTCCCCCCTTATTCATGATTTTGCTTTCTGCATTTTCTGTTACCTGTGGTCAAAAAAAAAAAAGAAGGAAAATTTCAGGAATAAATGATTCATAAGTTTTAAATTGCACGCTGTTCTGAACAGTGTGATGAAATCTCCTGCCTTCCCGCTCCGTCCCGCCCAGATGTGAATCATCCCTTTGTCGGGCGCCTCGGCGCTATATACTCTCTGCCCGCTGGTGGCCGGTGGCCGCCTCGGTTATCAGCTCGACTTGAAGAACCGCAGTGCCCGTGTACAAGTCACCCTTATTTTACTGAATAATGGCCCCACAGTTCGAACGTGGTGGTCTGGCAGTTTGGATGGGCCAGGGAGAAGCCACAAAGTGCTCCCCCTGAGTGGAAAGGTATGTATGTATAGGAGACAGGCACAGTGTATACAGGGTTCAGTGCTGTCCGCAGTTTCAAGCATCCACTGGGGATCTTGGAACACACGCCCCACGAATAAGGGGGAGACTACTGTAAGACATCTCCAGAGTGGCAGCCTCTTCATGGAAGTGACCAAATTGTTCCATTTGGTCAGGCTATCTAGAAAATAGGATAATCGCCCTGGCCGGTTTGGCTCAGCGGTTAGAGCATTGGCCTGCGGTCCGGAGAGACCCGGGTTCGGTTCCCGCTAAGGGCATGTATCTCGGTTGCAGTTTGTCCCCGGCCCTGGTTGGTCGTGCGGGTGGCAGCCACTCGATGTGTCCCTTTCACATCGATGTTTCTCTCTCTCTCTCTTCCTCTCTCTCCCTCCCACTCTATCTGTGCAAAAAAATGGAAAAATGTCCTCGGGTGAGGATAAAAAAAAGAAAGAAAGAAAATAGGATAATTGCCAAGGTAAGGCCTAGGAGCTACTCAAGGGCTCCTCTGCCCTCTGGCTGCTTTGCAGAGCACCTCCCTGTCTGTCTGTCTCGTCTGTCTGTCTGTCCTGCTCCCTATGCTACTCTTACAGCACTGGGACAGTAAGGTCAGGGGTCCGGTCTCAAACTCCCAGCCTCGACGTCTGCCTTCAAGTTGCATTTTCTTACATCAGAACCCCCGGCAAAATTGAGATTCAAGTCGTATTCCTTGTTGGTATCACGTGGGCACCTCCAACAAGTCTTGTGAACTGGCCACGCCTGTTTGGATCTGAGGCAGAACTTAGGCTCCCAGCTGGGGTGGGAGGGCCCGGCACCATCACCGGTCAGGAAGTCCTCTGGAGCAGGCGTGAGGGGCTCCGGCACCGGGTGGAGCGGAGGATGGATGCGAGCGGTGCGCATGCCCAGGGTGATGGCCGCTCAGTGATGCCAGACTCCGGTCAAGACGACAGGGTGCAGAGTCCTGGGAGGACTCCAGGCCGGTGCCGAGAATCACCAGCTTTGGGGAAAGTCTGGAAAATCACGGTTTTTGGAAAACCAAGCCCAGAGTCCAGGCGCCCAGTCTGGCCTTCTACCTTCATAGTATTCCTGGCACCCTGCCGACTGCTCTCTGCTTGAATCCCTCCGGTTCCGGGAAGCTCACTTCCTCGTGAAGCAGACCATGCCCTGTTGCACGGCCCCAGGACCTGCAGGGTGGGAATGTGGATGGATGATGGATTCCACCCCCGCCCCTTTCATGTCCCTCCTCCTCGTTTTTTTTCCCTCACCCAAGGACATTTATTTTATTTATTTATTTATTTATTTTGCATTTATCTTCAGATAGAGCGAGAGGGGAGAGAGAAGGGGAAAGAGAGAGAGAGAAATATCGATGTAAGAGAGACACATCGAGTGGCTGCTACCCACACGCCCCAACCGGGGCCGGGGACAAACTGCAACTGAGGTACATGCCCTTAACAGGAACCGAACCCAGGACTCTCTGGTCCACAGGTCGACGCTCTAACCTCTGAACCAAACCAGCCAGGGCCCTCCTCCTCATTTTGGAATCAGTCTCTAAACGAAATGGAAGGCGAAAGACGTGTCTTCGCACATACACGTGAAGAAAGCAAAGGAAATTGACTTCCTATATTTGTCTGAACTTCCTAAAATCTAGACTGAACGTGGATCACTTTTGTAACAGGGAAAAACGTCCTGGGAAAACCTTTTTTTTTTCCCTTTTCATTTGAGCTGCCGTCACCCGATAGGAGAATAAACATGTGTGGTGTCTGTTCCCTTGCTCTGTCTCTCCGAGAAGCTCGCCCCAAGGATGTGGGGTCAATATCATCTCCCCAAGCTCGTGCACATTTGCTCAGTAGGAATTCATCCTTGGCCACAACGTGTAGAACATTTCAACCTAATTACCTTTCTGTCGGAAAGAGCTTCCATCCCGCCTCTTAGAGCCAGCTGGGGAGAGAGCTTTGTTAACATTGCCATACGTGGCTCCTTTCAAGGATGGCGATAAGAAATCAACCTAAGATACTGAATTTCCACCTGCGGAAGACTATTCTATGGCATGGATTCCAACTGTGCCAAGGGCAGCCTTTGAGAGCCTTGACTCTGGAAGCTAGAAGCCATTGAGCCCCAGATTTATGGCTGTTCCCATGTCTCAACCACCTGCACCAGGCACGTTCCTGAAATTTATGAAATGCAATTGCTCTAAAGGGTACAGGCCAGGAAGTGCAGGGTTGAAATATTCTACCTGGCCAGAGACGCTGACGTGTGTGGATTAATTTAAGGCTTGACTCATTTTAAGCAGGGTTATTTCTCACCCACAATAGAGTACTCTCCATGCCATCTGAAGAATTATAATGCAGTCAGATCCTGTTTGAAATGCTCAGAAAATATCCCTCACCAAAGGTCATTTGCTATTTCCATCTTTAGGGTTAATTACTCCTGTGGCTCTTGTCGGAGTGAAAAAAGTCCTTCTCCTTTTTTTCTTCTTCCCCGCTTCTTTCCTTTCAACAATTAGTTGTCAAGTCTGTAGACCGTGTCTGGATTTTTCTTCCAGAAAAGTTCCACCGTGTCCCTTTCCAAGAGCCCCAATCCTGCCATCAAATCATCGCTAGGCCAGAATCATCAAGAACAGAGTCGATCCTCCTAAAATGTTCATGTTCAAAGCCAGGCGAAGAGGAGCGTGCTCACGGCCCTGACCTCTCAGCGGGGGTAATTCGACTCTCAGACTAATTATGTTGCACAGCTGTCTTTCGAAACATCCGAGAACAGCCCACAACTCACCCACACCACACCTTTGCTCATGGATCTGAGACTCTTGGGAAACATCTGTTCAGCACAGATGTGACCCATCATCCAATGTGACAAAGAGTAACTAGATGTGCCGAGTGTCTATAGATTTGTCCCCACACAGGCAAGAAATAAGGTTGCCCTCTAAAAGGAGATTTTAAGACATCTCAATGTTTTTCTGGTTGAATCTAGTCAAAAAAATAAGTTCTGTCAAATGCTACTACCTCTCTCTTTTGATTTTGCATTTCAGACCAGTATATGTGTGTAGATAGACTCTTAAAGACACCAAACTTTTCTTTAGGGAGAGAGGAGAATTGACGTAGATTTCAGACTCACACGGTTGCCCTGGGTAATGGACCCCGGCTAACGGGTGCAGTGTGGGTCCGTGCAATAGTGTCGGTCTTCGCTCTGTTATGATTTGTTTTTAAATATTTATTTGTGAAATATAAATCTTGTTAAGGCTGAAGTCTGTGCTGGTGAGGTGACTCCTGCTTTTGCTGGTGTTTAATGGAGCTTCTTGGAAAACAGAGAGATTCAGTTATATAAATACATTATCCTAGGGAAGATAAATAGATTTATCCCGGGGACTTATAAAATAACAATTTTCACCGCCACCCCTTCTCAGTGAGGCTGGAGCTAAGTTCTGCACATGTGTGGCGAGCTAGGTGACTTGAGACAGCAGCCTCTGTGGCTAATTGGCTGCAAAGATATGTCATTGAAATGACAAGCAGTCCGTTGGAAAACTGAAGACATATTATCATCAGTATATTTACAGGTTCCATTTCCATTGATCCCTTCCATGGCTAATACAGCACCTGTTGCGTAATAGATGCTCAAACACTGTTCCGTTCAGTTCCGCTCACACTTCCTGGTGGACTGTCCTGGTTCTCTGTCAGTCAAGATGAAGACAGCAGCAGCTGAGGGTGAGGAACGGGGAAAGCAAGGTGCAGACGGAAAGGAAACTAGGAGGAGGCTTATCCGGAGAATCCGGATGAGAATGAAGCCTAACGCAAGACGAAGAAGAGACGTCAAGAAGCAGGGGCAAGGGAGAGGGAGAGAGATCTAGAAAGAGGGGCAGCACACAGGTAGGTGTTCCATCCCCACTACCAGAAACCACTGAAAGGACCAAATTTTTTTTTTTAAATAAAAATGAGTGGAAGCCCCGCTCTGTGGAAGAGAAGTGCAAACATCCGCCACATAAATGTCAAACAAATTTGCCCTGGCCAGTGGCTCAGTTGGCTGGGCACCTTCCCATGCACCAAAAAGGTCACCGGTTCGATTCTTGGTCAGGACACATGCCCAGGTTTTGGGCTTGCTCCCCCCTAGGGGATGTGCAGGAGGCAGCTCTCTCTGTCACTCTCCTTTCTTCTCTCTCTAAAAATCAATAACAAATCTTTTTTTTTTTTAAATCTGGAGCTACGTTCTAGTTATGAAGGTAAGAAGGAACCAAAATGAGAAGGAAGACCTTCAGTTAGACTCACCAGAAAGTGTGCGTGTCAGGGCATGGAAGTGGACAGACAGACCCTCAGTTTCTGGAGCTGGTGACCGTGGCAAGAGGCCTCAGGAGCAGCAGGCACCTGTCCCTCCCCGTGACCCCCACGCTCAGCAGTGACTGCATCTCAGACCCAGGGAGGAGGCATGGCCACCCCGAAAGGGAAGCCCTTGGGCAACTGGGCTGCACCCAGACATGACAGGGTCTTCTCTAAAACCAGCTGAGACTGCTGACTTGACATTTCCATGGAGGCTGTGGGGGGAGGTCGTCAAGAAGATGTGACCACTGGTTGACCCAAGAGCAGGACCAGAGCAATCAGGGGCTCGTCGCCCCCTCCCTGCCCTTAGAACATCTGTTCCGCGCACCGTTCACCCAGTGGGGATGTTTTCAAGGGCACAGCCTGGAGATCGTAGGTGTTGCTCAGAGCATTGGGACTGAGTATGTGACAACCCTGCTGAGGCCTCTACATAAACTGAACTTCCGGCGGGGGAGGGGGGTGATCGACCAAGACAAGCCTCACGTGTTAGGTTCCTGTCCTCCTACCACTCTGCCTGGGTCTCTCCTGCCCCGTGTGTGGGGGCAGGTTGCAGATGGACAGATGCAGGGAAGAAACAGGCTTACGTGAAGGAAGCTACAGAAGTGAGGCAACAGAAACAGAAGTTAAGAATGTGGGTTCCTGAGCCAGACAGTTGAGTTTGCATCCTGGTTCCGCTAATTATTTGCTTGGATAATTTACTTAACTGGGCCTCAATGTCCTCATCTATAAAATGGAGATAATGATAAAGTAGACCTCATGAAGTGATTGTGAGGATTTTTTTTTTTAATATTTTTTCTTTATTGATTTGAGAGAGAGAGGAAGGGAGAAGGAGATAGAGATAGAAACATTGATGAGAGAGAACATCCATTGGCCGCCTCCTGCATGCCCCCCACTGGGGATCCGACCCACAACCTGGGCATGTGTCCTGACCGGGGATCGAACCGGCGACCTCTTGCTGCATGGGCCGACGCTCAACCACTGAGCCACACAGGCCGGGCTATTGTGAGGATTAAATAAAGAACTACATGTGAAGTGCTCAGAACCAGGCCTGCTCTCCAGTTTGAGCTATTCTGATTCTGATTCTGACTCTCTGCTAGGACATCCCACAGCCCGGCTCCTTTCCACGCCTACCAGGCTGTTGGGCCATTGGCCTGGTCTCAGTTATCCCACCAGTTTAAGACTCTAAAAGAGGTAGTGAGGAGGGTGGTCCATTCATGCTGTGGGCAGAGGGCCTGGGGGAAGGAGGCAGGGAGGAAGCCACGCAGGACCTCGGAGGCGACAGCAAGGCTTTTGGATATTTATCCAAGTGCAATAAGAAGCCCCTGGAGGGGTGGCATGACCCGATTTGCATTGTTAAAGATGACTCCCAGGCCACTGTGCGGAGACTGGATTGGGAGTCAAAGGGGACCAGAGCGGAGAGCGAGGAGGTTGTTGTAGGAGCCTCGACAAGAGGTGGCGCTGGCCTGAACTCGAGCAGTGACCATGGCGACGGAGGGGGAGCTGGGCAAAGACACTGGGGAAGTCTGCAGGACTTGCTGCTGGATGGTCGGAGGAAGAGGGCAGAGGGCAAGGGGATCCACAGGTGTCTGGCTGGGACCTGGTGGGGGGAGCTCCCCGCTGGAGAGGGCGATGTGGTGAGGGGGTGACGGGACATCCGTGGGCGACGCGTCCGGCGGGGCAGGGGAGGCTGGCCGCTGGGGAAACGGAACCTCCTGGGCTCTGAGCCTCATCCAAATGAAAGCGGTGGTGAAGAAGTTCTTCTAGAACGTGTGTGCCGGCTGACCAGGAGGAATGGAGGCGGAGGCCAGCGCATGAGGCCCGGGCGGGATCCGGAGCAGTGAGAACGGGGTTGAGACCCAGAGACGTTGCAGACAAAGTTGGCAGCCCGTGGAGATGAAGAAGAGAATCAGTGGTGAGATGAGAGATGGATGGTGCCGATGTCTGAGAAAAGGGCAGATGGAGGAATGAGGCTATTTCTGAAAATGTTTTAAAATGACAACTGGGGCCCTGGCCAGTTTGGCTCAGCGTTTAGAGCATCAGCCTGAGGTCCAGAGAGACCTGGGTTCGGTTCCGCTAAGGGTACGTACCTCAGTTGCAGTTTGTCCCCGGCCCTGGTTGGGTCGTGTGGGTGGCAACCACTCGATGTGTCCCTTTCACGTCAATGTTTCTCTCTCTCTCTCCCTCCCACTCTATCTGAACAAAATATCAAAAAATGTCCTCGGGTGAAGATTAAAAAAAATTTTTTTTAATTTAAAAAAATAAAATGACAACTGGGCTCCCAGACAGTAAATATAGTTACAGAATTGGTTGCCAGATGGGCCAAACCCCAGGCAACAGAGTCATCCTATCTTTCACACTTGGATCCATAGTCTTTCAAAAATTAGAATATAGCAACGTACACTTAACATTCAAACTGCATTCACTAGTCAAACCCACTCAAACTAAGAATTGTTTTTCCTATTTTCAAGTCCTACATTCTTTTGTTGTGTTGTGGAAAGTATTACAGTTGTCCCTCGCCACTTCACGCTTCGACTTTCGCGGCTTCACTCTATCGTGGTTTTTCCAAATATATTCATTAAAAAGTTGATCGAGACAGTGAAAATGATACAGCGTGCGCTCGGTTGTCTGTAGGCCTATGTATTCAAGCACCCCAGAAATCCTTCAATGCCAGGTGCAACCGCTCAACCACTCCTTGTGTGCGGGCAGTAACTTTTTTCCAAAAAATCGGGTGTGGTAAAACCAAGCCAATCAGAGCGTGCTGTTCACTGATTGGCCATCCTATCCTCTTCCTATCCTGGCCACTGATTGGCTCAGCCTCATGCAAGTTTGTTTCATACACGCTTCTACATTGCTACACATCGGAAGCATCTTTGCTCTTGTAAGTGTTTGCGACTTCTGAGAACTTTTATCTAAGCCCCACGATGGTGCCTAAACGTGCTGCTTCTTCTAAGCCTTCTGACGATGAAACTAAGCGCCAGAGGAAGATGCTTACCATCCAGGAGCAGGTGAAACTCTTGGATATGATCAAGATGGCAAGAAAATTGTGGAGCTTGCCCACCATTACGACTTGAATGAGTCTACCGTTCGCTCCATCAGTAAAGATGAAAAGAACATTCATGCAACAGCTACTGTCTCTCAACAAGGAAGCAAAGCGCATTGTGACAAGTCGTAATGAGTTCATAGTGAAAACGGAGTCTGCCCCAGCTGTTTGGATCAGCGACAGCCGCAAGGAAAACATTCCACTGGATTCGCTGGTCATCCGGGAGAGGGCGAGGCAGCTCTATCAGAGTTTACGGCGATGAACCTCAACCAGGACCCTCTTCTGCAACGTTCAGGGATTTCACAGCGAGCAAGGGTTGGTTTGAGAAGTTCCAGAGGAGGAGGTATCATCTGAAGAGTGTCATTCTCCACGGAGAGGCTGCCTCTGCTGACCAGTCTGTGAGTGAGAAGGAGGAAGAGCAGCCAGAGGTTCCTGGGGGTCAGGAGGAGGAAGGTGGCCTTGCACTTGAGCATCTCTCGCAAGTCGTGAGAACTATTAAGGTGGTACAAGACATGATTGGCGAATGAGACCCACAAATGATGCGTGCATTAAGGTTCCGGAATGCACCTGATGGAGCGATAGAACCCTACAAAAGTCTCATCACCATATGAAAAGACAGTGTCAGCAACTGCCTATCATGATGTTCTTCAGCCACACCCAGACACCCACTGCCTACCCCTAGTGCTCCTTCAGCGGAAGATGATGACGCACCTGCTGAGTATATGCACCACCTGCAGACTCTCCTACTGAGGCCGTGCCCGCAGAGGAGCAGGGACCTTGCCCTTCTCTGCTGTGCAGGGCATCTCCTCATCTTCACCGCTTCATCATCGAACAAGTTGCACTATTTTCATAGGTTAGTGGTTGTGTGTAAGAACTGTGTGTGTGTGTGTGTAATTACATATACAATAATAATATGATATTTGTAATGTCTAATATATCTTATTTTCTCTCATTTTGTCTAATATATTGGGCACTATGAATGCAATGGTGACTAAAGGGTGTTATTTCACATCTAGAGGGCTCTAATAATGTTAAAAACATATTTAGAAGGTGGTAAACAGGTTTTTCTATGCTCTAACTGCAAAAATATTCGATTTATAGATCGAATGGAAACTTCATGGAAATTCATTAATCACAATAGTCTGGAACTGATTAACCGCGATAAACGAGGGCCCACTGTACAGATGTCCCCCTTTTCCCCCACCCACTCAACCTAATCTTTCTTTGGCAATTCAGAAGTTTCTTTCAGGTCCCTATCATGCTTCGTGGTCACCGTTAGGAACATACATTATCACTGGTATGAAACCTCATTTGAATCAGAACGACCAGGGTCGGCAGCCTTGATGTACAAAGACACTGAACTCCTATCTAGGAAGGTTTGTATTCTCACACTTTGGATTGTTTTTGTTTGTTTGTTTGTTTGTTTTAATCCTCACCTGAGAATATTTTTCCATTGATTTTCAGATAGAGTGAGGGGAGGGAGAGAAAGAGAGAGAGACACATCAAATGGTTGCCTCCCTCAGGACCCCGACCAGGGCTGGGGATCCAACCGCAACCAAGGCACGTGCCCTTGACTGGAATCAAACCCCCAACTCTGGTCCGCAGGCCGTCGCTCTAACCACTGAGCAACCGGCCAGGGCTATTCTCAGATTTTGGAAAACTTACAAAGATATTTTTTTCAGTGTTAGCACAACTCGCTAACATGTTCTGCCTTTGCTTTCCCCACATAACTTGGAAGCCATATGGCAGGCAGGTGACAACGTGGTTTGCAGGACAATATACCTGGCTTCCCTGTCCAGGGCAGTGGAAACTTGGCTCCGCCCCCTTGGGCTCCCTGTTCCCTCCCTCCTCTGCCTCTCCTACTGACAGTCTCCTCCCCACTCCGCCAGCTTCCGGTTTTTCTCTTCCTCCCCTTTAACACCATCTCCTCTTCTGGCTTCACTGCCTTCTTTCTTCCCTCTGGCTGTCTCCGGCTGCCTGCTTCATCCGTCTCCCCTACAGAGCTCCTAGATTCAACACAGCACTTGCTTGAATCTGTCTGAGCAATGACTGCCCTTCCTGACTTCTGTCTGTCAAAGAAAACATTCTCGTCATCTAAGCTTCATGACTGACTGCATTGCTGATAAACTAAGATGTATTGTGTGTGCACAGTGGGACCCCCAGGCTGGGCACTTTGAATGCGTACCATGCGTGTTCCGAGGAGATGGGCAGGCAGTCCTTTGTTTTATCTGGAAAACATTATTTTTGTAATGATTGAAGAAGAAAAGACATGGAATCAAATGAAGGTGTCACATGTTCAGCTCAGTGGGTGAGGTCAAAGGAGTCCTGTGAGGGCAGCCTGGCCCCTTGTGTGAGGCCCGGATACTTGAGGGACACAGGGGACCTCAGAGCAACCCTTGTGCTACCTGGGGCCTTGGCTTGCTGAGCTTTTATTTAACTGGACTCTCTTTCCCTCCTTCCCCACCTCCACTCTCAAAACCAAACAGGAAGGTAAAGAGTTGGCGAGTGTTGCCCTCGCTGGTTTGAGTGTCAGCCGGTGGACCAAAGAGTCCCGGGTTCAATTCCGGCCAAGGGCACGCACCTCAGTTGCCGTTCATCCCCAGTCCCGGTTGGGGTCATGTGGGTGGCAACCAGTCGATGTGTCTCTCTCACATTGATGTTTCTCTCTCTCTCTCCCCCTCTCACTCTGTCTGAAGATAAATGTAAAAATATCTTTGGGTGAGGATTTAAAAAAATAATAAAAAAAGAGTTGGTGAGTGTTGGGAGATCTGTTCAGACAGGAAAGGTTAGCAGAGTAGGGAAGGGGACCTTACTTTTCTCCCATCTCAGAATAAAGCGCTTTCCACCCAACCAGCTGAATCACTACATGCTTAATTTATTTGTTTAAATTGACAGAATGATAGGACTTTGGGAGGGTTCATCAATTCCACTTTTTAAATAACCAAACAAGATAATGTTATGCAAGGATCCATGGGAGGCAAAGGGCTAATACTATGGCCAATATACTCACGTGACCTCAGAAGAATTAACTCAAGGCATGACCTTGGGGAGAAGTCATCTGGGTCAATCATCCCAACTGTATTCTTTCAGAGATGAGAACAAGACAATGAATTTGGCCCCATCACTCACTGAACTGATTTTCTGGGGGCCCAAGTATTCATTTTGTTCTAAGTAGACATTGTTTTTTTCTCAAATTTCTGTTAAGCTTATAAAGACCAGCCCGGCTGGTGTGACTCAGTGGATTGAGTGTCATCCCATGGACCGAGAGGTCCTAGTTCAATTCCTGGTCAGGGCACATGCCCAGGTTGCAGGCTCGATCCCCAGTGGGGGGCGTGCAGGAGGCAGCCGATTGATGTTTCTATCTCACATCAATGTTTCTATCTCACATCAATGTTTCTATCTCTCTCCTTTCCTCTCACTCTAAAAAATCAATAATAATAATAAAAAGAATATAAAGACAGATCAAGAAGAAAGAACTGTTTTAAATGACAACAACGTCTTTGTGGGCCTTCTTTCCATTTATGTGTAAGACTCATTAATTATACTCTAATGCAGCAGTTCTCAACCTGTGGGTTGCGACCCCTTTAGGGGTCGAACGACCCTTTCACAGGGGTCGCCTAAGGCATAATAGTAGCAAAATTACGGTTATAAAGTAGCAACGAAAATAATTTTATGGTTGGGGGTCACCACAACATGAGGAACTGTATTACAGGGTCGCGGCATTAGGAAGGTTGAGAACCACTGAGTGGTTTTTTTGCATGTTGAAAGTTGTGTGTTGAATGTTGAGTTCTTGTGGACATTAGGATTGGACTGAATCTGTATCATGAGAATATGTCTTACTGACTCAGTTTACTTCACTTAAAAATTCAGGATATTGTGTGGACATGACGTCAAGCAGCAAGTTAACCGAGTCCAACAGCACTGGACACAACCTTTAGAAAGCTACAATGCATGCATTGCTTTGAGTTCACATCCTTTATCCCAATAGTCATTCAAGTTTCAAAATCTGAAACTCTTCTCTTGTTTTTATTAATAGACATTATAGTCTTGGAATACTTTTAGGTTTACAGAAAAATGAGCAGAAAATACAGAGTTCCTTTATCCCCCTTCCCACCTCTACCCCTCCAGTCGTCTCTGTTATTAACATCTTACATTGCTGCGGTACATTTGTTACCAGTGATGGGCCAATACTGATACATTATTAACTAAAGTCCACAGTTGACACTAGGGTTTACTCTTGGTGGTGTATATTCTGTGGGTTTTGACAAATGTATAATGACATGTGTCCACCATTATACAGAACAGTTTCATTGCCTTAAAGATTCCCTGTGTTCTACCTGTTCAGAACCCCACCCCCCCCAAGATCCCTGGAAATCACTGATGGTTTTTTTTATCCTCACTTGAGGACATTTTTCCACCTTTTGTTCAGATAGAGTGGAAGGGAGAGAGAGGAAGACAGAAAGAGAGAGAAACATCGACGTGCAAAGGACACATTGAGTGGTTGGCACCCACACGACCCATCCAGGGCCGGGGACAAACTGCAACCGCGGTACATTCCCTTAGTGGGAACCGAACACGGGTCTCTCTAAACCGCAGGCTGATGCTCTAACTGCTGAGCCAAACCGACCAGGGTAAGATCACTGATCTTTTTAATGTCTCCATAGTCTTGCCTATTCCAGAATGTTGCATCATTGATATCATACAGCGTGTAGCCTTTTCAGATTGGGTTCTTTCATTTAGTAGTACACATTTAAGCTTCCTCCATGACTTTTTGTGGCTTGATAATTCATTTATTTTTATTGCTAAATGATATTCCATCGTATAGATGTTCCACAGTTT
This sequence comes from Molossus molossus, assembly GCF_014108415.1. Lineage (NCBI taxonomy): Eukaryota > Metazoa > Chordata > Mammalia > Chiroptera > Molossidae > Molossus > Molossus molossus. Next base: position 101,426,738 of record NW_023425401.1, on the reverse strand, counting down.
GTTTACCCATTATTTTTTAAAATTAACTACCCCCCTCCCCGTGTGTTCTACATTCTACCCAGTCCTATGAGGGCTACCCAAAAAAATTCCAAAATAGCTTTATTTTCAAGGCTAGCCTAATTATGCAAATAAGACAGATGTTAGACAAAATAATATACAAGTATATTTTAAAGCACTGAAGTATATAGTTTGCAAAAAGAAGTCAATCTAGAAAAGTGATATTTTCAGAGCAACATGAGTCTCTTGAAATCAGACACATATTTGTTGTGTATATGTGTCCAAGGTCCAGGGCATTCATCATATTCTTTTTCTTTTTCTTTTTTAGAGAGAGAGAAAGGGAGAGGGAGAGAGAGAGATAGAAACATCAATGAGAGAGAACATCGATTGGCCGCCTCCTGCATGCCCCCACTGGGAATCATGCACACAACCTGGGTATGTGCCCTGACAAGGAATCGAACCGGTGACCTCTTGTTGCATGGGTTGATGCTCAACCACTGAGCTACACCAGCCGGGCGCTTAAAGGAATATATTATACCTCCCCTCAAAGTTACAAACCACTGCAGTGAGGGGGAGGGGATGCAAACAATCATCAGCTGTATTTGTAGCTGGTATTTGTAGCTGGTGGCCATCGGCCTGGCGGGGGCAGCATGGAGCATGCAGCAGGAGTGGAGGTACGAAAGCTGTAGGCTAGGGAGGAGGAACTGGTTTACCCTGAACTGGGAAAGGGATGAAAAGTGAGGTTGGCTAAGAAAGGGAAGTCCTTCCGAGCCAAGGACATGTTTAATTTGGGATTATAACCTACAAAATACCTTGTTCCCCCCAAATAGAAAGTGTCTCATGCCATCTGTTAATTGGCATGTGCACACATGCGTGTACACACACACACATGCACATATACAGAAATAATACTCTCCTTTGATTTAAGAAATACAGCCTCTTGGGTCTCTTTGCCACTTCTGTGTGGAGAGTCCCCCTGCAAAGGGGCTTTAGATTAGCAAGTCAATATGAAACTGAGAACCTTGATAAGGAGAGAGAAGAAAGGTCAGAAGGGACGGAAGGAGGATCACTTCCTTCTGCTAAGTCAGGTGGAGCTCGGCACTGGGCCGGAAAGCATGTCCCCTTTCACCTTTGCAGCCTGGCTGAGAAAATGCCCTGCAAACGGTAAAGCACTTGGTGAACGTTCCCCTTGTATGCTGTCCCCTCTCGCCTGAAACAGGTTGCCTTTTCTGTGCTGCTTCTCTAAATCAAATTTATCTCTAAATGTCTGGCTCAAAACTAAGCTTTCCTTGCCTGTGTCTGCACACTGTGATCTTTCCATTCCCTACAAGTCGACAGAATTTATAATAAGTGTCTTTCAGCCATGGCTGGTTGCTCAGTGGTTAGAGCACTGGCCTGAGGACCGAAGGGTCAAGGTTTCTATTCCCAGTCACGGGCATGTACACCTGGGTTGCAGGTTCAATCCCTGGCCCCAGTTGGGGTCATGTAGGAGGCTACCAATCAATCTGTCTCCCTCACATCGATGTTTCTCTCTCCCTTTCTCTCTCTCTCTCTCTCTCTCTCTCTCTCTCTCTCTCTCTCTCTCTCCCCTCCCTCCCTTTCACTCTATCTAAAAATCAATGGAGCTCTGGTCAGTTTGGCTCTGGGTTCGGTTCCCGCTAAGGGCACGTACTTTGGTTGCAGTTTGTCTCCGGCCCCGGTTGGGGTCGTGTGGGTGGCAGCCAGTCGATGTGTGTCTCTCACATCGATGTCTCTCTCTCTCTTCCTCCCTCTCACCCTCCTTCTATATCTGAAGATAAAAGAAGAAAAAAAAAGTCCTCGGGTGAGGATTAAAAAAAAAAAAATCGATGGAAAATATCCTCAGGTGAGGATTAACAACAACAACAACAAAAAGTGTCTTTCATTTAGCCAGTAGCACATACCACCCTTATGTTATTTGTTTCTTTTTTCTGAATATCTGTTTTGTCTTTTATTACAAGATTGTGAGACAAAGGTGTTCACTGCTGTATGCCATGCCCTGCGGCGGTGTCTGGCACATAGTAGGTGTTCAATAAAGACCTTTAAAATGTACTCATGACTAATAGGATCCCTGCAGGATGTTTTATGCAATTTTTCTTCTTCACAACATTTTAGAGTATGCCACTCACATAAAAGATAACCACCCAATTACATATCCAGAAACTGGTCATCTGATCTGAACATCTCACCTACTTAGCCATGCATTAGACGGGCTGCAGACAAACAGCCCAATGACCTTCATGTAGGTCACGTAATGCTACACCATGCATGGCTCTTCTCTTACCATTTGCCTTGTTTCCTGTTGATATTTCCTCAAATGAGTCTAAATGATGCTTTCAACTTAAAAAGTGCATCTTCCACGATATCTCTTTTGGAGGATGGGAGCGAAAGCAACCCCTTCTCCCCTCCCTCATTCTTCCCTTGCAGCAGAGGTAACTTAGTAACCAAAGCCCTGGTTAAGAGCACACTTGGGCTCCTATGACAGTCTAAGTAGAAAGGGCATCTGATTCCGCATCCCTGACGACTGAAGACTGGCCAACCCCTCTCCCAATTTTGCTTCATGGAATTCCTAAGGAACACCTCTACGTCTAGCTCTGTTTTGCTTGTTTGTTTGTCTGTCTGTTTTTATGGCCAGTAAACCATAGACTCATGCTGGATCAAGTTCTAAAGTAAATTTGACTTCAAGGTCAGGGTCTTCAACCTCTGGGACCTCCAGAGAGAGTATAGATGAGAGAGTGGGTGATAACACAGGCCTGAAACAAACCACCAAACAGGTCATGGGCCAGGCTGATTGATTTTCCGGCTTATAGGGATTATATCTCTGAAGAATCTTGTGGAGCCGGGGAAGGGGGGGGGGGAGGTAGGAGGGAGGGGGAGGGGGGGTCTAGGTCTCAGCCTTGTCATTTTGGTAACTCTGTTTTCTCCGTTTACCCAAGAGTTTTCAGGATCTGATGAGTTAATCCATTCTAACCAAACTACAGACTAGCTTTGTTTTTTCCACAAACCAGAATACTAATGTATTCATTTAGAGTGAGAGATGTATATTCCTCTAAGGCCCAAATATTTAGGTCCAGAGCACTTACCTTCTGATATACATGAAACTGATAAACTACATTTTAATGAAGAGACAGCTTGCTAAGCGTGAAATCCGAGTCTTTGGCTACACTTTCTATAGATAACAGCATAGCCGATACACGCACAGGCCCTGCTCTGCTTTGGAAAATATCTTCCCAGGGAAAAGAACATTATGTTGGAGACACATAGATGCATTCTTCCTCTTCGCTCCTTTTTTTCTCAATTTCACGAGAACTACCACCCATTTATATGTGTCATTATAAAATGCTTCTTTGTTTCAATACTTTAAAATCATACTTAAAATTCTTCTAATTCCAAAGTATGTGATCATAGCAAGAAATGAAAGAACACTCTAAAGATGTGTAAGAAAAAAAGTTAATTATCTGCCCTGGCCGGTTTGGCTCAGCAGTAGAGCGTCAGCCCACGGACCGATGAGTCTCGGGTTCGATTCTGGTCAAGGGCATGGACCTTGTACCTTGGTTGTGGTTCATCCCGGCTCTGCAGGAGGCAGCCAGTCAGTGTGTCCCTCTCACGTTGATGTTTCTCTCTCTCTCCCTTTCTCTTCTTCTCTCTCCCTCTCACTCTATCTGAAGATAAATAGAAAAATATCCTCAGGTGAGGACTAAAAAGAAAAAAGTTAATGATCTCACATCTCTGCCATGGTCCCCATTCCCAGCCCTGGTAGTACTAGATACGGAGGCCGGGTGTACAGCCTCATGCACTGCAGCACAGCCGGGGATTTTCAAGTTTCTTTGACAAATACGAGATTCTGCAATGCCCCTCACTCTGAACTTACTCTGCTCACTTACTGCATCATGACACTCCCCCTAGGTCAATGGAAAAAATTCAAGCTCATTATTTAATTTTAATTTAATTTAACTTACTTTTTATATTTTATTTTATTTTTAATCCTCACCTGAGGATATTTATCTTTAGATAGAGTGGGAGGGAGGGAGGGAGAGAGAGAGAGAGAGAGAGAGAGAGAGAGAGAGAGAGAGAAGCATTGATGTGAGAGAGACACATTGACTGGTTGCCTCCCACATGACCCCGACCAGGGCCAGGGACCAAACCACAACCGAGGTACATGCCCTCATCCGGAATTGAACCGAGACTCCTTGGTCCGAGGGCCAATGCTCTAACTGCTGAGCCAAACTGGCCAGGGCCAAGCTCATTATTTTTAATAGCTGCATCATATTCCATGGTATGGGTGTATATATCTAACTTCCTACTCGGGTTCATGCTAGTCTTTGGCCACTAAAAAACAATAAAGTAGTAAATGCTCCTGGCCAATATCGCTAGATATTGATACTTCCCCAGAGCGGGTCAATGGTAGTTCCAGTTCTGTAAGCTGTTTTTCATGAATTACAGTCCATTTCATTCCCTATTTTGTAATAACACAAAGACAAGGACCTGTTTTTATCAGAAAAGATATATCTTCCTCTCACATGAAGGGCCTGTTACACCTGTGGGGTGTGGATTCTTCTAAAACCTCAGCCACAATGGGATCAAGTCCCTGATTTAAGTGTGGTGCCCTTTCCTTAGCATCTGCGGGTGTTGGAGCTGGCCTCGCCCAGTGGGCACTTCATAAAGCCTCACAGTGTCCAATACACGAAGGTCATCTGGCTCAACTTTCCCTTTTCACCGATGGGGACGTGGAAACCCAGAGGGTTAAACGAGGCACAGTTCGGGCGAACGGGAGGGAAAGGCCTGTGTGATCCACGCTGCGGACATTTGGATGCGTGGAGCCGGAGGAGGGGAATTGGGAGGTAGACAGCGGCCACGTGTAGGGGATACACAGAGAGAGAGGGAGATGTAAGAACACTCAGAAGTTTGCCTGGGCAGGAAGAAGGTAATTCCTCTTTGAAGCGTTCTTGAGTGACTGCAGCTGGGGTTTCAGTGTAAATTTTTGTAATTCTTTCTTGAGGTTGAACCTATGTGTCTTTGAAGGTGACCCAGGGCAGGAGCTGGGCCAGGGGCAGTTTTATGCAACAGTGGCAGGGATCGGGTGGTATTTTTTAAGACTTGTCCTCTGCCTCTTGGATGCTGAGCTGGACCCATTTCCCAGTCCCCTGGGGTTTAGATGTAGCCATGTGACTGAGTTGTTGCCACTGGAGTGAGGACAGAAGGCAGGAACACTGACCCTCGGATGGGCCCATAAAAACCTCCCACGGGGATCCTCCGGTCTCCCCTCCTGTCTGCCAGCTGGAAGCCAAGGACCCCGAGCCCCCACACGCAGGTGGAGAAGCCTGGGTCCCTGAATCACTGTGTGGAGGCGCCTGCTGAACACCTACTCTGTTGTAAGAATGAGAAAGCAATTTCAATGAGGTATCACCTCACACCTGTCAGAATGGCCGCCATCAACAAATCATCAAACAACAAGTGTTGGCGAGGGTGTGGAGAAAAGGGGACTCTAGTACACTGCTGGTGGGAATGCAGACTGGTGCAGCCACTATGGAAAACAATATGGTGCTACCTCAAAAAATTAAAAATTGAACTTCCATTTGACCCAGTGATCCCACTGCTGGGAATATACCCTAAGAAGCCTGAAACACCAATCAGGAAGAATATATGTACCCCCATGTTCATAGCAGCACTATTTACAATAGCTAAGATCTGGAAACAGCCCAAGTGTCCACCAGTAGACGAATGGATAAAAAAGCTGTGATACATATACACAATGGAGTACTATGCAGCGGTAAGAAAGAAAGATCTCTTATCCTTTGAGACGACATGGAGGGACCTGGAAAGTATTATCCTAAGTGAAAGAAGCCAAGCAGAAAAAGACAAATACCACATGATCTCACTTATATATGGAATATAATGAACATAACAGTCTGAGGAATACAGTAGACCCAGAAACATGGAAGTAGGGCACAGACTGACATCCCTCAGAAGAGGGGTTGGGGGTGGGGGGGTGGGAAGAGATAAACCACAGAACTTATATGCATGTATGCATGACCAATGGACATGGACAACTAAGCCGGGGACAGGGCGGAGGTGGGGTGGGGTGGGGGGTGCCAATGGGGTAAAAAGGTAAAATATCTGTAACAAAAAAATAAATAAATAATTCATAAAAAAAAAAAAAAAAAAAGAAAGCAATTTCCAATGTGTTCGGCCGCAGTTAGCTTTTAGCGCTCACTGCAGCTCATGTTACACCGCGGAGGCCATGACTCCCACTATATTAGTGTTTCTGGGTTGTTTTAATGAATAAGCAGATAGAATATCTGGAACCTTTATCAATGGATAATGCAGCCATCTACACATACTCTGAATATCCACAAATTTATACAAATTTATTATGCCCCGGCCGGTTTGGCTCAGCAGGTAGAGCATCAGCCCGCGGACCAGAGATCCTGGGTTCGGCTCCTGCTAAGGGCATGTACCTCGGTTGCAGTTTGTCCCCGGCCCTGGTTGGGGTCGTGTGGGTGGCAACCAGTTGATGTGTCTCTCTCGCATCGATGTTTCTCTCTCTTCCTCTCTCTCTCCCTCTATGCAGAAATGTCCTCAGGTGAGGATTAAAAAAAATTAGATCAAATTTATTATGAAGTCCTGAACCACCTACCTCATCCATGGGAAAGCGTACGTAGGAGCAAGGAAATCTGACATTAATGTTTTCTCACTACCATGTAACTTCATTTAGTTTGATCGTAGTGCAAACTTGGTTTCTTTTCCCCAGGAGCTTAAGAGATCATTTTTCTTTTTGAGCACTGTCTTTTTATCCTTTGTTCTTGCCTAATCACTCACACCACGTAGCTTTGTTGCCATGACAGAAGTGGACATTTTCTAAATAGTTATTTCCATGTTTCTAGCTCAAAGGTGAGGAGAAAGAATAAACAGAAAGCAGTCGGGGAAAGAAAGGAGGATCGAAGGAAATGAGCAGGACTTGGATTGTTCCGGTTGTCAAAGTTCATCACAAGACTTCGTGGCAGCAGTAATCACGGAGATGTTGGGATGTTTCGTTCAAACATGAAACCCAGAGGATGCTCATGGTCCCCACTTGCCTTTTGAACTAAAGCTACATTGACTTTATAGCTAAGACGAATTGTTCTGTAAGCCTGGGGTCTTGGTGGAGCAGTTTGGGATAGAAGGATTCCCACTTGGTTGCAAGTTTGTGGGATAAAAGGAAATTATTGTAGAGCGATCTGCACCCTTTATGATGAGGGGGAAATAATGGACCATGTAAACACATGACTGGCGTCTCGTCCATGGGCCTACCTCACCTTGGTGCTCGGATTACAGAGCAGCAGTTAGGGCTCAGTGCGTGTTGATGGCGGAGTTGACCTAGAGGTACATGTAGAGACCTAAAAATACTCTAGAAGAAAATACGCTTATGGAATACAGTGAGTTGAGACCGTAGTAAAAAGACCATTAGTTCCTAGCCACTGGGTCAGATATTTCACTAATACGTAAAGAGATTAAGTACACTCAAATTCTAGGTGTTTTTCCCTGGCCGGTTTGGCTCAGCGGTTGGAGCGTCGGCCCGCAGACCAGAGAGTCCCGGGTTCAGTTCCCACTAAGGGCATGTACCTCGGTTGCAGTTTGTCCCCCGCCCCGGTTGGGGTCGTGTAAGTGACAACCACTCAATGCGTTTCTCTCACATTGATGTTTCTCTTTCTTCCTCCCTCTCTCCCTTCCACTCTATCTGAAGATAAATGCAAAAATGTCCTCAGGTGAAGATAAAAAAAAATTCTAGGTGTTCCAACAATTTCTCAAATTATAATAAACAGACAAAAAGGTGACTAGTTGTACTCACAGTTGATTCTTGTACTATTATTTATTCATCATTGTATTCTTTTCCACACGAACAACCGTAGCTTACTTTGGCCCCACCCTGTGTGTATGTCTGGTTGGATGCTGAACCGGGTTGGAATGGCACACTGTCACATCAAGGCGACCCATTCAGCAAATAGTTGGGTGTCACACATACAGAACTGGAGAGAGGGGTTTGCACCCTTTTTCTTATTCTTCTGAGAGGAGCTATTTCTTGCTTTTCAGAACAATTTATAAGGTGGGTACTTACACAGACTCAAAACCTTATAGCTTTTGTTTTCCAACCCTTCCTTCCACTCTCTACCAGCTTGAACTCCTGCTCAAAAACATTCAGTGCTTCTCCATTGCTGATAGAAATAGAGTCACATACCTCTGCTTGCCCCCCCCCCCCAGGCCCATCTAACTGTCTGAATATATTTTGCACCCACGATGACCTGACACCGTCCCCTCTCGGGGCGAGGCAATCTGTGGTCATTGTACCTTGATTGTTCCTTCATTCTCAACTCTAGACCTTCCCTCCTTCCCTCTCCTCTTCCCTCCACGTGTCCAACCCCATGGTTCTCTGGATTTGAAGATCCCCCTAGAGGTCTGGCTCACAGCTCCCAAGGGCAGGATTCAGGGTGCAGGTCACAGGGCTGTCTGTGTGCTTGGTCTGAGGCTCTGTCGTCAATGACTTGAAACTCTTAACAATTTCTGAACAAGGGGCCCCACAGTTTCATTTTGCACTGAGCTCCACGAATTATCGCGCTGGGCCTGCGAGTGGGAACTATTTGTGTGGGCAACTCCGACCCTTGTTTTTATTTAATTAAAATGGAGACAAAGCTTTAGCGTGACTGGAGCGCTTTACGTGCACAGAGCCACACCCCACACATCACCTCGGGACCATGCAGCCGGGGGAGGCGGGGGCCGGATTCCAGCGGAACTTGCGGGTCTTGGGCGTTTCTAAATCAACCTAGAACATTTTCTGCTTTTCCTTTTCGGTTTTGTTCATAGTTTCCAGCTCCTCTTGATCTGTAATGTTTATAATAAAAGTTCAGAGTAGCCTGGCCCTGGCCAGTTTGGCTCAGTGGTTAGAGCGTTGGGCTGCGGACCAAAGAGTCCCGGGTTCAATTCCGGCCAAGGGCACGCACCTCGGTTGCGGTTCATCCCTGGCCCCGGTTGGGGTCGTGCAGGTGGCAACCAACAATGTGTCTCTCTCACAATGATGTTTCTCTCTCTCTCTCTTCCTCTCTCTCCCTCTTGCTCTATCTGAAGACAAATGTAAAAATATCCTCAGGTGAGAATTAAAAAAAAGTTCAGAGTAGCCTAAATGTTCACCACAATGATGAGGCTAAACTCCCATTCCATCCATCTCCTTGAGCTGCTGTAACTCACCAAGTTCCACGAACACCAGCACTGTATTGCCTCAGTCCTGGAGGCTAGAAGCCTGAAATCCAGGTGCCTACAGCGCCACGATCCCTCGGAAATCCGGAGGGAATCCTTTCTTGCCTCCTCCTGGCTTCTGGTGGTTTGCTGGCAGTTTCTGGCTTTCCTTGGCTCGTGGGTGTATTGCCCCAATTCTCGTCTTCACACGACCTTCTTCTTAGAAGAACACTAGTTGTATCGAATGAGGGCCCACCCCACTCTGTAGACTTTATCTTAAGTCAATTGATTATATTTACAATGGTCCAATTTCCAAATAGGGTCACATTCTGAGTTGTGGGGATTAGGACTCCGACATATTTAGGGGGGGGGGCACAATTTAACCCTTAGATGTTCAGTCCTATAGATTTCAACTCCGGAATGTCTCTTGAAACCAGTCACTTCTCTTGTGACCATCACGATGGCCCAGGTCCTCATCCTTGGCCTCCTAACCTTGTGGCTCTCTGATCTAGTCCCACTCTGCGGCCAATAAGGGCTTTTTTAAAATCCTCACCCGAGGATATTTTTCCATTGATTTCCAGATAAAGAAGGAGGGAAGGTGGGAGGAAGGGAGAGAGAAACATTGATGTGAGAAAGATAACATTGACTGGTTGCCTCCTACATAACCCCAACCAGGGCTGGGGATTGAACTGCAACCAAGGTACATGCCCTTGACTGGAATCGAACCCGCAACTATTTGCACTGCGGGCGGACGCTCTAACTGCTGAGCCAAACCAGCTAGGTCCAAGAAGGGCTTTTTAAACCTCTATCTGATCTTGTCACTCACTAACTCCTGTTTATCTCGGGACAATCCCAACTCTTTGATGAGGTTCCTGAGGCCTTGCATGACTTGGCCCCACTCCATTCCACCTTTCTCATCACTCATTCCCTTGTCAGCTTCCTGGTCCTCCCTGTGCTCCAGGGAGGCTGGATTCCCCCAGTTAAGGGCCATGATCTCTGGTTCTCAGACTCCATGCTGCCTTGTTTCCTGACACGTGGTTTGGCTTACACATCACTTCCTTCAGGATGTCCCCCATCCCATGTGCTCTCGTGTCTGAGCAAAATTAGCACCAAGAGGGCATCCACAATCCGTTCTTCTCCACGGTCTACCAAGGAGAACCCTGCAGTCACCAGTCCTGAAAGTTGCGCCCTGCCTCCTTCCTTTAGCCCCAACGGGAAGGCGAGAGTCAGTCAGTCCACACAGGGACATGCTGGGTGCATGGAAGAAGGAAATCCAGTCCAGATGGAATAAAGAGAGATTTAATAATTCTCATCATGCATTATGAACTGGAATTCCCCTTTGTGTTGTTCTGAATGGAATTTATTTGGAATTTATTTGGAGCACATGGGCTGTCCTTGACTTTGGCAGTGCTCTGGGACCGAGTTTCATGGGGCTCGGGATTTCCAGAGTTTCCTTCCTGTAGCACCTGCCCTTTTCCATCAGAACATTTGCCACACCATATTCTTGTGTGTTTACTCATATCTTTCCCCACAGTGGCACAAGTACCTAGCACTGTGCCAGACACGCTGTAAGCCCTCTACTGATTGACTGAATGATGTAAAAGAAACTAAGTCACAGAGACGGAAGAGATTTGCCCATAGGCAGATGGCAAGTACGACAAAGCGGCAGACATGGTCTCTGGCCTGTTTTGTTCAGTGGTTAGAGCGTCAGCCCATGGACTGAAGGGTCGCGGATTTGATTGTGGTCAAGGGCATGTGCCTAGGTTGCAGGTTCTATCCCCAGCCCCGCGTCAGGAGCCTGCAGAAGGCAACCAATCTCTCCCATCGATATTTCTCTCTCTCTCTCTCCTTCTCTTCCACTTTATCTAAAAATCAATGGAAAAGTATTTTTGAGTGAGGATAAAAAAAAAAAGAGGCAGACATTGAACTTGGGTTTGCTTAAGGGCCATGTTCTTAGCCACTGCCCAGCTCTAGGACCCCAGGTCTGGGTCTGTCTTGTCACAGTGCAATACTTGTTGAATGAGAGAGAAATGAAAAACAGGTGATTAAAAAAAAAAAAAAGAAAGGAGAGCGAGACTGTGAAGTAAAAGGAAGAGGGTAGAAGACAGAGAAGGAAGACAGGGGAGAGGGAAATAAGAGAAATCAAGAAAACTCCTTGCCACTCTGCCAGACTCAGCGGCTGGTGCCTTCTGTCCTCATCCGTGTGCCCAGTCGATACAGAGCCTCCAGTAAGTGCCAGGCACTGTTCTCGACACCAGGGCACAGCAGTGACCAGAACAGATGAAGACTCCCAACTTTGTGGAACTGACATTTTAATAGGGAGATCAGACCATAAAAAAAATCAACTTAAAAGATAAATAAAAAAACATCTGATGTTAGAAGACCATAAGTACTACACAAAAATAGCAGAACAGGATAAGAGAAGGGATTCTTACGCCGGAGTCCCATATCTGCAAGGAGTTCATGGATAGGATTCAGGGGAGCTGAATAGGGGGAAAGGAACCTCTTTATTTTCATTAACCTTAAATCTTCAAATCTGACTGTAGGCAACCAGCCACAGGAGTAATTGCAGTGCCTGTGATTTTGTTACCAATGGAAGTCACGTATATTTTGATATCATATTGAGAGTTGTTACGGGTATACCGAAGTATCGTTTATATTCATCGCTACTTTATAGCTATTAGACCTGCAGTTAGATCTTGTTATTTAATGTATCCATAAAGAAACATATAGTTTCTTTTGTAACACTAGACATTTTTTTCATGCATTTAGAAACATCGTTCTGGGGAAGGGGTCCCAAGGTTCCACAAGACTGCCAAAGGAGTTCATGGTACAAAAAAAGGTTAAGAACGCTGGATAAGGGGAAATGGGGTGCCGTGGAGGACAGTGGGGCTGAGGGGACAAGTCGCAATACAGCCTCGTGCTTCATGAGGAGGTTTCAGTCTGGGACAGTGGGCCCAGAAGATGATGATGGAGCTGAAACATTCCCATCACCTCGCGGCGTCGCAGTTGCTATAACACCGCAGCACAGCCCATTACTCACGTGTTTGTAGTCACGCTGGTGTCAACAAACCTCTGCGCTGCCGTCGTATAAAAATGCAGCTCACACAGTGATGTACAGTACATAATACTTGATGATAACAAACGACTCTGTTACCGGTCCGTGTATTTCCTACTCTGTAGCTTTTATCATTATTTCAGAGTGTACCCTTTCTATTTATAAACAAACAAACAAAGTTTGCTGGAAAACAGTATGTCATGTTACACCGGCAGCAGCCTCCTCCCGCTCATGTTTACCGAATCTCTTGATGGCATCATTTTCTCTTGTGCCTGATTTAATCTTGTGTTGATCCGTCCACTGGCATGCTCTCCAGACTTGTAGCCAAGGAGCACTGGGCTGGACCACACGGCCTATGTGTGTGGTCGGCTATACCATCGAGGTCTGTGCAATGCACGCTGTGATCATTGCACAATTACGAAATTCCTGAACGATGTATGTTTTAGAACATTTCCCCAGTGGTACTAAATAGAGTGGGCAGTGTTGGTCTCCTGCCGAATGCCCGGTTGAACCCATTTCTAGCACATGTTCTCCTTGCCCACCCTGCCATGGCCCCAGCTTTGCCCAGAGCTCAGGCTCGGGTGTCCAATGAGGCCATCTTGTTACTGAGCGGCCTACCTCGTTCATGAAAGAACTCTGAACCCTCCCTGTCGCTCACCACCTTCGCCTCTCGTTTGGTGGCTCTTCAACATCAGATTTTACATTCAGACGTTCAGGAGCAACAAACCAATATCCAAAGACCACTCGGAGACGCAAGGCCATTTTTCAAATTGTACTTTCTGTTGTTGTTCTGTCTTCTATTGAAATAGCTAACTCAGCCAGACAGACTAGCTGAAATCTGCCAGGCGGTGTGTCTCTAAAGCAGAGATAAGCCAGTCCGGGATGCTGATTAAGTGTACCACCTAGGGCAAGAGGGGTGGCAGCCGCTGCTCCCGCCGCCGTTCGAAAGAAATCCTTTAAAAATTCAAATTCATCTCACACCTACAGTGGAAATCCTCACAATTCTATGACAAAAGAGCCTTTGTTTTGTGGGGGGAAAAAAAAAAAAGTACCCTTTGAGGCTGTTGACATATTTTTAAAATATGATTTTGCATTGGTTTCAGGTGTACAGCAGAGGCTGTTGAAATATTTGCAGAAGAATCTCCACCTGGGCTGGGATAGAGCCCTATCTGGAAATCACAAAGAAACCTTCCTTGCATTAATAAAGAGGCTGAGAGCTGTAAGTAATGGGATGCCCGGCTAAAGGTGGTTTAATAAAGATCTTGTTCTGCTCAGTTACCAAGAAGCCAGGAAGTCAGTGGTTCCAAGGTTAGCCCATCTCCAAGACAGGAGCTGGCCCCGCTAACCCCAGAGCATCTCACATAGCATTTCAAATGATCGGGTCTCCCCCTTCCCAGGTCCGTCCTGAAACCTCTTAGCTTCTCACACCAGTGGCTGTTTCCATACCACTGGCTGTTGAAAATTCTCTGTTACAACTACCCCCTAGGGAGCACATTTAAAACGCAGATTCCCGGGCACTGCCCCTAGAGAGTCAGTGGGCTTGGGGTTCTGTATCTTTAAAAAGCTCCTATAGGGGTTTGCCACAGGTCACCCAAGGGCCACACGTTGACAAACACCACCAGGTCACTTCTCCCTGTGTGATCTCGTAGCTCCTGTGGATTAACCACCCATTACACACTGATGACAAAATATAAAATTCTGTCTCCTATTAAAAACCCTTAGCTGAACCGTGGGCAGTGTTGCTAAGCGGTTAGAGCGCCGGCTCTCAGACCAAAGAGTCACAGATTTGATTCCGGTCAAGGGCATGTACCTTGGTTGTGGTTCGATCCCTGGCCCTGGTCTGGGTCATGCGGAGGCAACCAATCGATGTGTCTCTTTCTCATCGATGTTTCTCCCTCTCTTTCTCTCTCTTTCCCTCTCTCATTCCCTCCCTCCCACTCTGTCTGAAGATAAATGGAAAAATATCCTCAGATAAGGATTAAAAATAACCACAAAACACTCTTGGCTGAGCTAGGTTGGTGTGGCTCAGTGGTTGAGTGTTGTCCCATGCACCGAGAGGTTGCCAGTTTGGTTCCTAGTCAGGGCACAAGCCCAGGGATTTGGGATTGATCCCCAGTAAAGGGCAGGCGGGAGGCAGCTGATTGATGTTTCTCTCATCAAGGTTTCTATCTTTTTCTCCCTCTCCTTCCTCTCTCTCTAAAATCAATTTTTTAAATATTAAAAAAAAAACATCTCTTGCCTGCACTCTAGCCCCCTGTACCCACTTGGCGACTGAGCATCCCTGTCTCATAGGAACCTTAAATGCAAGAATTTCAAACTTGAACTCATTTTCTCCCCACACCTGATGAATATAGAATCAAGTACAAATCCCTTGGCTCAGCATACAAGACTCTGCTTCTGTCCCCAGCCTCATCCTGACCACTGCCTGGGCCTTGTTCACGGTGCTGCTGTGACTTCTTACAGATCCTGGACACATTGCCATCCCCCTGCCAGAATTCATGCTTCTGGGCACAGACATGCCATCTCCTCCACCCTATCAACATGCTCCTTGTCATCTGACCCTTCGTGCTCGTTTTCGACCACGTGCCCCCCTCGACTGCTGCACTCATCACGCCGTATCGTACTCTTGACCCGGTGGTTTTGATTCCGGCCAAGGGCATGTACTTTTGAACTTGAGCTCCTTGGAAGCAGGGGCTGTCGCTTATTCCCTTTTATACTCTCAGCTCCTGCTGCAGAATCTTGCACACAGTGAGCAGTCACTGAACATTTGATGAGTTGAATTTCTTTCTTTTTTTTTTTTTTTTATCCTCACCTGAGGACATTTTTCTATTTTTTGTTCAGGTAGAGTGGGAGAAAGAGAGAGGAACAGAGAGAGAGAGAGAAACATCGATATGAAAGGAACACACCGAGTGGCTGCCACCCACATGACCGACCAGGGCCGGGGACAAACTGCAACCGAGGTACATGCCCTTAGCGGGAACCGAACCCGGGTCTCTCCGGACCGCAGGCCGACGCTCTAACCGCTGAGCCAAACCGGTCAGGGCTGAATTTCTTGATGAAAAAAAAAAAAAAAGGAGAGAAGGAATGACCAGGAACATAGAAGGGAAATGTTCAAAGAGCATCGTTATGACAAGTCAAGGGAGGGGACTGATTCGAGAAGAATGAAGCGATTAACAGTGTCTAATGGGTGTTTGTTTAGAGATCAAGCAGGGGAGGGCCTGGAAAAGGGCACTGGATTTGGCATCCAAGAGGTCACTGGCCACGTCAGAGCAAAGCGTCAGCCCTGGCAGCCCTCTGCCACTATGGTCCGCACAGGGGCAAGCTCTTTCATGCCAGTGGGGGAAACTTGACAACACTAATTTTTTTATGGCACAGAAATGCACAGGCCCACTGGCTAGTCACTGAGCTGGGCTTAACTTGCCCTAACCTGACCCTTTAGCTTTTAAAAGAGCTCACCTGTGTCTACTCTCCTTTCTGCATCCCCTCTCAAGTTAAAGGCTCCTCTCTCTCTCTCTCTCTCTCTCTCTCTCTCTCTCTCTCTCTCCCTCTTTTCCTCTCTCTGCCATTTCAGCTTGGTCTGTCCAGTTCAGCCTGGACTGCATGCCCGGCAAACCAGGCTATTGCCCTTCCCCCCTCATCACAGACATTTGTCTGCAGGGCTGAAACTCTCCTCTGAACTGCTTCTCCCATGCAAATCCATCCCTCCCCCCCCATTCCCCAAACCTCCCACAAAACCAGCCTATCTTCTGAGCATCTACATTCCAGCTTCTTTTACATTCATAGGCTGACCGTATGTATTTGTTTGTTTGTTTGTTTGCCATAACCCCATTCTGGCCGCTCTTTGCCTTCCCTGTTCAGTCATCTGATCAT
Source organism: Molossus molossus (assembly GCF_014108415.1). Taxonomy (NCBI): domain Eukaryota; kingdom Metazoa; phylum Chordata; class Mammalia; order Chiroptera; family Molossidae; genus Molossus; species Molossus molossus. The sequence goes on along the minus strand of NW_023425401.1, from coordinate 101,410,588 downwards.
TTTTCTTCTAGGAGTAGAAGCAGAAAATGAATGATGTTTCCCACCCCCCTGATTTTGCCGGTGTAATTTCTCCAAGTCGGCCGCTTCCCCAATCAGAATCCCTCGGCCCTGCCAAGCTCACTCTATTCTGCCCTCAAAGCCATGGCCCCGTTGTGTCCTAATCTGAATGCACCGTTTTCTCTTCCACATCCTCGCCTGCGTGATACCCCATCCCTAAAGCTTCTACGTAAGAGTTCCCGTAGAAACGGAACAACACGTTATTTTTTTAAATGTATCATTTCAGCCAATCAAAGGGTTAACTCAGAAATTGGAAGTAATTTCTTAGGAAGAACTAAAACAAACAGGTCTGTTTTGTGACTTGTTAAGAAACAGAATTATACAAAGAGGAAAGGAGAGGGAGGAGAAGTAGTGTGTGGAAGAGATAGAGAGATAGAGAGAAAGAGGAAATGATGCAGATACATTGTCAAAAAGAGAGTCTGAGGCCGACACGTAGATGGAGAGACCAAAAGAGAGGTGTGATCTCGAAAGAAAGATTCTGAAAAGTGAACCGCCTCCCCCCAGACACATCCTTCAAAGACAAAGCCACAGGTTCCACCGACACAGAAGTAAGGACCAGGCAGGAACATGAGCGCAACGCACCCCAAGTCCAAATAACAGACACGCCGCACAGACATCGCACCGCGAATGCCCTGAGCGTGTAACAACGTGGACGCCTGAGTACATCCACCCCGGGAGAAGTAGCTCCGTCTTGGGGCATCAGTGAAGAAGAGACCCTCTGTCACTTGTCCTGTAAGCAAAATGGACCTGAAAGGAGGTTAAAACTCCCCATGCTTTCTCTACCAACCCCCGAGAAAGATACCAACCGCCACTTGGCAGAAAGGCAGTCAGAAGAGGGGACCGGCATGGACGGTTACTGCCTCCCTCCCAGCTCTTGCCTCCGCATCGTTTCTCTCCGTGCACCGCAGTTACGTGTTCTTTGGCAACCTAGAGTTATATGTGGTGCAAAATATCAAATTTATTAAGTGAGTTAATATTTGTAAACTTCTCAGGACACTAAGGGCTAATGGGAGTATTAAATAAAATGGAATGCATACTATCCCCAGCCAAACACGATAGCTCCGGGACCCACCTCAGGGTCTCACCCCCGGACTTTGAGTGTGTTCTCTCCACCTGGGGTACTCTCTAGTGCCCTCTTCTGGTGACTCCCTAACCCTCTTCACCCTCCTCCCATCTCCACCTGTCAAACATTGCACATTCTTTTTTTCTGAATATATTTTTATTGATTTTTTTTTTAGAGAGAGAGAGGAGGGGAGAGGGGGAGAGAGAGAAACATCGATGTGAGAGAAAACATTGATTGATTGCCTCCTATAACCTTCAACCTGGGCACGTGCCCTGACCAACCGGTGACCTGTCGGGGCATAGGGCGATGCTCAACCCACTGGGCCACGGCAGCCAGGGCTGCACATTCTCTTCAGGCTGAATTTAAGAATGCTGCCTTTCCCTCGATTCGGTTTCCCCACAGTCACTCACGCAACTCGTGCTGCTCAATGCAGAGGATGCCTCCCCGCTGGCTTTATGTGCTGCAACCTCCGGTTAGCACGCAGCCCTGCTGACCACACCTCCCTTCCCAGGGGCCGTCACCTGCTACGTCCAGTGTCATTCTGTCCAGGTGTCCTCCTCCCTCCCTCCCTGTCCTCCGCAGGAATGCCTCTGTCCTCTCCCCATACTTACGTACGGTGCTCCTCGGGACTCTGCCTCAGACCCCCTCCCTTCCCGCTCGCACGTGCTCCTTGGTGGCATTTCACCGTTAGGTTTCTAGCCTGCTCCCACTTGGTGCAGTCACCATGGGGAAGACAGACAGGCATACGCAGTCTGCCAACTCGTGACCAAAATAATCTAAATTCATGGAAGTAACTTTTCCATTTCTATGATGCCAAGTAAGCTGGCTCGGGTGAATGTCTTCGGCTGAAGTGCCCCGTGCAGGTACGTACAGCTGAGTCACCAGGGTCTCAGAATAGCCGGGGAGCTTCCCTCGCGCCCTCTTGTTCTCCTTTCATGGGATTAATTCCCATGCCTACGAGGGTCCTTTTCCCATGGGAAGGAGGCCACCCTCAAGAGGGTTTCTGTGCACACAAGAAACTTTCCTCACTTTAATTCACCTTCTGTGGGGTGTATCCCAGACTGGCTTTAACAACTGGGATTTATTTTCTCACCATTCTGGAGGCTTCAAGTCTGAGATCAAAGTGTCGGTGGGCTTGGTTTCTTCAGAGGCCTCTCTCCTTGGCTTGCAGGCGGCTGCCTTCACCCCATTTCTTCACGTGGTCTCTCTCCTGTGTCTCTTTGTTCTCATTCTCTTCTTACAAGGACACCAGTTATATTGGATTAGCCCCCCCAACCCCCACAGTGACCTCATTTTATCTTAAAGAACCTACTCCCCCAAACAGTCACCTTTGGAGGTACTAGGGGTTAGGACTTTAACATATGAATTTGGGGAGCACAGAGAGGGTATTCCGGAAAGTGAGACTCATGGATAGACAGCAACTGGACAAAGGTAGAGGCAGCTACCGAACACGAAGCAGTACAGGCCCTGAGCTGGGGGACATCCGAACAAGGATGCCTTGGGCCTTGCCCCAAGATGCTGCCAGCCCAGTTGTGAGCACAGGGCACCTGTACAGAGGAAGAAAGCCTGCCATGTAAGGTGAGGTACACCATGGGAAAACAGAGTGTGTGTGACAGGCACGCACTGCTGTGAGCCTAAAGGAAGAAGAGATAAAAATCAGTTGGATGATCATGGTCATGGGGAGCTCTTAATAATAATAATAATAACCACCTTTTACTGAACCTCTACTATGTACCCTCCATACAAACTCTAATCTAACCCCACCTCAGGGCCTGTGGGGAAGACTATGCCAAATTACTTGAATCAAGTTCTCAGTGTTTGTACTTGGCACACGTGAGCATGTAATAAATGGCAGCCGTCATTCCATCAACAAATATTTGTACCGTACCTACCATGTGCCGGGCAATGTGCTCGCTGCTGGGGACATGATGTGTAGCAAGATCAGTGTGGTTTCTTCCCTGGCTGAGGCTACAGTTTAGGGATGCACTGTCCAGTCACGGTAGCCACTAGCCACACATGGCTCTTCAAGTTAATTAAAATGGAAAACTCAGTTCCTCAGTCACGCTAGCCTCATTCCATGTGCCCGATAGCCATAGCTTGTTACATTTCCATCACCGCAGCAAGTTCTGTTACTGCTCTGGAAAGGGGAAGAGAGCTAATACCTTCTGGAAAAGGCTGTGGACCAAAAGAAGGGGGGTTTCTATGGGAAGTAACCTCAGAGGGTGAGCTGATCATACATTTCTCACTGAGCAGGTCCTGGTGGGTAGGAACGCCCCAGGCCTATAACCTCTTTAGTGGGAGGTTTGAAGCCGGCCCTGCCCATTGTTCCTGTGCATCTAGCTTAGCACACCTTTGAGGTGTGAGAAGTAATACCCCGGGAAGCAGGTATTAACCCTCAAGAGAGCAGTAATCTTGCTAACTGTTAACTATCCTGTAATCCCATCTCCACCTTGCTCTCTCCCACCTCTGTCTAATCTTCCTTATGTTCCCTTCTTAATTTCAAATAAAGAAAAGAAACTACAAAACGATTATTCTCCAGAGTATTTGAGATCTTGCTCCCCAGCATACGTCGTCAGTTTGGCTCAAATAAACTCTTATAAAAGGTTTGGAAGTCTCTTACATTGACAAGGTCATGATAGAGACTTATAGGTACAAGAAAAGAACATTATTATTATTACTACTACTATTCTCATTATGACTGAGATACAGGAACCAAAGTTCTGAGAAGTTAAGCAATTTGACCGAATTCAAGCTATTAAGTAGAAGAGCTGGGATCTGAACCCAAGTTTATTTTAATCTCGGGCACAGGTAGAATCTGGTTAAAGAGAGAAGACAGAAAAGGCACATTGGTGGGAAAGTAGCAGCCTGGGCAAAGACACAGAGGCACAGATGGGCAAGGCTGGCAGAGGACCACGAGTAAACCAGTCTGGCTGGAGAGGCAGAGACTTGTTGAACTCATGTGCGTGGAAAGGTAAGTCAGGGCCTGCCTGCCTTGACTAAAAGCCAAGGAGCGAGGAACCTCAGCCCTGCGTGCAGAGGTTGAGTCCTCGTCAGAAGGGAGCAGGAGCCTGGCATGGGCAGAACTGTGTGTCAGGAAGGTGGCAGTGCTATGTGAATTGGGCTGAGACCAGTCAAGGATGGCAGGGGGCACAGAAAAGAAGGGATGAATGAATGGTATGAAGCAAAGAACACCAGAGTGGCAGCCAAGAAACATGACCCTAAGATTTAATACTGTGTAACATGGGAAATATACTTTATTTTTCTGGGCCTCATTTCTTCCATTTTAAAAGGGCAGGGCTGGCCCCGATGACCTCTGAGTCCTGTTCTAGCAATGAGACCTAGGAATTTGCAAATGTGAATGGCATTAGGCTACGAGAAGCAGTAGGAAGTGTAGCATTGAATATGAGGCCAAGGAAGATGGCAGAGTCGAAGGTCATCCTGACACGAACTGGGAATGACGCACCACTAGCAAAACCAGAAAGATGTATGGAAGGGCTTACCCTTTGTTTCAGAGGTGTGGGGGTGTTCATGAGGTAGTAGTGAGAATATAAAGGGTTTGTTTTTAGGAAAGTTGTACCATCTTAGAGATCCTTATTTTACATCCCCAAACACAGATTTTAAACTTTATTTCATCCATGACTTTCAGTATTAGGAAATACAATTTACATCATAGTCCAGTACATATGTCCAGAATATATAACTGAAACAAAAGGTTTATGAAACCATAATGACCCTAACTAAGGGCATTGGAACCTAATATTTTCTATCCTGTTACTTTTTTTTTTTAAAGCTGATTGCCATCCACTGAATTTCTTTAATGACTAATTATTGTGTCACGACCCACGGTTTTCAAAACACTGCCTAAGAGGAGACTCCAGTCTTAATGGGCGCCAAGGCAGGGCGTCCTGTCACAGAATCCAGGAGGGGCTGCCTCGGTGAAGCTGGGGACGCCCGGGCTGGGGAGTTTGGAGAAGGTTCAGTTGCAGGCTTGATCGGAGAGAGCGTGGAGAAGGGCAGAGGCCTGGAAGGAGTCAGCGGGAACCTCCCGTCCCGGTGATGGAGGAGCCCCTGCGGACCCGGTGGACGTGAGGACGGCGTGGAAACCAGGTTCCCTCGGGAATCCAGCAGCCGCCGCGCTGCGTTTCCGAAGCCTTGCACGGAATGAATGGCTTCTGCAGCTCTGACCTCACGTGGATTCCGAGGTCCTCCGCGCACTGAGCCCCGCTTCGAGGACGGCTGGCTCCCACTCCCCACGCCTTCCTTCCACGTCTGTGTCAGGGAGCGCCAACCAGGTGCGACAGACGGAGTCGCTCTGCCAGCCGGCGCCCCCTTTCCAGGTTGCTCCCCGGCCGCCCGGCACGCGCGCGCACACGCGCAAAGTTCGGGTCGCTGCCCCTGCGCCCCGCTCCCCTCCGCCCACCCGAACTGAACCGCGCACACCTTGCCCTCCGAGCCGCCGCCGCCGCGGGCCATCGCTGCCCCCGCGGCCCCGCCCCCCCGGCCCGGCCCCGCCCCCCGCCCGGCCCGCCTCTCTGCCCTCGGCTCGGCCTTCTCCGCCTCGCATCCGTGCCATCGGCGCTCGATTGCGCGCGGACTCCGCTCCCCGCCGCCCGCTCGCGCCGGCCCGCCGCTCCCGCCCCCCGGCCCCCGCCCCCCGCCCCTCCTCCCGGCTCCTCCCGCTCCTCCTCCGCCTCCCGTGCAACTTTTGCCGAAGCCCCCACACACAGCCATGCTGAGCTGAGCTCCGGCCGGGGACTGGCCGCGCGCTGCCCGCCCCGGCTCCCGCCCCACCGCGGACCCGCTCGGGGGCCGCGGCCGCTCGGCCCCTCGGCCTCCGCCGCTGCGCCCGCCCGGCCGCCCCGGAGCCCCCGCGCAGGGCCCGGGCCGCGGCGGCGGCGGCGCCCGGCCCCCTCCCCCGGCGCCGGCCAAGTGAGGCGGTGATGCGGGCGCTGGCGGCCCCGGCTGCGCCGAGAGCGGAGACACAGGCTCAAGATGGCAGATTCCGACTGAGGCTGGGGGGGCCGAGCTCGCGCGCCGCGTTCCCTTCTCCGTTGCCATGAATCGAGGACACCCCGGCCCCGATGGCCCCCGTGTACGAAGGTAAGGGGCGCCCGGCCCGCAGACCCCGCTCGCCGGCGCCGCCGCGGCCCCCGCAGCTTTGTTCTGCCCGCGGCCCCTCGCCGGGCAGCCCCCGGTCCGCAGCCCCGGCGCCCAGCCTCGGGCGCCCCACCTCCGGGCTCTCCCCGGCTCCCCACCCCTCCCCGCCCCCCTCCCTCGCCCCGAAAACGACCAGGATCCGGAATTTACCAGGATCTTATACCCGTGGTGGGGGGGCGGGGTGCGAGGGTCGGCTACTGCCCGAAGAAAAGAAATTGGGAGGGGGCGCCGGGGAAAAGATCGATTCCCATGACTGTGCTTTTTATTTATTTGTAATAAATGAAGGTGGTGCGGGGTAGCTTCCATCCCCCCATCCCGAAGATTACCTTCAGGATGATCTTTCCACTCCGTCCTCACAGCTCCCTTCCCATTTCACTCCGCTCCCACCCCACGCTCCTTTCTTCTTTGCGAGCCCCTGGTTTTGGGGGGCTGTGGAATCGGGGTGTGCGGGGCCGGGTAAAGAGAAGGGGGTGGCGGGGAAAAGTCCGTGTCAGACCCGGGCGGAACAATGAAATAGACGAAAATCTCCCCGCATTCGTGTCTCGCAGGGAAAATGTAGTTTGGGTTTAAGTCCGGGAGGCGGCCGAGACGTGTTTCTCGGAGGGTCTGGGGAAACCTGCGAGGTGCACCTTCACCTGGCGTCGGGTCGTTTTCTCGGCTTGGACGGACCGGCTCTAAGAAGAAAGAAAACGCAGGGCACAGGCGCTTCGTCTCGCCTGCCCTCCCTGGCTCTCCTCCTTCTCCAGTCTGTTCTGTCAGCTGCCAGGCAGAAACCAGACCAGAACCAACTAAGTTTTTTACACTTCGGTGTGTTTTTGTGTGCTTGTAGTAGGAGGAATTTTAAACCCAAGTGGGCCCGATTTTCCCGTCTTTTCATCCCGAAAATGTTTTTCTCATGAAATCACTGGAATAGCAGCCTTTACATACTTTCAGCGTCAGCCCATCTGGCTTTCTTTCGGTTTTGTTCAGATATTCTGTGGATAAAATAGCAAATGAGAGGGGAAAAGGTTTGTGTGGAGCAGAGAGGAGGGGTGAGGAGAGGAGGTTTTAATCCTTCTATAAATCCGCAGAGCAGTGGTGGCGAGTGAAATGGGGAACGCATTAATAGTTTTATCTCTGTTGTAAGAGGCAGATTAAAAAAAAAAAAAAAAAAAAAGAACTTATCTGAAAAGAAAATCTGTTATTAGTTCCAGGGCTCCAAATGAATTAGGTTTCTGGGTGGAATAAAGTTACCAGTCAGGCCCTGGATAACGAGGCTGTAAATAACCTATGGACTGTAAATATTTTTTTTCAGACTCTCTTGGAAACAAAGGGGCTGTTTAGAAGGCAACAGAGAGATGTTATTCCAGGGGCTTTCCTCTTTGATTCTGAAGAACACAAGGTCCATTTAACCATTCGACAAAACAAAATGAAATTTCTGATCGCTCCACCATGCAGAATAGAAGGAGCCGGTGGCTCTGTGAACATGCTAGGAGAACCCATGTTGGGCATTCATTGTTCGTCTGTGCCTATGGGAGGGGGCTACCGTCAATGCTCCCACTGTCTATGGAGTGTTAAAATGAAACAATTTTCTCTTTATTAAGTACCTCCTTGAGACTCCCTCTGCTGGACACTCTGGGTGAGCATTAGAGAAGGAACTTGGCATTGAATTCAGAACTATAGTAACCGGCTGCTTTCCTTTCCACAGGGGCTGGGTATGTGGGTTGGGATGTATTTTGTCAACTTTGTAGCAAGCCATCTTGAGAACTGGGCTGCTGTTCTCCTCCTGTTCCTTTCATTCTGAATCCACGTGGAATGTAGGCTCGACCTAGAGGCTGAGGACGGGCACTCCTTTCTACAGTCTTCTTTTCCTGCTTCACACCAGATAAGGGCTGTGGGTGTGCAAGGTGTTGTAGTTTAAGACTAATTAGGGATCTCAGCGGTCTGAGGAGCGCACTGTTTTTATTGCAAGCCTTCCCTCCCTGTCCCAGGTGATCTCCCTGGTCCCCTCTTTCAACCCTGGGTTTTCTCCATCTCATTTGTGTTTTCTTAATTATTCCTCTGCTTTAAGTCTGCAGTTTCTCTGTGCAGCTCTGTCATTCTTGTCCTAGTCTTCCTCCTCTCCCCTCCTCAACCAGTTCAGCATCGCTCTGCACGAGTCCAGGCCTGGGTCTTCTTAAAAGAGACTGTTGGTCGGTCTCTAGAATGTGACCTCTGGCATCGAGGATTGTATTGCTGGAACCTCCATTCACTTACTGTGATGAGTGCTTCTGAGACTCCGGTGACCTCCTTTTCCCCTCCTTGGCGATCTCTACTGGATTCCGTGAACCTGATTTTTACCATCTCCCAATCAGAACACGTAGACTCCCTGTGCGTGTCCTGAAGGAGCAGGGCTTTTCCTGTGGAATTCTCCAAGAAGAGTGATTTCTAATCGTTTTTGAGCTACTAAAAAGTCGACCCTGGGGTTCTTCTCAGGAGGTGTATAATGACAGGTGAGGCATTTCAGCTATAATGCAGGAGCGTACTGATTTGTTTAAATGGGGGGCAGTCGCCCAGGTTGGGGTATTGGGTGAAGGCCTCAGTGCATGACCGGAGCATTCTGACCTGCCAGATAGTTGGAGAGAAATGCTATCTTCCAAGTAGGGTATGTTTGATCATGCGAATTACTGGGTGGCAAAGTGTAATCAGTCTTCCAGAATTTGCTGCTAAGGATGGGTTTATAAATAGCACATTCGTTTTCAGTGGCTTGGTGCTGATTAAGTTCAACTTCTTTAAAAAGGTTTATTTTCTTTAGAAGGTTAAACATTTGCCTGGCAATTGTTGGTGACTCCATCAACTCGTTTAGCAAGACTTTCTTCAACATGTAGTGCAAAGGCCGGCCACAGAGGTCTATGTTGCCACAGGTTCTGAAGCGGGATCCAAGGTTCCAAGTTGGTTATGGTCTTCTCCACCTGACATGAACCATGTTGATTACTTACACAATCAGACTTTCCCCAAATGCTGCAGTCTATCATCAGACGGGCCGGAACAGACCTACCAAGCTGCCTACCAAGAAATGGATTCTGAATCATCTTCCATTAAAATAATTTGGTGACCCACATTTTAAAATATTTTTTCTTGTGTTTGTTTTATATTTTTAAAATGAGTAAGTCCACGTGTTGTTCTCATTCTTGCCACATTTGAGTAGTGAATCAAGGCCCACGAATGTCACCCTCAGTTCCGGGCAGAGTGTACGGTACTTGGATCAGAGGGATCCCGCGGTATGGCTTTGGGCACGTTAGTGAGCTGTCCACAGTTGGAGACCAGTAGATGTGAAGTGCTTGGCTGTAGTGGACATTTTCTCAGTGTGTGGTAAATCCCTCTCTTCTCTGAGCTGCTTACAGGCATGATGACTCCAGGGAGAGAGGACCCACAGTTTAGAAAACCAATAGTAGCAACATTTCAATTATTAATCTCCTGCCATTCCCTTTCCAGTTTGGGCACCAGCAACAATAAACCCCCTTTGGCCACAGAAGAAAGAGCCTTTCTTGACCCCCCACCCCCACCCCCCGTGACCTTTCCAGATCCTTGATTCGCACTGAGCTGCCAGGTTTCAGGTGAAGTACTGCTCCTCTGCCGTGACACAGCCCAGGTCACTTTTAAAATGAGGAAACAGAACAGTTTCCGGGGCTGCAGCCGGGCCTCTGGGAGGTATCCCAATGTCTGAAAGATACAACCTTTGCCCTCGATCAGGCTCCAGTCCTACCCCAGGCGGCAGGCCAGGCCCCAGGCCGGAAAGGGAGGGTTGGCTCCCCAGGGGCCTCTTCCCAGGGGACGCCCCCCGCCACCCACCAGACAGCGCCTGGCTCAGGGCAGAGCATCATTTTCCTACAAAAGAGATTCGGCGCTTCATGCAAGTTACAGCTGCTCGTAGCCTTCATATTTGATCTCGTATGTTGTTTTCACTTCTCTCTCCCTTCCTCTCGCAGAGACCAGGCTTGGGGAGCCACCTTTGAGGTTCAGGTGGAACAGCATAGGGATGGTCCAGAGGGGATGCTATGTGAACGTTTTTTATTGTCCTCTGAACACATAATTTGCTGACGCTGTCTGGTAGTCTTATGATGACAATTCAGGCCCTTCAGGTTGCTGTCAAAGGCGGGATTCGGAATAATGCCGACCGATTTGATAGAACCACCAGAGAGTGTGAGCTTGAAAGGCCCAGCTCATAATAGTCCATTTCCGATGTCAATGCCCTGTTGGGGAGAAAGAAAGAGGGAATTGAAAACCTGGGGTATAGGAAGGTCTTTATTTTTTCTTTAAAAGAAGCTGACACGCCTGAGGTTGATAATTGTGACTTAGGCCCCACTTCCTTTGTGCTAAACTCGCTACACACATGAACCCACTTGTCTTCCCAACAGACCCCCCGGGTAGGCCTGTCTCCTTGCTTTACAGACAGGGCACTACTTTTTTTATTTAAAAAAAATTTTTTTTTAATTGATTTTAGAGAGAGAGGAAGGGAGAGGGAGAGAGATAGAAACATGGATAACAGAGAACACTGATTGGCCGCCTCCTGCATGCTCACCACGGGGGATCAGGCCCACGACCTGGGCATGTGCCCTGACCGGGAATTGAACCGGCAACCCTCTTGGTGCATGGGTCGACGCTCAATCAGTGAGCCACACCAGCTGGGCACAGGGCACTACTTTAATGCATTTATTTAACAAACATTTATATAGGGTTCTTGTCCTCGAGGAGTTCAAGGGTATGGGAAGTGGAAGTCAAAACTAAACATGGGCCCTGGCCGGTTTGGCTCAGAGGTAGAGCGTCAGCCCACAAACCAATGAGTCTTGGGCTCAGTTCTGGCCAAGGGCACGTACCTCAGTTGCGGTTCATCCCCAGCCCTGGTCAGGCTCGTGCAGGAGGCAACCAGTCAATGTGTCCCTCCTCTCATGTCAATGTCTCTCCCCCTTCCACTCTATGTGAAGATAAATAGAAAAATATCCTCGAGTGAGGATTCAAAAAACAAAAAACTAAACATGGACTCACCAGCCCATGGTCTGATGCAAGGTGGGATGCTGCGTGTGTGTGTGTGTGTGTACCAGTTCTTAATTCTCACTTGCTAATGTCTCTTACGGTGTAAAGGGAAGACCCCATTTTTCTGTTTTCTCTTGAAATTTTTTCCTTATTTGGAATAAAAAAAAATATCTCTGGATGTAGGAAATACCTGCTACAAATTTCCTTAGACACAACTACCTCTAATTTGCAGATTTTGTCTACCTCTTTCATCACATTTGACATCCTTATACATTCAGATATATTTCTAATGTGCAGATGCTGCTTGGAGGTGTTTTATTTTGGGTCCTTAGCATCACAGGCTGTGTTCGAATGGATCCTTGCGTCATAGGTTAATTCCTGGCTTTGCCGCCTGGCTGAGATCTGGTACTCCAAGTAGTTCTGTGGTCCTTATTGGTGGGATATAGTCTGGGTGGTCACGCAGCAGATCACTCGGGGACATGAGTTAAGAAAGAAGAAAGCCCAGGTCTGCCTCTTGGGAGCATGGACCCAGAACAGGAGAGGACATGGAGAGAACTATCGGTCACCCTCCTGCCTTCAGGAAGGTGAATGTTTGTGACTTTAAATTATCAGTTCATCAGAAAAAGTTTTTTTCCAGGAAAAGGCCACACTAGGAACTCCCTCAGTGACTAATTCCAGTATTCTATAACCTGATTGTCAAGAAATTCCCAGCCTGAAATCTCACCTGCTGTCCTTCAAACCTGTTTTCTCGGACTCAGTCCCTTTCTCTAAAACCTTTCACGTACTTGAGGATGTTAACTGGGTCTCTCTAGCGTCTTCCTCACAGGGCCTCTTCTGTGCCCTCTCCCTCCTTTGAGCTCTCTCTGCTTCCTCCACATTAAAAACAAATGGTGGTGATCAAAACTAACACAGGTCTTTAATACTGGTCTCATTAGTACAGCATATACAAGAAAAACGACTTCAGGGTTCTTGCATCATTGTGAACCCCGGGAGGGCAAGAACCAAATCTGATTCATCTTCGTATCCCTCACCGCAGCTGTGTGGTTCCTTAGACCTAGTAGGTGCTTCATAAGTATTTGTTTAACCGACCCTTCGTTTAATATAGCATCGCCATACTAAGCAGCATCGCAGCAGCCCTGGATTGGTGACTCTCGGTCACCTTGCTCTCACCTCGATCCTGAGTATGTCTCTTGCTCTCAGGTCAAGCATCCCTCACCCCAACAATGCCATCTTCCACTCGCCCTTTGAATCGAGGCTTCGTCGCTTTGAATTACACCCATCTACTGCCAGCTCTTTTGTTTGTGTGTTGGTTCATTGTTCAGCCTCACTAGAGGATATTTTTCCATTGATTTCTGTTTTTTTAGAGAAAATGGGAAGGAGGGAGGGAGAGAGAGAAAAACATCAAAGTGAGAGAGAGACACATCAATTGGTTGCCTCCTGACCAGGGCCAGGGATCAAACCTGCAACCCAGGTACATGCCCTTGACCAGAATGGAACCTGAGACCCTTTGGTGCACGGGCCAATGCTCTAACTGCTGAGCAACCCGCCGGGGCTACCTCCAGCTCTTTTAGAACCTTAGTTTTCTCCTGCAGATCTGACAAACAGGATGCAGAGGACTTAAGTAAAGGAAAGTTGAACTGCTCTTGAAAGAGGAGGACCTTGATGATTCAGTGTAGTATCGGTTCATCCAGAGTTAGGACAATCGGTCAGATTCTGTACAGAGTCCCAGACAGCTCAAGCCATACCTGTTTTACCGGGTTCTCTGCGGCGAGTGAGCTAGGTACCACGAGAGTGCTCACAGGTCAGACCTGCAGTGGGAGTTCCTCCCTCTCTTTGGTCCAAAGCCAATGGAAAAGGCAAAAGACGTGACGAGCAGAGCCACCCAGCTGGTGATTCTCTAGTGGGTGACTTTGCCTTTCGAAACTAAGCTAGTATAAAATACTTGCCAATTTAAAAAAAAAAAAAAAGGAGCAAGACTTTGAAACTGCAAAATAATCTTGTGGTTTTGCAGCCACTTATTTCTAAACCTGGCATGGACCAGATTTGTAGTGTTTTTGAAAGTGGTCTGTTTCAGCAATTCTTGCCTAACTTTTCCTCTAGGACGTTCTGATTAGTTAAATGCCCCTGTGTTTAAGCAGGATTAAGATTGAGTCAGTCTTGCGTGTGCTAATGCTGTGGACTTTTTAAAACCTCTGTTGTCACGATAAGAATGCAGTCTAATGCAGGAGTGGACAAGAGCCCCCACCCACCCCAAAGGTATGCTCACCATCCTCAGAGAAGCATTGCTGTGTAACCTGCCGTAGCGTTGGGCAGAGACAGCACCTCGGGTTCACACAGCCACAGATTGCACCCTGATGAAGTAAGGCTGGTTCCTGTATTTTTACCATTTCCCTCCACATCGATCCATGTTACCTCATTGGTTCAACCTCTGCAGCTGATACTCGCAATGTAAAGTGATCCTTCCCAGGGCTTAGGGTAAGAAAATTGACCCATCATGCCAGTTCTGCCTGGAACCTCTCCTTCCTTCGCATTCAGGAGGCACATTTCAGGGCGCTGTGTCCCTGGACGCCTGTGGAAAGTCACGTGGTAAGGAGATTTGGAAAACTCTGGCACGTTGCTGGTTGTGGACGTGTGTTCTTTATTTCATGTTACTTTTTTCTCTAATAAGGAATTTATAGACTGACAAAAGCCAGCATGTAAATTCTTGAAACTGCAGAAAAGCAGTAAGGTACCCCCTCCTGAGTTCTCTGTAACCGTACCTACTCGTGAGACTCTGGCAGCAGCTTCCGTGGGAAAGGGCCTTTCTGGGGAACCAGAAGAGGTGAGAGGTGGAGACAGCGTGCACACGCACACGTGCATTCGACTGTCCGCCCTGAACCACTTCCATCTCCAGCTCCGCACAGTGCGATTGCTCATACTCATTCAGCATGACCTGCACCATCAGGAAGAGATTAATCGATATTCATTAGGCTCTGTTAACTGGACTGGGAGGTTCTCTAATGTATTAGAGAAATGTGTCCATTAGAAAAATGGCTAAAATAAAGAAACTCTTTCATTTGATTATACCAGGACTTACTCCGAAGAGGATGTAAGGCTGCTTAAAGGGTTACACTTCTGAAAGAAAGGGGATTAATTTATGCAGATCCGTTTTTGTGGAGCAGCTGATTTCCAAGGAGGTCGGATAAATGAGGTGTTCCTGTACGGAGAGACACTGGGAACAATCAGAGCTCTTTTCCTGGCTTAACAAGGTGAATAAGCAGAGTGCACAATGGAATTCATTTGCAGAGTAATTTTTGCTTGGCTGGAGTGGTAGGCACGAACTAGACCAGCAGACGAGAGCCGCGAGCCTTTGGCATCGGCCGTTGAAAGGTTTAAAGGGTTCTAATTCAAGAGACGTTTTATGGTGGGAGAAGGGGACCAATATCAGCAAAATGATACTTGACCAAGGTAATTTTTCCTGGCCCGGATATAATAGAAGGAGCCAGGCAGCCAGAGGGTGAGCCGACGCTGGGCGTGCGGTGTGGCGGAAGGCGTGAGCACGTGGCCACGGACTGGGCGGTGTTGGAGTCACACAGGAGCACACGCGTAGAGCCCTCATCAGCATGCCTGACCCAGGGGCTCAGTAAAGACTTGTTCCTTGTCACCCTCCTCCTGCCTCGTACGGCGGTGAGGCAGGATCAGGACAGCTTGCTGGTGTGAGCAACAGGCGATCTTCATTCTGCAGAGCAGGTGGGCTGGGTCCCCTTGCTGGTCCCAGTGCCTCGCTGAGTCCAGCCGGACAGAGGCTGTCCCCCTTTCCCAGGGACAGCGAGGCCACATGCCCTCAGCACCAGTGTTAGGAAGTTGCTCCTTATGTCTCCCTGAGAAAGTCACGGCTTGTCACCATGGACGACTGTTAACAAGATCACGGAGGAGAAGCCAGTACGATCTCTGAGTTTCACAAAACCTCAGAGCCCTTTCCAGCCACGAAGTGGCTTCCCAGGGTACCTTTTAGAGTCATTTTCTCCCATTGACGTGACTCAAACTGGGGACCCGTCCTGTCTGCAGGCGTGACGTTCTGACCCCAGATCAGATCCTGTTGGTGTGCTCTGTCCAGAAGAGCAACCGAAATTCAGCATTTGAGCGCACAGACTTCCACACTGCGGGGTGGTCCTGGGGCAGCGGTGCAAAACCAGGCTCCTGGGCTGTGATGCCACAGTCCTCTCCCGCTGGTTTGGGTGTCCAGTTTATGACCTGCGGGTGCCACCTGCTCAGGCCCGTGCATGCGCCCACAGGCCCTGGGGAAGACCTGGAAGTGGGCATGAGGCCTTTCGGGCGGGAGTTCCCGGGGACCCGGAGCACGGTCTGCAGTGGGCACACTTCATGACTCTAGGGACTCCTCTCCCCTTGGGGAGGGGTTGGCACCTTGAAACTGGGGTCCACGGTGGGGGCCCCCATTGCTCTGTTCTAAGGGTGGTGCTGACCCTTGGGCAACCGAGGCAACTTGAAATGCTTCCTGTTTGTACAGTCAGGGCTGGTGATTGCTTCACTGGACACTGCTCTCCCTGCCTTCGCTCCTCAGCCTTGATCTTGAGCTTACGGTTGCTCCACAAGCGCCGCTGATGAAACAGGCGTTTCCTGTGCCTAGTCGGGGGCAGCTCGTAGCCATTTGGGTTCTTCTCTCCGTGAAACGCGATCATCGGTCACCTGGAGGGCTTGTTAAAACAGATCTCGGGCCGCCTAGTTTCTGTTTCCTAGGTCTGGGGTGGGGCTTGAGAATTTACATTTCTGATTGGGAACCCCTGTTTTAGAGGAATGCATTCAGAATGAAAAACCAACCGTCGGTATTGAAAATCTGGCTGTAGTTGTTTTGGTTACGACTGTCCTCAGCTGTCCGAGTGGAGACCTGGCGTTCGCATTACTGGCAGCCCGACTGCCTTCTGTGGCCCTGACTTCTTGCAGCCACCGGACACTGTGCAGGTCCAGCCTCCGGCCTGCCTGCCTCTGGCCGGGAGAGTCGAGGCCCCATCGTCTCCGGGGCCTGCTCTAAACGCGGGGTCTACTTTCTCTTCTCCCAGAGCCAGAGTCCATCCATCTTGGCCCTGGGGTCCCAGAATAGGATGGACAGATGTCATACTCACAATAATTATATGTTATTATTAACCAACCTAAAGAGCTGTATGATTTCCTCCGTTTACAGGAGGGGAAATTGAGGCTTAGGATGTTAACGTGCCTGTCCACGGTCTCATTAGCAGTAGGTGGTAGAGCCAGGGCTTGAACCCCACCGATCACAGAGCATGGCCTTGTTCTGCCTGGCAGGCTGCCCTGCTCCTCACAGGTAAGTCCGAGTGGTTGGCGCAGCAAACAGCAAGGGGACCCCCGCTGGGGATCCTTGGAGCTGGGGCAGCCTTGGTGAGGACTGAAGGGGTGGAGTGTTCATGTCGGAAACACAGTTTCCCTGTGGCCCGGCTGTCCCGTCTGCCTCCTCACCGTAAACAGGATCACACAGGTGAGTGCCAAGCACTCAGTCCCGTGGCTGGCACGTGGGAGGGGTTCGGTAAAGGGCAGCCAAGCCACAAACCCCCTTTGCCCAGCAAAGCAGATAAAATGTCTGAGAAGAACCTTACTGAGACCTCTCAGAAAAAAACGTGATAACAGCTAATACTCCTCGAGCCCCGGCTATTGGCAGTTCTGCTCTGAAGTCTCACACACGTTCATGCGTCGAATCCCGCAGCGATGCTGCCAGGGGGGCTCTGCCGCCGCTTGTTCTGCGGGAAGGAGCCGCGGCCCGAAAGCAGCAGGCCGGACCCCGACCACCAGGCTGTTGCTACAAGGTGGAAAGTCTTCCCAGTCTCTTTCTAGATAAGGGAGTGACATTTGTAAATTAGTTCTTTGGTTCTTCTCCAAATGTCATTGTTCTTTGTTTCAATCAAAACCTGAATAAATATTTTAAAATTTGAGAAACTGCCCGGCCGGTGTGGCTCTGGTTGAGCACTGACCCGTGCACCAAGAGGTCACCGGTTCAGTTCCCGGTCAGGGCACGTGCCCAGGTTGTGGGCCAGGTCCCCAGTGGGGGGCATGCAGGAGGCGGCCAATCAGTGTTCTCTCTCATCAGTGTTTCTCTCTCTCCTTCTTCTTCTCTCTCTCAAATCAATAAAGACAAAATATTTTAAAAAAATAAAATTTGAGAAACTGATTTCTGTTGGTCTTGAAAGATAAGGAGGTGGTGATAGAAGAGCCGGGCCTGAAAGATAAAGAGGGGTAAGGGGCTAGCTCCCTACCATGTGTGATCAACACCCATGTTCCAGGTTGGCACACAGTGCACAGACCCATCAGAGGGGCGGAATAGGGGAGCCAGACTTCAGGCCCCGTTGTCTGTGAGGACTTAATGGATGGTGACGGAGGTGTCACGGAGCAGTGGGGAGAGGAAACCTGATTTGACAAATGGGAAGGGGGCCCTTTGATAACAATTTGAAAAACCTCAGTGGGCACTATCACCTCACCTCATCACACCAACATAAATTCCACGCGATTAAAATGTTACATCTAACAAGAGTCTGTGGGTCACATTCGATTTGCCAGGACTGTTCTGATTGCTTGGTGCACAGCATGAACAGCACAGCTGAGAACCCTGGCCTGGAGCAGTGTACGTTTTAGTGGGTGAAATAATCCATTGTTTTAAAAAGCTCAAAATAAATAGAGGTGGATCTTTATTAAATGTCTAGAGGGGTTGGAATTTCCAAGCTGAGAATCTGTTAGAAGAAATGACCGAGGGGAAAAAAACTTTGTGTAACATTTCCCAAATATTAGGGCAATTTCTGGTTTTGCTCTCATGAATTATTTCTCATTGTTATTCCAGTAAAGGGTGTCTGAATTTTAAGATAGGTTCTCCAAAGTATAATTCCTGGGTCAAGGGGTATGGACATGTATTGGGTTCTCTCTCTGTATGACCAGATTACATTCCTCCCCAAGGTATTTTTATATTAAACAAATCAAACCACCTAGAAAGAGATTTAAATTCACCCACCTGTTCACTCAAGAAGGAGCAGATCCCTAGCTGGTTTGGCTCAGCAGTTGGAGTGTCAGCCTGAGGACCAAAGGGTCGTGGGTTCAATTCCAGGTCAAGGGCACATAACTGTGTTGGAGGTTCAATCCCTGGCCCTGATTGGGGTTGTGCGGGAGGTAACCAGTCGATCTGTCTCACATCGATGTTTCTCTCTCTCTCTTGCTCTCTCCTCCCCCCTTCCACTCTATCTAAAAATCGATGGAAAAATATCTTCGAGTGAGGATTAACAACAAAAAGAGAAGGAACAACCCTGGCCGGTTTGTCCCAGTGGTTAGAGCATCGGCCTGTGGACCAGAGAGACCCAGGTTCGGTTCCCGCTAAGGGCATGTACCTCGGTTGCAGTTTGTCCCCGGCCCTGGTTGGTCATGCAGGTGGCAGCCACTCAATGTGTCCCTTTCACATCGAAGTTTCTCTCTCTCTCTCTTCCTCTCTGTCCCTCCCACTCTATCAACAAAAAATGGAAAAATGTCCTCCAGTGAGGATAAAAAAAAGAGAGAGAGGAGGAGCAGAGTTCCTGGTCACTCCCAGGCCTGGGCTTGCTCTCCTTGGAGCACATGTGACTTTAACACCATCTCTATATGACAGTGACTCCCAAAGTTACGTGTTTACCTAGACTTCTCTTGAGTCCAGGCCTAAAGCCAGCAGTCTACCCGACATCTGGATTTGAATAGCTCAGAGGCATCTCCAGCTTAACACACACAGAGGAAAGTCTTGGCCAACCCCCTGAAATGCTCGCCTCTCCCACGACTCCCGCTCCGTACATGGCACGTCCCACCTTGCTGTTCACACCAGAAACCTGAGAGTCATCTCTGAGCGGCTTTACTTTGCCTTTGATCCATCCCCAAATTAATTGATTTTGCCTCCTAAATATAGCAGTTGTTTTTCACCTTGGCCATGCTCCATGAAGTCACCGCGAACCCCGACTTCGCGAAGACCGCACCGTGGCCCCCGGGTTAGCTTCCCACCGGCCTCTGCTGCCGGCCTCATCAGCTGGTCCCCACATGACCTTATTTTATGTGTTTCTGTTGAAAGACACCTTATTTAACTTATAGTTGGTTCATTACTATTGAACTCAGCCTACACCGCCACGGCTCATGCCTGAGCTGCTTACTGGAACGCATTTTCCCATCAGGGGCATCACCGCTCTTTTGTGCTTAGAAACACTAGACAGCCCTTCAGCACTGTGCTTGGGGGTCATTTTTCAGTCCTCAACGAAACCCACAAAAATGTGCAAGCATGGTCCTAACTAGACCGTGGCAAGTATCTTTCGCGTCGGGTGTAAGAGCTAAAAGAAGGCAGAGCATGACCTTGTGTGACCTCAGCTGGGAACGCACGCCCCGGTTCGCACGTGCCCGGGAGTGACTGAAAGCGCCCTCTTTCGTATTGGTTTTGAGGCTACAAATGCATTTCAGCGAATCTGTGAATTCACGGGTGCAGAACCCGTGAATAATGAAGACCAGCTGGACACGGGGAGCCTGTCCCTCTCTCGCCGCCGTCTCCTGGATCACGGTCAGCACGCTTGTGATGTAAAGAGACAGATAGTGGTGACACTAGAATTTGGGGGCCCCGTGGACCCTGGGCTGCGGCTGTGAAAGCAGCTGGAGACGATGCATGAATGAGTAGGTGGGGCTGAGGAGTAAAACTATTTACAGAAACGAGCTTTGGGCTGGATTGGCCCTTGGCTGTAGTCCGGACCCCCTGGCCAGTCTACTCCATAAGGTCTCATCTGACTGCCCTGACCTAGCGCCCACGTCCAATCTTGAGCCTTTAGCCTCTTCCCATGGTGATACTTACTCTACATTAGACTCAATCACTCCAACTTTCGATGTCCAACTCTTTCCCATCATACTTCGAGTGAAACCCCAGATCCTGAATGTCATGTCTCTCACGGTCCCCGCTTACCTCTCCAGTGCCCGTGTAGCCAGCCTCCCTCGGCCCCACGCTGGCCGCCTCCAGGTCTGACCATTCCCAGCAGTCTCCCTCCCTGGCTGGCTGCTCCTCACTGTGCCCACAACCGAGATGTCCCTGCCTCCAGCCTAAATTAGACACCCCCCTTCTGGTCTCAGGGTGGCCTGTTCTTTCCCCTCATAACACTTGGAGTTTTGAGATGCCGTGCATTAGGGCGCAGTTGCTCTCTACCTGCCTCCCCCACCAGACGGCAAACTCCGCGAAGACGGGAATGGGTCCGTGTGCTCCCGTTGACTTCGCACCCTGCAGACACTTCCCAGAGCCTGCTCCGTGAGCAGGTGTTTGTCCAGGGTTTTGTTCATACAGGTTTCTGTATGAGGCTACAGTAGAGAAACCTGGAAAAGTAATAGTGTGTCTTCTAAAACTGGGAGTGATGATTAAAGAGGAAAGTCATCCCGGGAAGTGAGTTTGTAAGTGGTGTGAAGGTGCATCTTTATTGTCCGAGGGTGATTCTGCCAACTGCTCAGGGTTTTCTCCCTGGGGCTTGAACTTTGCCTGAAGTCCTCTTAGTTTCCCTTTTCTCCTACAGGTTTTTTGTGTTTTTGTTTTTAACTTGGCTGATAAGGTTCTTACACAGGGAAGTGAGGTATAGTGTCCTCCAGGAGGCATTTTGGCACCGCTTTTAATCTCTTCTCACAAACTGTCACCCATCCCTCCGAGACCTTAACCAGCACTGTGTTCGCTTTTTCTTACAGCATTGCCACAGTCTAGGGAGAACTCTTCAACTGTCACAATTATTTTAGCAATTAGGTTCCAAATTAGAGATTGTTCCCAAGTTATTCCAAGAATCCTGCATGGACAGACCACGTAACATAGTCTAGAAAGCGAAAACATTGTTTCTTTGGTGGTCTTTTGTAGATTAGCAGTGGTGAAGTTTAAAGCCTTATTTTACTTCTTTTTTTTTATGTAATGTTATAGATACCCCATTTGTGCATTATAAAAAGTCAGAAAATAAAGGCAACCAACACACACATTCTCTTTTCTTTCCCAAAATCACCACTGTTATACCTTACAGGTCTTTTGCTCTGCATATATATGTACACATACTTTTGCTTCCCACGCCCCCCCCCCACACCCCCACGTATGTTACTGTTTTGCAATCTGCTTTTGTTCAATGAACAATTGTATGTCAGTAAAGTTCATCTCATTCCTTGTCCATATTCAGACTTCTGTAATTGGTCCCCAAATGTCCTTTAAGCCAGTTTGGTGAAATTGGTACCTAATCCAGGAGCATGCAGTGCACCTGGCTGTCGCTTCCTTCCAGCCTCTCACCTGGCACAGTCTCTGGCTGCAGAAACGGGCCAGTTGCCTGTAGAAACTCTCACCTCCCAGATGTGTGGCGTTGCTTCCTTAGGGCGGTGCTGAGCTTCATGCTGCACCCTCTGTATTCCCTGCAGCTAAGGGCTTGAGGGTTCTGGTTCCTCATCTTTGGCTCCAGTGTCCCAGAGGTGATTCTGTGCACTCCACTTACCTCCCAGGGACTCACGATTAGTGAAGCTGAAGTCGACCCCTGGCAGCCCGGACTCTGCATTGTTGAGACCAAAAAGTGATCTGCGTGGTGTGACTTTGGCACAGAGGCCTTCGACTGAATGGCGTTAGCACCAAGTGTTCCTTCCTGCCCGGACTCTTATGTTCGTCGGGTTTTGTGAAATGATGCTTTTCTAATTCTTCCATTTCTCAACTGACGTAGAGCTCTCCCCTCATCTCTTGGGGCTGTCTGGTTACCCTGAAATAATCACTCTAACTGGAAAGGCAGGGTCTTTGCTAATGCTCTCCCTTTAATCATTCATTTTCAAAGCAAGGAATTGTGTAATAGCCATTTTAAATAGTGAGAAATGAGTTTTTTCTTTTCTCATTATATAGTCATGGATTTTTTTTTTATATCGATTTGGTATGTTTTAATCATTAATCTTTTTTTTACAAGTTCAGGCAGTGAGACCCCTTCAGCTACTCCTGTGACTTTTTGTTGTTGTTAATCCTCACCTGAGGATATTTTTTCCATGGATTTTTAGAGAGAGTGGAAGGGAGAGAGAGAGAAACATTGATGCGAGAGAGTGACATTGATTGGTTGCCTCCCGCATGCGTCCAGCCTGGGGCCCAGGATCAAACCAGCAACTTAGGTACGTGCCCTATGATGGGGAATTGAACCCCAAACCCTTTGGTGTGCAGGCCGATGTTGTAACCACTGAGCCACACAGACCAGGGCTCCTGTGACCTTTCAACAGGACTTCCCTGTTCCTGAAAACCTTTCTCACTGAATGGCTCCGGTTCCCCACAGTTGTCTTGGACTTTTCGATGGTGTTGGATGATGGTGTTAGAGACCACAATCTCTAAATTGGGGGTGGTTATTGCAGCAGAGGTGACTTGTTTCCAGGGAATTTCAGTGGACAAAGATACATATTGTTTGCAAAAAGATACATATTGTTCCAAATTAAGAGTTCAGATGGACACGTTCAACTTCATTTTCATTTCCCTCTGCTTTTTCTTAGTTTCCTCAGTGTATCATTGTAACTCTGTTCTCTCCTACAGAAAATCTTTATTCCTTCTGTAAGCTGTCAATGTCAGAATAAGTTTCAGTATTTAGCCCTGGCTGGTTTGGCTCAGCAGTTAGAGTATTGGCCCACGGACCAAAGGGTCACAGGTTCGATTCTTGGTCAAGGGCACGTACCTGGGTTGCAGATTTGATCCCCAGCCTCGGTTGGGGTCCGTCAGGAGGCAGCCAATCAATGTCTCTCACATCAGCGTTTCTCTATCTTTCTCTCTCCCCCTCCCTCCCTTCTACTCTATCTAAAAATCAATGGGAAAATATTCTCGGGTGAGGAATAACAAAATACCAATATTAATATTATTATAAATATGAAACTACACAGAAAGTTAAACACATCCTTGTTATCTTTGCCTTGTCCTTAGAGAGCATCGAGCTAAGACTATGTGATTAGAAGCCTTGTTCTAAAGTCCCTAAAAATAAATTCTTTCTCAGAGTCATTGTGTCACCAATTTGACACAAGGTTAGTTCATACCCTTTTGTTTCTTTGAGGACATTTTTGCATTTATCTGAAGATAGAGTGGGAGGGGAAGGGGGAGGAGAGAGAGAGAAACATTGATGTGCGAGAGACACATTGACTGGTTGCCACCCACACAACCCCAACTGGGGCCAGGGACAAACTGCAACTGAGGTTCGTGCCCTTAGCGGGAACCAAACGCGGGACTCTCCAGTCCATGGGCTGATGCTCTAACCACTGAGCCAAACCAGCCAGGGCAAAGAAACTTTTTAATTGAGTTTTTGGAGATAGGTAATGCGTTTACATGACTGAAAGGTCAAAACTATATCGACATTAGATCTAGAGGACAGGTATAAAGGAATTTATTAAGTGATTCTCTCTCCATATATTTATGTTTGGAAGTTAAAATAATTCAATTTAAGCTATATGGAAAGATATCCACCACAAAGTCTTGTTGTTTTTACTTTGTTCCCTCGTAGATAATTATTTTTATTAGTCTTGCTTAACCCTTTGTGTCTTTTCATTTTGCAAATTCAAAGTGTGTGTGCACAGGCGTGCATCTTCCTCTCCTCTGATTATACAGAAGGTAGTACACTGCGTGTGTTTTACATCTTAACTTTTTTCTCTTAATGTTCTGGAGCCCTCTCCATATTAGTTCATAGAGATGATCTTCAGTCTTTTTAAGTTTTTTTTTTCTTTATTGATTTTAGAGAGAGAGGAAGGGAGAGGGAGAGAGACAGAGAGAAACATTGATGAGAGAACATTGATTGGCCACATCCCGCATACCCCCCACTGGAGATCGGGCCCACAACCTGGGCAGTCGAACTGGCAACCTCTTGGTGCATGTGTCGAGGCTCAACCACTGAGCCATATCAGCCGGGCTCTTCAGTCTTTTTTATGGCTATAAAGTACTCCATTTTGTTGACATGCCATGGTGGTAACACTTGAACAGGTTCTTGAATTGTATCCAGTTCTCTGCTCTTTGCAAACCATCTGTACTGGATAACTCTATATGCCAGTCACTTCATACTGAACATTGGGACATGCCTGGGATAGTCCAAGTAAGTGGAATTGTGTGGTCAAAGGGTAAGCATGTCTGTAATTTTTTACAGACGTTGACAAATTCCTCCCGTCAGGATTTGTGCCATAGTTCCTCATGCAAGCAATATATGCCTTTTTCCCAGAGCACCGCTCACAGAATGGTTGTCATACTTTGGATTCTTGCTGATGAGTGAGAAATGGGCTTTTGATGCAGTTTTAATTTGTATTTCTTTTATTATAAGTGAGACTGAGCATCTTTGTCATTTGCTCCAATGCCATTTTATATTTGTTTTTGTGTGAGCTGTGTTTTGAACTTGATACATTTTCCTACTATGTTGTTGGTCTTTTTCTTCTTTATTTCTAAGAGCTCTTTCTATGTTGTCTGTGACATGAGTTGCAACTATTTGTTTCCCAGTTGGTCCTGTATGTTTTGATTCACTTATGGTGGTGTCTTTTGCCCTTTGAAAGTCTATTTAGTTTAGTTGGATGTATTCCACTTTACTTTTGGGGTTATATGGCTTCTTTGTGTTGAGTCAGAGTTAGAAAGACATTTCCCATTTCAAGGTTTTTAAGTTCCTTCTGGTACTTTGTAATTTTATTTTTTCCATTTATATCCTGGTTCGTTTGGTGTTTGTACTAGGGTATGTCCTGAGGTTTGCAGCCAAATTTATATATTTCCAGTACTCAATTTCCCAACACCATCGATGAAAAAGTTCATTCTTTTCCCACAAGAATTTACATTAAATTCCTGTAGGCTTGTTAATTATTGGGGTTTATATCTGAAAGGACTAGTTCTCCCTCGTTGCTCTTCCCTTTCAGAGTTTTCTGGGCTACTCTCTCTGTTTGTTTTTCCATACGAACTTTAGAATCTTGATTTCAGAGAAAAACCTGTTGATATTTCCATTGGGACCACATTAAACGTATAAATGACTTAGAGGGAAGTAAAGTCTTTACAAGGTTGAATCTTCTTATCTAAGATCATGTTTTCTTTCCATGTGTTCTTTTTTGGTGCACTTTAATGTTTAAAGTTTTCTGTATATAGTTTACATATCTCTTAAGTTTATGCCTATAAAGTCTTTCGTTGTCTTCTTTTGGTGGTGGTTCGCATAATGAAGACTGTTGATTTCCATATGTATTTTTAACAGCTTTACTGAGATATAATTCACATAATTCACTCATTTAAAGTGTACAGTTCAGTGGTTTATAGAATATCCACAGAATTATGCAGTCATCACCACTATCTAATTTTATAACAGTTCATCACCCCAAAAAGAAACCCTGCACCCATTAGGAGTCATCACCCAGCCCCACTCTCCCCTCCCTCACTAGAAACCACTAGCTCCTGTCTGTTCTGGAACTCATAGAAATGGACTCAGGCGAGGCATGGCCTTTTGTACATGGCTCTTGCGCTCAGCACAGTGTTTTCGAGGTTCGTCCTTGAGCATGGGTCTCTTTAATCCCAGCCTCCCTGTGGGTGTGAGGTGGCATCTCACTGTGGTTTCCATTCACTGACCTCTGTCTGTGTTTAGTTTCCTCTCGCTACCCGCTCTGGTAAGATGTGACTATGGGCAGGACTGGGCTTTTGATTCTAAATCCCCAGCGCCTAGCACAGTGCCTGGCAAGTGTTTGGTATTCAGTAAATGCTTAGTGAATGGGTGGCTAGATCTATTCCAGCTCTAGGTCACCGCCACTTTTCAGAGTTAAAACGTGGTTTATAAATTGATTTTTATTTTTATTTTATAAATTGATTTTTTTTTTTTTATCCTCACCCGAGGACATTTTTCCATTTTTTGTTCAGGTAGAGTGGGAGGGAGAGAGAGGAACAGAGAGAGAGAGAAACATCGACGTGAAAGGGACACATCGAGTGGCTGCCACCCGCACGACCAACCAGGGCCGGGGACAAACTGCAACCAAGGTACGTGCCCTTAGCGGAAACCGAACCCGGGTCTCTCCGGACCGCAGGCCGATGCTCTAACCGCTGAGCCAAACCGGCCAGGGCTATAAATTGATTTTTATTTCACCCTAGGCAAAGCCTAATTAGAGGGTGGCTCCCCCCCCCCTCCCCGCCCCAGAAATCATGTGTGGATCCAGCAGCACCTTAAAAACAGTGTCATAGGATGCACGGTTGGTGATGGTCAGCATTACTTTTCTCACATTAAAATGAATGACAGAATTGCTGGTACATATGTCTAGGAGACTCATGATCTTTTTAGGAGGACGATTTTTAAAAACCCTAGATTTTATTGTTATTGAGACTACTTGGTCACAGACATAAGAGAACTTAGAGAATAGGGAGTTTTGAATGAGATTACTCAGCTTATGTGTACATGTAAGAAGTCCTGAGTTTAGCAAGGGCTGCGTTCTAAAATGTATTTTGTAAGGTGGTTGTGTGAACACAGATCACATTTAACAGTAGAGAAAGGGTATCAGTTAAGATGGAAGGTCTCAGGCTAGCCTCAGAGTGTTCGAGAGCATCGGTGATGCGGACGTGGGCGAGGGGTCCAGGGACGACTGCCATGTCTGCTGCTCGGTGTCGCTGGGCACCTAGAACTGAAGAACACGGTCAGGGGAGATGGGCTTTGCTTTCAGAAGATGACTTTGGAGACTCATGGACCCAATAGCTAAAGAAGCCTAAAAAGAAGTCTAATATTTTTTTTGTTTTTAAAGAGAGAGCATATCTGAAATACATGTATTTTATGGGAAGAGGGAAGTAATTATGTCAGAAAAATAATATTAAGTAAGAAATGACTATTTCTCTTTCGTTTTTTTTTTCCCTCACCCGAGGACATTTTTCCATTTTTTGTTCAGGTAGAGTGGGAGGGAGAGAGAGGAACAGAGAGAGAGAGAGAGAAACATCGACGTGAAAGGAACACATCGAGTGGCTGCCACCCGCACGACCAACCAGGGCCGGGGACAAACTGCAACCGAGGTACATGCCCTTAGCAGGAACCGAACCCGGGTCTCTCCGGACCGCAGGCCGACGCTCTAACCACTGAGCCAAACCGGCCAGGGCTCTTTAGTTTTTTTTTTTTAATTTTTATTTATTTTTTGACTGTTTCTCTTTAAAGTTAGTATATGAAGAAAGCTATTTTAATTATAGAAATACGTGAGATTGTGTGTGTGTGTGTAGAAGACATGGTCACTGGTCTCTGTCCAAGGACTTAGAGGCTGACAATACTGGATTTTTATATTGCCACCATTTTGTTCAAAGCATGTGACTTTACCGTGATTATCACCCTTATGAGGCATGACTGGGTTCGGGGTGAGAGTGATTGATCCACTCACTGATTCATCCCTTCACTTGCTGATGGAGTCAGATTGATTTCCCTGAAGTGTCTGGGCCTGGGAGATGGGGAAGGGAGGGCATGGTTCAGAGAATATGCATTTGCTGTGAGGAAACATTTGTCGGAAAGGAATTAATTAAGAATTGAACTGAATGAAATAGAAGCAATATCTGAAGGGCAGATGGATTTTTAAAAAGGTAGCTGTGGATTCAACTCGAACGAATGATTTGAAAGCCACTGGGAGCGGATCTAATCAAACTGTAAGGAAGGACATGATAATGCGGAGATTTCTCCTGGAATGAGCCGTCCCGGGGGACAGCGACTCCCTGGGCCCTGAGGTAGTCAAGGTGAGCACCTTCCGATGGGCCACTGGAGGGGAGCACCCAGCATACGTGGGGTCGGACAAGATGACCTTTACAGTTTCTTCTGGGAGAGCATGGAGTGGTCGTGATGACAGAATGTGTCTGGGGTACGTGGGTCCAGCTCTGCTCCGCGTCACCCCACAAAAAGACGGACCCAGCCCTAGATGACAACCATCCTTGAGCACCTACCGTCTGTGCTTCTGTTGCGGGAGACGTAGAATCGCTACTGTTCTTAGCCGGGTCCTGCAATGCAAGGACAGGGGCACGATGTGCCGCGTGACCTCTTCCCAGCCCTTCCATTCCGGCCTGGATTAGCAGAGTCCCCTGCTTCCCAGGCGTCTCCCGGGGAGAAGGCCACCGGAGGAGCAGGGCCCGGAGCCTGGGCCCGGGGCGTCTCCCTCTGCCCTCGGTTTCCACCTCTGGCTCCGGTGTGGCGCCTGTCCTTGAAGTCACGTTGAAGCCCAGCCTGCAGGGCCACTGCCTTCCTGTTTCTTGGTCATTTGGTGCAACCTTTAGTCTAGGAAAGGTGCCAGTCTTCATTTACAAGAACCGTATCTCCCTGAATGGGCCAATCTGCTTTAAATGCCTCCTCAGCTGGCGCCTTCCCCACCTCAGGTTGGCGTAATTAAAGGAGCAGGTTCACCTTTTTAACTGCTTTTGCTGTGCTAGCTGGGGGTGGGTGGCTGGGGGCTGTGCCGGGTGTGTGCATGTGTGTGCATGTGTGTGGGCAGTACACGTGCACGGCTGTGCCGTCCTGCGGCCTGCAACGTGGGGGTTTTCAGAAGTGCTAGGAGTCGTAGGTATGCATAAGCGTTACCGTTGCCTCTTCCCTGTTGTGCTCGACCTAAAAGGAAATTTTTTAAAGCAGTCTGGTTACTGTGATGCACAAGGCTTTTTGGATCTTGCTGGAAAAAACGGCATGCTGAGCCAAGAGATATTTTCCTCTCTGCATGGTCCGCAGACAGAATTGACATTATCGCCCATGACATTGGTGTCTTTCTCCTCGCTCTCCCCCGTCCCCCTCCTGCACGCCCATTTCAGGTGAGTGTGATGTTCGTCCCGGAGTGGGGCCGGTCGGTGAGCACTAGGACATGTGGGCGGTCTCCCGTGCTGGCTCGTCCTCTCTGACTTCCAGGCCAGCTGACAAGCCAGCCCCTTCGATTGAGCTCCTTCGGAACCTGGATTTTTATTCCCACCTGCCACTCAGAGGTCATCCCAGAGGTCCTCTAAGGGCACGCCTGTGGCTCGGCCACCGTCTGTTCCATCAGGGCAGCTCCTGTTTCTGAGGTCTGGGCTCTCAGGAGTTGGTCTTTCACAAACATTGGAGGCCTTGGGCTAGGCAGTGAGCTGAGAAGAGAACAGAAAATATGCTGATGCCTTCTGGGGCATTTAAATAGGGGCGGGAGAGCCTTGGACGGGTGCCCACCTGTGCCCTCCCAAGCATGGATAGAGACACCCTCTTGTAGGATGTGAACTTGAAGTTGATTTCCTGGTGCCAAGGATAGACCTGTGCTCGTATCTACCTAGTTTGTCATCCAGGTCCCCTTTGCGATTTATCCCCGGCCTGCAGAAGTTCAGCCTGTGGAGTTGGCATCGGGCTCATGTTGGAAGTTTGGGCATTCACCTGGGGAGTTGGAGGAGAGCCCCTCGTAGTTCAGCAGAGCAGGTGCAGCTAGTTCTCCATGTGCTTAGCAGTCTGTTGTTTTTGTTTTTATTCTGCCATGAGGAAATATGGCTCAGTGAGAAATAGGATTTGCTTTGCAGAAGATGCTTTTGGAGAGTCATGTCCTCAAAAGCAAAAGAAACCTAAAGATACGAGTCCTGAGGAAATATGAGTGGAGTAGTCCTAACCCCGATGGGTTAGCTTTGGGTGCTTTCAGCAACATCCTGGTTTTTTAGCAGCTCAGCAAGGGGGATGTGCCTGGGTGCAGAAGGGGAGAGGGGAGAGTGGAAGTTGGAAAACCACCTGCAGACACCCCGAGGAAGGAGGAGGTAGACAGACGTCACACACAGGAGAGGCCATGCAGAATCTGGCAGCTGGGGCAGGGTGGGGGTTGGGGGGTGCTAGAATATAAAAGAACATACTTTTATTTTGCTCTGTGCAAGATTGATTGGAGAGTAAAGAGCCCTGTGACATATTACATTCCAGGTGTCTCCAGGACATCTGTGCAGGTGTCCTTGAGATGCAGGAGCCGCAGACTCAGAGGGAAATGACTCACATTGGGGGCAGTGCAGGCAGAGAGGAAGGAGGCGCAGTTGCAGCTTGGACTTCAGTCCCTGTTCAGCCAAAGGAAGGTGTGTCTGTGTGGGCGGGGCTGGTGAGTGGAGGGCTGGAGAACATTTAAAGTTTCTGAGTGTGTGCCTGTGTGCCAATGGGCGTCTGCTGTCTAAGAGAAAAGGCAACATTGTTAGAAAAGGCAACCTCGTTGTTTATCTGAGAACAGTTGCAATTGAAGATGGAAACAATTTTACCTGCTCAGAGAATATACAAAGTATACTTTCGAATTGGAGTAGTAAACTTTCCTCCCTTCCTCCCTCCCTTTCTTATGTGTTCTTTTGTGGAAGAACAAGAACCATAGTATATAGTGATGGGAAATTCAGTACTTATGTAGTTTCTAATAGCATTTATCAGAGGCTAACCTTCTATCCCTCCTGTAGTTCAGGAGAGAATCTGGACAGCTGCATTTTTAAAGAGTGTTTGCGTTCTTATGGTATTTACCGTCTCCAGCCCTTGGTCATTTCTCATTAATCCTTATATCTCTCCAAGTGTGCAGTTCAGTGCCTAGTACTTAATAGTGGTAAAAATTAGTATGCACCATTGAGCTGGCAGAAATCCATGTTCATCCATCCACCCATCCCTCCATCCTCCCTCCTTCCCTCTCTCCCTCCCTCCCTCCCTCCCTCCTTCCCTCCAGATAATCCATTCATCAAACAAGACCTTCACCAGAGACCCCTGCTGTTCTCTCCCTCCTTGTAGGTAGAACTGGTGACATGCCCAGCTCAGATCATTTATTCTCAGGCACAGGAAGTGATTAGCTTAGACTGATCAGGACTCAGGAGAGTCACGAAGAGGAAGTTGGGAGGTGGTTGGAGGTGATGTTGGAGGTGACATCCAAACCAAATCAGGGATCTGCCAGAGAAGGTGGGAATGGCTGTTGGAAGGCAATTTATTGTCTGCTTCAACATGTTGATTTTTTTTTTTTTTTATGTTTTACTGTGTCTCATTTTTTAAACTGGGGCATATTGACTATGTTTACAATGGTAATTATTTTAATTGAGTTCTAGTCAATTAATTATTTATACCTCACCTTGTTCTATAAATTATGATTTGTTTTACAGTGTAAACACATATACTATAATAACCAATACAATACAAAAGGTTTTAAGGACAAGACCAGGAAAAATTCAAATAAGTATGAAAGTTCAAAGCCAGGAGAGAAGGAATCACAGATATGCAGACAGCACGGTCCCCACATTTCGTTAGCGGGGGCTCCCTGCCCCTGGAGCTTCACAGGATGGAAGAGAAGAGCGAAATGTGGTCACTTCAGCCATTCTTGCTCCAGAGGAGGAAGGCATACCCAGCCCTCAGGAGAAGCGGATTGTTTAGTTCTTTAGACTAAATTTGTGTGTGGATTTGTGTCTAGGAAGAGCCGAGTGGCGCTGCCAACAGGGCACCCCGCATCCCCAGAGCCAAAGGCCACGTTCTTAAAGCTCTCGCTCACAGCAGCCTTCATCGGAACGTGAAGGCAGAACATCGGGATGCAGTTCAGAGAAGGGAATTCTCCAGAAGGCAAAATAACAGGTCGGAGTACTTAGCTTTCTGCTGGTGTGGTTGATGCAGGGCTGGAACCCTAACACCACCATTGCTGATCTACACGTGCATCAGACGGTCTTTACAACCGCTACTTCTTTACCTGGTGCATGTGTGTATGGGTAGGGGTGTGTGTGCACACCCTCACACACACACGTAGTCCTGTAGATCTAGGAGGAGACAGTTGGCGGTTCTGTCCCCTTGCCCGCCTGGTGTATTGCACTCTAGCTCACAGACTGAGGCATTAGGAATTGACCTGGTAGGTCGTCACCATCTGGAGAAATGAAGGGATCTATTTGAAACGCTCACAGAGGAGAGTTCTATTTTTGTAAATAGGATAATTGGGTGGAAAACTGTGCTAATATCTGTCTTTATTTAACCACTCCCAGGGATAAAGCCTTTGTTAAGACTGCAAGGCCATAACCAAGAACACAGCACTTACCCACCGACAGTGTCATCTACACGCGGGCTAAGCAGTTAGAAAGAGTGAGGAGTCCAAAGCCAGCCCACTCAGGTCCGTTAACTGGATGTGCGTGGACGTGAGCGTGAGCAGTGGACAGCCAGGGCAGTGGCCACTGACGTTAGCACCAGGCACCAGGAGTGTTAGGTGGTTGCAGAAGAGGATTCGGGGACATGTCAGAGAAGACTGTCCTGACGGAGGTGGTGTTTATGCTAAGTGGCTTTGCTGGCTTCCATCCTTGTGAGATCAGGCGCGGGCGGCAGCAGCACGGCATGGAGTGACGGCTGTGCACAGTCCCAGAGGAGGGGTCGGGATGGGAAGCGGAGGGAACACACATTCATAGAGCTCCCACCGTGTACCGGGCGTATCGTGAAATGGTGAGGAGCGTGGCTGTGCTACCAGAGAGACCTGGCCGTAGGGTCCACACGCAAGCCTGGGGGTCCGGGTGGCAGCTGACGCCACATGCGCTGGGAGGCGTCAGCGCTCAGTGGATATTAGTTACGAGAATGGTGGCCAGCAGTAGGTCTGTCTTAACTTATGTGAGGTGGATCTCATGCTCCCCATTGTACACATAGGGAAACTGAGGCTTAAAGAGGTTCGCTACCTTGTCCAGGATCTTCCGTCTGCTTAGTGTCAGAGCTGGGATTCCAGCCAGGTTTGTAGCGCTGCAGCCTGTTGGCATTTTCGGTCCCGAGCTGCCTGGGCTTACCCACAGCTGTGTGTCTTCTGGCTCAGATGCTGGGCCGCGGCACCTTTCTCGGTGCACCGCGCTGGTGGACAAGGAGCTCGGGCAGGGGCTGGCGTGTGGCGGCAGCGCCCAGCCCTGAAGGGAAGGTGTCCGGGGCAGGGGCGAGTTCTCCCATTTGGCCAGCCACCCTGCCCGGGGAGCACACCTGTACGACGCGGCGGTCCCACGGGGCGAACGTGGGGAATCTCGCCAGCACTGTCCTGTGTGACCCTGTCTGTTGTGACAGTTTTCCTTTTACACCTCCTTCAGAGGCAAGGGTTGGGGTTTGGGTTTGGGGCCTTGATAAATCTAGTACGGTGGGCTGGCAGTGACCGGCTGTATGATGGAAATGGCCTTTTGTGGTAGCAGCTTCTGCCTGGGGTCACCACTGGCTCCCACAAAGCTGAGTAGCCAGTGGCTTCTTGCAGGTCTTTTCATGTTAATGGACTAATGGGGGACAGATGGCATGCCAGGGGAACGCTCCTTCTTGGAGGCTTCGAGGGCCTCTTGTGGGTTGAATTGTGCGCCCCCCCCCCCACAAAATTTACATGTCGATGTCCTCACCTCCAGCACCTCGGAAGGTGCAGCACCTCGGAAGGTGCAGCACCTCGGATGTGACCTCGTTTGGACACAGGGTCCTTGCACATATAATTACATGGTTAAAAGGAGTTCATACTGGCATGGGGGACCCTGATCCTCTCTGACCGGTGTCCTTATAGAAGGGGACATTAGGACGGGGGGGGGCGCCAGGTGAAGATGAAGGCAGAGATTGGGGTAAAGCACCTACAATCAGAGGAACAGCAAAGATTACCAGCAGCGAGGAAAGACTCACGGACAGGTTCTCCCTCACAGCCTCCGAAGGAACCGACCCTGAAGACACCTTGTCCCGGAACTTCTAGCCCCCAGTACTGTGAGGTGGCACATTTCTGTCGTGGAAGCTGAGGCACTCGTGGGCTTTGGTCAGGGTGCCCTGGGACCGCAGGAGTCGGACATCAGCTGAGGGTCAGCGAGCAGGAGAAGTAGCGCAGCCGTGCGCCCGCCCCGGAGAACCCAGGGTCCTGAAAGACACGTTGCCCTGAGGTGACCTTTCACCCCATAGGGTTTCTTAGGGAACACGGTTTTGTCCATTAGGGTTGGAAATCTGTTTTGTGCAAGACCACACACTGACTTTTTTTAAAAAAACATTAGCCATTGGCTGGTGTGGCTCAGTGGTTGAGCGTCGACCCATGAACCAAGAGGTCGCCAGTTGGATTCCCGGTCAGGGCACGTGCCCAGGTTGTGGGCCTGATCCCCAGTGTGGGGCATGCGGGAGGAGGCCAGTCAATGTTCTCTCTCATCGATGTTTCTATCTCTCTCTCTCTCTCTCTCTCCCTTCCTAAGATCAATAAAGTAAAAAAAAATCTATAAAAAAAAAACAAAACAGCCACCTACAAGTTTAAATTCCACCATTGAGAACAGCTTTGTCGACTTGAACCTTCTGTACTGATGATCATTTTCTAGAGCCTCAGTTTCCAAAATGAGCCACTCACTGAACGTGGTCATGAGGTCCTTGAAATATGGCTAGTGTGGCTGAAGAACTGAATCCTTCATTTTCTTCTTATAATTTAAACTGCCACTTGTGGCCACCGTGTTGGACCCTGTGGGTCTGGAATGCAGGGACAGCGGCGGGCTAGGCCCCTGGGTTTCGAGGGAGCGTGGGTGGGGTGGGCTGACGGTCACCCTGGGTTTGCTGGCGCACATGGGGAAAAAGCGAAGCAACACAAACAGGATTTTCTGCACCTTTTACTAAGAACATGCTTCGGACAGGCTTCGTGTGCCATCCCTTTTCAGAGCCTGGATTGTCTTGTGTTCAGCGGTCAGTGGAGAGATGGGGCAGGTTAACGAACGTGAAAGGCGGTGGGGAAGCTGTGTCCGTGGGTCCAGGAGGGCTGAGACGTGGATGTCGAGGGCTGTGTGCTGGCACAGGGTACCCTGAGGGGCCTGTGGTCCGAATGTCGGGAAGGTGGATGCCCAGATTAGAAGGCCTTCTTTGAAGGCCAGAGGGCCACCTGGGGAGTGTTTTGTACCCGATTTTGTTGTAGGGATGCCTGGTAAATGCTCGGCCTCCTGTCCCAATCCCCCCCCCCCCCCGCCCCCTCCCCCCCATCGGCAGTGTGGCCAGAGGAAGCTGTTTTGGAGAGAGCACATGGGGAATGTTTCCTGATCTGAAATGGAGCCCCATCTGGGCGTTATTAGCTCTAGTTTCACACTGGAGAAGATCAAGTCCCTGTGACTGTTCTGACCAGCCTGGGACAAATGACCCTTGTCGCTGTATCCCCACTGGCTTTGGCTCAGTGCCCAGTATAATTTAGAATTTGTTTCTTTTTCCAGCTCTCCTTAGTTATCATGTTGATTTCACAGAGAAGTAAATGGTTCAGCCAGTCTTAGGCTTTTTCTAAACCCCGAAGCAAACGCGGGGTGTGGCGCAGAGACCATTGATGCCGTGGCGTTGCCTCTCCAGGCCCCCTCACTCTGGCAGACTGTAGGGGTGTCGTGGAAGGAAGGGGCGCATCCACCACACTGAGCCGTGAGTGGATGGGAGGGTGTTCAGCCGGAATGCCTGGGTCTTTGAGGGCAGGGGTTTTAGTTTGGGAAGAGGTCAGGGTGAGACGAGAGGTCGAGGGAAGCCTGCTCGTCACCCTTCAGGAAATTTCGTGGCTTGTGCTGTGCACACAGCCCACCTCATGCTCGGGGACCTGGGGACGTCAGTAAGCAGTGACAGCTAGTAGTAGCTAATCCCGTACAGGTCATGTTGCTGTGGATTAGCCCACTGAAGCCAGGCTCCTCTTCTCCAAGAACTGAGAAACCCACTGCAGACGAGGTGAAGCAAGCACCGTGACAGCCAGCGATACGAGGTAACACGTGACAACTGGGCGTGCTATTCGCCCCGGCCTCGGAGGAGGGCTTTGGCTTGGGCGGACAGCCGGGGAGCCGAGATTGCTCCGAGATTGCTCCGGGAGCGGTGCAGGAGGCGTGGCTGGGGGACAGTGGGTGTCTGACTTTGAGCGACTGGAGCACGTTACAGGTGTCAGGTTTTTCCATTTGAATGTGATTATGTGACTGTAGTGGCCCTCAGCAGATGGAGAGTTCAGAGGAACTTCACTGAAATAATTAATAATTTGCAGATGCCGCCAGGAGCCCGGTGTCAGCGCCTCCTCGTTCCAGCAGGGCACGCGCGGCCCATCTGCTCCGCGCGCCCTGGCTCTGGCTCTTAGCTGACAACCTCTCGGTGACCTGTTCTTGTGGCCGTTCATCCATCCAGCTCCTCTTTTCCCCTTTTCCGTGCGTGAGTAGTCTCGGCTGCTCCGTGCTGGGAAGGGTTGAACTGGTAGGGGTGGAACTGGCCTTGGCCCCGCGAGCCCGTCCCGAGTCCAGGGCCGTGCTGGAAGTGTGCGCGCTGGCGGGGTGGATCCCGGCCCTCAGCGGATGGGACTGAGACTGTGGGCCCCCCACTATGGCAGGGGGAGAGGGAGGGGGCGTGGAAGGTCAGCAGGGCATTTCGCTCCCACCACGAGGAGAAGGGTGACGGTAGTGTGGTCGTGGGGAAAGAGGAAACAGGAGGAGTAGGTCTGCGGGATGGAGAGCAGCAGGTCAGTGACCTCCCTGGGAACATTCCTGTAGAAACATCAAGCAGGCATTAAAAAGATCTCCAGCCCCTGGACAGTTTTGCTCAGTGGTTAGAGCATCGACCCGTGGACCAAAGAGTGGCGGGTTCGATTCCGGTCAAGGGCACGTACCTTGGTTGCGGTCCAGTCCCCAGCCCTGGTCTGGGCCGTGCGGCAGGTGGCCAGTCGGTGTGTCTCTCTCACGTCAATGTTTCTCTCTCTCTCTTTCCCCCTCTCACTCTTTCTGAAGATAAAAGGACAAAGTATCCTCAGGTGAGGAGTAAAAATAATAAAAAAATAGAGACCTGTAAGGACTCAAGACCCCACACGGTGGGAGCTCATGTAGCGTCAGCTTCCTTCCCTTCCCTGCTCAAGTGGTTCCCGTCCAGTCCCTTCCAACGAGGAGAGAGGAGAGTCTTTCTGTCTCCTGAGCCTTAGTGATCACACTTGAACGCGAAGTCCAGAACCCCCGTTTCTGCTAAGCAGTCCAGAAGCTCAGCGGGGCCCCCGGAACAGCTGCACCCCGATGGGCCTTTTCACAGCGCTCCCGGGGTCGGCAGAGAAATGTCAGGGTGACTGCGGAATAGTGGAAGCTGTCACCGGCTTGCAGATCAGCTGGCTGGGAGGCTGGCATGCCTGAAGGTGGATGAACACCCACCTGTTGACCTGAATGCCCCACCTGGGTGAACTCGACCCACCGTGTGATTCCTTACTAATTGCAGTGAGCAATGCACCACCGTGCCTTCTGTGTCAAGGTGGGGGTGCCTGTTCCCACCAGCCTGCTGCCGTGGTTGGACAGGTCAGAGGACCACCTGGAAGCTCTACTTATTCATCTGTAAATGACAAGGACTTGTGAGATGCCCTTTAGCACGACCTCTAACACGAGCGTTTTATGTCAGTCAGCGATTCTTCATTCAGAGTGTTATTTTTTTCCCATAGAAACCATTCTTCAGTTGCTAGTTAGCGGATCATCTGTGCAAGAAGAGGGTGCTGCCGGGGCAGGATGTGGCCTTCGGAGGCTGCGCCCCAGTTTAAACCCTCCCTCCATGACCAGGTTAGCTCTGCGGCTCTCGGCAATTAGCTGTTCCTCCCCAGTCCTCGTTTTCTTGCCTGTGCAAGGGGGTGATAATACGCATTTCATGGGTTCCTTGGGTGATAATATGTATCAAGCATCTACCATTGTGCCTTTATTAAAGACAACTTTTTTGAGAGATAATTCATATACCATAAAGTGTACCTTTTTGAAGGGTACAAAACTCAGTGGGTTTTTGTATATTCACAAAGTTGTACCTTGATTACTACTATCTAATTCCAGAACACACCCCAAATTCCATACTCATTAGCAGTCACTCCCCATCACCCTGTCACTACCCCCCTTCCCCCCCCCGTCATTCTCTAATGACTTGATGATGAGCATTTTTCTTCTGTTCATTGGCCATTTGTATCTTCTTTGGAGAAATGTGTGTTCAGAGTCTTTGCTCATTTTAAAACTCGGGCTGTTTGTCTCTTTATCGTTGAGTTGTGAGAATTCTCGTACGTTCCGGGTACTGTGTGGCCTTCACCGGGCACGCCGCCCCTGCCAGCCGGTCCTCGGGTTCCCCGCAGAGTCCGGGCCAGCCTTTGGGTGACCCCGAGAACTACCTGCCCAGACACTGGCTCCCCAGCGTCCTGAGTTTAAACCCTCATGTCTTGTCCAGAGCTCTTCTTAGCACAGATGAGCCTTCCGACCCTGCAGCCGAATCTGGACCCTCGCGCAGCAGGGGGTCGCTAGGGTTGGAAATGAGCCCGAGGCAGTGGTGGCTTCTCGGTGGTGGTTTTGGGGGGCAGTTGTACAGCTTCCCCCTTTTCTTTGCTGCTGCTGCACCAGGATATCCTCCATCCTGCTCTGCAGGCATCTGGACGCGGGGGCCAGGACGCTGGCGTCTTTCTACAGCGCCGCTGCCAAGATGAGTAATACATTTTCCAAGAGTGATCTGGCACTTTCAAGTCATATGTAAAAATGTCCCAAGGAAAATCATGGGTCTACGTTAAAGGGAGGGAAGTTTTATAGGAAACCCTCAAAACTACTTAGAAGACCTGGAAATTCTTCTGTTCTGAGAACTAGACTCCGTGTCCCCGAGACTTGATCTTTACTTTGCTGCCCCTCTGCCCTTGCATCCCTCCTCCTCTGCCTCCATCCCTCCCGCCGGGGGTGTGCACCCTCCCTCGGGGCTCAGCAGGGCCTCCTGCCCCTCCCAGGAGCCTGTCAGGGTCTCTGTAGGGGGCCTCTTCCTGCACTAGGGCCTGGGGGTGCCCAGCGGAGTGGAGGTCTGGGCAGTCCAGAGAGCCACAGGCCTGCCCTACAGACTTGGCCTTGCCCTCCATGTGGCTGGAAGGGTCACGGACAGATGTGTTGATTCCTCCGCTTTAATCAGTTTAAAATCTCTTCAGTGCCCAGGGAGATTGTTTGGAGGACAGGGCCAGCCCAGTGGTCTTTGGGTGGAGCTTGCTTGTTGTTACAGGGTAGGAGCGACCTCCGCATGGTGTCTGTGGGGGTGACTGTCCACAGCGGGACCGTCGGGCTCTGCGGCTCCCCCGAGCACTGGGACCTGCCTCTGCGGCTGCCTTCGGCCTGCGACGGCCGAGTTCCCCCAGCACCTTGAAGGGTGTTGAACACAAAGCCAGTCATCACAGGGTTTCTGTGTTCTCCGCAGACACCTCCTTGCCTCGCCGGTCCGTCGCCCGTCCTGAAACGTGCTTGTGTAGCTTTGCCGTTTGTCCTGCCCGGGGATGTAGTCCAGCGCCCGACGCAAAGCGCAGCATTTGTTCCCGTCAGCTCGGCGGGGCACAGTCACCTGTTGCATGGGTGGTGGGCCTGGCCGCCTTCCTGGGCGTCGTGCCCACGTGTCTCAGCCCTCACTCTGCAGTGTCAGGACTGACGGGCGCAGCCCCACAGGACCAGTCTCTGATGTCCTCCCCGTCTGATCGCTCCCCAATGGCTCATGGCCCTCGCCCGCCCTCTGCCAGTCTCTCGGCGGGCGTGTTCGGGAGCAGTCTGTGGGCGGTCGTAAATAACTGTGCCCGGGGCTCTGCCCAGCAGCACAGACAGCTTTGCCATGGTGAGGGGGGCGGGGGCTCGCACCCGCTGCAGCTGCGCCGCGCACAGAGAGCCTCTTCATCGGGCACCAGCGCGCTGCCAGGCCTCGGCTGCCATGCCAGGTGCCGGCTCGTTCTCTGGGACAGTCCAGGGCTGAGCGTGCGGCTGGCACCAAGCGAGTCACAGCTTCTCTCATTTATTTACCTCGAGTCAAACAAACCCTGACTCTGCTTTGAATGTAGACTGTGGCATTTCACAGCATGACAGCAGGGCAGCCGTTCCCACGGGACCTCTCTGTTGGCGCTGACCGGGACCCTGTGTGGTAGGGCTCTGGGGGACTCGGAGAGGCCACATTAGACAGCAGCGTGGCAGCCTGGCCAGTGTGGCTCAGCGGTTAGAGTGTCGGCCTGCAGTCCAGAGAGACCCGGGTTCGGTTCCCGCTAAGGGCACGTACCTCGGTTGCAGTTTGTCCCCGGCCCTGGTTGGTCGTGCGGGTGGCAACCACTCGATGTGTCCCTTTCACGTCGATGTTTCTCTCTCTCTCCCTTCCTCCCTCCCTCCCACTCTATCTGAAGATGTGTGCAAAAATGTCCTTGGTTGAGGGTAAAAAAACAAAACAAAACAGAAAACGACGTGGCAGTTCCTCAAAAGGTGAACCTGGCATCGCCGCGTGACCCAGCAGCTCCTCTCTGAGGTCTTCACTTGACAGAACGCAGACGTTTGCCCACACAGACGCTGGTACCTGAGTTCATCATGGCATCGCTCGCGACGGCCAGCGAGGAGAAGCCACCGTGTCCACCAGCTAATGAAAGGGCAGACTCGGGTTAAGTCCATC
Organism: Molossus molossus; assembly: GCF_014108415.1. NCBI lineage: Eukaryota > Metazoa > Chordata > Mammalia > Chiroptera > Molossidae > Molossus > Molossus molossus. The sequence continues at coordinate 101,370,064 of NW_023425401.1, read as the reverse complement.
CAATGGGTTATGATTTGGCAATAAAAAGGGACCAGGTGCTGGCACCTGCTGCAACATGGGTGAACCTTGGAAAAACCACGTTAAGTGAAGGCAGTCAGACGCAAAAGGCCACATGTTCTATGACCCCTGTCCAGACTAGGCCAGTCCATAGAGACAGGAAGTAGATTGGGCGGGGGGAGTGAGTGGGGAGTGACGGCTAAGGGTGTGGGGTCTCTCTTCAGAGTGATGAAAACGTTTCGGAATTAGGTGGTGCAGGTGGTCACAGCACTCTGAGTATACCCAAAACCACTGAACTGTGTGTTTTTAAAGGGCGACCTTTATGGTATGTGAATTATATGTCAATAAAGCTGTTGTTGGAAAAGCTGCCCTGAACTTGCCATCGAAGCCAAGTCCTTTGTGGACACGTGTCGGCTCTCGGTCCAGTGGAAGGCCCAGGTGGGAAGGCCCAGGTGGGAAGGCCCAGGTGGGAAGCCCAGGTGGGAGATGCCCTGCCCCTGCTGCTGGAAAGAAGCACCATGTGGTGGGTTTGGATGAGCAGCGCTTTGGGGACACACAGAGTGTTCCATGGGGTCAAAGGTGTTTGTTCACATTTTTGGAACGCCTCGAACTTTTAGTTCCAACCCCCTACCTACAAATAAGTTCTAGGAGGACCTGTTAGATTTTATTGATTAGCAAATAAATGCCAACCCACATGCAAACCTTTAATCTGGAAATAATTTGCATGAATACAAAGAATAGCCCCATACCTTTTTTTTTTTTCCTCACCCAAGGACATTTTTCCATTTTTTGTACAGGTAGAGTGGGAGGGAGAGAGAGGAAGAGAGAGAGAGAGAAACATCGACGTGAAGGGACACATTGAGTGGCTGCCACCCGCACGACCAACCAGGGACAGAGACAAACTGCAACCGAGGTACGTGCCCTTAGCGGGAACCGAACCCGGGTCTCTCTGGACCGCAGGCCGACGCTCTAACCGCTGAGCCAAACCGGCCAGGGCTAGCCCTATACCTTTTACCCAGATTCACCGGTTAGCATTTGACCCTGTTTGCGTTTTCATTTGCTTGCACATTCCCTCACTTGCACCCTCCTTATGTTGCCACAGGTATGTGCACATACATACACCTGGACATATATAAACGCTGCTTTTTCTGAGTGACTTGAGGGTCAGTTACCAGTGTCACGACCTGTAACTTCTGCACCAGCCTATGCAGTAGCCACTAGCCTCCAGGGGCTATTGAAATGAAAATTAAATAAGTGTGACAGTCAGTTCCTTGGTCACACCAGCCACATTACCAAGTGCTCAGTAGCCGCCGGTGGCTCCTGTGTTAGAAGAGGTTACAGAGTGTTTCCGGGGCCCACAGAGCTCTGGGCGGCAGCCCTGCCTGACCTCTACGGACTTTACTGTGTTTCTTCCTAAAAATACGGTTCGCTCCCACATAACAGCACAGTGCCCAACCTGAGAGAGTCTCACACCGATCCGGTGCTTCTACCTGACCACAGTTCCCACGCCCGCGCTGTCCGTTGGCCTGGTAATGTTCTCTGGAACGAGGTCCGTCCTCGGTCCTGTCTGTGGCCAAGTCCGCTTGGCTTGTGCTCCGGGGAGCGTCTGCGCTGCGCACTGTTCAGCCGTGAGGCTGTCCCCAGTGTGCCCGGCTCCGCACAGACTCGGGTCCTTTCTCCAGCTCGCTCGGGATTGTTTGGGGGCTCTGTCACTGGTTGAGTAGCTCGGGGTCCGGCTTCCCCTCCCGCACTGCCGTTCATTTGGTCTCGGGGCAGGTGTGGCCGCTGTGAAGTCAGCAGGAAAGATTTCCTGCGAAGAACCAGAGACCGGCCTCCCCAGCAACAGCGCTTCTCTTGGTTGTGGTAACTTTCCCCAGATTGTAGCCTGCAGCTGAGAAAGGCTGGTCTTGTTCCTCACTGGTGTCTGTTTTAGGGCTGAGCTGTGGCCCCAGACCAGAGGAGCCCCCTACCCTGGACTCCTGTCACGGGGGCCAGGCCCGCCCGTCCCCCGCGTTCTCCGGTGCTAGGACCCTGGCCATCGCCAGCTCGCTCCTCCGCCCCAGGGGACAGGCCGACCCCCGGCGATGTTCAGCCAGGCTTCCTGGACGGAGGGCGGGGAGACGTGAGCACCTTGCAGCAGCTTCCACTAGCGAGTCCCTGGGTGGAGCTGTGCCCGGGTCCCCGGGGACAGATCCTTTTGCGGGAGTGAAAGCTGGGACCCAAGAAATCAGCAGGCGTATCGTTTTCTTTTTCACCTTTCTTATATTCCCATTTGCCCCGTAGAGTGTATTCCTATGCCCTCTCCCCCCTTTCATTTGGATGCGCCGCCCCTCAGGAGAACCGACTTCAGCAAGGCAAGGGCCTGCGAAGACCTTGGTGGGATCCTCCGTGGGCCGTGGAGTTGGAGCCCGGAAAGAAGGGAGAGTGGACTCACACGGGGAAAGGAAATGAGCTGATAGCTGCATTTTCTGCCTGACTGCAAAGCAGTGGGAAGGGCTGGCTGTCGGGGTCGCGGCCGCAGCCCGTGCGCAGGAGCAGGGTGGGCGGCCACGGGTCTGCCGTCCAGGGCCGTCCGTCCGCTCCGGAGCGTATCCGATCCTGGGAAAGGACAGCGCCGAGCGCTCACGGCCTCCCGCTGAGAAGGACGTGGATTCCGTTGTTCCCGTGAACACGGTGTGTGTGACAACAGGCACCCTCGGGCTAAATCGAGAGTGGCCCTGTGCCTTGTAAGGGTTGCCGTGTGTTTTCGCTCAAGGGTTGTAGGTCCCTGTCCCTCCTGGACCCCTCGAGGATAAAGGTTTTCTGTCCCAGCTCCGGCTGGGGGACATTGTCACGAATCGGGAATTCCTAGAACCAGCCTGAGAGCTGGTGGAGCTTCAGATGAACTCGGGCCTGGAAGACGCACTCACTGAGACCTGGGCGGGCGAGTGGGGCTCTGTCCTCTGCCATGTGCTGTCTGAGTTCCCTCGAGGAAGCACTGTGGCCACCTGGTCACTGGTGTGTCCCAGCTCTTTCCGGCAGCAGAGTCCCCGCCCCCGTGAGCACTGAGTGGGCCTGGCTGTGAACACCTGGGTGTGCCTTCCTCTTCCTCTGCCACGCCAAGTCAGCGAGGCCACCAAAAGGACCAGCCCTCTCACCTGTCCCGTCACCGTGACTTCCACGTTATCCTGGATTCATGTCCTGCCCTCTCCTTCCCCCCATCAGGTGCCTAGGTCTTCAGATCCCTCCTTCAGTCTCCTGTCTCTTACTTTCCCACCCTGCTCTCATCATCTCGCAGAGGGTCCTCCAGGTGGGCTGGTAGCCTGAGGCCCTTGGAGGGCTAATCCTCTCCTTCCTCCTCAACCCCACCTGAGGAAACCAGTAGAAGCGGCGAAATGGAACCGGCCCTCCAGGCCCTTCCTTCACTCCTGACTCTAGGTCTTTCCAGATTCCTGTCCCCTCCCCGTGGGAGCCCTGGCTGCAGTCGGGTGTCTTTATTCTTCCTCGCGGTCCATTCCCCTTCCGCCGGGTTCTGTCCCGTTTTATCTCAGGTTGTTATATTTTCATGTTGTCTGCAAACTGCTTCAGGTCCCGTGAGAAGCGATGTCTTAGCAATCTAAGTAAGATGGATCTGTCCCCTGACCCTGGTGTGTGTCCTCCGGGCTCCGCTTCAGCTCGCCCCCCCTTCCTCCTGGGGTGCTCCCTGCTGTGCCCCAGCCTCCCTCTGACCCTGCAGCTTCCCATCGCTCATGGTCACGGCGGCCGTACGTGGTCAGTGCTCCCCTCTCCTCTCACCTCCTGTGCGCGCGCGCCTCTTGGAAAGCAGGCGGTGTCTGACTCCTCCTGCCACGCTCGGCGGGGCTCGAACACAGGAGGCCCCGCACGTGTCGGGACGCTCGCCCTGGCCTCTAGAACCCTCAGTTTGGCAGCTCTGGACATTGGACTTCATCAATTCATCAAAGATGATTAGGTTCCCAAGGATGGATTCATAGCCACTCGTCTTACAGAAGACTGATCCATCTGAATCGTTAAAGCGAAATCAGCCAGCATCCCAGGAGGCTAGGCCTGCACACACAAAGTCCTTTCCGGAATCCCAGCAAGAGATCCGAGATTGCTCGTTGAGCGCAGAATTTGAATAACAGACATTAGGTGCTTTTAAGGATACCTCTAAATTATTAAAACATTCTCTGCTCTAGGGGTCATTCTCTCTAAAGAATCAGGCGTCTAGAATGAAATGCCCTCTTCGTAATGAAACATCCCAGGCTCTTATTTATAGACTCCACTGAGACAGCTGTCACTCTTCGTCGTAACATCATCCCTCTTTGTTTTGGTACGTTCAGCACCGGAGTGCCCAGCTTTATGTACATTCTTGTCAATTGCATTCCAGACTGATCATCTTCGAGTCACAAAGACGATGGCATCTAAAATCCTGGTTGTGTAATTTCTGAGGATTCCCTCTCAGGACCTGCCGGTCTCTAGTCACAGATCAATGCAACTTAGCATCCTGCTCGGGAAACGCCGGAGCTGTGCTGGGAGGCTGGGCCCAGAACCTCCTGTAAGGAGGGAGATCAGCATGGCGTTTGTTCAGCCATCAGTATTAGCGGTACCCTGGGTGTGTGAGCCGTGCTATTTTTAAACCCATTGCTGACCTCAGTGATAAAGAGGGGACAGAATGTGCCCCACCAGGCTTGTGAGCTGACCGTGCATAATGCCATGGTGGTTATGATGTCAGAACACGAATATTCTTCACCAAGAACATAGCCATTGCGTCAGGCACCTGGGGGCAGGGTGTGCACGGTCCATTTCTCCCAGAGAAAACAGCCACACGGGGCCTGTGCTGGTTCTCCCGGCCAGGGCCCTGAATCCCGAAGCCAGCAGTGCCAACCACGTGGTCACTCGAAGAGCAGCTTCCCATTTTAGTCGCCAGGAAGTCATCTGTCTCCCAAGTGTCAGAACCCATCAGGACACATCTGTGACGGACGGGCCCATACCTTCCACTGGTTCAAGGGAGTTCTTGGGGTGACTAGTGTGGGCACCCCTGAGATCACCAGGAGGGTGAGGGTCCAGCACTGGACACATTGATCGGATGAAGCATGTTCACAGGGCACAGAGGTGACCCTTAACTGTGGACGCTAGGAACTGAACTGTTTAGATTTTTAAAGTCTGAAGATGGGTGCTCTGGCTCCGACAGGGGAGCATGCTGAGCATCATCACGTCCAGCCTCATTCATTCAGACTCATTAAGGACAGCGGCTCGAAGGGACCTGGCAGTGCTAGCGAGGATGGGCTCCATCACAGAGCAGCAGCAAACAGCCCACGGCCCAGGGGCTTGAAACAACCAAGGTTTGTTTCACGTCCCTGCTGCCTGTCCACCTGGGACCACTGGGGTCTCTGCCCCTTCAGTTCCCGGGCAAAGGAAAGAGAATCCGATAGGCAAGCAAAGCTGCACTGGCCCCGAAGTTTCTGCTCGGAAACCCTTCCCCCTCACTTCTGACCGCGCGGCCGAGCCTAACCCTGAGTGACTTGGTTTGGGTCACTTGCACCATAGAAGGATTTCCAAAGTGAAGGGCTCAGGACAATTGGTTGGGAGACAGAAGAAAATAGTAGAATATGTTATCTCATCCTTTTAAATGTTCTATCTTTGTGGTTTTAGCAGACGCACTGTAGTAAAGTGGAACATAAATAATTTATTAAACATAAAATATCACACGTATTAGGAGTGTTCAGTTTGTAGTTCGTTTGTTTTTTAACTGATTAAGTGCATGATCAGAAAAGACGAGGTCATAGTTCGTGCATAGACAGGAGTCGGCGGTGAGCCTGCTGTACCTAGAAGCCGGGTCCCAGTGGTGGCCAGGAGCAGTGCTTTGGGTTAAAATGGCACAGGGAAGAGAAACGCGTATGTTGTTGATTTTTTATCCTCACCCAAGGATCTGTTTATCGATCTTAGGAAGGGAGGGAGGGAGAAGGGAGGAACATCAGAGTGAGAGAGAAACATCTGCAGGACATTCCAACCAACTGGGCTGCCCGGCCGGGGAAATGCCAATGTTTTTCTGGTTGAGTGAGTGAGAGAGTGTCTGAGCGTCTCCTGTGCCTTCGCGTTTCCCAGGCTCCCCTCAGAACCCTGGAAGGGGCTCTTCCGGACCAAACTGCCTTTCTTTGAAGGAATAGCATTGAGATAAGTAACCAATGAGCACTTGTCCATTTCTCTGTTTTCCTGTTTCCTTTGTCCGGTTGTTCACACACAATCCGTGGAGCGCTTGTGTGTGCCGTTCTTCACACTGTGGCCAAGCCGGTGTCACCACGTCACCCTGAGCCAGGCCCGCTAGCCAGCCCGTCTCCTCACCCTTCAGTGGGCACTCACGCAGGGCCAACTCTGAGCCAGGCGCTGTGTTTTTATTTTTGTTTTTTTTGAAGTGGAAAAGTGCCTTTATTTATTTATTTTTTCCTTTATTGATTTTAGAGAGAGAGGAAGAGAGAGGAGGAGAGAGAGATAGAAACATCGATGAGAGAGAACATCAGTTGGCAGCCCCCTGCATGTCCCCCTCTGGGGATCATGCCCACCACCTGGGCATGTGCCCTGACCGGGAATCACACTGGCGACCTCTTGGTGCCTGGGTCCACGCTCAACCACTGAGCCACCCGGCCGGACCAGACGCTGTTTCAAGTGCTTTATACACACTAACTCATTCCATCCTCACCAGGCCCCTGAGAGGTACTGTTGCCACCTCCATTTTACAGATGAGGAAACTGAGGCACGGTGAGGCTGTGTGACTTGCTGAGACCGACCAGGCCGCCAGCCGGGGACAGAGCCTGCGTCTCCAGCACAGGCTGAGGTGACAGCTCTCTGAACACAGACCCCTGCTAAGTCAGTGTCACCAAAGGCCTCCCCGCCTGTCAGGAACCAGGATACACGAGAGCCCTCTGCCGTCTGTGTCCGTGCCCAGAGGATGGCGCTACGCGAGCACCCGTGTCGTCAGAGTGGGCACCTCCCCTCCGCTCTGTGGGAGGGGCCCACAGCGGAGTTGTTGGGAAACCCCACCAGGACCGGTGTGATGACAGAGACTCACGGCACGAAAGTGTCCTCACAGCAAACCGAGCCCACTTTGGGCTGCCGGTCGCCCTGCCAAGGGGTCCGGTCTGTGCCAGCTGGTTTGCACAGCCACAGTATGCACCCCCCACAGATAGCGTCCGTGAGGCCGCCGCGGCATCTTCACGGCGCTCTCTCGTTTACCAGGCACATCGCAGCGTCGCTTGGTCATTCTGAGCGTGCTCCCGGCACGGCTGCACCTGCTGTCTGTTTTCTCACTTGCCTCCGGTCTCCTTTTTCCTTTACGCTCTCCCCTCCCCTCCCCTCCCCTCCCCTCCCCTCCCCTCCCCTCCCCTCCCCTCCCCTCCCCTCCCCTCCTCCTCCCAGCACCCCTGCCTGCCTCCCCCTTCCTTCTCTCCCAACCCCGGGGAGGGGGCTCCCTGTACCTTTCCCAAGGTGATCTCTAGTTGAGTTGCATCCAGCGTCACTTGAAGGCACCTAAGAGTAATGAAAAAATCCTCCAGGGAACAAGGAGCTCTGATGTAGAGTAACTGTCGTAAACAGCAGGCGCCATGTAGATCGAGAAAGGATATATGCCACTTTCAGGGAGCACGGCATGAGTGGACTGGAGAGCCCAGGGGACAGGCGTCCAGGGCCTCGCTGGGTCTGAGCGACGCCCGCACCCAGCTTCTCCGCAGGCGGGGAGCATCTACAGAGACGCGCATGGACGTGGGGACAGGAGGCAGCGTGCAGTGGGGGTCCTTCGTCCTGCTTCCTTTTTTTTATCCTCACCCGAGGACATTTTTGCATTTGTCTTCAGATAGAGCGGGAGGGGGAGAGAGAGGGAGAGAGAGAGAAAGAGAGAAACATTGATGTGAGAGAGACACATCGACTGGTTGCCACCCACACAATCCCAACGGGGGCCGGGGACGAACTGCAACCGAGGTACGTGCCCTTAGCGGGAACCGAACCTGGGACTCCCTGGTCCATGGGCCACCGCTCTAACTGCTGAGCCAGACTGCCCAGGGCTGTCCCGCTTTCTGGGAATCACACAGTGAGCAGTTGCCATCTACAAAGGGCAGGGCTGGGGAATGCCATCTCGGACTCCTTCACTGCGGCTGTGGCTGTGGCTGTGGCTGTGGCTGTGGCTGTGGCTGTGGCTGTGGCTGGTGAGGACAGACTAAGCTGTCCTAGGCCTGCCTGCCTTGATCAGGATGAACAAAGCCATTTGCGTAAAGAGGGGGAGGTGGTTAGCAGCCTGGCAGGAATTGGAACCAAGACACGGGAACGAGGCTGAGGATGCTTCTATGGCTTTGCCACCAAAGGGCAATCTGCCATTTGGCCGGCGTGACCCCACGAGGGTTATAAATACTTTATCACAGCTTGAGTACAGACATGTCTTTTCAGTGAAATACATCCTGAATTATATTAGAGTGTCTTCGCTTCCGAGGGCTATGGTAACAAAGTACCACCGGCTGGATGGCTTAAGGCAGAATGTATTCGCTCCCGTTCTGGGCTCCAGAAGTTCACGGGGTGGCCGCGTTCCCACTCATGCTCTGGGTAGAATCCTCTCTCGCTTCTCCTTAGCTTCCGGTGGTTCCCAGCACCCCTTGGCTTGCGGCTACGTCCCTGTCGCCCTCTGTGTTACCTGGAGTTCGTGTGTGTGGGTCTTTTCTCTTCCTCTACGGACGTCCGTCATATTGGATTAAGACCCACTGAATGGCTTCACCTTAACTTGATTACATCTGCAAAGACCCTATTTCCAAGTAAAGTCACATGCTCTGGCCGGTTTTGCTCAGTGGTTAGAGCGTCGGCCCACGGACCAGAGACCCAGATTCGGTTTCCGCTAAGGGCACGTACCTCGGTTGCAGTTTGTCCCTGGCGGTCGTGTGGGTGGCAGCCAGTCGAGGTGTCTCTCTCACATCGATGTTTCTCTCTCTCTCCCTCCCTCTCCCCCTTTGGCTCTATCTGAAGATAAACGCAAAAATGTCCTCAGGTGAGGATAAAATAAATAAATGAAAGTCACGTTCGCAGGTACTGGGTTAGAACTCCAGCCTGTCTCGAGGAGACGCAGTAGTGAATTTACGTTGTTTTTGGTATACAGGAGGGTTGACAGGGACAGAGTAATCGGAGCACCAGAACGGGAGGGTAAAGGCGGTTTGCAGCCCTGGTTGCGAGCCGGGACATTGCCGAGGGAGAACGTTGTGTACGCTCCAGACACAAGTCAGTAGTGGCCGGGCACGGGGTGGGAAGGGGTGTGCAAAACATCATTCACTTCACCCATACCGAATAGCTCATTCCTTTTGGCATAAAAAAGACTACTAGAGCCCTGGCCAGTTTGGCTCAGCAGTTAAAGCGTCGGCTTGCGGTACAGAGAGACCCGGGTTCGGTTCCCGCTAAGGGCACGTACTTCGGTTGCAGTTTGTCCCCGGCCCTGGTTGGTCGTGCGGGTGGCAGCCACTCGATGTGTCCCTTCACGTCGATGTTTCTCTCTCTCTCTCCCTTCCTCTCTCTCCCTCCCATTCTATCTGTACAAAAAATGGAAAAATATCCTCGGGTGAGGATAAAAAAAAAAAGACTATTAAATTTTTTTTTTTTTTTTTTTTTTTTTAGCAACAAAGGGCCGGGGGTGTGGTGTGAGAGAGAAACTGATCAGTTGCCTCCCACACATGCTCCAACCTGGGGATCGAGCCCACAACGTAGGTATGTGCCCCGACTGGAAATCGAACCCGCCACCTTTTGGTGCATGAGACAACGCTCCAGCCAACTGAGCCACCGCGCCAGGGCTTGATCGGAACTTTATAAACGGACAGGAAATTTCAGTCTGAGGCTTACCTGGCATCGCCAGACACCTGCCTCCTCAGTGTCAGCTCCAGAGTACCACCTTTGCAGGTTGTCAGTAATGGTTTTGAGACAGTCGTGAGTGGAGGGGGATTGGTATGCCAATGACAGGGAGTGGCCGAAAGATTCGGGGACAGTGCTTTTGTCAAGATTTCTGACTCGGACACCTGAAAAGTAATACTGTTGAAACTTGAACCGCCTTCTTTAGACCATCACAGGGACAAAGCGAGCGGCCTCCTAGATCTTTGAAAAACGTGGGTTTCAGCGGCATCCCTGAGGGCAGACACCAGGAGTTAGCTGGGCTTGCTTTTCCAGCGAGGGTTCGCCGTTTTATCCCACCACGTTTGTTTATAAGGTTATTTCCTTGAGATCTTCACTTGGAAAGAAAATGCC